>NC_134574.1:66292907-66922907 GCF_050947875.1 Dermacentor variabilis
GCCACTTTTTTCAATTGTCAGAGTGAGTGGTCCTCCACAAAATCAAGAGTGCTAAACTGATGCAGACAAAAACCATTTTTCTAGGTGAACTGTTTATTTGTAACCAAACATCTGTCTAAATGTACAACCATTTGTAGTTTGAGATCAGAAACTTCTTAAAAGCTATCGCACAGTACATACTTCCTGCAGCTTGACACCATAACAAAATTGAATACTGAAGATGTAGTCTGTGTGGCTCTCAAGTAAAACACATTTCCCAAAAGAAATAAATTTTAAGAAATAAATACCTAAATAAATAAATGTACAAGCAGACTGGCATGACTATAAATAAGAACACTCAAAAAAGGTACTTGCTTTCTCTATTAGGTAGCCAGTGGTACTATAACCATGGCACGGTTTGCTTGAGCCCACAGCACTCGAGACCTGATATGCAGGGTGGTTATCTTTATGGAACTTATTGAAGACTGACTGTTGCAGCTAACATAATTCTAGATACAGAGTGCCTAACATTACTTGCATGAGAAATCAAGACACCATAATCAGCTGATTAACAAAAACTCAGTTCCTAATAAAGTTTTTACGAATTGTAGCCGGTAATTTTACAAGGTGTATGCACTTAGAATGAATTTCCAGAATGACACTAGTAACGAGACACATGCCATCAAACTGGCTGTAGAAATGCACTGCTGTAGCACTTACATTTTTTTAACAAAACACACTGTTATGCATTGAAACACAAAAGTAACCGGAATGCCCATGTATTTCTCTCACATTTATGGAAAAATCTCGAAACTAGTGTCATCCTGGAAATTAATTTCAAGTGAATGTCTTTCAAACTCACTGGCTACAATTCGCAAACAAATATGTGCCGTGATGTTATAAGTGAATTAATAAATTTATGACAATCAGTTTAATGTTTCCATTTCTTATGCTAGTTACGTCCACCTCTGAATAATCCAGCTCAAGAACAAGAATTATGCTACCTGGCAGACAACTTTAAAAAAATCCGTAAAACTGAAAAAGGATCACTGTACAATCCTCATTTGTTGGTTGAATGGTGTGTGCCAATTTCAGTAAACCTTACATACTTTAGAAACATAGCCATCACAATAAGTGATGCTTATGGGAGCAGTTTATTATGCTGCATTGCTGTTGCATGATCCAGTTGTGTTTTCTGCCATGATAACGTTCCTGCACAGGTCATTCCATATCAAGCGACTTATTCATATTAACTGCTTCAGATTTTTATATGAAAAAAAAACAGCTATTAGTGATGTGCTGGAATACAGCAGTTACTCATTGTGTGAGTTCCATTTCAATTTTATTCACTGCCACACAAAATAACGAAACAATTCAGAAGATATGGTTTTACACAAACATGAAAGGCACATCATTGCCATTACTGGAGATTTTTTTTGCATATTAAATTTAAGCCAACTTATACCTATTATTTTTACTCATGTATTTTAGATAGTAATAAACCATTTTTACAAAGTTATGTAATATGCCGTTTTTACTGAACTCTGAAAATGGCACAGATGCACTTGCAGGTATGCGATGCCATGCCGAATCGATAAGCGTTTTTTTGACACCGCACATATAGCTGAAACATTGCCATATGTTTACTAGAGTTCAAAGCTCGTTACCCAGTTTTATTTATTTTTGCCAGATATTTTGTAACATTTTGGTGACAGTTTAGATTTCCTGTTCAGCTGAGCTAGAGGACATCAAATGTCCTCTAGCTTTTGAGTGTTTTTTTTTTCAAATGCTTCAAATACTTTTTTTTTTCAAATTCTTTTTCAAATGCACATTGTATTGATCGAGGCCTTCAAATGGTGTGCGCGAAAATACGGTGAAGTGATGCAATTGCCAAAATAGCCAATTTTTCATATATTTGAATACTTCAATTGCTTTTGGCACCGGCAAAAATGAGTCAAGTTGCAATCCGTTAGTTTTTTTTCGTAAGAAAAAATTCACAGGACAGAAATTAAATACAGAATGGTAGCCCAGGTGACATAGTATAGCAGAAAAATATATGAAGCTCTGAAGGTTCAGCTGATCACCTGTAAAAAAAATTCTAATCTTTTGCAAGAAGCTTCATGTTCAAGGAAAAAACAGCTTTCGTAGTTGGCCAAGAAATATGTGATACATTATTGGATAGCTCTACATGTCTGCTACGCATGTGTGAAGTTAAAAAAGGCATTATTTTTAAATGCGAGAAATTCTTTTTTGAAATTTTGTCAGCACCGACTTTTCTCGGATGTGCGCACAGCTTGCCGGCAGGGAATGCAGACGACAAAGCTGGCTTCGTATGCAACACAGATGACAGAGAAGCGGTGTTAGGGTCTGCATTTTATTGCCAAGGGACACATGCTCTAACGCAACGAGGCTTGTGTTTGGTGTGGGCCAGGTAAACCATACAGCCATTGCACATAAAATATCAGTACGAGGTCTGTTAGAACAATATCCGACCTTTGGCTGAAGAAAAAAAGCTGGCATAACTGAAGCTTTGGAAACCTAATCACCCTCAAAGTAGTCTCCTTGGGAATCCGGCCACTTCTTCCAGCGGTGCTGCCACTGTTAGAAGCATTCCGAGAAGGCCTCTTTCCGAATGGAGTTTAGCTCAGCTGTCGTTGCAGCCATAATGTCTTCTCTTGTCTGAAATCGCGCTTGTTTCAATGGCCCCTTGATTTTGGGAAACAGCCAGAAGTCGCAGGCGGCCATATCAGGAGAGTAAGGGGCCTGTCGGGCTACAGGAGTCTGGTTTTTCGCCAACGAAATCTGAATGAAGTGCGAGAAAAGCATTGTCGTGATGGATGTGCCAATTTCCTGTTGAAAACTTCGGTATCTTGCGCCATACACCATCACATAGGCCATGGAGGACATTCCTGTAGTAGTCTTCAGTGATTGTTTGACCCTGTGGTGTGCATCCGTGTACCACACTGTGGGAGTCAAAGAAAGCAGTCAGGAACACTTTGACGTTGCTGCACACTTAGCGGTCTTAGGTTGGTGACGTGGAATGCTTCCACTGTAACGACTGGGATTTGGTTTCCGGGTCGTAAACATACACCCAAGACTTGTCACCAGTGATTATGGTGTTCATGAAGTTGGGGTCACTGTTTGTGGAATCCAGCATGTCTGTGAGACTTCAACACGAAGTTGCTTTTGCTCCACCATGAGCAGCTTGGGAACGAATTTTGGCGCAACTCTCTTCATGGCCAAATCTTCGGTGATAATGCAATGTGGATAAAATGTGCTGATGCCCATCTCTTCCGCAATTTCTTGGATAGTCACACGACGGTCCCGCATCACCACGGGGTTCACTTCGGCAATGACCTGGTCATTTCGGCATGTTGATGGCCGACTGGAGCGCGGCTCGCTCTCCACCGATGTGTGGCCGTCTTGAAACTGGTTGTACCACTCCTTAATCTGTGTGCTGCTCATAGCATAGTCACCGAAAGCAGTCTGAATCTTCCGTATGGTTTCCACTTGGCTGTCGCCCAGTTTCTGGCAAAATTTGATGCAGTAGCACTGCTCCAGTCGCCCCGCCATTTTCCTTGTAATAAAAAACCGACGAGAGCACTGTACTACCTCATTCAAACGCTGCGTCCCAGCAATTCACGCTATTGGCAGGCGGCAAAAAATTCGTGCATGCGCACAGAGGTTCAAGGGTGGCTGATGAAAACGCGTTCGTTTCATATTCATCAGGTGTTCGCAAAAAAAGGTCAAATACTTTTCTAACAGACCTCGTACGTATTAAATATGTGAGGGAATCCTGCAGTGCTAAAAGATATGTTTCATGCAGTTTACAAAAAGAAATATCAGCTATTATGTAGACAGTAAATCAAGAAAGAGCGCTGATATTGTTCATACAAAGCATTTTAAAGGGCATGTCGCATTGCAATGCAACATAGAGGGAGCAGGACACTTTGTGCCCTCCTCCCTGAAGCCCAATGATGATGCAAGTAGAAAACACCTTCATAATTAGGACTGAACACCTACATGAGTACGAACAAATTCTTGTGGTGTTTGCTACCACTGTTTCAGAGCCGGAACATGCTCATCTATCAAAGTCATATGTGCCATCTTCAGTCTGATGTGGTCAGACACCATTGGCGACCACTTTTTGCCTTCATGTTAAAAAAATACGAGTTGAGACTGCAGCTGCAGCGCTTGACGTCACCTGCCTTCGTAAAGATAAAAAAGGCAGTCAGTTTGTTGAGTAGTTCTTGTGGCTAATATATTAACAATCTTTCCTTGCAGATGACATGGCTTCATATATTTATGCTATATTTACGTTGTATGTGTGATCCACAAATGAACATTATAAAAAACAATTTATCGCACTTAAAGAACAATAACTTTTTGTTACTTGTCACATGCATAGCAGACATGTAGGGCTGTGTAATGATGGGTGACATATAATTTTGTGCCAACCACCAAAGCTAATTTTTCACCTTCAACACGAAGGTTCTTGCAAAAAAATTCAACTTCACAGTTTTTTTAGCTGATCAACTGAACCTCCAAGGCTTGAAATATTTTGCAGCTATCCCAAGTCAACCAGTCGGATTTTATATTTATTTTGTGCCTTCTGTATTTCCCTACGTTATAAGAAAATTCAAACTTTGCAAATTTTGGCAGTCACACCACTTCAATCTCTTGACATGAACACCATCTGAATATCTGGATCATACAATTTCCCCTTCAGAAGAAACATGTATCAGTGCCTTCTAGCTTAGCTGGGCAAGAACAATAAATTTGTGCCAAAATTCAAAAAATTTTTTGCGAAGGAAAATAAGTAGGGAACAAGAGTTCGGAGCTTCAATTATATCTGTGATGGTCAAAAAAACGCTGGTTGGTTGCCCTGGAATGACTCAAGTGTATGTATGAAAGCAAATTTTCTCAATAATTTTCTCATTATACCTACTCAAAATCAAGCAAACTTGAAATGGTTTGCCATAATGGAACAGTTCTTGGCAAAATTGGGTGGTTTGGCATGAAATGACTTAAGATACTTAAAAAACTATAATATTAAGGAAACACTATCCTTACTGGAACCATATCAAAAACTAACATAAAAATATAGCGAACTATAACAAAGCACAGCACTTGTATTCTGGATTGAGCAATCCAATGTGAGCTTCTCAGGAGACTAGCATAACTAACAAAAATAAAATTAACATAAAAATGTCAAGGCATAGAAAGGCACAACATTTGTACGCTCATTTAAGAAATCCAAATTGGGCCCTTCAGGAGACTAACATAAAACATAAAAATGTCGAGAGTTACAAAAGCACAACACTTGTGTTTTGGTTTGAGCTGTCCATCTTGGGCTCTTCAGAGGCGAAGGGGCAGGGCCAGTTGCTTCAGGGGCAGGGTCCCATGCGAGAAGCGAGGCCACAGTTCTTTACATAGGGCGTGTTGGTACCAGGAAATTTGCGACATCTGAAGCCTGCAAAAACAAGCCAGAACAAGTTTTAAAAAGCAACTTCCACATGCAAAAGAATGGCATGCAATCAATATGCCCTCGTTATAATGAAACTGATTTATGTATTTGTGTGGCTTTATTCCAATTTTCCACGGGTACAGCTTTACAGCATGACCATTTAAATTTCTTTAGTGTGGCACAGGACTCCACTAAGTGTCAAATGCAGGAAAGGACAAAGAGGAACAAAACACTGTAGCAAAATAACTATGAATATTCTCAATGTCAAAGATGTGAACTTTGCTTGCTGAGAAACAAAATGGTGAAAAAAATTCATGTCGTTCATAAATAAACCTGAACTGACAACTAAAATTATTTCTTGTAACTTTCATAATTAAAATGTTCAGCACTTCACTGTGCTTTTCCATGCTCCAAATACAATACTCTCATGTCACTACAATTGAGTGTAGCTTCATCTTATGTTAGGTTTCCTGAGTTCACATGCAATCGGAACGTACTTCTCGCCTTACAATGACTTAGGACTTTCTACATTAAAGACACTGCTTACAGCAAAGTATGTTTTCTGCCTCAACGACTAATTACTGTTATAATGAGGATTCCGTGTAGTTGTGCGCCAAGCTGCTTAGCATGACACATGCAGAATGTGACAGATACGAAGAAATGCTGTCTTTCAAGAGCCATATGCCATAGGACTGACTTCTTTAACCCTTTTAGGGTTCACTGCCGTACATCTGTGGCTGTGACGGAACGTTCTGAAAAAATTTGCCTTTTCAGAACAAAGTGTTGCCTAGCATCCCACTGGAGGTGCTGCAACCTTCTTAGACTTCTAGAAAATATTCTTATGGTGCTGTCACTCCTTGGGTTTCTCCAAAACTAATTTTTCACTTAGCTCCTTGGTGTCTGTCATTGCAGTAATTTGGGAGTGTTGCCACAAGTTTTTGTAAGTTTCATTACACAAAAAATTATGCTGCTTTATCCTGCATAAAAAAATAAACATGTAAAACTGCAAATACTGAAATGGTATTGCCACTTTATTGTTACTTTAAAAATTATTTACCAGTTTATTTTCTCGGAAAGTCGCCCTGAAGAACTTAAATCTGCAATAAAAATATTAAGGATGCGCGAAAAGTGATTTTTGAGACTGAACCGAATGATGCTAGAAGCAAACCAAATATTGGATGGCTTCTGAATAATGAACAGCTGATGTCACAATTAATGTAAGATGAGGTTCACATACTAGAATTCTTAAAATTAGCAAGTTTCTGTCATTGTTATGTTATGAAGAGCTGTTTATTAAAAGCACAAATGGAGCAGCAAAAAGTTTCTTCACATGCACAGGACTCTTCAGCAAGCATAAATGATTGCTGTACAGCCTCTGAAGTACAGCTACTTAAGTAACGTAGCCTGGTCTGCTATTCTTACAAGTTCTTACGTTTTATGTCTATACTATGTTATTGGAGGTGAAAATTTACCGTACTTTGGCTCAAATTTCATGTTTTATTGGTGTTTCGAAATATTAGAATAAGACTCGCAGTGACCATTCAAAGACTAAATCGAATAGGGCACTATTCAATTCGAAAGTTTTGAGTACTTGCACACCCCAAAAGATATAACTCCTAAATTAGAGAGGCATATTTCTCCCCAAACTGTGATCCTCAACGGGCTAAACAAGAGCGACAGAAAAGCCCATTCATCTTTTTGATAAATTTAAGCCCATAATCTATTTGGCAATGGTTCATAACCCTGTTAACAGGTAGGTGAAGTAAGGAAGCAGGAAACAATTCTAACAAATTCAGGATGGGAGTAGTAGACATGTCTGATAGTCTGTAAGAAGCTTTATACATTAGGCTCCAAGAGCCTATTCTAAATTTATTGAAGTATATGGGGAAAAGCCACATAAATATTTATTTCGTATCTTAGAATACAAAGTGATAAAATGCATGTTAATAAATACGAGTCATAGGTTAGGTGCTTAGAATGAGTCAGCGCCCACTAAACATAGTACTGTTGACAGTGAAGCTGACAACTCTGTCCCTGTTGTTTCTTTGATTGAAACAACCAAAAGAAATTTGCCACACCACTCAGGTTCCCTCTGCTGAAAGGCTGCCGTCTGGCAACACATGGACCTCCTTCAAGATAGGAGCAACTTTAATTCGATGTGGTCAGTTAAAATTGGTGAAACTACTGTTTCACATCTCAGAACCTGGAGAGCTGTTTTGATTTCTGCAATTTGGTGAACGTGCTCCTGCTCAAGCTGAGCAGTAACCACACTTGAGCATAGCTTCTCCGCAATTCGTGTATTAGAATAACACTTTCAGGCTACTTAAACATGTCCTCCATGCCAATAGATTTGGAGCGTGCTTCCCAGACAACTATTCCTTGCAATGACAGCCAAGTAGCACTGCTAATGCGCAAATGCAGCTCATTTTATGTGGTGGAGCCGCTAAACACTTTCGGCAGTGAAGGCAGCTTTTAAATTTTAGAAGCATTTGAGTATGGCGGCATTAGGCACTTAAGATCACATGAACAGTCATTCCAAATGGTAGGCTATTGTAGCACACAACTGCGCACGCGGGCTACTTGAAAGTCGTTTGTTATGCAAATGGTAAGTTCATAAGTTTAGAAAAAAATGTGAATGTAAAAATGCAACCGGAAAGGATATATGGTACTTGCCTGTAACAGCGCTGACCCTGGTGGCGTCAAGAGCCTCTTTTGCCCCTTGGTGTTATTTCCAAAGCCCAAATGGCCCATGAGCTCCTGTGTGAGCACATGGTGAAGCAAGGCCCTTGTGAACTTTCCTGGTCCATCATGGAGGGCCATGGTAAGCTGTGCCAGGATAACCTTCTCAATGTGCACTCCTACAACCTATGTGAACCTGCATGTTTAAGTAAATGTTAGCAAAACAGTTTTAAGCCTTTCAAGCACATTCACACAACAGCCCTACTGCAAATAAATTACAAAAGTACCTGTTGCAAATCTAGAATGCTAAACTTGACTTCCTACTAGCTTCTTCTGCTGTCTGGATGCCACATGTTTCAGAAAAACAATCCAGCACAAACAAGAATAATAAACCAAAGTATCCAAACAACTAGTACTTGAAAAGGGGGAGTACCAGCGAAATACAAATGACACGCACACAAGGAAACGGCATTAGACACGGACGGACGTTGGGACGGACCAGCGTCCGTCCCTGTCTTACGCCTTTTCCATGTGTGTGCGTCCTTTGTTTTGCTGGTACCCCCCTTTTTCAAGTTCATCATGCACCAACTGGCCAAAGAGCTTGCGCTAATGCACATCTAATACTATTTATTGTGAATACCATTTTTAGGATACTTCATATTTTCAGGTGTTTGTCTCTATTTTCCCATCCATTTGTGTCAATAGGTAGCCCATGGTCTAATGGGGAGATTGGGCTGCTATGTTGAGGGAAGAGTTCAAAATCAACTGTCGCAACAGCTTGGGTGACTGGGTATGCGACCCTGGGCACATGCCACTTTTCAATGAATCTCTTTCATGCTATCTTGGGCAACTGCTACTTGTGTTGGCAAGCAGCATTAGGAGCTTGAAGAGGGACATGATTGTCGATCATTACTAAGATTACCATTACACATCAAGTGCTCCAGAAGTAATATGTGAGATTCCACTCCACCGTATGAAATGTACATAAGCCTCAAGGACAGTGTGTGCCAACCAACACCTCAATTAAATTAATCGACTCGCAAAGCACAGGCTGCACAAGATCACGGGGTGAACTCAGAAGTTTGTGGACAGTCAGTTGATGTCTATGTCAGGGACCTCTAGGAGACTCGGTCATTTCCTCGATGTGCATCATCGTGCAGTCACACATTGTATTACAATTCTGTCTGTCTCATTGTACCACCGTTCTAATAGTCATCACACATCACCACAATTCAAAATATAGACACTTATATCTACTGTTTATTTAATCTTTATGGAGAATACTTTGAGCACGAGTTTTTGCAGAGATCATGAATTCTACAGCTTAAAGGAGCACTAAAGTAAAATTAAATCAATTAAATTCTGCCGTTTTAAGTGCCAAAATGACAATATGATGTTTAGGCACGCCTAGTGGGGAACTCTGGATCAATTTTTACCAAATCAGGCTGCACGATACATGGGCAGTTTTGTATTTCCCCTCCATCAAAATGCAGTTTGATCCTGTGACCTCGTGCTTAGCGGCACTGTGCCAACACCCTAAGCAACTACGGTGAAAGCACTTAAGAGAAAAATTATTTTAGATGTATCTCTAAATGACCTTCCTACAACTCCAGAGATTCACTCGTACCGTGAAGGGGCTGAGTAAACTGTAAAAGCAGCAAGAGGAAAGATTGGTGGCAGTGCTGCCTTGAAGTTACCACCCCAGCTTGCTGTGACGTCATGGATTTTGATGCTGTCTGTTCAGGTGTAGCTATTTTTTTCACAAATAAAGATGTTCTTCATCGTATTCCAAAAACGCAAAATAAAAAGCTTCAGGAACTTTTACAGAACCAATACAGCCCAAGTTTGAAAAAATACTTGGAATCCATGATGTGACAATGAGGTGTCAGCACGAAGATTTTGGGGCGATACTCAGAAAATTGAACTTTTAGCTTTATTTTCTCTAATAATCAAGCAACTCTCAAGAAATTTACAGAAGTAGATATTTAAAACGATGCTTTAGTTTAAATTCATTTAGGGTGCCATTAGTGTCTCCTTAATACAAAACAAGGAATGCACTTGACTGCGTAATAGGTTAACATGCATCACTGGTTCTCATTAAGGTAGGATTATCAGTATGGCAAAGGACATGCACTGGCTGCTCCAGAGGGGAGCCCTGCCACTTCCCCTGAACCTCCCAATTTCATCTTAACAAGACATAATGCCAAGGAGGTTCATGCCATGCAGGCTACAGTATGTGGTAACCGGCACTTCACACCGTCTAGCTCGGCATCAATCTTTTTGGAATTTTTGGAAGAAAGCCCCGATCACTGCTCGTTCTTCAGCCAACTTTCTCAAAGGGTGCTGCTGTTCTGGTTTGATACCTCTAGCAGTGCACTGCTGTATGACATAGGTCATAATACCTCCGTTCTGGTAAAACTAGAAAGATGTGCACTCATGTAGACCACTAATGTCCACACTAAGTTTCTGAACGCCCCTCTCATATCAGGCATATACACTGAAAAAGGCACATTCTGCGTTTAATATATTCACAAGTGACACTGAAATTCACTCCCAGTCCCGGTGCAGTTGCAAAGTCTTTCAGCTGAGTGCTTAGAGGCACCATGTCTCCTAATGAAGGCACTCTGCACCAATTGATCACTGGAGCAAATGCCTTGCAGTTGCATCAGCAATGTTTTTTTTTCTGCTTCCTGCAATACATTTTCACGGAATCACTGTATTTGATCATGGTGACGCTACAGAATGGATGACCAAAGAATTCACCTTTAGCGTTCCAGCTGGGGCGTCTCCCAGCTCGTTTTGAATCTGAAAAAAGATGTCAGCATTAAAACGTGAAGCCACAATGCAGCAAAAGCAACAATAAAAAGAGCTACATGGACCATTCGGCTGACATAAATGGACGGATACAAATGACTAGTCATTGAATACACTAAAGTGTGGCCGCTCTTGCCAATGGCAGTGTGAGCTTGTCAAATAATTTATTTCACATTCCTCTACTTATTTTAAAAATTATTTCCACGCATCTACTTAACTGTTATGGCCACATATTAAAGGCAGCTCCTTCATATAAAACCAGTGTTACATTCTTTTACTCCCCGTCTACCTAATGCTACTGAAGTTTTGCTTACTCCCAAAGAAAGAATTTCCCAGAACTGCTCTTTCGACAAAGCATTATTCCAAGCTTCTGGCAAAGCGTCGTCATTTAGTTCACAATGATGCGCTCCTCTTTCAATCTGTTCACTCTATAGTGCTCGGATTCAAAGCAAAAATAGCTTTTCGACATAGCTAGCTACTTCTATGGTGACAAGAAACAATGCTAATTATTGATGTTTATGTTGCCGATAACGTATACATGCCGCCTCGAAACACAGTGGGACGGCAAAGCAGATATGCCAGGCATCTCGTTCCTTTACCGATTTTAAAACTTTGTTAAATCAATCAGCTACTGAAGTGCGAAAAGCTGCAATTTCACGAAATTACATTATTTTGAATGTTGTAGGACCTGGAGTGCCATCAAATCTGCCTTTCCGTGAATGCAAAGAGCGTCTACGCGAAGCCGTTTGTGTGAAGCACTCGATGGCTTCGAACGGAGAAGATGAAAAAAAGAAAGTTGAATGCGCGCGAACTGGTAGAAAACAAAACACACGCGGCTGGCAAGGCGTATAACTCGACGATTTCGCAGCACTCTGTGGCATCACTCCTATTGTATCTCACGTATCGCATAGAATCGCATGTACACCCTTGAAATTCTTTATTATTATTGCGCGACAGCCTCCTCTGTGTTTTCCGATCGCGCGAACATCGGCCGCGCGGCGTGTCAGGTAGTGGCCTCGACGCACCGCGGAGTCACTCGATCCTGAAGGGAACAGCGCAACAGAATACACTTTCGCCGATCCCACCGCCCCCCGTTTTACAAGCTCGCCCACACGCCTTGTACTAGCGTGGCGCAAACGAGATATCTTCGATTACAGTACAGATCGGATGGTTTCACGTCGCATTGTTTTGCGCTCATTAATAAGGCTAACTCAATCGGTGCTCGAACACCGTATCAGAAATCATGGCATACAACATGCCGTTTTAGCTGGCCCCACATAGCTGCCTTACGTCACCACAAGCGGAGTGTAAAGTTTAACCAGCACAAAACTCCATGTTATATACCACAAATCTAGTGCTGTACAACCAATTCTCGCAACGCAATGCTAGTACTAGGAATGAAAACTAGAAAAGAGGCGCGCGAAAGACACGCACAAGCGCTGAAATAATTCCCGCGCTTCCGTTCACCGCGTCGCAATGGACGAACAAGGGGAATCCGAAACACTCACTCACCTTTGATGTCGCTGAGTCGGAGGCGATCATGGCGATCTTCGAGGCAACAAGCCCATAAAAAGCGAGCAACACGCAGGAATATTCCAAAGATGTCACAGCGAAGCACACAAAGAACGCAGAAAACGCAGGGAGCTCTCAAGCAAACGGCGTGCACGAACTCGCCGGAATGCGCCAAGCATCAACAGCGCAAACGCGCAATCATACATGTGCGCTCATACAAATACACGCTTATATTATCATAAATTGCACCATTTGATAACAAATTTTGTAATGTTATGTTATTACTGAAGAATTGTTGCGATTTGCAGCTGTCTGAAAGATTTTTGCTTCGCTTCTTTGATGAACTACTTTCTTTAGCGCATTAACGCAGTGCACCGGCCGGAGCTAATGGAATGCGCGGGAAAAGACGCCAAATTCAAACGTCGCAAACGCTGTGCTAATTTGTGCGCGCACAGTTTTCGTCGTTTGGATTTTAAAAAAAAGTAATGCGTGCCGCAACCATGCGAACTCAACTATTGACCAGAAAAGTACAGGAACGTCGCTGTTTGTGCTTCTTATTTCGACGTCATGGCAAACTGCAGGCGGTCTGTCGTCCCATTCTTTAAACATTTGTGCGTGTGCTTCTGCGCTGTGCGATTTGTCACCGAGAACGTATAGCAGCGCAGATTGTGCTTGGTGGCCGAGCAGATTCCCAACACATTCGCCAGCACCCCGTCTAGGTCACAGAAAAGAATTCGGCCTCCATGTGAAATATGAGCGTCATGTCGTACATATCGGCCAAGCTTTTCATTTCGTTCTGTAGCGCACTAACGGGTAACATCTAAGCGAAACGCACTCTGTAAAAACGATGTTCACTCCTTTCTCCGCCACACCCGCCATGGTGGCACAGTGGCTGAGGTGTAGTGCTACTAACCCGTGTGCTTGGGAGTTAATGCCGGCCGCGGCGGCTACATTTCGATGGGGGTGAAATGCAGAAACGCCCGTGTACGGTGCGTTCGGTGCAGGTTAAAGGACCCCAAATGGTCAAAATAAATATGGAGTTTCTTACTACGGTGCGGCTCATTATCAAAGCGTCTTTTTGGCAGGTCAAAGCCCAGACTTGAATTTTGTTAACGTTCTCCGCCACCTTAACCATATTTAACATGGAGGCATGTAATGCCGTTTCCTAACCCACAGCCAGGCACTGGCCCCTTATAATGGACGCCGATGGAAATGCAGGATGCGTCCAATCATCGGTTGTTTGTCACTACTTGTAGGGACGTTTGTCTTCGCAAACTGCATATATATATGTGTATATATATATATATATATCTGCAGGGTGTTTCTGCTAACTTTAGGCCGAGTGTGAACTCTATGCACTCTATGACGACGCGACTAAATGCATGCTCCCTTTGGTGTGTAGCGTGTCGCGCTATTTCTGTATTTTGCTTAATTAGCTAATTAGGCAAGGATAATTAGCCAACTTCTGAAGCAAGGAAGTTAGGAAAGAAATTCCAATTAGCAAGTTGCAGAGCAGTTGGCAACACGTCCGAATAAACAGTTTCTGTCTTTCTATCTGTTAAGTATTAGTGTTTTTCAGCTTACTGCGGATGGCTCGCGAAATACAAAAAACACCATGTGACATGCTCCTAAGCCTTCCGCGCACAAACGAAAACATACCATTTAACCAGTGTGAACACCCGTCTGCTTATCGCAAATCATGAACCGCTGCGAGGGAAGCACGTCGCTGGCCTCAATACCACAGCCAACGCCTTCGTCACTGCCCTGTCGCCTTTTAAGCGGCAACACACCCTGCTCGATGGTATGCTCGTTTGGGAGCGCTGCAGGCACCGCGCGCAAGCGGGTATGTCAGGTGATATTTTTTTGTATTTCGCGGGCATCCGCAGTAAGCTGAAAAACACTAACACTTAATAGATAGAAAGTTAGAAATTGCCTAATCGGACGTTTTACAAAGTGCTTAGAACTTTCTAATTGGAATTTTTCGCCTAACTTTGTTCCTTCAGAATGGCTAATTTTCTTGACTAACTAACTACTTAGGAAAAAACAAGAATAGCGTGACACATACAAGAGTGAGCAACATGCATTTGGTCGCATCGTCTTATGGTGCATCGGCATATTTTTAAACTTTGAGTAAAGTTAGCTGAAACACGTGTATATACGTCTATGGTTCAAGTAACGTGAAACAACACCCTGCATATATGCAGTGGTGATCAAGTGATCAGTAAAGCAACATATATGTGCAAAAGACACACACATACACATGTGCGTTTGTTTTTCACATATACTTCGAAACTCAATTTTGCTCGTGACTCAATGTTATTCAACAATAAGTTAACAGCATTTAGTCAACGACGTTATTGTTGGAAACTACTCAACATTGAATTATGGGGTTTTGCGTGCCAAAACCACTTTCTGATTATGAGGCACGCCGTAGCGGGGGGACTCCGGAAATTTTGACCACCTGGGGTTCTTTAACGTGCACCTAAATCTAAGTACACGGGTGTTTTCGCATTTCGCCCCCATCGAAATTCGGCCGCCGTGGCCGGGATTCGATCCCGCGACCTCGTGCTCAGCAGCCTAACACCATAGCCACTGAGCAACCACGGCGGGTAACTACTCAACATTGGCTCAATAATACTCAATACTATTTAACAATATATCAAGAAAATTTAGGCAACGATCTTATTGTTGAAAACTACTCAACAATGGCTCAATATTACTCCAAACTATTCAACAATATATCAAGAGAATTTAGTCAACGACTTCACTGTTGAAAGCTACTCAACAATGGCTCAATAATACTCAATACTATTCAACAACATATCAAGAGAATTTAGTCAATGACTTTATTGTTGAAAACTACTCAACAATGGCTCGAAATTACTCAATACTATTCAACAATATACCAACAAAATTTAGTCAAGGACTTTTTTGTTCTGAACTTCCCAACAACTTTACTGTTGAATTATTGCTCTGTGGTTTCAATAATTGTTGAGGTATTGTTGAAAGGCTATTGAGTCAACAGTTCCTCAACAATACGCCAACAACATTTCAACAGTCATTTTCATAAGGGAATGTGATGTTTTAGCGTCCCACGAGTGTTGAAAGTTGCAGATTTTCACACAAAAATGGCTTCAGGTCTCAGGCTGTAAGAGAAATGTATGGGTTGCCAGCTTTTGTCATTACGGAAGTAGCCATCTCATCTGCAAGGACGTTTCCCTCGATGCCTCTGTGACCAGGCGCCAAGCATATTACGACATGTTGCTCAGATGCATACCATGTGCATATCAGCGAATAAGGATCGTTAATTAGAGGATTTTCGTAGTGATATTAAAGCTTTCACGACGCTTAGGGAGTCTGTGAATACGACGGCTTTTACTAGATTCGTTCCTCTAATATGTTTCACAGCCGCTATGAGTGCGCAGGCTGCTCTGAAGATGCTGGTTTATGGAGGCAGCACATCGGATTCTGAAAACATCGGATCTAGCGCTGCATAAAAGACACTGGCATGCGACTTCATGCATCTGCGTACAGTTCTGTACAATTATTACAGCGCTGCTGTGTATGGCTAGCCCATTTGTCCGTCCGTCCGGCCATCTGTTGCCCGTACGCTAAAAACTCATCCGGTGCAACCCTATACGCATGCGCGAAAAAAAAAGGGAAAAAGAGGCGCGCGGTTGGCTGCGCCAGTAGTGACGCCGTGCTCTCCGTCGCAGCCGAGCGCGCGCGCAGCAGTTTCTTTCTGACTCCAAAATGGGTAGGCCACGCGTCATACGTACTCCTGTGGAGCAGGCAGCTTTCGATCAGCCACGCCATGAGAAGAACAGGAAACCAGCTCATCTACGGCAGGCCGATGCGGCAGGCTGCGCATAAAAACAGACTTCTGCAGCCGAGTTTGCACTCGGTTGCACAACTGCAGCAACTGCGTACTGAGGATTCCTTAGCTTACCAAGCCGTCGTTTAACTAACCGCCGGGATTAACCCAGTGATAAACACTGGGGTGGAAGGGGGGCATATTTCAGCTTCGCTGGTTAACCATCTGTACGGAACGCTTGGGCAATGATTTTTATTTTTATTGTAGTTCTAAAAAGTGTGTTATTATATGTAGCTCCGGAGCGTTCTTATTGACTGCAACAGGCTACGCGTCACACTTTATCAGACTCCCCTGCCATGGTGGTTGCTGCTTTGCTGGAACCATTAGATGGAAATGGAGGATTTGTACTCCCATTGTTTCGCCGAGTTCTCTCACACGAAGAGACAACTGCTTTTTTGCTAGAGGTCGGTTGTGAAAAAGCACGATAGAAGATGTGTCATTTGTCGTAGGATATGAAGGGGGTTCACAATTTTATTCTACTTTTAGAAAATATACAAAACTTGAATGTGTCCTCTGCAGGTGCAGAAGCCACTCATTAGACTCAACGTACAGGCTCGACACTGGACTTGTCCTGAAGGCACCCGTCGCTAGGCAGACACCTTAATGGTAAACAGGGTCCAACATCTTCAATGAACTTGGTGCAGCAGACTGATATACTGAAGCGGCATAGTCCGAAGGTGTACGTATGAGGATCTCCTACAGGTTCATGATGCACTTTCTGTCGCTACCCCATGTTGTCTGCGATAAAATCTTCAGAATGTTCGTCCTTATTAGGCATTTTTCGTTGGCGTACTTAATACGGGTAATGAAGGTTACTTTTGAATCAAGTGTAATGCCTCAAACTTGTGTTCTTTGCTAACGGGTATTTGTCTATGCAGTTCGATAGTTGGCTCTGACACGAGTTGTCTGTTTCATGAAAAAAAGAACACAAGAAATTTTGTTTGGACTGAGTATAAAGTCATTTTGTCCTGGCCAAGTTGACACTTTGATAACGTCAAGTGGCACTTGTCGCTCGCACATTGTTATGTTACAAGATGTAAAACCAATCTGTTCATCGTCCACGTACACGGAATAAAAAAATAGCTGGAGGTAATGATGCTCGAAGTAAGTTCATCGTCACAATAAAAAGGGTGAAACTCTACACGCCTCCCTCAGGAACGCCAGTTTCCTGCGCGAATGCGCGCGACAGTGCATTACCTATTTTCACCCGGAATGTACGGTTGTGTAAGTAGCTTTCAATGATGTTTAGCATATTGCCGCGGGTGCCCATTACCGACAGGTCTCGCAGGATGCCGTGACGCCACGTTGTATAGTATGCATTTTTCATATCGAAATACGCATAAGAAAAACTGTTTCTGTTCGAACGCATCACGACTGTTTGTTTCGATTGCGCACGAGGTGGTCGGTTGTAGACCGCCCCTCTAGAGCCGCACTGATATGAATAAAAAATCTATTTGACTCGAGCAAGTGTAAAAGGCGGCAGTTAATCATATTTTCAAAGAGATTGGAATTACAATTTGTCAGGGCGATTGGGCTGTAGCTAATGACTAATGTGGAGTTTTTAGCGTGTCTCAAAATTCTAATGACAATCGCTTCTTTGCAATCTGATGGGAGGTACCCAGCAACCCATATAGCATTGAAAAGTACCAGTAGTGCCAGCTGAGTGTCACTGTGGAGGTGTTTAATCATGTCCTACATGATTCTTTCAGGACCCGGTGCAGCGCTCCGACATTAGGTCAAAGAAGCTCACAGCTCGGCGTTGTTGAAGGGAAGCTTATAGGGTTCTTTCTATCTGCATT
The DNA here is from genome assembly GCF_050947875.1 of Dermacentor variabilis. NCBI lineage: Eukaryota > Metazoa > Arthropoda > Arachnida > Ixodida > Ixodidae > Dermacentor > Dermacentor variabilis. The sequence continues at coordinate 66,311,032 of NC_134574.1, forward strand.
TGCCGTTGATTGATTTCATCCTTGCTACTTCTTTGTGTCTTTGGAACGCGTTGGAATAATTATTGGAACCGGATATGCGTTTGAAGTGCTCGCTAAGAGCGTCAGCTTGGTCTTCCTGGTTGTTTGACTTGTCGTTCACTATGGGCAACAGATGTATTTCCTGTCCTTTGAGCCTTCTTATACCGCTCCACACTTTCGTCTCCTGAGTGTGTGAAATTATACCTGAAAGAAACTTCTTCCAGCTTGCCCTTCCAGGGCGTCCTTCTTCCCTGAGATTTAACATGTATAAATTCGGCAACATGTTCAGCAGTAGGGCATTCACGTAGTTTACCCCAGGATTTATTGTGCGCCCTTCGTGCCTGTCTGCAATCATCATTACACCTGGAGACCAGTTTCTTTGTGTGAAGTACCATTTCTCTGAGGGATGAACATCTTAGCTGCATCAATGATAAAAGCTGTAAAGTATGGTGCGGCATGGTCTACACTAAAGTTACTTATAAAATCTTGTGATAGGTAGATGGATTCCTTTAAATATTTCCAGTTGACTGAGGCTAGTTTCCAGCAAGGGACATGCTGAAGGGAGTCATGTTGTATTAATAAATGCAGTATTATTGGGAAGTGGTCACTTCCGAATGGATTTTTTTATTACACGCCATTCTAAGTGAGGGAATATAGAAGCATGGTCAGTCAACAGGCCTACTGATAAACATGAATCATGATGAAGATTGTATATATGTTGGTTCGTTCTTATTGAAGAGGCACGCACTGGAATATACAAGGAAGTTTTCTATCAGTCAACCTCTCGCATCGCATCGCGAGTCTCCCAACAATGTGCTGTGAGTTTTAAAATCGCCCGCAAGTATGTAGGGTTTCTGAAGCCGATCAACGAGGTTGTAAAAATCTGCTTTACCGAGATGGGTATTTATGGTTTTAGATTGTTATAGCTGGTTTTAGATTGTTTTAGAAGTTTATATATGGAACATATAATGACTGATATGTTGAAAAGAATCCCGAAGAGACACTACCTCAAGGCCCGTCTGAAGAGCCACATGTTGACGAGCTAGTCTTGTCTACAACTATTGCTACACGTCCGAGCGACGCAACAGGATCGGCTCCGTCTTTCCGCAAAATAGCGTATTGCCGGAGAGTTTGTTTGTGTAGATTTAAGATGTGTCTGCTAAAGAAACAGCTCCTTTGGATTGTATTTGATTAAAAGTTCTTTAATGGCATCCAGGTTGTGAATAAGACCTCTCACGTTCCAGTGCATTATTTGTATATCCATATTGTTTGTGTTTTTATGCTGTATGTCAAGACGAGTGAAGTTGGCTTACGGAACCTTTCCAGGCCCCGTGATCGGGTTTCTTTCCTTGCTTGGAGCGGTCGGGAGTAACACGCCACTCCCGAGGCGCTGAATGCGCCGTCTGGCTCGGGGTTGTGTCCATCGACTCCTAGGAGCCGCTGGACTTCCGCTCACACTAGCGGGGTGTTTTCGGGGTAGGTATCGCCTGAATAGACGAAACCCTGTAGGCCACGAACCCAGAGGGCGATGAGCCCTCCTTCAGGAATTGCGGGTAGGGAGGGGGCGTAGCTGTTGGCACGGCCGCCACCACACTCTTTGTGGGCCGGGCGTATGCCGCAGGGTATGCTGCTGCGGCGTTGTCCCGTTACGCACCGCAGCAGCATACTCTGCGGTGTGAAGGAAAGAAACATGCCTCCATGCTTCTTGGAAAGGTATGCTTTCCTTTACTTTTAATGTGATGGTGACTTTTTTTCTTTTTTCTTGTAGGGCAGGATCGAGAATATGCTGCATGGCCCCATCGCAGTCTAGACAGTGCCGGGTGCCAGTACAGTTGTCAGAAGTGTGTTTATGGTCGACACATTTTGCGCCCGTCTGTCGTCGTTGGCAGCTTAGCGAACCATGGCCGAATCTTCGGTATTTCAAACATCTTCGTAAGTTTGTAATATGCGGCCTTACTCGAATTTTCTTATATCCTGTTGCGATCGTCTTTGGGAGAGTACCGAAGCCAAATATAAGGATTAGATGCTTCGTGGGGATTTCGATGTTGTCTCGTTTGATCTTGATTCGTTGTACTTGTGTTATGTTTTGTTCTTTCCAGCCCTCTAGGACGTCTCCTTCGGTCAAGTTCAAGAGGTCTACACAAGAAATTGCTCATTCGGATGTCTTCATCGATCGGTGTGGGGTCACTGTTATTTGTATATCACCGACTGTTACAAGACTGGAAAGTTTTCCATGCGGGTGCTTGTCGCGAACCTCAAGGAGGAGGTCATTTTTCACTAATTTAAGCCGGCGCTTAGTACATTTGGCAACAATGAAAGAAGAAATCATTATGGGGGTCAATTCAAGGTTTTCACTGTGAACGACGTGAAATCGGAGAAAGGTTTCTTTGCATTGACCAAAAAGTGCAGCATTTCTTCGGTACCTCCTCTTTCTGTAAGAGGGCGATCAGGCAGACGGGGGAAGGATGATAAATTCATAAATAATTGCTTAGTTTTGGCGGCTATGCCATCGACCCATTATCGAACCTAACAAGGGGACGCCACGAGACCCGAAGGAAACGCAGACGCCAGCTGTACAACCTACTACAGGCTAATATAATATACCCAAGGTTAGATAAACTACCCTAGGGTAACCCTTGCTGCCTGAAAAATGAAAAATAAAACGAAATGAACACAGGAAAGATGGAAACAGACAGCGAAAGACGAAGATTGGAGGTAGAGGGAGACAGGAAGAGGCAACTACCGATTTCCCCCGAGTAGGTCAGTCCGAGGGTGCCGTCTACGAGAAGCCGAGGCCAAAGGGGCGCATTGCCTCCGCCGGGGGGCCGTAAAAGTCGAAAGTCCCGGCATCGACTCCACCTCCAGGATCCGCTTTTCCTTGGACACGGCTAAGCTCCGCGCGGTTAGACGCGGGAGGGTCCAAAGCCTGTTTGTCGTGGTGTCGGGGTACGTGCTGTCGCAACACACCAAACGCCTGCCAATGAAGACATCCCTGTGTGACAAAATTACCTTCGTCTTTAAAAAGTCACAGTTCGTTGCGTTGATTCCAATTCAGGACCCGCAGATTGCCATTAACAAATTCTACCTCTTAACCACTCCGCCGACGCTGCTCCAAGGAATGCTGCGCCTAGGCGATATTGTACATAACCCCTTGGGTGATGGCCAATGGCATTAAACTAACAGCCGAAAGTAGAACTTGGGCAAAACAAAGAATTTTTTCGAACTAAAACACACCACTTCATTCTTTCCCACAAGGTCCATATTCGTACTGTTATTTGAATCATGCCTAATAAACTAGCCAAGACATGTGCCTTGCTTCTCGCTAATATGATTGGTTGACGCCAGGCTCTGTAGCTTGTCCCTAAGCCACACCGTCGCCACCGCTTCTGCATCATCATCATCATCACTATCATAATCACTGTCATCATCTCTGTGGATGTATTTATGGATACGCCTACGAACTTTATATGGGCGCCTAATGCTAGTACCAGCAAATGGGCTCATGCGACCCCTGTTTGTTGGCCGAAAAGTAGTGCCAGTAAGCGAACCTCGGTTCTGCGTAACAAGCGAACAACTTCCGACGTACAATCTGAAGCCACAATGTCGGCTCATAGGTACATCTAAAGTACATCAAGCGCTTTACGAAATGGCTCATTATATTTAACGGTTTCCTTGATTTACTAGAATATATTATGCGCACCGCTTTCTTTGTTTACTTCAGTAACTTTCTATCTTTCTGCCTTTCTTTGTCTTTTTATGTTCTTTTCTGTCTTTTCAAGCCTTCTATCTATCTGCCTGTCTGTCTGTCTGTGTGTCTATCTATCTATCCAACTATTATTCTATCCATTATTTGTCTATCTATCCATCTATCTATGTATGTCACCGTCTACGCCAGTCGGTCGAGTGACCTAAATTGTCTGCTAGCTCGGAAGTGTACTTACTGGCTGCTACCTTGACGAGAAAAAATAGGCACTGGGTATGTGTAGAAAAAGACAACATGACCCTGCAAACGATGCGAGCTTTTTTTTTTTGAGTTAGTTCATAAAAAGCACCCCATTGCAAACACACAGCTGCAGAATCCATTGAGTGGCCGGCGACTCGCTCGTAGACAGAAACAGCACGCGAAATTTGCATTAGCGTGATCTCTTTAACAATTATTTAAATTGTATTATTTTTTACCATCCCGCTCGTTTGGCGATAATGGCAGCGTTACATCGTGCGAGCCCATGACGAAGGGCAAAAAAATAATGGATAATGAAAAGAATTTTCGCGAAATGCGACCACCGACCCCGTTTAGATCGTACCAGCTGTACTGTAACTCGCAGCATCGCATCGCACAAGCGAAACGACCTGTTGAATGAAAACCGAAGTTTAACCTCGCGCTCCTGGCAGCAATGTTATAAAGGGCACAAACTCGGCGGGCACCACGCAGATTTTACGAGGCGTGCGTCCCTGCGATTGCCCCGACAGAGCCAACGCCTGGCCTTCGAGTTGTTACACTCGTCGAGCGATGTTGAGAAGCGTTTCGCTCAGGTAAGAAAGCCCGTCGTGTTGTAACAAAAAGAAAAATTGTTCGCCCTAACGTCCCGGAGCGGCAGAGTGGTTCAGAAGGCACGCACGCCGCGTGTCGTGGACGGCTCGGCATTATTATCGACCACCCGGGGCTCTTCAACGTTCACCCGAAATCACGGCACACGAGCGCTTTTTGCATTCCCGCCCTCGTCTAAATGCAGCCGCCGCGACAGGGAATCGAACCTCCGACCTCATGCTGAGTAGATCGACGCCACAGCCACGACGGGGTTCGCCGTGGAGCAGTGGCTTAGCCAGCGGGTAGCACAATCGTGCACCGGGCTCCAGCGCGAGCATGCGGCTTGCCCAGACTTGACTGAGTACAGTGAATTGGCTCTGTTTTATTTTACTGAAATGTTAAACGACAGGTTACAAAATGTGTAGGAAAACAAATAAAAAGATTTGCCAATTTCAATGGCAATCTTTCTTTTTCTAAGCTTTCTTTGCCACTGCTTTTCAGAATATCACTAAACAATTGAAGTAGTAGAGTGGGCGTGTGATTGTGCATTCTTTTTTTCTTTTTTCAATTTTCTGAGAAGCCTGGCCTTCTGCTTCTTCGCTACATCTCATGGCGAACCTGCGGACTCAGCCGCCAAGCCTCCGCATATCATCTTCCTCCTGGCGGATGACCTTGTGAGTACGAAAAGGACCAATATTTGTGTCGACCCGAGTAACAACGACTTTAATCGCGGAAAGCAGTAACCATTGTAGTAAATACGGCGTAATCTTCTGATATTAAGTAAACGCAACTTACAGAAAATTTATTGTTAGGCAACCGCTGAACGAATTTATTGGATTTAAGAGGGAAAACTCAGTTCTACCTACTGAGTGAAGCAGAATTTTTATTTATGATGTCAATATTATTGTTACGAAAATCGACAGAAGTTGTTAAGTTAAAGAAAAACTGAAGCGCAGTGTTTACGAATTCGTAACTTTACACCAGACACAGATATCGGATTTCTGGAACCTGCATCTGTTGCAAAGATGTTGCAGAATCCGTACTTACAGGTAAGTGGTTTATTTCAAGGTGGTGTAGAATTCATCAGTTTCTCCCGCTATAGATGTCTTTATAGGTCCAGTTTACAAAAGCGCGATATTTTTTACCAAGTTGCATGATGTAAACATGATGCTTCAGTTCTTTTCTTTCTTGCGGTTTTCAAAAGTCCAAACAAAATTGTAGCATAAGTAAAAAATGTAGGTTCGGTGTGTTTCTACTATTTTCTTATCAATACTAGAAACCTCATCACAGATCTAGTAGTGAGAGCCGAGAAAAACCATCTCTCCATCCTTATTGCAGTACCTATAAATAATTTAATTACCTATAAGTAAAATATCTATTAAGAGAAGAGCTTCTGAGATAAGGAAGCTTTACCTCGAAACATGAGTGTCTATTGGCCATTTTCGTGGAGCAGTTTGCTCTGGAACAAACGGGAGGGTACTTTGGGCGGCGCCCCACACGTTGCCTCAGTGATAGCGCGCGAATACAAAAGCATTACCCCTTCCACCTTCCTTCTGTGCGATCAGGGGTGCGATCGAAGATGGTTGTTCGGCGCCTTCGTTCGGTTACCGGCGCGCGCGATTGGCCTACTCCGCGCCGACGTCGCCAGCCGCGGGGCGCGGCCACGTTTTTGGTGACCTCAAGATGACGACACGCTACTGTTAATCATCCTCCCAGCGAACATTTCGTCTGCTAATAGCCGAACCCGACGGGAGCTGGTAAGTTTGGAGCGATCACACGGCTTCGCATGGCGCGTCCGGTGGGTTGGATTGGATCCAAGAGACTGCTGCGGCATGGCACGTTTGAATCCAATCCATAGTTTAATTCGAGAAAATGGCGCTTCCCTTGGGAACTTAGGTTGTTGCGCTGGCGTTTATAGAGAAAGGAGGAGAGCGGATGGCGGTGCGGGACGCGTTTGAAGAAATGGCAGAAAGTGAATTCCGGCGTCGTTTTTGTTTCTCGAAACAAATAATTCGTTGGTTGTACAGAGAAATCGACCCCATCATCGGTGCCAGAGAGCCACTGGAATGTTGTCGCTGCCTCTTGAAAAGTGCGCCACTCTTCCCGTGGTAATTTTTTTCATTTTTCTTCTCGCTGTGCGCGACACCACCGAGGGACAACGCAAAGAAACTAATAGTTATAAATTGCAGTAGTCACACGTACTACTATTTGAAAACGCGTTTGGGCTTGAGAAGAAAAAATACATTTTTTTAGATTATGATTTCATTCATTTGGAAGACGAGAAACATTTCGTTTTGTAGTATACTGTCTGCAAGCAGACGACAAACGATGGAAGTAAACTTCCGGGGAGGTCACCGCTTCCTGATTGGCTGCTCTCTCCGCCCCGCTGTCACAAATTTTGCATACTGCAACTTTGTAACGTTGCAGCAACCGAAAAGAACGCGCATCGAACAAAATATCTCCGATCGCACCCCAGCTGCAGGAAATGCAACTGAGCTTTTGCTAACGCATTGTGTGCCAGTCATGCCGAATAGAATCATGTGGATCTAAGATATGTGCAGTAGTTGGCTGCAAAAATAGTGGCTAGCACATTAAGTAATGGAATGAATCTGTGTAGCCAAGTTCGCGGACCGCTGCTGCAACTGTGCGTATGTGTTACCGGCACTTCGAGATGTACAGCTTTCTTGAAGGATACAGAAATTTGCTCATCCGCCAGCGTTGTACCACTAGCCTTAATAATAAGTGCTTCAGCCCCGGAACATCGGCAAGAGTTAGTACCGCTCGTTAAAGAATAACAAAGAGAATAGCGTCATTTCCGGTCATAGTACGTTTCGCGCGTAGCACCAACTGGCACGTAATCTTACGCCCACTCCATCACCAACGTGTCAATAAGTGAATGGGCACACACTTGAATATATGCGCACCATTTGCGCCCGATAAATGACGGACTACACCGATAGCGCGAGAATGGTCGAAGCGGGATGTTTCGTGGCAGTCTACAAGAATAAGCGAGTTACTATAGATAGTAAAGACTTGCTACAAGATATTACAGCTTACAAAACGGCTACATTTCACGCCTTGCGCGCAGCAAGAACAAATCTATCGGAACTGGGCAGCCCCGCGAGCGATTAGGCAGAAATAATCAGATAGTGGACCGCACCAAGGAAATTTAATGAGTCATAAATGTGACAAGCCGCTGCTTCAAAATGCTTGCCTAAATAAAGAACGATATTCAAAACACACTAATCCCGATTCAATTCAATAGCGGAAAGTTTGGGTAGCTTGGAACACACATTTAGCCTCGCTTTTAAAAGAAGCACCCTATACGCTGCTCGCGACGGTGTGACTTAGCTTAATCAGCTTCCAAAGCACTTTTGAATTTTTTCTGAAGTTGTGGCCAAAGCTTCGTGTCGTCGACCGTCTACGATACCTGCCGAAATAGAGGCTTGCGAAGCCGCACCGGCGTCACACAAGCCCGTTGTAGACGCGGAGGCAACGGAGGCAGTTTAGGCAAGCAATGGACGCGCCACCACGTGATCCAACGTGGAGGCGGCCACGGGATCGCCGCGAAAAGGGTCAATATTGTCTATGTGAGCGATTATGTGGTCGCGCTGCCGCGAGCGGAGCTGCAGTGACGTCAGCAGTGGGACTCGCCTTTGGTATCTTATACGCTACGGTTTCATTTGTTTACTTGCATTCTCAACGCGAGGAAGACTTGCACGGGGCCTTGAATTTGCTGCATACATACTTTTTTGAGGGTTACTTTTACAAAAGCTAGTAAATATATGGCAACAAACGTCATGTTTTTTTTTTTGGTTTGCCTTCCATAAGATCACAATCCTGGCAACTGGGAAGCCCGACAACGATCTCGCGACTCAGTCGCGAAACGACAGGCTGCATGATATTAAAGCATGCTTAAGCTCGTGCAACTTTTTGATGTATATCTTCAAACTCGTACGCCCGCATATAAAAGTCTCTTCAGCTAACGCATTATTTCATAGCTCAAGCCCAAAATGGCACGTGTATTAGGGAAAAGTGCAGCATGAAGAATAACTGTAGAGCGGTGCACGCATTTCGCTCATAATTTCGCTTATTTTGTGCTTAATAAAGATTTACGTGGTTGACGCTAAACATCTAAAGATTACGCTTACTAGCGCTAACTCTGAAGTTTCCACGTGCTTTATCATATTTCGTAATCTCCAAACATGTTATAAAGTATCCTTCTGCAATAAAAGCTTATTCACACGTGTTTATTTTTATCGAATGACTACGTTTCACCGCCTAACAAATAATATCGCACAGCGCAGTGTGCGCCTGCATGTATCGGAAGTTTCTCGAATCTTATCGATGATTCCATCCGCTGTCTGATGACACCGAACCTTGCGCAATATGATTTCGTCTTCGCGCGACGCGACTGGTGTAGAATATTCTGGAAGACACGCGAGCACCAGCGATTACTCTGGAACCTTCGATGGTTGATGTATAAAAACCGGCGCTTGACCCACTGACCAGATTTTTCACATTCGCCGGCTGTGTTTGCCGCTTTCGCCGTTCTTTGAGAGAAGGCCTGTTTTTGAGGGCACAAGTTCGCCCAATAAAATGCTAGTTTCGTTTTTCCCAATTTTGTTGCTTTCTGCACCGTCACTACGTGACATTATAGTCACTTTTCACTTTGGAAATGGAATTTCATTCCCGTAATGACTTCTCTGTCTCAATTCACTTGCCATCGAAATTTCCACTTGTTGAAAAAAAATCTCAGTGCCCTTCAACTCTTTGAAGAAGGATTCCTCTCTGGAAGAAGAAAGCTGTGTATGTGGGCCCCTTAATGGCGAACTGCACCTCCGCCGTGGCTTGGCCCGACATTGCACTATCTTCGGGATAGGCCCACGTATAGAGATTGCTTAACGCCTGCTTCACCTCCGCCGCGGGTCGGCCCGGCATTGCACTATCGGCGGGATCGGCCCACGTATTTTTTGCTTACGACACAAAAAATTCCATGGACGGTAAAGGTATACAGCATCGCTGTAAAAAATCACAGCCCCTTCCGGTCCGTGAGGATGGTCGAACAGCGAACCTGTGTTTGTTACACCGTGTTACAGCATGCAAGTCAAACTTCGCAAGAAGCCTATATTGTAAATATTGTGCTTCACCATTCTTTCACCCCATTTTCGTTTTTGCGGTAGGCAGCTTCTTTGTCAGGAGTACGCACTACTCGTGGTGTTCCCATAGTTGAACCTGGGATGGAATGTGCGGAACCACTAATTCAAAGCTCCATATATTCGGTGCAAGGCCCACCACTCATGACTAGAAGTTAGAATGAATGGATGGATGTTATGAGCGTTCACTTTGGAACGGGGCAGTGGTTTGCGCCGCCATCCTCTTTACATTATACTACCTAATGGCCTACCTATGTTAAAAAGAAAAAAAGAAAAGGAAACAAATAAACACGATGAATTCTCATAACCAAATTTTCTAACCCCCTACTGTGAACTTTGTTTTTGTACGTCTCCGTTTTCTGCCGTTTCCCTACTTTTCTTCCACCAATCTTCCAATCGCCTCTTACTAATCTCTACTGCGGACATGTTTACTTTCCCTTTAACCTAAAGGCTTCACATTCTAATGAAACATGCTCCATCGTTTCCCCAGCTTTACCGCAGCAAGCACATGCTTCTTCTTCCTGCTTATATCTCGCTTTATAGGTGCGTGTTCTAAGGCTTCTTTATCTCGCTTCGAAAATTAATGAGCTTCCCTTCGAGTCGTCATAAAGTGTTTCTTTCCTGATTTCGTTTTTTCCTCTTAAGTAGTTACTCATGGCAGGTTTCTTTTCCCTTGCCGCCACCCATGAGATTATTTCAGCCTATCTGACTTCCCGCTTGACGTTCTTTGTTGCTACGTTGCTCCCCCTACAGGCCGCATACTTGCTGGTAAGCTTCTTAGTTCTTTTCCTCCACTGTTAATCAATGTTTTTCGTGTGCAACAGGGACAGGGACATTAGTGCTCCTGTATATGCTCCCGCAGGGAGCAGAGTTGCGCATAGGTCCGGCTTATGATCCAGCTCTGCAGTGGAGCCGCTCCTCGCGCGCGCAGGAGGCAAATGCCGCGCGGTGTTCCATTTGCTTTTGTCTGCTGGTCGCGAGCTACATGCGGCAACTGTACGCAAGCGCTGAGCAAGATGACACTTTTTAATGCAGGCCAAGCTCGAACGATTGACGTAGCCGTAGAGGTACCAACCCCCCGAAATGTTTAGTTTGTGTGTACATATATACACGCACATATACGAACGCACGCACGAATGCACATATAAAGTATAGGACCCCCTCGATCCCTCGAAATGAAATCCTCACTACGCCCGTGGCTCGGACAGCTCAAAAGTTCGCGTAAAAAAGCGCATTACCTTGCAACAAAAAGCGGTGCGATGTTTTTGAGCACGCATGTGAAGTTTCCTCGCGGAGGCCGAAGGCAAGAAATGTTTTAAAGGGTGCTTAAAGAAAACGTCACGCACGTGTGTTTGACAATTCTGTGAGCACATTTTGGCTGCCAAAACGAGGCGAATAATGGATGTTGCCAACAGAATTATCGTGCCTGCAATTATGTCAGTGACTGTTGACCGTCATTCATCACAAAACGTCCTTCACAGCAGCTGCACGTTTTCGATATTTGTCACAGCGAAGGTAAAGGTCGGAGACACAAACTCGGAAGTGGTTCAGCTCGGAGATCGAGGAACCCCCCAAGGATCGGTGATCTCTCCCGTCCTTTTCAACCTGTGCATGATTGGTCTGTCCAGAAAGCTGGGCAAGATTAACGGCATTGACCATACCATATATGCTGATGATCTCACTGTATGGCGTGCTGGTGGCAGTGAAGGGCAGATACAGGACGCACTGACTGAAGCGATCAAGACGGTGGAAGAATACCTCAGGCCCACTGGACTCAGGTGCTCCCCACATAAATCGGATTTGCTACTTTATAGACGTGAAAAAGGGGGCAGGCCTAAGGACTGGAAACCTCTATCGGAAAGCAATATACACCTACATACAGAAAATGGTGTCAATATACCAATATACGCCAATATACGAGTTAATATAATAGTCAATAATAGTCGATATACGAGTCAACGTGATCAGGGTACTAGGCTTTTTCATTGATTCAAACGGTGGAAACCATACCGAGGTCAAGAAAATCACCCTTAAAACGGATAACGCGTGCAGGATGATCAGACGCCTGGCAGGAAGACACAAGGGCATGAAAGAAGATAACCTCATCAGGTTAATCAACTCTTTCGTACTCTGTCATATACCATACGCCGCTGCCATGTACAACTGGACGCAGTTTCAACTCAAGAAGCTTGACGCCGCGATCAAGAAGGTTGTTAAAAGCGCATTGGAGCTCCCAATTCGAACCAGCACTGCAAAATTTCTCAAGTTGGGAATACACAACACGACCATGGAGATCGTGGAGGCTCAAGCAACATCACAAATAGCGAGACTATCTACAACCAGCACGGGAAGATCAATCCTGGACAAGATCATGATCGACCCCATTACGGATCCAGCACAGTACGTTAAAGTTAATCAAGAATTCGCAGACAACATAATTGTCGCACCGCTACCCAGGAATATGCACCCAAAACATAAAATCAACAGGAGAGTCGCACGAGCCAGGGCGTTAATCGAGAAAATGGATAAAGGGGGCATAGGAGCCTGCTTCGTCGATTCGGCTGCCTACAAAGATCGAACTAAGTTCGCAGCGGTGGTAGTGGATCATCAGGGCAATTGCACCAACTGCGCCACGGTCTACACTAACAAACCTGAAGACGCTGAACAAGTTGCCATTGCATTGGCACTAACAGACGATAGATTCATCGAAATATATAGCGACTCGAAAACAGCTATTAGAGCTTTCAATAGGGGAAAAATTGCCCCACAGGCTGCAAGAATAATTAACAAAAGGCAAACAAATGTTACACGTTACATTTATTGGTTCCCGGCGCACCTTGGTTCACTTGATGGCATTCCTGTCAATCCAAATGAATCGGCCAACAGCGTCGCCCGCGACCTTACAGACCGGGCCGCTTTTACATATGGTTTTGATTCTGCTGGATTGGAGAACTTACAGAGAGATACGCTCATTACATACAATGAAATTACAAAACATTACTACATGGGAAGGAGGGAGTTTCCACCCCCTCACTATAGTCTAAACAGAGCACAGGCAGTTACACTTAGGCAATTACAGACAGAGTCTTATTATTCACCTGCACAAATAAAGGAATGGTATGCCATTGCAGACATGAATATTATATGCAAAGCATGCAAAAAGGATATATGCACACTTGAACATCTGCTCTGGGAGTGTGGGTCGCTCGGTTCTGGCATTTCCCGGAATCGGTTTTTAGGAATGATCAGATCTCCAGATCATATCCCCCAAGTCCTGGCTGTCCAGTACGCCCGTGATAGGGCTAGGAGGCTTGACCTCCCGGTCCCAACATGGGACTAGCCAGGCAGGTGGCAACACTTTGTACAGGACAAGAATAAAGTTTTTCCTCCTCCTCCTCCTCCTCCTCCTGCGGTTCAGACACGTAAATTTAAACAGCATTTGAAATGTTCACATGCGCACATCTTATGCAAAGCTTATTTTTACGATTCATACCACAAACTTGACAGCTGCTTCGTAGCAGCAAATCTGCAAGTGGAAAAAGATGCAAGATGCGCGAGCTTCTAGATCAAATTTATTTCGTACAACGGAATGGATGAGCAATGGCCAGTGGCAGCAGGAGATGCGTGCTGGTTCTTGGAGCCTTTGGGGGGCTGAATTCAAAGCGACTGGAAAGGCAACAAGTTCTTAAGAGTAACAACAGGTTATTCTTATTGGACTAGCTAATCACATAAGATGACAAACTGGTAATTATTCACACATTGCGGACTGTAATATGACGGCACATTATTTCTTTATCTCTTCATACTACTCAGGTTAATTTTCTATAAAACAGAGATTATTACACGTACAAAAATAATTTCACATTCCTCACGCGTCGACTAAGGATGATCGAACAAGCAACATATATATGCAGGCGCTAAATGCTGTAGCTATCCCAGCTGTCTTATAAGCACGGTGTTTTCGCTTACTACAAAACAATGAACACCAGGACATCAATCGACTTTACATGGAAAATCAGAACGCCGACAAAAAAAAATATTAAAACGGAGCAGAGAAAAGCCATGGTGCAGCGGGCCAATTGCACCGGATAGTATTTACTCTGTTCTGAACACACTTTTCTGGAGCCGCATAATCAGAACAATCGTACAAGCAACAAAGAGAATTGAGCGAATTGGTAAGTTAACATTCTTGGCGTATATGTGCAGCGCTACACAGACGTGTCGTCCTTTCTTTGTACCGCGTCTGTGTCGCGCTGCACATATACACCAAAAAATTGTACAACTGAACAATCTCTCATGCCAGGCGTACGCATTCCGGCGTCTACAGGAGTGTTAATCGAGATTAATGTCGCTTTAGTTTAAACAAGTCGAACTCACCTCTGTAAAGAAGGCGAACGGACCTCGCATAGCCTGGCCCCTTTCGGAGCCGGCCGGTGTCGTCCGTCCGCACGGCACCGCGTGAAAAGCTTTGCCACCTTCCGTGCGATTTGCGCAGTTTGGTGCGCTGCAACCCGTCATACTGCAATACAAGTGTCAAAATGATCTGCTTCGTAGCACTTCACCGAATTCATTAACTTATTGTCCTCGAATACCGTACCTGCAACCAGGAGCCGATCGTTGCTACGCGCGCTCGACGGTCCGCTGATTGCAATTTCGATGGCACTGACAGAAACGAGTCGGCGTCGTGTCCGTAAAGTTGGCTTCGGAGCGCACGGTTGATCATTTGACGTCATTTTGCACCACGTGATCGCGCTCGGCGAATAGCAGTGCGAGCGGTGCCGGAAAAGGTATGCGCAACTCTGCTCCCTGCGGGAGCATATACAGGAACGCTAAGGGACATCGCCGAACAGCGCCTCTAGCGGCCGTCCTTGCAAACATGCACATATTCTATGGCAGAGGGTGGAGGGGGGGGGACGTGCCGTTTTTCGGACATAACTAACCACAGAAGCCATCTTTCAAGATATTCTGATGGAAATAGGCTCTACTTGCCTAGCCCGGCACCTCATGCAAGCGGTAGTATGACTTACGGCAGAAATGCTGTTTCAAGTTGCTGGCGAAGTCTGAAATATGGTAGTCTATTGAAACATTCAAATTTTTGAGGCTTTTTTTGGCTAGTAAAAGTGATTTGTGGTAAAACTATTGCAGTGATTGGTATATTCCAGGGGATTTATCAACTTCAAAAACTCAGCTTTCAGCTTGTAACAGCAGCAGTTCTTGAAGCAGCAGAAAAGTTGAAGGCCCAATCCACTCTGTGAAGGAGGATTGCCAGCGAAGCTGTTACCATCCGCTTAACCTATTCCAGTCTAACGAATGAGATGAGTACGCCGTAAAATGCAGTAGTACCCTGATCGACCTGAACGGGATCCGCGGTGCAACCAGCCGTTCTTCGACAACGTTCAGCGGGGGCAGATGTGGCGGAATCGGAGGGTACGAGTATCCGCGAGTCTTGGAAAGGAGAGGCAGTTTACCTTCGAGTAGAGAACCCTTGAAGATTCACCAGCACACGCATACGTGCTACAAGAACAACAGGAGCAAGTGCAGGTTCGGCGCGCCCTCCATGCCGAGCGAGAAGACCATGATTGTGATACCGCACCCTCGCCGCGATCCATCACGCACAGTGACACCATGCCGCCCGTGTGCGCTACATGTGTTTTTTTGCGCTAAATCGTCGATTTCTGGAAAGCCGAGTTTTCTGTGGACCGCCACAAAAGAATCGCCGGTTGGAAGAGGCCAACAGCTTCGCTGTAAACTGTCGTTCCAGAACCGTCGTTTTCGTAACGAGGTCATGGAATTTATTGTGGTAGATGTATAAACCTGGTTTTTGTTTGCAGCAGCCGGTCGAATTGATATCCGAGCGCTCTGAACAACGACAGATCAAAGTCACTGGTACCACGTGCGCTAGTTCGCTGGTTCGACGCCAGCTGCGCCTTGCTTTTTTTTCGTCACTTTATCACTGCTTAGACTGGCAACTTTCCGCCAGATGGCATAGCAAGAAAGTCAGGTCATTTAGTTACTGTTCTTGTTTTGTTTCTTTCTATTACACCAACATTTTCATACGAAAAATAGCTGGCTGGTTTCGTGAACATGCGAACGCGCTTCTGAACTTCTTTTGCACTTTAGGTATAACGTATTTTTGACAATGCATCCCGATAACGTGTCTTATATGTTCATTTCTTTCTTAAGGAGAAGATTTATGAAAATATTACTAAGAAATATTTTGCCTCGGCAGTTGTGTCATGGGAAAGGCGTGTTTGTACGATTATAGTCCTGCTTGAAACGTACAAGAAAAACTAAGTGCCCTTCCATTCTGTGAAGAAGGATGACCAGCGAAGCTGTCTATGGGGGCCCTTAATGGCGAACTGCACCTCGGCCGTGGGTCGGCCCGGCACTGCACAGATTTGCGCGCCGGCGGAGGCCACTGTCGCTTCATAAATGGTAGAAACGCTGGAAATGGGGTTTAAGTTTCTTGAGTTTCCGCGTAACATAACTATGTTTTCTGGTATATTCAAATTACAGTCCGACACGTCTGTAGGTTGTGTGTAAGTCATGCTTTACAATTTTGCTCACCTATATTACCTCGAGAAATTCGATTAGTTCAGTAATTTTCTTGCACTACATGGAGGGCCTGCGTTGTTGGGTATCCGTGCTTCGAGATGACTTCTTTTGCCAGAACGATGTCTGACACTGGGCGCCGGATTTCCTGCGACACGGTATCGCGCTAAAGCTCGAAACTTCAATTCCTGTTTTCTGATTACTCGAGTCCATTTGTTTTCCCAAAGCACATTTTCTCCCTGTGTGCCTCGCTCAGGTTCCCCGTGCGCCATTTACGTGGCGGCTGCTGATGATCTGGCTCACCTCCACAAAAACCAAGCTGGAAGCTCATTACGGCTAGCTTCCTTGACGACAGACGAGCTACATTCAGGTACCTCCTGGCGCAGG
This sequence comes from Dermacentor variabilis, assembly GCF_050947875.1. NCBI lineage: Eukaryota > Metazoa > Arthropoda > Arachnida > Ixodida > Ixodidae > Dermacentor > Dermacentor variabilis. The sequence continues at coordinate 66,327,673 of NC_134574.1, forward strand.
GCTCCTTGCCGATGAGCTACAGACGATTCACAGCCATCCAGCAAGTGCGGTGTGCCCTTTCCGTGGCTGTCTTAAAGATACGGTTCATATTTTTTCAGCGTTTGCTCTCCGCGGCTGTCCTTCAACAGATAGCAAGTCTATTTAGCTTCCCAAGTCTTCCATTCCATTCGGTAGAAAAGCGAGCCCTCGCCCGCGCTGGCATTCATTGCCGTCGAAGTGAGCTATTGCATGTGTGTTCGCGCAGAGCTCCACCTGTACATCATATACAACGTTAAGTAGACGAAACAGCATTAAAGTACAAGTGCGTGCGTACGGACAAGGCCGGGAATGCTTTTAAGCGTACGCAGGGCTACGACGTCTCATACGACGCCGTGATTCTCGCTATTAATTCTTACGTTTCTAAATGTGGTTCGCACAGCGGTACGACTAAAGCCGCTCCTCGAAGAATCCTCAAGAACCAAGGGAGCGAGAAACCGAATGGTGAGACAGCGGTCACTCGCGCCCGTTGACGAACGAAAACTGAAAGTGACGGAGAGCGGTCAGCTGAGCTCATTGTTCGGAGAAGAAGAGTTGCGCTTCTCTGCTTTCGTTAGGCAACGATTCTGTTAACTTGTGGATCGCAGTTTCGACTTCGGCGTCTCTTTGATTGCGAAACGCGGCAACGCGGACTGGTCTACGCCAATCAGTCGACTGCATCAGTAGCGGGGCGTCGGTGCACCGTTGGGGTCTACTGGCGAGCAGCGCGCGTTGTCATGGTATCGCGTAGGGAGGAACCCGGCACAATGCATTTTCTTGCTGTGAAAGTGCACGTCAATGCTGTCGAAACAGACGCGGCATTCGCTGCAGCAGTGACGGGCACAGCGATCGGCCCTCGCCGACCCGTGTGCCCATCACTGCTGCAGCGAATACTGTGTGCGGTGCCGTGCTCATACTGTGCAAGGCACCGCACACAGTATGAGCGCTGACGCAAGAGGCGCGAGGGAAGCTGCTCAGCGTGGTCATGACCGACGTATCGCAACGTGAAACATGCAACAACCAACAATTACGTCGGACGTAACTCCATAAAACACTGCTCCATAACCGTGCAACTTACGATACAAAAAGTTGAAAGACGGTGTCGGACCTATTTTGAGCGACATCCAAAAATAAAAGAAGGCATAATATCCGGTATTTTATGGCGGCCCTGATTCGAACAACACTTTAATGCATTAGTTCGATACTCCTGCCAGACGGGCACATTTAGCGTCATAGTGAGCAAGTGCGCGTTGCCGTTAGTGTCGTTCGCAGGGTGTTAAACAGAAATGGTTTTATGATGCTGTAGAACGCACTTCCCTTCGAGTACGATCGTCGAACTCACTTCGCTGTCTAAATGTTGAACTTAAATGATACCGCTTCAAATATAAAGAAATAATAATCAGTTGATGGTTGGCGCAGACTCTGGGCCCAGTTTTCTTTGTCTTTTTTTTGCGTGCGTGATTTATAATATATTAGGCATCCGTGCTTATGAAAACTCGTTCTTCCTGTGCCAGCAAAATCCGTATCGCATCTATATAGGCGCCGGCGCTTCGTCACTGGCAAGACTTTCAAATGCGCAGCGCGTCGCCTGGAGGATGGATGCGATGTCTTCTGGTCTTTGCTCATGCAAATTGATCATCTTAATGTTACCTTACAAACGTTGGCTAAAATAATTAGACATATACTGTGCTGGATGATTTACCGATTGACACTACATGTCACCAATCCTAAATGATGCTTTTCTTCCTCGTTCGGTAGCGAGCTGCCAAAGTGACAGCCGCCGCGGCGTAGTGTCCTCGATTAAAGTGGGACTAAATTTGCCTGCGTTATAAGATCCATATGACGCGCTTAGAGAAAAGTAGTTTGTGAGGCAATATAATAGCGGCTCCTGCATTTGGAAGAAGTTGCCACCTCGTTTGCAAGGCCAACTGCAACAAAATTTCACATTCGCTAAATTGCTAAGGAATGAGTAGCTTACATTGCGGAATGCGGAATAAATTTTGCAGGGCTGGTTATTATATAGTTTCCTTATTACCAGGCTTTTTCTTACTGGCTAAGCAGACGACGCGTGTACCAGGTGGTTAGCGGATATGACGTAAGTTCCAGCACGTCGCATCCGATAGTTTTAGCGGGAAACGAGATCCGCGGGCAATGCCTAGTCTCGGAGGTGATGCCAAGGAGACAGAATTTTTAGCCACGTGTAGCTCCAGACGAGAAGTAATAGCGAAGTTATTTCAAAAAAAAATTTCCAGTGTTGGTATAAAAAACATCTAGTTTTGCGAGCCTTTCCTTACGCATCCACTGGTATTCGGAGCGTAAAACACTGCACGCAGGTATTTCTGGTTGTAGACAATCTGAATCTGGGCTTTTGACGGGACCAGCTCTTTTTATGCAGTGGGTCTCTAAGCTGCGCGTGATACAAATGCAATCACTCGCCGAGGGAGGACTTGAGCCCTGACTTGAATAGTCTGGATTTTGCGACTTCAAGTCGTTCCGAAAGGTTTTTGCAATATTAAAATAATAATTGAGCACAAACGGCCACTCACCTGTGGGACGCAGGGTAAGCTTTTCAGTTGAATTTAACATTCATAACTCTGGAATATACGTTTCAACAACGACAAATAGGGAGGGAGGTCCATTAGTTTAAACGCGGACTGTGGCACCTCCTGTCAATACGTGGGGCAAAGTAAACTTTACACTGAACAGCATCAGGCTATTCAGAACAGCGCACATCAGACAATGGAAAACTTAAATGAATAGAATAAACACAAAAACACAAACAAACAAAATTATAAAAAGGTAACTACGCATTCAACAAATATATTCGCATTTCCTTTTTGAATGAATAAATGGACCCTTAATTTCTACCTACAGGCTATGAATAGTACGATGAAACAGACAAAAAGGAACAATCTACTTGAAGCACTGTAGTGCTAGCAAGTGCACTCCTATATCTGAAGTTGGTGAAGTGAAACATAGGAACGAAGTAAGTTTCATTGTCGAGGCGTGGCTCGTAGCACTATAGCAGATGCAGGTCAGCCCTACATTGCCTCGGATAAAGAGGAACAGTCATGCCCCAACCAATACGTGTCGAACGTGAGCCCGCTGGTATCCATCACTGACGTGTTGGCGCTGCCTTTCTACGGGCATACGCAGATGGGTTTTGCGTCTTATGTCGCCGCTGTGCGACCTTCTTCTTTGATAGTTATTCCTCTGTGTTGCCCTTTTCACAGCCAGCTGATTTAAAGTCCTGCTTCTTGATTCCATATATCGCTGCCACCCATGCTCGCTTTTCTTTCATTCTGAAGCGCTTTCGGGCGTTTTGATAGTTCTTCCTGCATGATGGCGTAATTATCAGATTGCTCTCCTGATTATGTCAGGAAATATACGTATTTTTTCTGTCTTTATTTTAGAGCGCAGCTCTTAGATACCCGATCCTGCAGCGAGCGTCAGCGTACCTCGGCGTCGTAGTCAGGCGTAGCCAAGCGAACGAGCACAGCGATATGTGAAAACGAAGGCGGAGCTAAGCGCCGGATCAAAGACGCGGCGAGGGTGCAGCGGAACCGTGAGGCGGAAAGCGGAGGAGGATATGGCGAAAGCTAGAGAAGAAAAGCGTGGTCGGTCAACAATGGCGACCAGATGGCGCCAGAGTAGCCCGCGTCGTCTGGGAGATCTGTCGGTGGCGTCTGCTACGAATTGCACCCACGCCGCCCACGCGTCACACACGCGTTGGCTCTCGCGATCCCCAGATTAGCGACGCAGTCGCGCCGCACTTCGCTCCTATTTGCAACGTGCTGCGCAAGACACATTTTCGGCGCGAGCCAGTATATCGCGAGATGAAAACACGTACACAGCTGCGCTCAACTTTCGCATTAGCGGGTACCGTAATCGTCGGTGTATTCTTTAAAGCAGGAAAGGGAGAAAGTTTTACAGCGATTCTGTTGAGGGCTAGTTCCCGCTCTATCGTGTCCGCTTGCAGACACAAAATCCCGAAGATAGCGCAATGCCGGGCCGACCCGCGGCGGAGGTGAAGCTGGCGTTAAGCACTCCCCATACGCGACCCGTATCTCGAAGATTGTGCAATGCCGGGCTGACCCGCGGCGGAGGTGCAGTTCGCCATTAAGAGGCCCACAAACAGAGCTCCGCTGGTCATCCTATTCAGGGAGTGGAAAGGCCCTGAAATCTTTTGTTATGTGCTACCTACATATTTTTATTGCCTTGAGTTTAAATGCGACGTTTTCTCTTCCACTGTTTCTTTCCTCCCTTTTCTTTATTTCTGACTACTTCAGTTTTTTCACACTACTGCAAGGTGCGCGCGCACGCGTAAGGAGCTTACACCTTACGAAAGCAGATATCAGACTTTGCGCACGCAATTCTCTAACCAGGCCCTCTTTAGAATATGTGTCCGTGATTCCGCGCCCTCCTCACGCTATAATATCGATAATCTACTCTAATCACTTCAAAATAAAGATGCGCGGTTCATCGTTTCTTGGTACTCTGACTATCACAGCGTGTCCACCGAAAGAAACCCCTCAATATTCGTCTCTTGATACCCGCAGGAACCTTGCATGGTCGACGCTCTTCCATAGCCTTTATAATAGTGATATCCCGTTTGCTCGAGCCGATATTCTTTCCGCCCATTACAGCTGGACCCCCGCAATCCACGTTCATAAATTAAAACCAACGTTTGCCCGGGCTGCCGCTTACGAAAATTTGCGTCTAGCTTACTCTGCTGCAGAATACAATTGTTTACCTTGAACCATTTTCTCGTTTACGGAATCATCATTTCACGCAACACTAGCAAAATTCATATTTCTTAGAGTGCATCAATATGTCGTACCCTACATAGCTTGTTCGTCTAACTGAAAAGTCTTTTCGTGTGCTTCGTACTTTATAATGTTCTTGCCTTACTGCTCTGTTTAATCTGATATTTATATTTCTCAGTTTTTATTTATTTTCTTTCAATTGTAGTTATCACTTGTGTTCTGCTGCAGGTCGGTCATCACCAAAGCGTGAGTGACTTTAACTGTGTGTGTTTGCGCTATTGTCACTCACCCAAATATTGTAATAAATCCACCCCTGTTTTCTGGTGCCGTTTTTTTCGCTCTCTCTTCTAAAATTCTATTTTTTAGACGTATTCTTGATTTACCTAACGCCTCATTTATGTTGTACACATTGTTCTTACGCTTGATTTTTTTTTTTACATCCTTCCCCATGCCTAGTGAGATAAAAGCAAAGGATATAGGGATGTTGACCAGAGGATATCTTCAGTTGGGTGCGCTGTGCCGGGGAAGGGGAAGAGGGGAGGGATAGATGTCGGAAAAGGAAGAAAAAAACGCAATACAAACCAGTATCTGTGGGCGCTGTCACACAGTGTTCGAAGTCGCCACATGGTCATACACGCTGTTGGCGCCCCACTGATACAATTCGACGTCACACAGCGCACAGTCAACTTGTCACACAGTCCGGCATCTCTTAAGTAACGCAGCCGCGAGTTTACAGCGGCTCGCTCTGATGTCTGTGTATGTCGGCGTTCAAAAATTTAACATGCAATGGGTGCCTATTAAAGAACCCCAAGTGGTCAAAATTAATGTTCAGTCTCCCAATACGGCATGCCACATATGGTGGTTTTATCATTAAAACCCCAGAATTTAAATTTAATTCCCACCTATGTAATGCGCTAGAGTGCTCAGCTAAATAAGTAAATAAATAAATAAATATCTTTATTTTTTAAAATAATTTTTGTCATTCAAGCACCTTATAGTATGTATAAGAGTAATTGAGCAGACATGTCTACGAATATTGCACAGTGGCCCACTGGCAGTCTCTTAACCATGACCGCAGTGCACCAGCGTAACTCAGTCGGCAACATTTTCAAAAAAAATTACGTTTTAGAATATTGCACCACGTTTCAAGAAATTTCGAACAGCAACGTCGATATGGCACTTCATTCTAATGACCTACGCATGTACGGCACTCACTCCCAACTTCCCTGCTGTTTTAGAGCAATGTTTTGGTCAGGATCAAAACGCTGCTATAACGCAGCACCAAGAGCCGAATGTGTAATAAATGCATATGCTATTAGAAGCAAGTACCCTTGCGGCGTTGCCAACAAATACTCGTTCAAACTAGGATGATCCTTCAAAATATAATTTTTGAAAGTGGAGCCTATTGAGTTTTCTTGGTGTGTTTCGGGGAAGTCGAACAAGTTGTGTAAAGCGCAATGTCCTAAATTCCAGGGTATGAGAAAGCAAGTACTTGTAACGTCTTCACGAGATTCCCCTGTGATCACGCATGTTACCTACGTTGGGGTAAATTTCAATGCGTAAGCATTCCTTGGCGAATACCCCAGCCCCGTCACGCGAAAGGGTAATCCCTTGTATCTGCACGAATATGCGTAATTTTCAACGACATTTGATCGTTTACTAATGGTGTAAATGAAGATGATTCGTAGCTTTATAAGCGAAAAGGAACAATTTCAAGCGCGAAAATCATGAACCATTCCACTCTGTAAAGGTTGACGACCAGCGAAGCTGTGTAGCGCACAACAAAGAGCTGACACAGTATTTGGTACAAAGGTACGAACACATTTAGTGTCTTGATCGGTGGTCATCGCGACGAAACGTACGCACACATGTTTATTTTTATACATCCGCGTTCGTTCGTGTTATACATTCGTTATATACATTTCTTTCCATTTCGCATCTATGCTTCAACTATACAGGACGCTCTTCCTAGGATACTTGCGATACAGCACACCAGTGCTGTCCAATGCTAACAAAACTAACATCCATGTCCTACAGAGCATTCAAGGCCAAGCCCTACGAACATGTCTGGGGCTACCTCGAAATGCTTCAACCGTGGCAACAATTGCCACCGCGAGAGACCACCCAATAAGGACCTATATAGATATCGACGCACTCCGGGTGCATGTTCGCCATATATCCAGAGTCCCTGACCACCATCTCGCTCGCTTGCCTGAGAAAAGACCCAAGGCAGCGTTCTCCAGATCAGTTGCGGCTTTTTCGCAGTTCGAGCGCTTTTTCGCTACCTGAGGGCAACAGACTTGAGTGCCCGACTTTAGACATCCTACACCTAAGTTCTCTCTCTCCCTCTTTCACTCACCATTCCCCTCCCCACGTGTAGGGTAGCAAACTGGACTCAGTCTGGTTAACCTCCTTGCCTTTCCGTCTTCCCTTCTCTCTCTCTCTCTCTCTCTCTTTCCATTTCGCAATATTTTGAGGCAAAGAACTTGAGACCGAAATCACCGCACCGACTGGCAGTGGGTCAGTGTCGTTAGCGCCTTCGCAGCGGGAGGGACAGTGTGGGAACGCTGTCATGATGAGTGGCAATGGAGTCAGCTGTGAAGGAAGAGGACGAGGACGAACGCGCGAGCAGTGGCACGAGCCATTGCTGAGGATGGTAGTTTTTGCTCTAACACATTTGTTGACGGACACAAAAAATGCGCGGAACCCTAGCCACAAACAGCTTCGTGTAGAAATAAATAAAAAGAGTATGCCCATAGAGGTACAAAACTGGGGAACCTTAGAAAATGCATAGGGTGCTTACAGTAGGGGTAGGCCAACTGAAATTTGGGGGTGGGCCAAGTTAAGTGAGGGGGTAATTATTAGATAACTCACCTGAAACGTTAGTTATGAGCGCACAGCATTTCTATTTCTAGGGTCGCTCGGCAACTCCGGCGCCCGCAGGCCTAATGCGACATCTGCGCATAACAACAGAACGGTTGCTAATTGATTGCTTTGACTTGGATACGTCTGGCACGAGGCGCCAGAGGTACGATAAACCAAAAGTCTTGAAAGGGTGCGCACCATAACGTTCAGCAAAGGTGCTTGCGTTAGGCGACAAACGCTTTTCTAAAACTGTAATAAAAACGACTAAAGTTCGCGTAGGCAAAGATTTATGCGTCCCACGCACCCCAATGGTCAAGCACCTAAAACGTGGAAGCACGCCATAATTATATTTGTACCCAAGCCAGGCAAAAAATTAGATTTGCATAACCTGAGACCCATCTCTCTTGCGTCATGTGCAGGAAAGGTAATGTAACACGTTATCCTAAACCTAATGCAGAAACACATCGAAGGTAACAATCTCTTCCCTGCCAACATGACTGGCTTTCGACAGGGACTCTCCACACAGGAGATTATGTCGCAAATCCAGCATCAAATTTTCAACACTGACACCAGGGGCAGAACCAACGCAATTGTTGGCCTCGAGTCACACACTCCCTAATTATCATTCGGCTTCAAAACTTATGCGTGGGAGAGAAGGCGTACAGGTACATTCGTGCCTTTCTCCCCACTAGAGAAGCAGAACTCCATCTTGGCGACCTTAGATCCGACACCATGAGATTCCTAATCTCATGGTGTCGGATCGGATGTCGGATGTCGGATCGAGTGTGGACCCACCTCAAGCGTCGGTTTTGTCCCCTTTCCTGTTCAATGTCGCCATATCCCTGCTTCCCGAGATACTTGACCGTACCCGATCTTCACGACTGTCTCTACGCGGACGACATTACCTTCTGGGTAAGCAGAGGGAATGGCGCCCAAGTAGAAGAAACGTTGCAAGAAGCAGTCATACGGACGCAGGTTTACGCGCAAATGGGCAGACTTACGTGTTCCTCGCAAACGTCCGAGCTTCTCCTGCTACGCGGTCCCATCCAGATACAGAGAAGGCGCAGTGCTCCCCCCAAATCAGAATATTGTCGGGGACCTGACCAATCCCACAATTTAATACCATCAGGATTCTGGGTTACTTAGTTCAAGACAAGGGATTAAGTACTGAGACCATAAACAAACTCGACACACAGGTACAGTAAATACTTCGTTTGCTGCACGGAATTTCCAATGAACCTTCAGGGCTACAGGAGGCTGACCTCCTTAGGCTGGTACATGCCTTTATTATAAGACGTACAGTCCACCGCAAAAGTTTACGGGACGCAGGATCTGCCAAGAAGCCGAATTCTCGCGAAGCGTGGTCACACAGCCTCGAGTTAAACGTTCCAGCATGTAGTAGCCTTCGCTACCTACACAGTGATTCATTAAATTAGAAGTGTCATGACTTAAGAATGCAGTAATTCCCATTTCAAGGGGAAACCGCATCCCGTAATATTTTGCTGTTGACTCTACATTATACAGAGTGCCTTATTTTAACCTACTATACCCGCCGTGGTTGCTCAGTGGCTATGGTGTTGGGCTGCTGAGCACGAGGTCGCGGGATCGAATCCCGGCCACGGCGGCCGCATTTCGATGGAGGCGAAATCCGAAAACACCCGTGTACTTAGATTCAGGTGCAGGTTACAGAACCCCAGGTGGTCGAAATTTCCGGAGTCCTCCCCTACGGCGTTCCTCATAATCAGAAAGTGGTTTTGACACGTAAAACCCCATAATTTAATTTAATTGCCCTACTACATGTGGAAAAGAACAAGGTATATTGTATTATGCTGAAAGTGTACAAGCCTCCCTTATTCTTCCTGTATATACATCAACCGAGAAACTCGTTGTTTTGGGGGTGCACAACACCCTCAATGTCGTGGCTCACCTCATAAACCAACACGAGCGCCTCTTACGACGACGTGACGAAGGGTCTACTTCGGTTTTTGAAAGAGACGGGATTGGACAAGCGGCTGTGACAGTGATATCACGTACCATGCCAGATTGATAGACTCTAGCGGACGATGTGTGTGTGCTGTGCTATGTGCTCTCTCTCTCTCCCCCTTCACCATCTTTCATCGCCCCCATCCCTCTCCCATGTGTAGGGTAGCAAGCCGGTTAAGCCAAACTGGTTAACCTCCCTGCCTTTCCTTCTCCACTTTTTCCTTCCTTCCTTCCTCCTCACGATACGCTCCACGTAGAATCGTCCTGTGAAAAGCTGGAATACATTATGAGACAATGATGTCCCCCAAAGTCAGTATAGACCCATGGACCCTCTATACTGGAGAGACATCCATGGACTCCAATTGCCAAGAAATACGGACCCCACTCACGATGAGAAGCACCGGCTAGCCAGGGCCCAAGCACTCTACAATCAATATCGTAATAACGCAGATGTAGTCTAGATAGACGCACCGCCACATAAAGCCTGTAGTGCCCATGCCGTGGCCGTGGTAGACTAAAGAGGTGGTATCACATCCGGAGGCACGATTAAAATCCACAGCATTGAGCGTGTAGAGGAGGCAGCCATATCGCTGGCCATCGCCTCTTCCAGTTGCAAGATTATAAGCAGTGACTCCAAGTCAGCTGTTCGTAATTTCTCTAAAGGGCGTATCTCGCCAGAAGCTGAAACGAAACTCATATCGGCGCCCCGTCATAATTATCTTGGCACCAGCGCATTCTGCATTGCCCGGGAACGAAGTGGCTCACTCTTTCGCGCGAGATTTTACCGACCGCGCTTTTGGCCACGATGACCTGGCATCGGTGAGGAATCGATGGTTTTTTTCCCACCGCCCACTATCACCTGAGCAGGAAGCTATACCAAATCTTTAAAGCGACAAATCTTTAAGGCACAAGAAGTCACGTGGCGGAGACTGTAAACGGGCAACTTCGGCAATTTAAAGCTATATTCCATAATTTATACTGGGGAATACTCTGGAAGTCTGCCCCTGGTGCCACGACACACAAGCGGACATTAATCATGTGATATGGGCCTGCCCGGCCAACCCACCGCCACGAAGGCTAGCGATCTTAAATACCAAAGATGCTGCTCTGCTCAGCTCGGATCCAGACTAACAACATCGGGTCGACCAGCGGGCTGACGAGGCCGTCAGGGCCTGCTGGCTTCTGGTCGCTTAGCGACCTTTTTTTCCTTGTCGCCTGTAGAGTTTTCCAAACGAACGAATCACGTACCACAGGTTCTGCTTACCTTGCTTATTGGTTGTTCACGAGTGTAACACGTAATCCATCTAAATTTTGGTGAACTTGTTCAATCTAGGAGTCGCCCGACACACGTATCGTGGTCGTCGGAAAGGTCTGTGTCACCCAAAAATTGGCTGCGCTCTTCTGACGCGCAGGGCTGGAACGACGTCGGCTTCCACGGCTCCCGCCAGATCCCGACACCAAACATAGACGCCCTGGCCGCGATGGGCGTCATCCTGCAGCGCCACTACACGACTCCAGTGTGCACGCCTTCCCGCTCGGCGTTCTTCACGTCAATCTACGCAGCGCGTGCCGGTATGCAAACATATGCAAGGCTCATTCACATAGCTCGTGAAGCCGAGGCCGAAATGCGGTCCTGAACCAATCGCCAGGGACGCCCGCCGTGGTGGCGCAGTTGATTTGGCGTAGCGCTGCCAAGCCCGAGGGCGCGGGATCGAATGCCGGTCGCATGTCATGTAAAACCCCAGAATGCGATTTTATTCATGTATGTCTGTGACATCAACTTCTCACGCGCAATTGCGGCGCCACTACCATCTCTCGTAGCCAAACTCCAGTTCATGAAACTTTTGCATGCATTACGTCATTGATGCAAATATTTATAAAAGTGCAGGCAATGACATTTGAATAAGAAAATTTTGAATTGACGAGCTGTTCGCTCCTCTCCACGAAGAATAATAGGTGCGGAACTTGCCCAGATTTTTGCAGTTTCTTTTCGCTTCCTGCTGATGGGTGCTAAGTTATGCCGAGATGGTGTCACCGTATTTAGCACTGGGATGTCACCAGAAGTTTCTTACGGAAAGCCATAGAAACCACACAATATCTATGGTAGCGACTTCATAAGTTTTATATAGTAATAGTATTTTCCAAGAGCCTCATCGCGCTATTATATGATTTAAGTATGTGCTCATTATTAAAAAAATAACTGCACGTAGCATGGGCGCTAAGCTAGTACATATGACAGCGTGGTGCGATGCGATGTAGTACGCCGCGAGGAACTGTTCGAATGTTGGTCACCTCTTTATGAGGTCGTGTAATTGTGTCCAGCGGAATATTTCATTTTTTTTTGTAACTCATAAAACTAGTTAGCCTAAGTGATGACTCTTTTTGCTAACCATCGCGCCTTTCACAACACCAGCTATTTAGCGCAAGTAGTAATATAGTAAACACATCAGTGGTTACTACTTTACTTTAATATTAGATGGGCTGCCTGGTGCCAAGCTGCGGTGCCATTGCGTCGAATTATCGGTCAAACTATAGACGCTGTTGTTCTCGCCAACGTGACGTAATATGTGCGTGCGCTCACGCTACGTCGGACTATTGGGGGCGAGGAATTACGGAGTCGCCATCTGTCGGAAGCGCCTGCCTTGCGTAGTATGAGGGATGACGCGGCGAGCTCCTCGTAGGTTTGGCTTACAGCGCTCAATAAAAACACCACGCGGCAGCCCCCCTGGACATTTATGTGAGTACTCTCAAGTGGAGGGAAGTTTTTGGCTGTCGATATAATAATCTTGAGCAAACTGAAAGCACAAAATCGCTTACAGACGCTATCTCCTTACCGAATATGTACAGCGAACGCCACTGCGCGCGGTCGCCGCGATGGAGTCTCCCGAACCGGCTTCTTGCGTGAAAGGTAGGCAAACGCTGAGAGTAAACTATGCGAAATATGTTCTTATAGTGGGTTGTCTGTATAACCAAATGGATCATAACAGAATGAAGCCCCAATGCAGCGATCGCACGGGTTTGCAGTGACCGAATGCGCGTCTGCATGCATGTCTGAGCACAAGGTTTTGCTTTCGCTGCGAGCGCGTTTTCGCACCGCGCCGTTAGCTTTAGGCCGCAGAATATGAGCATTTGACAGTACAATAGCAACCATTCTTGCATGGACGCTATCAGAACTGTTCAAAAATAACTTCGTTATAGAGGCTTCAACGCCTACGGTTACTGTGATGTGCCGTCGCGACGATCGAATCTTTTTTTGTCCTCTAAATTCTTGGATCATTCCAGTATTATTTCTCAAGTTTCGTCGCACTTTATGCTTATCGGTCTTCACAGCGTGCGATTTCCCTCTGCTCCTTTTTCGTAATCCAGTGCATTAATTCATAACACAGACATGACCATATGCCACGTCTTTCTTTAATGTGCGTCTTACCACTCCCTTTCCGTTCCAGTGAACTCGCCAGTTCCTAGCATCAACAAGTTCACATATATAGACCGAACCGTCATTACATTAGCCGAGAAGCGGGGGCGGGCGAGCGTCTAAGTGCGCGTTTTCTGCTACTCACCGAATATCGCAATCCCGGCGCCGTAGCAGAAATCTTCCTCGCCTCTGTGCTTGCTGCATACCCGAGTTGTAGCCGATGGCTGTCTGCCGGTTCTAGGTTTTGCGAGCCAAGCTTCACGCAGCTCCTTGTCCTGCGGGCTACGTGTGAATAAGGCTGACACACTGGGCTCCGTTGCGTACGTCCGGCACTGCGGCACCGAACCAACCATGCTGCACGCCTCCAAAGGCAGCCACCTACCTATTATAATACTTTCAAATATTGTCAAGCAGACACCCAAGGCGGTAAAGCCTCCCCACTTAATCAGAACCGCAGCGCAGGTAGGACTTCAAACTTTCGTTTTCAGCTTGCTTCGGCGCTTCCGAAGCAGCTGACGGGGCCGCTGTGTCCACGTGATCCCTCATGCCACGTCACGCCGATGGTGGCGCCAGATTTTCCAGTGGTGGAGCTCATCCCCAATATTTAGGCCTCAACGGCTGGATCGGCACGCCGACCACGAGCCCTTTCACGGGCGAGTTCCTATCGCCACTCGTCGAAGGCTGCCAGTTCCTCGTGGGAGTGTACAACGCAGGGCCCTCCCATCCTTTTTCCTAGAATTAAATGAGCCGAAACGAAGCCGGCACAGCGCAGTCGAAACCCTTTCCTGCCCTTTCTCTTCCCGGCGGAAGCGAAACGTCCCTGACTGATTGCACGCGTGGCGTGTGCGCGCTACTATGCAGCTGCAATCCCTGATAATGACTCCTGCTCCGGCGCAGCTCTCAACTCATCACGCCTCTGGGTTTTTGCGTGACCATATCGCCACCGAAACTTGTGAGCGACTACAAGCTTCGCTTGAAAACATATATAGCACGCCTAAATAAATCAAGTAGGCTAGCTGACTATTTGTCACCGCCCTGTTTCAAAGGGGATGCCAATAAATTATCATCATCCTCGGGAGTTCCAGAAGGCATTGTGACAACGACCACAGACCTCCAGAGGGCACTGTGCCGACATTCAGGAAGTTCTCGCTTGAAAGGACTCACAGACGCCTCTCCCGCGTCCCTACCATGTATATTACACACGTTATCAACTACCCTCTGTTAGGGTTGGCGTCTGACACCACGTGGCGACAGGTCATTCACCCTACCCTTTGGGCCGGAGCCCACGGGCGACCTCATCCTCTTCACCTCTCATGGTCGTGGCACCGTGGGTGCTACCTAATCCCCTTAACCTCTCATGGTCGTGGCACCGTGGGTGCTACATCATCCCCTTCAACTTCTCTTGGCCGGACCCCACGGCGCCGGAGAGGTCATTCACCCGACCTTCTCCCCGGATTCGTCGAAAAGAGGATCGACTTCTCCTTCCCGTGCTCGGTGTTGCAGGAGGAGGGGCCCTCTCTCGGTACCTGTCACGTGTCATCGATGGAAGCAAGATCCCGCCCACACTTGTAGAGAGCCTATTTAAGGGGCTCCGAAATGTACTTTTGATAGACTTCATACTTCATGCTCTTCTTATTTTCTTTCAACTACCTTTGAATAAACAGTGCAAGTTTCGCACTAGCAAATCGTCTCGCCCCTGCGTGGTCGCCATGATCTACCGGATGCCTGCAGCCCGCCGACAACGCCACGCTACCCAATAAGTAATGTCGGTCGAGCTTCGATAGGCAGGCGCCGCTACTTCTCGGCAGCAGTGCCGTACGCTACCCTGGAGTACGCAACACCTCCTACGCAGCGTACCCGACCGCGATAGTGGCAGCAGCCAGCAGCAGCCAGGAAAGGTCGGGGAAATAGGCAAAGAACGCGCCGCTTTCAGAGAGAGAGAGAGCGTAACATTTTATTTCAAATCAACAAGATTTGAGTCCGGCGTCTCTTTAGTGGGTCTGGGCACCCGCTGCGGACGCGGTTCCGAGACCTTGTCTCGAAGCGGCTTCCTCGGCTCGCTGGACGGCCCAGAGTTGTGCTGTCAGGTCAGAGCTGAGCAGTGCGGTAATCCAGCGTGACCGGAGGCTGGCGGTGGAAGAGACGGAGGGGTCGGCACTGCCCCACTTGTTTGTTAGGTCCCGACACTCCCACAACATGTGATTTAGTGTGGCAACCTCGCCACACGATGTGCATCTGTTTGTAGTGTAAATGTCTGGATACATGGCGTGCATGAAAACAAAGCCTTTAATTCGCGAGGGGTTAAACTGACGACTTACATGGCACAGTGCATCAAACTTGTGCTTGATACAGTTGGTAGAAAATGGGCGACAAGTTCATCCTACAATCGACGTCTACAGCAAACTTAAGATATGCGCTACGCGCTACTTCTGCCAATTCGCCGTGTATGCGCAGAACATGCCGGTGACGAACATGTAGGTCTACGATCGGCGTGTACTGAAATGAGCGAGTAAATGAAAGAAAGAAATGCATAAGTGAACGAAAGAGCTAAGGAACCGACCAAAATCAGAGCATATTTAAAGCCAGATTGACGGTGCTCGTAGTATTAGCTATGTAATGTTTACCAGCTTCTGATTGAGCACCACACCGACATAGTCCAAGCAATGCGGATGTTCCCAGCAAGATGGCTTATTTATTTGATCAGCAGTCGTTGAACGAGGAATATCTGAGGCTGAAGCCACCGTTTCGTCAACGCGACTTGTCTTCGTCCCAGCAAGGTTACTTTCCCTGGCACTGTGCATACCTATAGTCCACACTCTCCCACCCCCAAGGGGGCGTAAGCTTAAGAATAGCGCAAAATAAGAAACGGACGAGAAACACCAGGACACGCGCCAGCTTCCAACCGATGGCATTGCCAGAAACCCACATTGAAGTAAACTTTGGAAGCATGCTGGTCCACACACAGAGAAAGAAAACAGTGACCATCCAAGTTCCAATTTTCATACTCCTTAGACAGTCATATCTCAATATGTTCCTCGCGAAAAGGGATTTCGAGGTACTGCTGAGATTTCGCTCCCTTTTGGCAATCATGAACCAACTAGCCCAGTAGCACTCATAGCCATGTGAGTGATGCTTCCTGGATGAAAGCAAGCCCCTTGTCAAAACGTTGGCTCCATCCCGAGACATTCCTCGTTAGGGCGCTGCTGATCACGCTGGGAAAAGTTTACATAACCTATGAGCCTTTTCCAAATGCCCCATAGCCTGAGGTGGGCGATGATGATAACAATGGTTGAACTGCGTAGTAGAAGGACGCGACGAACAATTTGTGTCATCGTCGACAATCTATCGCTGCACATTACTGCACTTAGTCGTGGCCGGGCCGTTTGCGGCCATATTAAGGTACTAGGCGCAGTTATACAACACGTTGAATCTCAGCGGCGATCGCGTAAAGCTGTCAGTCATTACGCATCACGCACCGCTTTGAGTTTGGTTACGTGACGTTGGCGCGGCGTTGCTGAAGTCAGTGCCAAGCGCCGAGAAACGATCGATCCACTCATACGTGGGACAAGGCTGTACACACAGATTGAAAGGAAACGAAGCTGTAGAGGCTAGCCAATCAGCACATTTATGACGCAGAACGGACGTGTAGCACTTGCGCATAAATTAACTAGGTCAGGACCGCCTATTTATTTCAAGCCGCAGCTGTGCGGTGGTGACCTTGTGTTCACAAATGTCGTGCAAAGCTAAGCTGGGTCGAAGGCTTAACAGATTATGATGCTTGCTTTGACTTCAAGTGAAGGAACCATGACATTTGCTCCGATTGCGCAGGTTTCTTGGTAACCAGGTGTTTTGAGCCCCAAGTTAAGCTGAGTGCTGGCGCAAGTGAAGCAGTGAGTGCTCAAGCATTGCTGAGGCACAGGCGCTACGTAAACGAGATGGGCCGATAGATCCGGCAGCTTCTACATGCTTTACGCCCCTTGCCACTACGAATACAAAACTTCTAATGCTATATTTTGCTATTCAACACACAAATATACTCCCAACAACGGATTTAATGTCTGCCGTGGGGCTATATACGCGGCCGCATTACGTATTGTCAGCATATTGAGTTAAGCTTCACGGTTCACAGTAGACCAACAGTGGGAGACACAGGACGTGAAAGCAGACGATGCCTATGCCTGTTCGAACGTTACGATGCTGGGCACACAAGTGGCTGCAGCTCCAAAAAAATTGCGCTGCCAGCTTATACGCCTTTCAAAATATTCACAGTGGACTTTTGTACATAATTACAGCACCCGCAGCGCCATGGACGAACGAAGCTAGCCCTAAGATTGAAGTTCCCAGCACAAATTTCTCTCCATGCGCAGTTATCACAAAGAGATCATTTGCGGTTTCCTTCAGCGACAGACGTGGGCTTTCGGGTTGGTGCCTGCTGCTACATTTGGTTCAAGAATAAGGCTACGAGCAGGCACCGCTTATGTGTAATTACGAGAATTATACGCAAATTATTTTTTTCAGAACTTGGCGCCAAGCACGAGTAGCCCGAGGATCTCAGAGCGCTGACACGACAACTTCGCTGCAGCCGAATTCCGAATGGTGCATGTGTGATGTGAATGGTTATATAGGCATTTTGATAGGTCATTTTGTTATTTCTTGCAGCGCAGGCAGAAAGACATCGACGTGGAGGGCGCGTGAGACAACAGAGCGTTGAAATTCGAGCGGCGAACAGCTGTGAACATCCGCCATGTCTCTTCACACTGAGCTTCAAGAACCGCAGTTGTGCACTGCAAAACAAATTTAAACTTCAAAACGTTCTTTATTTTAAAAAACACGCGCATTATTTGCTCATATTAAACACAGGTGGACATTATCATAACGCGCAGCATTTTCTCATAACTTTTGAAAAGATTATGTGGCGTGTATCCCAAAACCTGGCAGCAAGCAATGCTGGGCGTTTCACCAGCCGTATCTTTGAATCGCAATCTTGTGAAACGTGCCCTCTGAAAATCGCTTATCAACGCGTGCGAGTACGCTGATTTTGTTCGCTCCAGTCGCAATATGTGAAACAGGCCTGACACATGAGGCCTCTCAGGCGGTGGCAATGCGGTGCGTCGCTGCATTGCTTCAAAGCTAATCGCCTTGACGCCGACAGTAATCTTAATACGGTTTCTAAGGAATTTCTTCAACTGCATACTCAAACCCTGATAGGTAAGCCTTCGATGGAGGAAACAATGATTTTTATGCAATAGTGAACCGACTGTTTCACCTGCAGGAAAGAGGGAACTATGGAACATGTGTTCCTCGATTGCTGCAACGCAGCTTCTTTTTTCTGGGACGTGAGGTATTTCTCGACGAAGTTCTCCTTCACGCTCATGGAATTCGCTAGCTGCCAATCGAAGTGATTTCATTTATGGAAAAGAAATGTCTTTTTTGTTTTATCCGTTCGATTCGATCATGCTCATCTGCCTGCACAGTATACGGAGGTGCAGAGTGGTGGTGTGGTATTAAGGTGTAGACACACGGCCAAGACGCCAGTATTCCAAAGAAAGTATGCAAAATTACGCACAAGAGCAAAAATTCATTCCGAAGCGGTTACCATGCTTTTAAATGTTATTATTTTAATAGATCCAAAACGTGCTGGTTTGACATATGTAAAGTGTAGTTTTTGCTCATAGCTATCGTGGCCTAATGGTTAGACAGTCGTGCTTCTGCGCTGTATTTCAGACGTTCGATTCAACCGTCTGTCACGCATTTCTCTTTATGAAAAAAGGCCACAAATGAGGCGAGACAGGAACCCACTTCCCACAAGGTGTCTGGGATGAGGCAAATAAAAAAGTAATTGAAATCTCCTGTGGTAAATGTGCTACATTTCTAATATCTGCATGATATATGGGCCATGAGATTGTTTTTTTTTTTTGAGAGGCCACTGGGCTTTCAGTCACATTTCAAGGCAGAATCATTACACAGGAAGCAAACGGAGGTGAATGAAATTTGTCACTGAATACCCCTCCCCACTCGCCCCCACACTCCCCCCGGGAGAACGGAAAGGATGTATGAGAATACACTGAATTTCCGGAAATAGGATAGGGTAAGGAGGAGCGTTGAAATGGAACACCTGCCTGCGTTCCTTCTTGACCTAGTGAAGCCTAAAAAGCATGCCTAAACGCCTTTCCTAATTCAGCAGTGTTCTTGCTCAGCAAATCATTGCTCTGGTTAATGTTTCAAGGTATGTATTACGTCATGGCGTCTTTTAATCATTCTTCTCGCATCGGCGTCTCTGCATAGTTTTGCAATAGACGTCCATATGTCGAGTTGAGATTCTGTAGTAAGTTGGCGCTGGAAGAGTAAAGAAATATTGAAATCTGGAATGTTTACTGACGTGGGCTACTACGCACTCACACTTGTGCACAGCGCCAACTTCGCCATACAGCGTTAGCTGCCTGCGTATGCGAAATACCTTCCAAACATTTCATGGTAATTGCATGCATTTAGAAGAACACTAAGGGAAAGTACTCAATCAAGCTACGTTAAAAAACTAGGATTCTGTAATTATGAATTCGTCATTTGTAGTGAGAACAGCTTTTGTTTGCGAGAAAAGAACGAAAATAAAGAAGTCAAAGTGGCGTCACCTACGTTGAACTATGGCACCTCTAGTTTGACGTCTGCACCGGCTGATCGCAAAAAGCAGTACAGAAGATCGTCATATGGAGCTTACGTCATCTCCCGCTTCGGCGCGGGCGATTTATATGGAGGTTAGTCGATATGAACACAGTTACCAAAGTTCGCCCATCCAACTTACTCGACCGCTGTCATACTTGGTTCGGAAGAATGAAGTTGAAAGCAACCACACTCGTGATGATATATAAAATGAAAACATCCATAGGAAAACGCGTCGCTTGGGTTTAAACTTTCAGAAAGTGTACCTCTATAAAGAAATCTAACTGTGATTAGACCATCGCCGGAAATTTCGTGGTGAAGGGAACTCGGTCTAATATGTGTTTTGTCTGTGGCATGTTTCTCGGCGCCACACCAGACCTTGGCTACGACGTGCTCACGGAGGCCTCGAAGGTTGCCGTACCACTGACGTTTGAATTTCTGCCGCAGTGGTTGAAGCGACAAGGATACAGCACTCACATGGTGGGAAAGGTGAGATTTGGAAGTTGTAGCATGTATAAGTGACGCAATATTGCCCTACTTGAAATATCGGCATTCTTGTGAGCATCCGTTAACGCTAACGTGCTAATATCTGAAGCAATACACAAGAGGACGAAGAAAGTAGTGCTATCAGTACCATTAAGCCCGCAAAAAAAGGCGCATTTGGCAGGCAAGACACGCACGCACGCACACAAACACACGCACACGCACGCACACAAACACACGCTGAAACAGAACACCGACACGGAAAAATTTGCCTTTTAGGTCGGAAAACATCAGCAAGCTTTTCTCTATGTAGAATGTATACAACTTTTCACTCTGCGTGTGTTCTGTTTGTCTCACGTGTGTATCTCCGCTGGCACCAAAACTATAGATTTATTTTCGGTTTGCGTTCGTTCACATAACCGAAGAATAAATAAAGCACATATTTTCCATGTGCAAAAATGTCGACGATGCAGGCTCAGCGCGCATGAATATTTTCAAACCTACAGTTCACTTTGCTTATGTCTTACGTCAGCGTTATGGGATCGACTCTGATGTTGAGCAGGAGATCGGAGGTGCTCAGCTGTACAATACTTTCAGAAAGCGTAACGCTGAAGTGGACGAGCAGCATGTACGGCGGTGAGCAAATGTGGAGAGACCACGATGCCGGGCGCGGGAGCAGCTGCGGGGCCGCTACGCGGCGCTGCTATCTCGCACCGCGCGCTCGCTTCGACAGCGCCCCCAGTGACGACAAACTTCACCTTCGCTCTTGCGCGGGTGCTTGTCACGCTTGATAAATTGCTAGTCCACCGTTAGGTTGCTCTGCTGCTGACGGTCGCGGCGAAGGGAAGCGCGTATCGCAAAGCACCTAAAGTCTCTAGCGCGAGCTGCTTCCCTCCTCCTCCGTTTTGGGCGCGCCTTGAGGGTTGCGCGTCGATGCCGTGCCTGTATCAGCATGCTGTTGGAAGGCGCGCGCGGCTTCCAGTCGACTCCCGAATCATTGAGTAGAGACGAATACACCGAGGCGTAATATGCCAGGCACTGTGGATCCTCGCTTCGAACATCCCCTTGAAATAGGTATTAAAAATGTTTGGCACTCACAGGTCCTTTTGCCGTAGGAAATGAACAATCTAAACGTAACGCTCAACTAATACTTAGGAAAGTTGCCATTAACGGCAATATCACCAGCAGCTCGTACAACACGGAGGTAGAACATCTGTAGAACACGGAGTTCTATCCCAAATACCCAGCTGGAGTGGCCACCAGTGTATAGGTGCAGATCTGAACGACATCGAAAATGTGTGAGGGCTGATCAAGAAGCAATTTGCGGCATGGGATCTCCGCACGGCTACAGCTGATCAACTGTGGACAGCTGCAAAACAAGAATGGCAGGCTCTTCGTGCTCGCCCCGACATTGTGTCATCACTGTATGATTCGATACCGCGCCGTGCTGCTGGCGTAATTGACGTTATTGCCACCTTGATTAAGTGTTAGTTGATTGTTACGTTCAGATTGTTGATTTCTCGCGGCAATCAAGAGCCTGTGAGTGCCAAACATTTTAACACTCGTTTGTAGGAGGCGTTTGAAGTGAGGATTCACAGTGCCTTGCATTTTACGCCTCGATGTATTCGTCTCTGCCAAATGATTCAGACCCGCCGTGGTTGCTCAGTGGCTATGGTGTTGGGCTGCTGAGCACGAGGTCGCGGGATCGAATCCCGGCCACGGCGGCCGCATTTCGATGGGGCGAAATGCGAAAACACCCGTGTACTTAGATTTAGGTGCACGTTAAAGAACCCCAGGTGGTCAAAATTTCCGGAGTCCTCCACTACGGCGTGCCTCATAACCAGAAAGTGGTTTGGGCACGTAAGATCACAAATATTATATAAATGATTCAGAAGCCGAGGGGAAGCCGCGCGCGCCTTCTAACAGCTTGCCGATATAGGTACTGCATCGACGCGTAACCGTCAAGCTGCGCCGGAAACGGACTCGGAGGGAAGCTGTTCGGCCTACTTTCTCTCCAAACACTTGGGACGCTTTGCGATGCGCGATCCCCTTCGCCGCGATCGTCAGCAGCAGAGCAACTGAACGGCGCACTAGAAATTTATCAAACTTGATAAGCACCCGCACGCTCGCGGCGTGAGGGTCATGGCGAGGGTGAAGTTTGTCGTCACTCGGGGAACTCTCGAAGCGAGCGCGCGGCGCTAGGGTGCCTCGATGGCAGCTTCGCCGTTCAGGGTCGAGACAACTTCAACGGCGCCGCCATAATGAAGCACACAGGATCGGCTGCGCTAGCGCTCGTAATGGCGCCGTTCATGCTCTCGGCGCGCTTCGAGTGCTTTGATTTGAACAATCTTTTTATCAATATTGCACTGCGCATATTTCCACTCATAATAGCCCTTTTCACATCCGAGGGTCGATGACATAATTGTACGAATTAATTTTAGGGCCCCGAGTGGGCGAGGTTGAACAATTAGTGTGCCGTCAGTTGGCTATCATTTTAAACAAGCTATCATTTTAAAGATCCGTTGCCCAGCAGGTGCTACCGCTCCGTGCGATTGGAAGAAATTGTTTTTTTTTCTACGTGGTTTTTGGTTTTTCAATGCCTGCGCTTTGATAACAGCCGCGCGCCATCAGCCGCTCGCGCGCGGAGGTTGGTTTCGCTTCTGTCGCGCCAGCTGTTTCCGTTTGTTTTGTTCGCCTAGACAACCGGTCTACTTTTTAATCTTTCGAAGTGTAACTGCGAGTTCCTCGCCTGTTTATTGCCCACAGAGGTGCAATTACATCTGTTTACATGCTGGCGCTGGTACATACAAACGATGCCGCGTATACTAACGTTGCCACTGCGCCTGCGTTTTCTTTCACGAGGCCCACGAAAACTGATTGCACCTCATTGGCGGTAGAATAAACCACTACTGCAAGTTTTCCTCTCGTTTCATTTTTCTGGCAGGCGCACAGCCACCGAGCGTTATTGCCTGCGCTCATATGCAGACTTCTCTTGCGCTCTGGACATGCACACAGGTTGTTCTGCTACGATTCCTCCGTTTGTGAAGCGCATTTCTGCATATATTTTTCATTGTATTTATTTTATTCATGCCCATCTGTGCTCATTTATAAAACATGCTTGTACACCTACACAAGAAGGGTGCATTTGAGGTCATTAAATAACTTCAGTAATTCTTTTCTAACAGTTATAAATCCGAAATAAAACTAACAGGCTTTGAAAATTTATGATTTGTGAAAAATATTCGACCAGAAAACGTTTGGTAAAAAGCTGCAGTTTTGACGATGCCTGTGCATGCAATTCCTATTTTGCCTGCAAAATTGGGTGGTGATGGGCTAGGCTGTTGAAAATAACTACTCCCTAAAGGTTGAGCTTCATTAGTGCTGCAGAAAAATATATAACCTAGCTTCTCAACCTCACCCCTTACAGACAGCAAATGCAACAAAACAAAAAGACAGTGCAAATTATTTATTTAATGTCAAGTGCAGTCGACCATGAAAAAACGCAAACTACAAGACAGAGGGACCGATAAGTGGGGTATGTACAGTGGGGTTTAACCTTAAAAGGAAAGCATAAAAGCAAAGCATGAAAAAGATGCAAATCTCCAAATAAGCGAGCAAGACATAGGGGCAAAAAGTTGCTATGTGCACTGTGGTGTTACCTTTGCAACAAACATGAAAACAAATCATGAAGAAAGATGCAAACTACAAAACAAGCCAACAAGTCAGTGGTAAAAAAGCAGCTATTTATGGAGTGGTGTAAGATTTAAAGCAAGGTACTCTACGGCTAGTTCATGCCAGCCACAGTCTTGCTGCCATAACCGTCGTCTGAATCATCAGGCTCGTTCAGCCAGCGGAGTATATACACAGCCGCATAACAACAAAACGGCACATCAGTTTTCTCATAACGCTTGGGTGGTCAGCGCATTCACTAGGTGGCAGAGAAAGTGATCGCTCAATAAGGCTCGTCAATGTGTTCATTGGGTGATCCAAATGACAAATATCATTTTCCTGTGAAAATTTCTTAAAGACACATTCACAGGAAGAAACAAAGCGCAGTACCGTATGGCTTACATACACAAAATTTCTAGAACCTTGATTGTACTCCTTGAGCTGCACAAGAGCATGCTCATCGGAAGCCTCATCAGCAATCAGGGTCTCAGTACCGGTGGAGCATGGTTTGTTAGTAGATATAAAAGACTTCACCAAATATCCTGCTAAGTCAGCAATGATGTCATTTTCTACAAAAGAAAATGGCTCGCTCTCTGTGCATTAATCATCGTACGAGGGTTCTTGAAATTCTTTCTGCACTTCTTGAATCTCTGCAGAGAAGAACTCCACTAAGTAGTTGCTGTCGTCAGCTTCATAACCAGAGTTCTTAGGTACCTTGACGAACTGGCTAACTGACACAATTCTGAGCACATTTTTGACATCATATGCACTGGGCACGGGAGAAATCATCCGGATGACCAAAAACAAGTTCTCCAGGCAATCTTGGGCCAATCGTCCTGTCAAGAAGAATGTGTAGCCACATTTCTTTAGCAGAAATTCATGCAGTTGAAGCACTGCAGCAGTGGACGTTAGCACCCCTGCCTGGCACGGCTTCCAGACCGTTTTGATGCCAATGCCTAAGCTCTCAATGACTTCAATAGCGAGTTCCGCGTTGCAATAGCCTCTTCATATTTGCTTTCATTTGATAAGCTCAGAGCAACAACAGGGTTCCGTGCAGTCATGATTGTGTACCACTTGAAAATTACTTCACAAAACCAGGCTGTTGTTTCAGCCTCGGGCGGCAGCTTCATGCGCTCTACAAAGTACCTTATAGCTACAGGTGCTTTCCGGAATATCTGAACAGCTACCCCTACCTTCATCTTTGTGAAGTGGCCGTTGGAAATGTGCACGGTACTCAGGTTAGGCGCCACCTTCAGTTGTTCTGAGCCCATCTTTAGGACTGCTTCTATGAACTCAATCGACATATCACTGCTGCGTAAATTGTACTTTGCCACTATTTCTTCACTAAGTTTCATGGGATCTTTTCGCACGAAGTGCCCTCTAATATTCTTCAGTACATGTGAAGAATCCGGCATAAAAAACAATGACACAGAATTGTCACATGGGTGTGGAACAGTGCATATAGTGACAGAGAAGCGGGAGCTTGACAGGTTTAAGCTCCGCCACATCGCACGGTTGGAGCTCCCCATGTCGCATGTCAGGCACAGCACACACGAAGAAATGTCTACACAAAGGTTGATTAAATGGAAGGCAAAGTCTCTCAGCTTCTCTCCATTGACAAAAGCACCTGTGTAGTGATAAGCAATCACCTGCTTCCAGCGGGTGTTTAGGCCCCCAACCATAAAGACGAGTACATGGTTTGCTGCTCGGTCGGTTTCAGGGAGCGTCACCTTGCCAAGGAAGCCGTCACCACTGCGGTCTAGCTGGACACCCTTGCGAATCTCCATTTCATTGAGAAATATGACGCAGTCTTTTTCAATGTTTGACATTGCGGCCACTTTCACTTTCATCATGTTTACTATATCAATCAAAACGCCGGGCTTAAATGACAGGTGCTGCAGTCGTCTGCAAAGTGTTCTTCGTGAGGGAAGAGGATTGCCCTGTTCTAAAAGTAAGTCGTAGCCTGCAGAGCCACAAGTGAATTTGAGTTGCAGAGCTTTCTTTATGGTTTCTGCACTCCATGCACTGCCTTTCCGGCTCTTTCTCTTCAAGGCAGCCTTCTGGTCCTCGTTCAAGAAATCCAGATTTTTGGTCAGCGCTGAGAGATCTTTTTCTAACCGCTTTGTTTTCCTGGCAGCAGTCTTCAACTTCTTTTTTGATGTCGACAAGTTTCCATGCAAATCAGTGTTTTTCTTTTTCGCATCTTGCAGAGCCTTTCGTAGCTCACATACAGAGAGCGAGGAAATATCTTCATTGCTCTCATGCTCGACTGCATTTTCTTCGAAAGAAGAGGTACTATCTCGACTCAGTTCTTCGGAGTCTTCTTGGGCAGCGTCTGTAGCAACTGTTGAGGAGGAGTTGGTGCCTTCCTCGCCAGCAGGTCCACAATCGGCAGTCCGTCTCATAGGGAGTTTCCTTCGCTTAGGTTGAGCTGAATTAATAATAACAATAAAAAAGGCATGTCTCAATGCTTATTGAAATAACTGCAAATCGCGGAAATAATACGCTCCGCTACAATTATTACTCTCGTCTAAAGTCGAACAGCGTGGGCAGAGCTGTAGACTTTAACAGGAGGCGCCCATTCTGTCGATGTCTCTCAAACCGGTCCTCTTCAAAGTGGAGCTAAAAAAGTTAATAAAACACCAAATGTGATTAGTCACGTTTGTTTGGACTGATACAAAAATACTTGTAAAAACTAACCAGGTATTTAAGGTGCTTAACAGAAAATGTTCATAAAAAATGTTGCTGTATTACCGAACCTCGCACGTTTCCAAACAATGCGCAGGCTACGAGGGACGCCGAGCCAGAAAGCTCAGGAAGAATTTGACCCATAATGTGCGTTAGCTGCACGTTTACATGAGTTCATCCTGCTTAGGTATTTAGCTCCGTCACAGAATAGTAACCACGATCGGGAATGAACATGCAGCGATAAGGTCTGCTTACGAACAGCGTAGTGCAAGTATTCCCGCGATCATACCAACGGCTACGTCGCTTTCGAATAGCACCGATGCAATTATATACCAATAAAAAAAATGCTCTATGCACTTTGACATGAGAGCCGCAATTATCTGCTGAGATCCCAAAGAAAACCGCAGGGCTTCGAGTGGCACCAGCACAACAGCCGCACTCTCCAGACGAAGCAGTGTGTGCCTTCAGTAGCAAATAACGAGCACTTAACTTTTGGTTCGTCTATTTTAGGTCAACGTAAAAGTAACTCTGCTGTCTAAACAACAGCGACGCGAACTTTGCAATAGAGAAGCCAGTGCTTCCTGTGAAAATATAAAACAGGTGTGCGACGTTACGATTTTTTGCTAGTGTTAAATATTCCGCGAATAAAAATCACCCTCGTCCGACTCTATAATCAGAGCACTACTCGCGTAGAAAAGCTAAGTTCGAAACGAAAAACACGCTCGCGCCCGTACGTATGCGCGTACCTATACGCTGCCTATGCAGCAGCGGCGTACACGAGTTTGCTTTAATTGCAAAATACGGATCGATAAGACTTCACTGTTTTGCAACTCACCTCGCAGATATATGAGCTGTCAGTTGCGTTCCACCGATCCCGCTTTAGTTGAGCTTCCCATTTCTCTTTTCGCTCCGACTCCCGAGAGAAGCGCAAACAACGAAGGCCTTTACGTGTTGACCCGGAGCACATTGGCACACAACAGCCCGTCATGGTGGCTCAGTGGACTTGACAAGCTTGTCAGTCATGCAGTCGAACACTTTCAAACAAGTTGAAGCACCAGCGAGTGCCTCGAACAACGCAAGCTCAGCTGTTAGCACCGATCAACTGCGACCACTCTGACCGCCCGCCGTGATTCAAGATGGCGTCGCAGCGAGAAAGAGGCGGCGTGGGGGTGGTCCATGGAGGAAGGAAACTGGGGAGAGGCCCTACCCCCTCCGCGCGCTGGGAGAAAAGTGTGGAGGAAATGACGTAGTAGGTTCGCCTTTGTTTTGCTGTTTTCTTTTATTTCTGTGTTGTAGTTGCCCCACCTTTCGGGCCACAATGGCGGCTTTGTTATTGTTCTGTGCGCTCACATGTGTTGCTCCGTGGGTTTCGTACCGTGGAAAAGGCGCTGTGCGGGCAGGTTTGCGTTGGTCTCCATGTTTTGTTGCGCCGAGTTATCTGGACCGTGCTCTACCGGATGTTGCTGTGGCCAGGTGGGACAGGAGGAACTAAAGTTCGTGAAGTGAACGCGCATGCAACGCTGAACGCAATGTACTGCGCCGCGGCAATGGCAAAGGACCACGGAGTAAGACAATTAGGAGGTGAAACTCCCGTCAGCGCGAGCGAGTGGGGGCGACCAGATAAGGTCACAATTGTTGTATGCGCCGACGGGGCCGTATACAGTGGCGGCGCCATGCGGCGCGTCGTAGAAGCCGCACCGAAAAAAAAATTCAGCGCCTGGTCCGGCGGCTCCGGCGCGCTCTCAACGGCGGTAATTTCTTTCCAGGCCGCCAGGCGCCGCCAGCCCGATAACGGCTCCGCGGGCTTGTGACCTTTTCTGGTCGCCGCAAACAGCGGAGTTTCCACTCCTAAATGTTTCTTGCTCCGTGCAACGGACGAAGGAATATCCGCGGGAAATTTTGCCCTCTCTGGCGGAATCATGCTAACGTGCTAACGATTGTTTAGTATTGCTGCGGAACGCGTAGGTCCGAGCAGCACGGTTGCGCGCAGCGCGGCGTGGCTTCGCGAGAAATGTAAACAAGAGAGGAGAGCTGGCCCGATAGGCGGAGCAACGCCATGAGCAACACCAACTTCCGGCTTCACTTTCGCTTCGCAAAGAGTGACGTCAGGGCCTCTCCTGAGTTTCCTTCCTTCGCGGCATAGAGTTACTATACTGACTCTAGAGGACAAGCTACCCATAGGGCCCATGCATTGAAATCGGGAACCGCAAGAGCGCCGCCATGTTGCTACGGGCCGAGGTTGCCAGCTCCTGAGACGCTTGCTAGACTTGGTGACAGTAGCAAGTTTTAATCCGGCAACCGTAGCAGCGTAGCAGCATGGCGTCTCGCTTGTGGTGTTGTGATGTGTGCGTGCAGCCGTGTGTTTGGGCTTTATAAGTTGGTTCTTTATTCTATGTTGCGGGACGGTGTGGGTGTGGTCCATGTTGGCCGTACAGATGGCAGTTATGCAACCGAGGGATCATCCTGTTAAAGTTTCCGGCGGTATGCGGTTTTCAGCGGTCACACCTGTTGCAGAAGTGTCACTTGACGAGGTTACGAGCTTGAAGCTGTGGTCAGATTCCTCGTTGGCGTTCTGTAATTCTCTTCGCACGGACGCGGTATGTTGCAAAAGCCGCTTTCGCGATCTGTCGTCGCGACGATAGATCGGGTTTTTTTATTATTATAAGTACTGATCCAGCTGTAGGGCACATGTAACCGACAAACGGAAGTCTCAGGAGAGCACCCGAGATTATAATAAAGCAGGCGGCGCAGGAACTCCAGGGCACCCAAGGGACAGTGGGGGAATCAAAGCTCGAAGCAGAACGGTACATAGGTTGGGGCCGCCGAGGCAAATGTGTGCCAGGGAGTGTTCGCACGGACAGCTCCCCTGGCACGCGCAGCAGTCCCTCGCAAGGTCGAAATACTTTAAAGGCACCTGCGCCCATGATCTTTCTTTTGCCTCGGTGCAGTGAGCACGATTAACGAGAATAATATCGAGAGCATCCGGTGCAGTCGCGAATGCGTCATGGCAAATGTAGCTCGCATCGCCTGGCGTGTGTAGTAACATCAGAGTTGGTTGTATGAACTTTATGCATGATACGCTTTGTTACGGTACCTTAACGGAATGGGTCTAGAGGACGGTGTTGGTGAATTTTTTCGTACCGCCCTAATCCTATACCCCCCACTACGAACACACACACATACCCCCCTTCCCCTTTTTTTATGTATACATACAATTCCTTGCCATGACGGATCATAGCCTCCTTTACTTTTGAACAATAGAGGAGGCTATGGACGGATTGAACAGTTCAAGTTGTCAACTTGTCAATAACTGTCATAGGAATTGCTGTAATAAACGCGATTCCACGATCGGATTGTTTACTCTCATTTTTTGTTGTAACACTGAGGACTACATAGAACTTTATTTTGTATATGTGAGAGAAGCATGTGGATATCACGAGCTTAAGCCAATGTGCGATACACAGACAAAGCAGCTGCTACAACATGAACTGCATTGAGGGCCACACAACACATACGTAATTAAAGGTGCGAAATATAGGAGGAAGCTTCAAGTATTGCGGAGTAAGTATGAGGGAGCTGCTGTGGCTAGGCGTAGTCATTGTCTAAGCGAAAAGAAAAGGCCATTTAAATGGGGAATTATGGAAATAAATGAAGTTGTTATGTCTGCTTCTTGCACTCTTCTTGCCTAAATGTTTTCAAACATAGTGTCCAGTACACACCAGCACTCTGACTGCTTCTGCTTTTTACCTGCAGGTGTTGCTGCGAGATACTTAGTATGGCTGCGTGCAGCATTGTAACACTTGGTGGAGGCATTTGAAGTGGTAGCCAAAAATATAAAGAATCCTCCTTGTCTGCATGAATGCTTTCAATTTCTAAATGCAGTGGTAACTATCACTATTAGTTCAAGGCCACCCACATCTATGCGGCAAGTGCCATCGCTCGAAACTGAATTTTTTCTTTAGTGTTTCACAAGGCGTCTGATATGTCCACATTAGATGTGATGTGTTTGTTTTTATTTATCCCAGTGTGGAGAGAGCATCATTAAATTGTTTTTTATTTTTGCGTGTCTTGTTTTTTGGTTTATTTCTGAATTTATCAACCAGCAGTCTCATGATGCTAAAGTGACTTATGTAATGGCAATCAGCTTTTGTTTTGCAGAAAAACAACGCATTTCCTGACCCATTGTTTGACATCCTCTCACTCGCATAATTTTGCAGAGTATTCTACCTATATTGACTTGCTTGACCTCCACTAAAGAGTCTTGCATTTTCAAATACGACTCTTTCCTTAAAATCATTTGACACTTCTCGTAATTTCTGTACCTTGGGCTTCTGATACTCTGCATTCACTATTTTTGCTTGTTTCTGACTAGAAATGTCTTCTTTAATTTAGAGCTTAAACTTTACCTTTGGAACACACGGAAGGGCTTGCCATTGCATATATGCATAAAAGGGAAACATGTTTCATTAAACATTTGCAAAATCCAACTGAAGGTTGATGAATGCAGCTTGAAGTGTGATATGACTGAATGAGCCATAAAAGTAACTGATTTCACTTGGTAAATTAAAACGCATATTAGTGTGATGTACAAGATACGTTACACTAACCTGGTGGGTTCTCTTGCTTATACAGCAAAATAATCGGTGCGCGAGAAAAAAATTATTTTAGCATACCCCTTGTACACACTGATTTAAGGAAAAAGAGCTGCAGCTGTCCACATGATGTACTTATTTTACCTGCGAGTATATGGTCAACAAAAATGTGTCCGAGCCTCTTAGTGGTATTCGGGATTATGTCAGTATTGCATATGGTGCCTGTTGTCTAAAATAATTAATTTTGAAAATGCTCGCAGGGATCTGATGTGCATATCTGCAGTTTATGGATACATGTAAAAGACTCAGCATCAAGTGCAAATGAACGGTCCCACAAACCCGGAGTCGATCATGCAAATAGATTCGCTGCACAAATTTGTGACCAGAAAAATATTCCACATGAAATGGCATGCAAGGAAGTGTTGAAAATATTGCACAATTAATAAAACGCCTACGCTATTAATATGTGGGTTGATGCACTCGCTATGCAAAACGGAGGTGAGGCGTGCAGACAGGACACAAGAGTAGAGTATTTACAAGCAAACAACACGACGCTGCCCACTTTTCTACTCTTGTGTCCTGTCTGCACGCCTCACCTCTGTTTTGCATAATGAATCCTTACCAACTAGCTCAGCTTTCTGTCGTTCTAAGTCTCGATGCACTCGATTTCGTCCGCATTAGGCACTCGCCTCTTGATTACTTCGTGGCACAGAAATACTCGGCATCAGGCTGTTTTTCTGCTGTGGCCTTTGTAGAAGCATGATTGTTCAAAGTGCAACAATTAAACAGATTCTTTGAGTTGCTTGCGGCTTCGCCAGTACAATTCCGGTGCGCTGGTCCGCCTGTCCAGCAATTTCCTACTGAAGGGAAACCTGCAAATAAAAACACCGCTCCGCATGTAGAAAAATGCTCTACTGTGACGCTTCTCAAACGATTGTGATGCACCACAAGAGCTGCCTACTCGCGTGATATTCTCAACAAGGAGATACATTCGTTTACTTACATGTGAAGGTATATGCCAGAGCACTTCGGTGCTTCGGTGGCACATAAGGCACGAGTTTGCCATTGCGTCCGATGTCGACGCGCGATCGCATGTCAAACCTAAACTGTACGAAACTACTGCGCATCCAAAAAACAGATTCGAAACCGAAATTCGCGTCATCCTTTATTGCATGAATGCGTACATCGTGATTTACATAAGTCACGGACTTAGCGATCGCTTTCTGTAAACCGAATATTAACGTACCACCTTCATAAAGCCATCAGGTATGCGTTTTTAGATGACAAAGCATAAGGTGACCTGTACTTGCTTTCAGCTCTTTCAATAGTAATTGCGCTGGCCACATTGACCAGTAGCAACAGGGCGGCGCCCTAGAGGTTACCACTTTTCCGGCCCAGCTTTTCCTCTAGAGTTGTTCTACTAACTCTATGCTTCGCGGGGTGGCACGGGGTGTCACGGAGTGTCCTTCCTCACGGGGTGTCCTTCCTCCGCGGGGTGTCAAAGGATGGCACCACCCTGAATGGAGGCGCTGGCATCGAGGCACCCTACGCGGCGCGACATAGCAGCGCCGCGTAGCGGCCCCGCAGCCGCTGCCGCTCCCGGAGCCGTGGTCTCTCTACTTTGCTCACGACTGTACGTATTCCTTGGTATTCAGAATACATGCAAGGCGCGCATGTCTGTAACGCAAGGATTGCGGCGGCGCAAAGTAGGCAGAATGAGCACAGCGTGAACTCAAACATCGGGTTCAAATACGATTATTTCAACCGATGCTTCACGGCTTGAATACAGCGACACGTTACCATTGCGCTACAGCACTAGTAGTTCACACACAGCACAAGCCGGCTCAGCTTCAGCGGACCGCGATAACAGCGATCGCAATGGCCGCATCAGCTACAAGAACTACCGTATCACTGGGTTTCAATGGAGGCGTCAAATAATCGCTATTCTTGCAGGTAGGTATGATTTGCCTGCACAACGCGATCACTACTACAGCATCAAGGTAATCATGGCAACGATCACGATCAAGGAACTTCGTGCAAAGAAGCGTCATTTCTGCAATAACGCCAGTAGGCAGTTCAGCTACGTGATATATTTTAACGAATTTAACAATTCGAACACAGTATGTGACTTATTGGTGTTTATGCTGATGTTCTTTTGCTTAACAGCCCACGTGGAAGATTGCGTGTTGCACCCTTCCCCCCCCCCCCCCATTTATTTACGCCAAGCCGTCAGCTGATCTGGGCTTTCGGGCGCAAGTTAGCGTAATAAACGCACGGATCATCAGTATTCGTTTCAAAGCCGCAATGCCGCCAAATAGGCAGCAAGTCTGTAAGGAGGAGGATAAAATAAAGAGATAAGGCAGGGATGTTAACCAGAAATACATCTGGTTGCTTACCCTACTCTGGGGGACGGGAGAGAGGTAATAGAAAGATGAAATAGAGGGAGGGGGGGAGCAAGTCGGTAAAAGTTCATATAGAGCAACGTAGCTTTTGCTGACCGATATAGTTGTTGTTTTGCTTTGCACAAACTCTACTCTGATGTGATGTCGTCTGTCGTAACCAGGCTAAAATGTCGAATACCCTTACTAGCCCATCTCCCTTCTTTAATGTAGCGTGCAGGCTAAATAGAATTTAGAGGAGCCAACCAGACATGTGCTGTATCGCCTATTCTTTTATGTCCTGTCAGTAAATTAGACTGTAAGTTACAGCAAATGGTAACGAACTCGTTGAGGGGAACCCATTGTTGACTCCCCCTTTTGTCCCATGTTCGCTTTTCTTTTTCTTTTACTAAGTAATCATGCTGCATGTGGCGCAGTGGCACCTGGGATACAAGAGCCTCGAGTACACTCCCACATGGCGTGGCTTCGACTCCTTCTTCGGCTACTACAACGGCCAAGAATTTTATTATAATCACACCCTCGGAGATGTGAGTAGCCACCGGAGTGCCGGTCCAACCAAGATTAAAGGGACACTAAAGGCAAATACTAAGCCGGCGTTTACTGTTAAAATTCCATTGCAGAACTCTCGCAGAGCTTGTTTCTTGCCTAGAAAAGGCTTAGTTTACTAGAATATTGTTTCTGAAGGCACCGCATATATTTAGCGTAATTCACATCGCCCGCCCCCGAGCACAGAGTGGGGACGTGGCATACGTCATCAGCACCATTTACTGCCGTCAGTACATAGAACGGCGCTAGACCTACGGCGCTATGGTTTTCTGCGCAAAACGTAAACGCGCGGCCATGGAGAAACCGAGTCAAGACAGAGCTTTGGATTCGCCGCTGCAGCGGCTGTTTGTCAAGTGACGTGG
Organism: Dermacentor variabilis; assembly: GCF_050947875.1. Classification (NCBI taxonomy): domain Eukaryota; kingdom Metazoa; phylum Arthropoda; class Arachnida; order Ixodida; family Ixodidae; genus Dermacentor; species Dermacentor variabilis. The sequence continues at coordinate 66,362,113 of NC_134574.1, forward strand.
ATCGTTCGGGAATCCCGCGACATCACATAGACATGGCATTCTCCGGTACTTGCAATATGTTTGAATTTCGTGAGCCAGCAAAACCAACTTTGCGCTATGTGATAACGAAACTATTGAAACACAGAAGTGCGGCCAGCGCAGAACGGAGAAGGCGAAACCTTTCGACGGACAGTGGCGTTGTCAAGGTAACGTCAATAAGTCCAGAACTGAACAAGTAGCATTTTGTTTCCTCCTATAATGGAAAAAAATATGTTTTTTTTTTTTGACGAGCGGTCGAGTACTAGTGACAGAATTATAATGAGGAGTGCCTTCGTCATCGGGCTAGTATTTCATTGTCCCGGGGATGTAACTAATCGTGTTCTGCATATACCTCAATTTCCCGATTATTAAAGCTCTGTTCGCGATTATAATGACGCCTTAGATGCTCTCGACCACTAAGCAATCGCTTTAACATGACTTACGATTTGCCTGTATTGTCCCTTTTAGTTTCTTAAAGAGGAAGCTTTTGTTCGGGGGCTCCTATGTAAGTACATAGGAATGGAGAAATAGTATTTTTCGGCAACCTTAACGCACTAAATTTAATCAGGTGTGTCGCATTTAAAAGGAAAAGTTAAAATGTAGTCACTGCTGGAAGCGGATTTCTGATTTAGGCCATCAGTGTACAAATTAAAGAAATTTTGAGAATTACGAGTTATCAGAAAACGAGGCTATCGAGTTTACAATTCTGCAACTCAGCAACAAAAATACCACCAAACTGTAACACCTTCTGATAGTATGTCGAAAGCAGTAGCATTGATTGACTTACAAGGCTCTTAAGACAACACTAGTATGTGAGCCAAAATTTTTCATAAGCCTTGCAAACAGTGTTACACATTCACAAAAGATATAGACTAACAAATCAACGTGTCCCCTTTAGTGTTCTAACGAACGAAGTTTACATAACCGCGATATCCGTTCTTGGCGTAGAGTTACAGATTTGTAAACTTCGTGTTTGAGTGCGTCAATGTTTCTTTTTTTCGGACTAAACGATTTTGGCAATTTTCCTCTACATACTCTGACATTAAATCAAAATTATGTTCCAAAAGACTTAGAATTTGCCTTTCTCTTGCAAATGCAATAAATTTTATTAAACTCGCGGCACAGCATTGTTTCGGAAAAGTATTTTGGGGTTTTACATGTATATAAAATAAAAATAATGAAAAATAATAGAAAAGAGATATTACAAAAAAGTAATGAAGTTTAAAAAAGAAAGAGGAAAAGGGAAAGGAGAATACGGGACTTCGTAAACTAGTTCTCCGCAAGAAGCGCAACAACGGTTTCAAAGCTTTCTGGGCTGAGGGCGGTCTCGGCCAGTGACCCAGGATCCTTTCCTCCGACAAAGGGCCTTTGTCAAGACTACCTAACACTCTCGGAAGTTCTTTTCTGGGCGCACAGAACCGGTGAAACTCACGGAGAAGGTGAGCGATTGTTTCCTCGCACCTTCAGTTATCGCATGTAGGCCACTTAATGTAGCGCTGCTGGCCATTCCAATCCGAAATTAGTTAGCATTCGTGAAGGCCACGCCAAGCCACAAGCGGCACAAAAGCGTATCCTCAGCTCTAGATAGTCCTGACTGAATACGTAGCCGTAGATTCGGATCCATGTTGTGGAGACGAGCGTTGGTAAATTCCGTCGAGCTCCACTGTGCAAGAGTAAGTTCACGTGCGAGCGAACGAGGCCTTGTAGCTGCGTCTGCTCTGTATAACGGTAAAGCTACACAGTGCAGGCCATCATGAACAGATCGGGTGGACTTATCTGCACGTTTGTTTTTGTAGATACCGCAGTGGCCTGGTATCCACAGATACACTATTGTAACGATGTTAACACAACAACGATATTTATTAAGGGCGAACTTGTGCCCACAAGCAAAAGTCACTGCGGTCGTGAAGAAATCCCCAGCAGCCGCGTTCTCAAAACTGGCCTCGAACCGCCTTCCTCTCTCTTCTCGCGTGACACCTCGTGCGCGTGGCGCATGCGAGCCGGGTCCGACCGGCTACCCGTGCCACGAAAATCGCTGCATGTTGTTGGTCAACAACACCACGGTACGGTGTGCACAGTGTCCAATACAAAGGGCGCGCAACTTGAATGTGACCAAGTTTGTCGCGGCACTATGTTCTCTTTTCTTTTTCTCTATTGCGTGGTGATGAATTCTTATGTCAGCAACTAATTGTGCATTCGGCGCACGACGAAATGGTGACATAATGCACTGGAGAGAGGCAATGGAGTCGGAGAAGGTTGGCCCTGTCTTTGACGGTTCTTCAATTACGAATTCTAGAGCAGCGCGGAGGGCGGCGAGTTCTGCAGCCGTCGATGATGTAAAATGCGATGTCTTGATTTTTAGACTCGCTTGCTTCGCAGGAATAACCACTGCTCCTGCTGAGCTTGTAGAAGAAACTGAATCATCCGTGCAAATACAAAAGGCGCCCGCTGCATTTCTCATGCAGCAGCAGTTGTGTGGCTTGTTGTGGGGCTAAGAATGACGATTGTCTTTTCTTTCGGATTCCAGGAATTGTTAGGAGGGCTTCGAGGTGATTTAGGCACCACAACGGTAATGGTGGTCTTGCTGAGGGCGTGAAGTTCGAGGGAAGCACTGAACGATGCGAAGCAATAGTATCGCTGAATGCACAGTGTGGCCTAAACACAGAAAGTGACGCAAGGCGGTGTGATGTAATCCGGGCGAAATGCCTAATGTGCATTCTAAAGGCATCGACGGAATATACGTTGCAATAGAGTGATCACGCGCGACGACGACAGTCGCTGCTGAAGATGCACATCTCGCAAGGCCAACGCCAGTGCTTGAGCTTGAATCGACTGGAGGATGTGTACGTTTGTTGTTCGGGTCCTACCCAGAACAATAGGTAAGCTCTCTCAAGAAACAAAGGACCTAATAAGAAAACGACAACGTACAAAAGGGACTAACTGAAAAAAATCAGATATAATTCGCTAAACTGTGAAAACTAATTAAAAAGAAGAAAATAAGGTTTATTTCGAGAAATCGAGAAGGCAAGAAAATGACCACAGCATGAATACAGTGAGAAAACAACTTGCAATATGACAAGGCAAGGTGTATGCAATGAAAGATAAGGAGAAAAATTTGACTAACTGAAGAAATCAGATATAATTCACTGAACTGTGAAAACTAATTAAAAAGAAGAAAATAAGGTTTATTTCGAGAAATCGAGAAGACAAGAAAATGACCACATCATGAATACAGTGAGAAAACAACTTGCAATATGACAAGGCAAGGTGTATGCAATGAAAGATAAGGAGAAAAATTGAATCATCAATTTCGATGATATAGTGAAAGCGGCAGACAAATTTTACGCTGACCTGTACAGTACCCAGAACAGCCTTGCTACCTTCGTTTGAAGTAGTGATGAACGGTGCCCTGTATAACTAGCGATGAAGTTAGTAGAGCCTTGCAAGTCATGCCCCGGGAAAAATTGGCAGAAGATGGAATAACACTCGACTTAATCAAAGATGGAGGATATATTATGGTTGAAAATCTTGCGGCATTTTATGTGCAATGCCTCACAATTTCAAGTGTACCGGAGAGCTGGAAGAATGCCAACATTATACTAATCCATCAAACGTGAAATAGCGAAGAATTTAATAATTACATGTCCATTATGTTTCTCTCAGTATTATACAAAATGTTCACCAAGATCACTCTCGATAAAATCAACCGCCGTCTATGGCTTTCACAGATTATAAAAAGACATTCAATTTTGTAGAGATATCAATTCTCATAGCGCCATTGAGTTCTCAAGCAGTACACGAGGAAAATAACTAAAAAGATTCTACACTTAGCTTGCTTCTCCACAAGAAAAGTAGAAAATTACCCATCGAGAAAGGAGCATGACATATAGACCATATGTTTCCAATGCTATTCACAGCACGCTTAGAAGAAGTAGTGAAGCTCTTACACTGGGAAGACTTAGGAGTGAGGATCAACTGCAAGTATCTTAGAAACCTTCAGTTTGCAGATAATGTCCTGTTCAGCAGCTCTGGAGAGGAATTGCAACAAATGATTGAGGACTTTAACGAGAAAGTGTAAACACCCATGTACTTAGATTTCGGCGCACGTTAAAGAACCCCAGCTGGTCGAAATTTCCGGAGTCCTCCACTACGGCATGCCTCATAATCAGAAAGTGGGTTTGGTACGTAAAACCCCATAATTTAATTTTTTAACCGATAAAGTGTAACAGTGGGGTTGAAGATTATTATGCAGAAGACAACGTTTAATAGCCTGGCAAGGAAACAAGAATTCGTGATCGCCAGTTGGCCTCTAGAATGTGTACAGGAGTACATTTATCTAAATCATATAGTCAGACGGGACTCTGACCGTCGAATCAAATTTGCAGAAGAATAAAAAACGGCAGAACTCATCTCACGATGTCTGTCGACGGTAATGCGAACAGCAATCGAGCGATATAACGACAAACCATATTCCTGAAGTAACTTTTTTTGAACACGCATAGTGTTTATTTTAAAACATTCATTGCTTCGCCTTCATGTCACATACTATGGCATCGTCCCTCCTTGCTTAGCACTCGCTTGCCAAGGTTGCCCATTAGTATCGATGCAAGACGACGACCGTGTGACGCCGACGCAGTCTCTACAAAATGGCGAAAAAGGAAGGATGCTCATTGAATGGCAAGGACGTATAACGTCGAGGCAAGACGACAATGAGATGTAGTTTCCTAAATTGTAACGATGAAATAATGTCGACGAGGTGACGCAATAGAAGACCAGCTCGGAGGCACCGGACTGAGATATTCGCCGAGCAAATCGGAGCTTCTCATACTCCCACCTACCAAAAACAGCAGAGGCAAGACCAGACAACGCGAAAACGAAAAAAAAATGAGAATCGTAGCCAAATCCGGCAACGTGATCCCCGAGATCCGCAAAATTAGGATCCTAGGCATGGTCATCGAAAAGCACGGAAGAAACGGCGAAACCATCGCCCGTCTCAATGCAACAGCAACCAACGCGATTCGACTCCTCAAACGAGTCACTTCCCGGAAGGCTGGCATGAGAGAGGAGAGCCTAATTAGGCTCGTCCAATCCTTCGTTATCAGCCACGTCGCGTACGTTGCAGCCAACCACAGATGGCTGCAACACGAACGTAACAAAATCAACGTGGTCATCAGAAGAGCGTACAAGACGGCGCTAGGCCTGTTCGAGTCTACGAGCACTACCCGCTTGTTACAACTCGGGATACACAATACGCTCGAAGAAATAGCCGAAGTGCAACGGACCTCTCAAATGGAGCGGCTGTCCATGCCCAAAGCCGGGAGGAAGATACAGGACGATCTGGGAATTGGACGCTCGAACAAGGTAGAGGTGAAGCTCCCCGTCCCCGAAGAGGTCCGACGCCAGACCAGAATCGACCCCATACCGAAGAATACGAATCCCGAGTTCAACAAGGGAAGAAGAGCGGCGAGGGCCAGGGCTCTCATCGACCAGCATGCCAACGACGAACACGCGCAGTAAGTGGACGCGGCCAAATACCAACGGAACGCCTTCGCAGCGGTCGCCATAGAGGCGTCAACCGGCGCCACGAGGACGGCAGCGAGCGTGAGAAGCGCCCGAGCGGAACAAGCGGAGGAGGTAGCCATCGCCCTGGCCGTCGTCGACGCAGACTGCCACACGGTGCTAAGTGACTCGAGACAGGCGGCACGAAACTTCGCCAAAGACCAAATCTGCAGGGAGGCTGAGCGCGTACTACGAGCGGTCAAACTACAAGAACGAAAAGTACGACTCAAGTGGTTCCCGGCGCATGCGGGCGCCACGTCGGAACGCAATGAGAACCACAATGAGACGGCACACGCAGCGGCGCGAGAGCTAACCAACCGCGCCTCGGCGACAGACCGCCCGACGTGGTTCCAAACCAAGGACCGCATGACGGATTACAATGAAATAACGAAGGCCTACCGCCTGGCTCGCAGGACGCTCCCACCCCCGCACTCGAGGCTAAGTCGAGCGGAGGCGGTAGTACTGAGACAGCTCCAGACCGGATCACTACTGAGCCCGAGACTGATGAATCGCATGTACCCCGAGAGATATCCGACCGCTAAGTGCAGAGTCTGCCGGAAGGAAACCGCAGACTACACGCACATCTTGTGGGACTGCGTTAAAAATCCAGAAGATGCAAAATCAAGGACGCTCCCACCACGGCTCGAGGCAGCCGCGAAGAGCTACGACCGAGACGAACAGCTCTGGGCCGTCCAGCAGGTCTTCGATGCGCTCGTAAGGCAGGGACCCAGCGAGCCGGCAACGGCGAACGGAGACCCGCACCGAGTAACGGCGACTTCGTAGATGACGTAGGCCCTCGCCGGGGCGAGCGAGCGCCCAACTGCAGGCATAAATAATGTTCACTCCAATCGAATCCAATACGATCATTGCAGTCTACCGGTGCCAATACATGGGGCAGGAACTTGGAGGTTTGGAAAGAAGCTCGAGTAGTTAAGGACCGCACCAATAGCGATGGACCGAAAAATGTTAGGCGTAAATGGGGGGAAACGACGATAGCTGATGTTCTAGTTGACATAAAGCGGTAAAAATGGAGCTTGGCATGTCATGTAATGCGTAGGGTAGAAAACCGCTAAGCCATTACAATTACAGAATGGGTACCAAGGGAAGGGAAAGGAAGCATAGTCGAGGACAGCAGGAAATTAAGCGGGGTGATGAAACCAGGTAATCTGCATGAGCGAGCGCAAGTAGGGGATAATTGGAAACACTTGGGAGAGGGCCTTCGTCCTGCAGTGGACATAAAAAAAAGACTCATGATGAAGGTGCGTGTCTCTTATTTCTGCAAGCACCTTGCAAATTTCTTAAGCGGACAACAAACGCAACGCGTGCAGACGCAAAGCCTCATTAGCGCGAGCCACATGGCGCGACTTTGTGCGCGGTGGTTCGCGCCACGCTTTAGGCTGTCCCCCTGTTTCATACGACGACTCGGGACATGCGACAACAAGGATTGAGCGACGCGTATAGCTCCGTCCTCAGCCATCACCCCTGCATAGGCGCTCAAGATACCTCGTAACTTCGCCAATAAAGTGAAAACAAACGCCTCTGCACGGCTATTCCGTTTAACGCAAACGACGCCATTAAAGCACTTTTGTGAGAGCGGAAAATTTTTGGCCAGGCCCTCTGCAGTGTCATCACCCATGACAGCTGCCGATGGCTGAGAGCCGGCGGGCCTAGCGCGCTGAGTGGTCGGATACGAGGCCGGTGGCGCTTGCGACACCGTCGCATGCAGCTCGTAATAAAGTGTCCATGTTGGTCAGCACAATGTGCGCACAGTTATGTCGCGATGAAATTACAGTATGGTTTACAATAGGTTACAATAGGTTTTTTCTCGACCCCGATGGTAGCGAAGAACGAACGCGCAAGCCAGGAGATCTGGCGATATCAGGGAGATTATTTGATCTACATTGCAGTTTCGCTTAGCTTCGCCTATTTGCTTCGCTGATCAGGTTCAACAAAAAAGAGATGTCATAAATAGTGGAATGTGACTGGGAAGAACAGTGTGCCACAGGTGCAACCGGCTGTGTAGTAGAAGTGTTAAGAAAGGCTGTCTGCTTCGGAAGCTCTCAATAAGCACATTGCGAAGAGTTGGCAACACCCAGTGATTTCATAAGCGAGGCGGCGGATTCAAAGCACGCCTTGATCTAGAAAGTGTTGCGCCGTATGCTGCAGGTTGAGGGCCACTGTGGTCTGGACCTCTGGCGCAACGTCGGCCATACAACGCAAGCTGTCACCGACCTCAACGGCACGTACTCGACGGACGCGTTCACGGACGAGGCCAAGCGCATCATCGCCGACCACGATGCTGAAAAGGTAAACACCAGCACACTGCAGTGTTTTTAAAGGTGCGCTAGCATGCCATTTCTAACTTTCCGGGAGTTTTCTGTGTGTTTTTTTTTAGCCAATAGCTTTCTTTAGTTCATTGGGCAGTTTTAGTGTTGCCCGATGGTTGTTTGGTGGCGGTCGAACTTCAGCTCCGATACTAAGGTGCCGCTGCAAACTGAGCCTCACGCAACCAAGTTTCGGGGCCGACTAGTGTGCATTTATTTATTTAAGGATACTTTAAGGGCCCCTAGAGGCATTGTGTAAGGGGGGAGAGTACAGTCAAAGATTATAATATACAATAATTAGAAAGAATACGTATCTGAATACACATAGTGCCTTACGTTAAGTTCTACTCGTGTTGTTTCCTTAAGTGTGGCTTTGTGGCCTTTCACTACTTCAGTTTTTCCTTTTTCATTTTTTGATCTTGGAAGTAATGTTGATGAGCCCTGCATTGAGGCGTATCTTTTGTATTAGACTTCAGAAGGCTGCATTCTCCATTTTTTTTTTTGCCTTGATTTTGTAACACCCCCTCACACAATGCCCCCATAGGGGCTGTAAGGTATTTTAAATAAATAAATACATATACAAGAAATACTGTGTAAGGACTGCGCTAACATACAGTAATGTGGAGTTACAATTCTACAATGGACAAACCGAATGATTTTCAATGCAAGAGGTCACTGAGCAATAAACTTTCACAAAGTAAAATATAATCAATAGAATTACAGAGCGAGCAGGACATATTTGGATATAACAAGACAGTATTTAAGGGATAGTAGCACATAAATAATGGGATGGATGGATGGATGCAAAACTTTAATGAAGGTCCTGAGGTACGCGACTCAGCGCGCTGCGGGCCGCTCCCACGTTGGGACAGTCAGGCCATGCCCGACCGCCGCATCGTGGGCCCTCTGGACAGCCCATAGTTGCGCCCCGGCATCGGGGCTCTTGATAGCGGAGAGCCACTTGTCTTCATTGATTTGTTCTGTGCCTCGTAACGAGGGGCAACGCCAGAGCAAGTGGTCTAGGCTAGCGATGTCATTGCAGTGCCTGCAAGAACTAGTGGCATAGGTGTCGGGATAAATCTTGTGGAATAAAGCCGGGCCGGGATACGAGCCTGTTTGCAATAATCTGAGGGTCAATGCCTGCGGAAAGGCAAGAAAAAATAACACTTAGGTTATGTAGAGTTAGAAAAACGCGTTGGTAGAAGACGACGGAAATTTTCTTCGTCACTCTCATAAGCGTTGGCGTTAGGAAGATGATCCCAAAGTCGAATGGCTTCTGGAAGAGCGAAGTAGTCGAATTAGTAAGTCTTTCCGTAGATGGACATGAAATCGAACCGATTGTACAACCATTGTGGCAGGTAATGCGGAGTTTCAAGAGGCAGAACTGATGGCTCTGTATTATAGACGTATTTATGAAATAATGACGGCCGAGCTATATCACGATGATCATGCAAGGGATGTAGTCAGAGGTCGTTTAATTTTTGTTATGCTTTTGTTATAGTCATAACAATGTGAAATAAAACGCGCAGCCCTATTCTCAGTATATTCCAGTTTTTCTATAAAGTATTTCTGATGGGGAGACCAGACGGACGCAGCGTATTCAAGCTGATGTCGAACAAATGTTAGATAAGCTAGTTTACGAATGTCTTTAGTAGAATAATGTAACTTGCGTACTTTGTACCCTAAGGATCTCGAAGCATTGGCGGATATGTATGCAATGTGCGTTGACCACGTTAGGCGGTCAACGCACATTGACCACCTAACCCTTGACCACCTAACCAATTTTCATCATTGTTAAGTTAACTTAACACCAAGATAATTATATTGATTATCATGCAAAGTAGTGATGTTACTTGTGTGATAAAGAAACGTATAATTAGTAGGCTTTTGGCTGAAAAAGATAATTTTACATCTAGAAACATTAGGCTTCATTAGTCAAGTGTTAAGTCAAAGAGAAATAAGTTCTAGATATTCTTGGAGGATTGTACGAACGTTGGCACACTCGAGAGAACGATAAAGAATGCAGTCGTCCGCAAAAACGCGCACGTGTGTGGAAATGTTATTCGGTAAGTCATTAATGTATATTAAAAATAGTAATGTTCCAAGACCGCTGCCTTGTGGTATACCTGAAGTGACGCGCGAGAAAGGACAGGAAAATATTATTAACTGATGTGAACTGCTGACGATTAGAAAGGAAAGTGTGAATGCATGTTAAGTGTAAGAGAATATCATTTAGGAGCAGATATTTTCCATATGAAACGGCAATGTGCTACGAGGTGAAACGCTTTTGAAAAGTATAGAAAAGCACAATCAGTTTGTGGATCCTCTTCCATGTTAGTAAGCAAATCAGTTAATTCAAATAATTGCGTCTCACAAGAGAAGTTCCTCCGAAATCCATGTTGATTGGAAAAGAACAATTTGTTGGTATATCTAACCGACGAGGGGGACTCAAAGAAGAAAGCCTACTCCGACTCGTCCAATCCTTTGTCATATGCCACATTACCTACGTTGCTGCGTACCTCAACTGGTACCGGGCTGAGCAAAACAAGCTCGACACCCTCATACGGGGGGTCTACAAGCAAGCACTTGGTCTCCCGCATTGCAACAGCACTGAACTCTTCAACCAACTGGGAATTCACAACAACCTTTCCGAACTCATTGAAGCCCAACAACGCTCTCAGCTTGAACGGCTCACCCTTACTGAAACGGGACGCTTTATTCTGTCCACGCTTGGCTTCACCTACCATCAGCAACAGGGCCCCAAACAACTGATCCCGACCGACATCCGTAGCTGGATCTACATAGACCCTATCCCCAGAAACATGCATCCTGAATATAACAGGGCCGGGCGCCAAGCTCGGGCCGGAGCTATCATAAAAGCCCTTGCCCACGTACCTGGCGTCACATTTGTTGATGCAGCCCAATACTCCCATGGCAGACGATTTGTGGCCGTCGCAACACGCGATGGAGTCTTACACCACGCCTGCAGCGTCACTACCCACACTGCCATTGACGGCTGAAGAAATGGCCATCGCCCTGGCCACTTTAGATCCCACCTGTCACACCATAGTGTGCGCCTCTCGCTCAGCCGTCACTAACTTCAGCAAAGGCCGTATTTCTCCCCAAGCTCTTCGCACCCTCTGCCAGGCACCACACTCTAAAGACAGCGTAATCTCCCTAACATGGATCCCGGCCCATGCGGGCCCTGTCCACCTACACCTCCCCAATATCAACGAGGTCACCCACTCCATTGCGCGAGGCCTAGTCAACCGCGCCGGAGTCACTGTAGATGAGTTGGACACCAGGGACAATCTGACAACTTATAACGATCTCGTTAAGGGCTTTTACCTCAGTCGCCGAACCTTCCCTCCGCCTCACCCAAAGTTCAGCCGGGCGCAGGCGACCACCCTGCGTCTACTACAAACAAACGCGTACCCTTCACCCGCCCGCCTCCACCTTATATTTCCAGACGTCTACACTACCCCCAACTGCCGGTGCTGTGGAATTCACCCGGCTACGCTTCCGCATATGCTGTGGGAGTGCCCAGCACAGTACACACAGACTAACACCACGACTCTCTCGTCGAGGTTGCATGAGGCTCTGCGGAGCTCCGCCCTCGACGACCAAACCTGGGCGACCCAGCACGCCCGCGAGGCGGCGGCAAGGCAAGCCCTCGGCGTCCCTTCGTGGGAGGCTTAGGCCCGGCCATCATAAAGTGCTGGTTCTACAATAAAAGTTTATCCCTCCTCCCCTTGGCTTCCAGGTGGCTGTAGACATTTAATGCAATTACATGTTCTAGCATTTTGCAGCATATAGATGTTAATTATATTAGACGGTAGTTTTCCAGCGCGTGTTTATTACCTGACTTAACTATCGGCATGAACTTTGCTATCTTCCAGTCTGAGGGCAGCCTCTAAGATTGCCTGAAGATGAGACAGTATATTACTAGTTGTCATGATGGTGTTTTTCAGAATTTTAGAGTTAATGTCGTCGACACCACAGGATATGGCTAGCTTGAGGTCATTTATCAGGCATGCGACATCTTCAACTGTTATTTCTTTTGCCGACATGTTCTGTACATATATACATATATTAGTGACATGTTCTAACTCCCATACATCCGGCAGATCAGGCTGATCTTCTGTGGTGAATATAGAAGAAAAATAAGTATCGGAAGTAGAAGCACAGTGAATATCTGAAACGGGAGTGCTATTATTTTGTAAAGAAATGTTAGTGTGGTCCTGATCTGGGCTTATAGTGCACCAGAACTTTCTTGGATTAGATTTTAGAAGGGGAGGCAGGCCTTGAGTGAAGTATTTATCTTTAGCTGAAGACAGGGGAAAACAGTAAATTTTTAAGCTTTTTTGTCCTAAGTTGCTTGCGAGCGCAAGTGCTTAGCACTTTCGTAGTGGGGCCTCTTCCTGTTTCTCAGTAAGCGTAGAGATCTGGTGAACCGTGGGTTAGATTTATTATTGGTTATCTTAATAAGAGGGACGTACTAGTTAACCAAGGCAGACACCTTATTCCTGAAGAGCATCCAATTCTCCTCAACCGACCGAGTATGAAATGGAGGCAACAGCATGTTGAAAAAGAATATATCTGATTCCGAATTAATGGCGTTGTAATTGGCTTTATTATAATCGCGAATTTTTTTTAGTCGCCAAACTTGTAGAAGATCAGGGTACGTGGAGAGTTACTTGCAGTAAGGAATGATCACTAAAACCATTAAGAGACGCAATTTGATCAACTGTCTCAGGAGCTGTTGTCAGGATTCAATCTAAGATATTGTTAGACCCTGTAGGCTGCGTAACAACCTGAAACAAGTTATCTAAGGTTAAATTGATAAATTCTGTCAAAGTATTACAGGATGAAGATAATCCAGTGGATTAGAGTAAAATTGAAGTCCCCTAGCAGATAGATGACATCAGACGGGTGAAGCTTCGTGAGTGATTCTATATTGCTGCGCAAGTCATTAATAAATGAATTAGTAGAATTTGGAGATCGGTAACGCACACCTGTAAGTATTCGCGAGAATGAGAACGGCAGCGCCTTTTACAAATTGCGGGGCCAACTACTCGGTGGAAAAAATCAACGTTTTCTGTTCGAGCCTTGTTTCGCCAATTAGTCTACTGCGCGAGCTCAAATCACTTGACATGTACAGAGCACACAAGAGTAAAAAACCACGAATAAATAAGTGAGAATATTCGCCACAGCATCGTGTCGCTACGCAATCTGAATATACCCATCTTTATTTTTAGGCCTTATTTTACAACGCACGCATTACACTAGTGAGCCTTCAGAGTTTTAGATTAATTAAGAACAATGGGTTCACCCAGGTTTATAACTAACGTGCATGCTTCCTTAGTACCGACACGCATCTGGTGTTTCAGTGTTAAGATAAAATGAACGATACAATGAAATAATTTACAAAAACCACACTTTAATCTTCATGGATAGATGGATGGACGGATGTTATGAGCGTCCCCTTTGGAACGGGGAGGTGGGCTGCGCCACCAAGCTCTTGCTAATACAATGCCTAATGTCCTACCCAGGTTACAAAAGAAAAAAAAGAAAAGGAAAAGAAACATGATGAATTCCCATAAACAAACTTTCTGAACCCCGATTGTGAACTTTGTTTTTGCAAGTCTCTCTGTTTTTTTATCGTTTGCCTGCTTTTCTTCCACAAATATTCCAATCGCCTCTTACTAATCTCTATTGCGGACATGTTTACTTTCCCCCTGCTCTCGCTGAACCCAAGGGCTTCAAAGCCCTTGTGGTGCCTAAATCAGCCGCTGGGCAGACGTCTTCACATTCTAATGAAACAAGCTCCATCGTCTCCCTATCTTTACAGTAGCAAGCACATGCTTCTTCTTCCTTCTTACATCTTGCTTTATAGGTGCGTGTTCTAAGGCATCCCGATCTCGCTTCGAAAATAATAAGCTTAATTCCATTTGAGTTATCATAGATTGTTTCTATCCTGATTTCTTTTTTTCCTCTTAAGTATTTACTCATGGCAGGTTCCTTTTCCATTGCCGCCACCCATGAGATTATTTCAGCATATCTGACTTTCCGCTTCACGTTCTTTGTTGCTGTGTTGCCCACCCTACAGGCCGCACACTTGCTGGTAAGCTTCCTGGTTCTTTTCCTCCACTGTGAGGAAACCATATAGGAGGAAGACGAAGTGCTTCTCTTGTAGAGCACATCTCGCCCGTCCCTGTGCTTTTCTGGACGTCTCACTGCACTTGTGGGGTCTACCGCCCCCTACATCGCGGTGATGGATATACAGCACCCAGAGGACCCTCACGGTGCCCGCTCACCCGCGGAAATCGGTTCGAGGAAGCGAGGAAATACATCGAGTGATAGCGAGGACACAGAGCTGAAATCCGCATCAGGTGACGAGTCCTCGGAAGACAGCTTTCGACTTGTCCAGTACCGCAAGACCAAACGGAGAATTTTGAACGGATCTTCAACATCCAGCTCGAACACCGTGAAAACTGCACCTCAACGATGGCCTCACTCCATCCTGTTTGTGCCACAGAACGCCACTGACAACTTACGCGTCCTCAACAGGCAAGCACCCTCCGTATATCTAGAGAACACCGTGCTGAACGAGGTCAAGGATGTCAGGATAAGCGCTAGGCGAAACATCCTGGCAATCGATGTGACGAACCCGAGCGCGCTGAACATACTACAACATGTAACACAGCTGGGTAACATAAAGGTCCGCTACATCGTGCCAGCGAATGGTGCCACAACACCAGGAGTCATCTATGACATTGACAATGAAATACCTAACGCAGACCTCCCAGTTCTCACAAAACCAGCAAGTGAACACAACGTCATTGTGCATGTTGGTCGCCTCGGTAACACACGTTGTGAGGATAATGTTCAAAGGTGACTGCCTTCCACCCTACGTGAAGGTTGGCAACTTTCACCACCAGGTTGGACCATTTATTCCAAGACCAATGTAATGCTTCAATTGTCAGAAGATTGGCCATGTGAAGGGTGTTTGCAGAAATTCGGCCGTGTGCCCTCGATGCGTCGAACCCCACTCGGAAGACAACTGCAGCGCAACCACGCTGAAGTGTCCTAACTGCCACGGTAATCACTGCGCCTCTTCCAAAGATTGTCCCGAGAAAGAGATCACCATTCTTAAACAAATGGTGACAGACAACTCTACCCACAAAGAGGCCGCGGTGAAAGTGTGGCGAAGACGACGTCACCGTCGAAGGACATGACGACGGAGAATATCAACTTTTCCAGAAAAGTCAACTCGCCAAGCAGCACCACCAGCGGAAGTTTCCAGCACCCCAAACACCGATGCTGGAAGGGGAAAACTGCCAGATCTCTCTCTACAAAGGAATGGCCGCCACTTTCGCGTACACGACCGGCAGAAGAGCTGCAGAAGAAGCCGCCCCAGTACAGCAAGGTGCTGCATCCATGGAGTCGCGGAAAACAGATGAGCAAATGATAGCACTTATTAGGCCTTTAATGAATGTCATTCGCGTGTTGCTAAGCAACATGCACACGCCGTCTGCCAGAAGTCCGCTTCAAGTACTGGACCCTCTGAGTCCAGTGCTGGCAACCCTTGAGTAGATCATTGCTCCACAGCCACTGTCTTTTAGGGATGAGGTCCGACAAGCAGCTTTTTTTCAGTGGTATGCCCGCGGACTCGGAGCGCGCATTTCGGATTTCCGTCGATTCGTGTATGCCAATATGTTTCCCATTATCGTCATTTGCGAGCCGAACTTATCCAACCGAATCAGGCTTTCTGGATATGAGTCGTTTATATCGTCAACTGTTGGTGAAAACAGTAAGGTTTTGGTGTTTATTCGCCGTGACCTCACATTCATCAGCCTGTACCACCTAACGACGACAATCGATATATATGCCTAACAGTAAGGAAATAGAATTTTACGTTTACTTTTGTGGGCGCCTACCTATCTCCGTCAAGTCGATTCGGTCACAAAAGACTGCGAGACATCCTATCCTCAGCTCCCGGTCCCGGGGTCATTATTGGAGCTTTCAATGCCCATCATACACTCTGGGGATGTTCGAAGGTCAACGCGAGAGGCAGAGCACTGGTGTCTTTCCCCTCCAGTAATGAACTTTGGCAGCGGAATGATGGAAGCCTTACGTTTCTCCGTGGCTCCACATACAGCAGCTGTCTTGACTTGGCTTTTGTCTCATGATGCCCTGTCAGACGTGTTGGGTGATTAGCGGACATAGAGACGCACGGGAGCGACCATAACCCCACGTACGTCAAGATCAGAGGATTGTCCCCTTCCATAATACGAGATACGATCCAAAGAGTGGACTGGTCTAAATTTCAGTCTGTGATGGAAGAACACTGCGAAGCCAATCCATGTTTTGACTTGGAAGAGTCAATGAAGAGCGCGGAACAAGACACTATGCGCACTCTCACATGCTCTTCGAAACTCACGGAATTTGATGTGGAACTAGAACGACTTCGGGCAATCCGACGAGGTGCTGAACGAAGACACCGACGTACGAAGACAATGGACCACCTACGGACCGCCAGACGCACGCTAAAGAAGATCCAGCGCCGCTTAGACAAGCTCGAATCGCAACGTTGGACTGCCTTCTGTGAGTCGCTAGATCCACACAAGCCTTTATCCCTACCATGGAGAACGGTGCGCGGTCTCTGGACACTCCCCGTACAGCGGTTCCCATTCAAGGATCTTGCCCTCTCTCAAAAGAGACCGGAGATTGACGTGGCAGAGGATTTCTGCGCCAGATTATCCGGCCAACTCACACCACCCAACAGTCCAACGCCTTCAAGTTCACCACCAGGTGATCACCGAATGGATCTACCATTCTCAATCCATGAACTCAAGGCAGCATTAGCTTTGTGTGGCCGTGCATCAGCGCGAGGACCTGATGGATTTTCTTACCGAGCTCTGTGTCATCTGGGTGAGCGAGCGAGAGGTGTTCTCCTTGAGCTTTAGAATGAGTCTTGGAAAGATGGCACGCTACCAACAACCTGGAAGACAAGTCGCTTTGTTCCACTGCTGAAGCCTGGCAAGTCGCCGTTAGAACTCTTGTCATATCGCGCGATCGCTTTGGCAAGCTGTGTGGGCAAAGTAATGGAGAGGATGGTCCGAGGACGCCTGGAGTGGTACTTGGAGTACCACAACACCTACCCGGATGACATAGCGGGCTTTCGACGTGGTCGATCATCGATCGATAACGTCGTCGACCTGGTCACCTACATTCACCATGTGAAATGCCGTAAGCGTCTCTGCGCTTCTTTGTTCATCGACGTCAAAGGGGGACAACGTCACGCATGAAACCATTCTCTCTGCTCTCACAGACGTAGGAGTGGGTGGTCGGATGTTTCAACGGATACGGAGCTATCTCTCCATGCGATACTTTTTGTAAGCACCAAGGAAGGCCATACTTCTCTACATTATAGCTGCCGCGGCGTCCCCCAAGGCGGTGTACTTAGCCCTGTGTTATCTAATCTAACTCTAATTGCTCTCCTTGACCACGTGCCAGGTACAATCAGGTCATCAATGTACGCGGATGACATCTGCATGTGGACGTCTGCAGTAACACGCCTACAGTTGCGAGCGAGACTTCAGAGAGCCGCCACCCAAACTGCTATCTACCTCCGTAATCGAGGCCTGGAAATTTCCTCCGAGAAATGCGCACTAGTGCCATTTACGCGCAAACCCATGACAAAGTACAGCGTAATGATAAATGCCCAAACAATACCACAAGTCCGATCGTACAAGTTTCTAGGCATCATAATCGACAGGGACTTATCATGGAGCCCTCACGTATCATGCGTGAAAGAACGCTTGACAGGCATCTGCCACCTGTTCAAGTTTTTCACTGGGGAATGTCGACAAGTGCCATGTTACAACTGTACAGGGTGCGTTTTCTAGGCTTTCTGCGATGCAGCTTGTCAGCAATAACCTGCACAGGTAAAACGAATCTACGTACAATACAAAGTGTTCAAGCTCAAGTGCTCCGGATCTGTCTAGGCCTGCCTCAGAGTGCATCAACAGCGGCTACGATAGCAATGGCTAGAGACCACTTTGTGAAGACCCACATTGAAATTGAAGTGCTCAGGACCCATATAAGGAATCTAACCAGCACTCCTCGTCAACACTTAGCCTCTCTACCAGGCGACAAACCTCGCACCTCCTTCAGCCAAACAATTACCGCACATAATGAGTCAATGCCAACTTGTTCCACTCCGGCTGCGAGACCTTCGGTTCCTCCATGGTGGCTCGCTCAGCCAAAAATCAATCTCACAATACCTGGCATCACGAAAAAAGCCGACCTATCATCACCAGCCCTTAAACAGCTCACGCTACTATTTCTGTACGAGAACTACCGTGGTTCTACATATATCTGCACTGATGGATCCGTCTTGCCAAGCAGCTTCACGGTGGCAATCCTGATACCAGCGACAGTCACAACAATCAAATTTAAGACGTCTCACGCGACAACGTCGACGGCAGCAGAGCTCGCAGCCATCTTTAATGCCCTTCACTACATTGGTGATGAACAGCCACACAAGTGAACGGTATTCTGTGATTCTAAGACGGCACTACAGTCTCTACTGTCAGCTTTAGGACGCGGACCGCACGAACAGCTAATATTTCACATTACAGAGACGCTACACCATATAAGTGGTGCAGGCCATAAAATAACTTTCCAATAGCTTCCAAGTCACTGCGGAATTATCGGCAATGAACGGGCCGATAAAGCTGCCGGTTCAGCCCTACTGAGGAGCACCACGTACCAATTCCACTTTCCAGAACTGACGCAGCACGGAAGCTCCGCCCTCGGCCTGCTTGCTCGGCAGTACACCACGTCCCAATGGAATGAGCCCCTTTTAAGAAATACGCGACTGCACTCACTAGATCCAACATTACGTCTTCGAGCGCCATCACAGCTCCGCCGTGGAGACGCCACGCTTTTGCATCGACTGTGGTTGGGCGTTGCCTTTACCAAAGCCTATGCGTTCCGCACAGGGATGACCGACACTCCAACCTGTGACCACTGCGGCCATGAAGAATCAATTGGCCATATTTTGTGCGCCTGCCCGCAGTACGGTCCACAGAGCGAATGTCTTCGCCATGAACTTGACCAACTGGACGACCAACCGCTATCCGAAGAAAGAATTCTACAACGTCGAAGGGAATTAACGTCACAGAAGAAGGCCGTGCAAGCGCTATTGCGCTTTTTGCGATCTACCGGCCTTTGCGAATGCCTTTAACTGGAAAGCCTTTTATGTGTGTGTCTCCCTGTGTGCGTGTTTCTTTCTTTTTCCTTTTTTAGCGTTTTCCTCTCTGTCATCTATCTAACCCCTATCCCCCATCCCCAGTGTAGGGTAGCAAACCGGAGACTCATATCTGGTTAACCTCCCTGCCTTTTCTCTTCATTCTTTCTCTCTCTCTTCCTCGAATGTGAATCAATGTTTTTTTTCCTGTACAGATACCTCAACACTCTCCCAGCCCATTTACTTTCTTCCATATTCCTCAGTAGTTCTTCATAATCAATTTTACTGTGAGCTTCCGTCACTTCAAAACTAGTCCAGCCCATATCACCCTGCACAGCTTCATGTGTAGTCTTCCCGTGAGCGCGCAATGAGTGGCGTCCCACTGACCTTTGGTTCCCATCGAGTGCTGATTGTACCCATGATTTAAACCAAACAACTGCATTTACAAAAGTAAGTCCTGGAACCATTACACCTTTCCGCATACTGCGGAGCACCTCGTACCTATCGTATCCCCATAGCACCCTGTGCTTCATTATGGCTGCATTTCTCTTCCCCTCTACTGTTATTGTTTTTTCGTGTGTTTCCATATATCTATTGCCTTCGTTTATCCATATGCCAAGGTGTTTATATTCTCTAACCCGAGGTATTTCCTGGCCCTGTATTGCCACTGTCCGCTGTTTTTATTGAATACCATAACACCTGGTTTTCTAACACTAAATTTCAAACCAAAATTCTTGCCTTCCTGTCCACAGATATTAGCCAGACGTTGCAAAACAATTCGCTTATTACCAAGCAACACAATGTCGTCCGCATCAAATAACCGAGGAAGCTGGTGCTCTACTACTATACCCGCCTGTTTGTATCATATTACTTCATTTAGCCGATATTACTTCATTTTTGCGCCTTCTCCATCCTCACCATGTACATATCATAAACAACAGTGGGGATAAAGGGCACCCCTGCCTCAGTCCCTTGTTGACATCAACTTTCTCCTCGCTCCTCATCCCTTCCTATTCAGCACAAACGGTATTTTCTAGGTAAATCTTTCTCAAAAGCTGTAGACAACCGTCATCTAAGCCTTCTTCTTCCAGAATATCCCACAAAATATTGCGGTCTACGTTCTCATACGCTCCTGTAATGTCTAAAAAGGACACATATAACGGTCTGCTTTCTACTTTTGATATTTCAATACACTGAATAAGAACAAATAAGTTGTCATATAAAGGCCTACCTATCCTGAAGTCATTCTGAAGTTCTCCCAAAATGCCATTATTCTCTGCCCATGCTTTAAGCTTCAATTTGATTGCCTGCATTGCTAGCCTGTATATTACCTATGTAATGGTCAACGGTCTATACGAATGAATTTTATGTTTCTCCTCCTTACCTTCATAAATTAAATTCATTCTATTTTATCTCCAGCTGCCTGGTGTTCGTCTATCTTTTAAAGTTTTTTCCTCTGCGTTCACCAGAGCTTTGTTACTTTTTCGTCGTAGTTCATTAATCAGCCTAACAGAAAGCTCGTCCACCCCTGTGGCTGTGCGCTTAGGAATTTTCTCTTCCGCTTTCTTCCAATTGAAATTTGTCAGCACCAGCTCCTTTACCATCTGGTTTTCTTTCGTGCTCTTTTTTTATTCAAATACAACCTCGTCATTGCCTTGGAAAGAGTCGGCTATTATTTTTCGGATGTAATTTAATGCCGCGTCCCCTTCCAGTTTGTTTCCGTCTTCGTCTAGGATATGCTGTCGTACTGTTGTGACTTCCTGCCTAATCATTTTATGTGATTCCAAAATACTCTAGGTCCGGCCTTCTTTTTCTCACGTATTCTTGACAACCAACGTTCACTGTCACCTTTTATGTATGCTTGCACCAGTATTTGAACCATATATTTTTCTCCCCGTATATTTACCACTTACTGCCTACTTCATCCTGCGGCAACTGCGCTTTTTTTTTTGCCTGTCTGTGTTCTCAGGATGCTTTCTTTCGTTCGGCGATGGATTCTCGTATCTCCCTTTTCTACCATCTTCTCGGTTTCTTTTTTTTTTCCTTTCCAACCAACATCTTGTTTCTCTTTCTGTGTTTCTGCCGTTATTACACTTACAAGCTCACAATATTCCCCCTTTTTACTTGGCCATTTGGCAACTTCTCGCTCGACTCTGGTGACTATATTTGTAATTTGTTCAGCGCTCAAATTTGGACTGCCCATTTTGCACTCCTTGCTCTCTTTCCCAACAACATATCCCATCTTCAAAATGATGCGGTTATGGTCCCTTCCTATGCTTCTATACCCTTTCTCGTCAATGACCATTTCTCTAAACTTATCATAAATTAATTCTATCATCAGCCAGTAATCAGTTGTCGATTGCCAGTTTCCAACTTCCCACGTTGTCTGCCCTTCACACTTAGGCCCTGTATGTTGCTCACAAAGATATAGCATTGGCTTGCCGTTGTTGTCGGCATAGCCACCTAGATAATGTATGTGGGCACCTAATAGGATAATTTCGGCATGATTCTCGAAGCCCTTAATATCAACACTTAGGCGTTCCACTAAGTCTTAATTATTCTCTGTGCAATTACTTCCGGTCCAGAAATACGTTAAGCCCAGCAAGTTTTCTTCCCACTCTTTGTAGCTGATGACCAAAGATGCACTTGATATCTTGAATTTAATCTTCGATTTGGCTCCCTGATGGATGAGCATTCCTATCCGCCCCCCCCCCCCCCCCCACCTTTTCGTTCTTCCGAATTAGTTCTGTTGCACCCTTCCCAAACACAATTCTCAATCACTGGTGGCTCTTCCGAGTCTCTAAGGTGCGTTTCTGTAACTGCATACACCTCTATTTGTTCTCTATCTGCTCCTCAATTTCTGCCTACTTTTGGTTTCTTCTGCCGCCCTGCACGTTTATGCAGCCTATTGCATGGCGAGCTCTCTTTCTTGCTTTCCTCCTTTTTCTGTTATTGACGGCGATGCTCTTTTGATGCTCCCCTAGGAGACCTTCTTCATTACTATCTACTCTGACCTCCTGAGCACCCGCGGGCCCCCTAAAAAAGCAACAGCGCGACCACCAAGTCGCCAGCCCACATCTCGTGCCAGCCTATAATTGAAGTTGCTCCCGTCTCCTTTAAAACTACCACAGCTTCTCACTTACCTGTTTATTTCGACAGCCTCGAAGCCTTTCTCTCGGCTCATTTTCCATATCTCTTCATTAGCTGCCACTACGGCTAAAATTGCGCTTATTACGGCGCTTCTAGCGGGAAATATTGGAACTAACGAAGGCATCTCTAAGTTTTTCTGCTATGCTGGTTTTATCAGCAGCGGCGCGCGGTCGATTTTTTTTCGCCTTCTGTGGCCATTTGTTGAACTTGAGAGTGTGCCACCCCAGGTACCGCCACCTAGAGGCTGCGGCTTCACAGACAGACTTCAAAGGGCAGCTGGACAAGTTAGTTGTCTTTTAGTTTCTTCGTAACAAATTTGAAGTTCTCCTGTAACAGTTCTCGTATGTTCGAATACCAATCCGAAGTTATCATATCTTCAGCTTGTATGTAAGTCGCACTTTATGCATTTTCTGATGCAATTTACTTTTAAACATTAATTCAGTTGAATGAGGCACTTGCTCTTGGCGGACTACCTAGAAGAATGATGATGCATGCTGCACTTCCGCACACGTGCGTGCGCCCTCGACGTACGTCGCTTATGGTGGCGGTGCTTGTGCAACTTCGTCTAACGTCCGCACCAGCTTCGCCGTACTATCGCGAGCAATGTGAGCGGGAACACGCGAACGCGTGGCAAATCTCCTCGAAACCGAGTTAGAGCGATGCGCGAATGGCGCTGTCGAAAACAGAGGGGGAAGGGGGACGCTCTCCCGCTAACTGTTAGCACTCCCACCGCGCCTGCGTTCGTCGAAAACGGCAGCTTACGGCATTTCACTGGCCGACGATAGCCGATAAGACGGTTCCGTGCACAGTAATTTACAGTTAATCATTTTTTTTTCATTCATGCTTTTTTTATTAGAGCGCAGCTCTTAGTCGCCCGTTCCTGCGTTGAGCGTAGGCGTGCCTCGGCCTCATGCCTTGTAACCGAGCGAACGAGTACAGCCAACGAAAGCGAACGCGGAGCGCAGCGTGAGATGAAAGGAGAGCGCGCGAGGAGAAAAGGGAAGGAGGCTACAGTGAAAGGACGAGGCGGAAAGTGGCCGGAACGGGAAACGGCTTGTGCGTGCGCTCAGTTGCCAGCGGCTGCGGTAGTTCGCAGCCGCGCGTGCAATCTCATGAGCGCTTCCGAGGGGGACGGGTGGGGGGGGCGCAAGTGGCGTGAGAGGGGAGGGCTACGCCTGTCCGCGGCGTCAGCTGCTGAGGTCAGTCCGCGCCCCCAGCGTGTGTGACAGGGTTTACTGCCCCTGCAAGGGGTGATGGCGAGTGGCTACGAGCAAGGCTCGATGTGACACTCCCTTGGGTGCTGTCGCCGCTGACATTGGTGGCACAATTTTTCAGCGACGAAAGGCTGTTCTGGTCCTTGGTGGAACGAAAGCTTGAGAAGAAAGGCGTAGTGCCGCTCAACATGGGCTGCACGGCGACGATGGCTGTGATATGGCGCCAGAGTAGCGCACGTCGTCTGTATGGAAACAAAGGGCGCTACCCACAGCGTTTTCTTCCTAATATAACCCCTGTACCTATGTAATCATATTACAAAATATTGGCACTCGAAATTAAAATACGTATAAAGCTGCGCTCAAATTTCACATTAGGAAGTGTCATAATCGTCGGTGAATTATTTTTAGTATACCCATATTGGCCCCTCAATTCTCGTTTCCAATGATAAACCGAGAATGGCTGCACGGCCACCTCATGGGGACGCCTCTATGCATACTTTTCACAACATATCATCAGCGTTAACTACCGCTTTTATTCATTTATTGTAAGGCGTGAATGCTTTTATGACAATATAGCTCGTCCTATATTTGATTTTGATCGGCAGGCCTAAGCCTCAGCGACGCTGTTGAGTGGTGTTTCGGGCAAAGAGAAAAGCTTCGGTGCCATAAAAGAGCAGGGCAGCAGATTATAGGATATGATGAGGAATAGGGAGTATGACGCGAGAGGCGCCCCATTTAAATAGGTTTG
Source organism: Dermacentor variabilis (assembly GCF_050947875.1). Classification (NCBI taxonomy): domain Eukaryota; kingdom Metazoa; phylum Arthropoda; class Arachnida; order Ixodida; family Ixodidae; genus Dermacentor; species Dermacentor variabilis. Next base: position 66,386,383 of record NC_134574.1, read on the forward strand.
TTCACTCTACCGCAGGTAATGGCGTAAACCCAATTTCAGTAGATGAACAAATGAAACACAGTTCTTTATATTGTAGCATCCTACGGCTTCGCATCACCAAATCTGAGGAGCTCACACTCCCGAAACCTGCACTTACCATCGCCTTTGCGAAAATGTTATTGTCACGAAAGCATCTATCGAAACAATCTAGTATTCATTGCTTTATCACTGGACACGTCAGCTCACAAAGCTAACTACAATATTGTCTCACTACACGCTATTCATGTGCAGCAATAAACTCTATTGAAAGCGAAGATTTTCTTGGCGAATCTCGCCAAGTTTCGTGATCGTGGGAGCTGAGGCTTGGCTGTTCCCTTTCCGAATAGGCCAACCAATCACAGCCGAGACCACGCCTAGAGCGCGTCGCTGGGTTCCTAGCAGCACCACTAGGTGGCGCTTTCCTCCGCACATCCGGAGCAGCGGTGGCGCCGGCCGCTCGGGGGAAAGAAAAAAAATGAACCAGAAAACTCGTTTTCACGCACCCGTGGTTGCGCAGTAATAAGAAAGCAAACGCTTTTTGCGGACAGAATGCATTCCAATTGCGCTACATACGTATGCGCATGCCGCCTCTGAAACCATGAGGCGTTAAAGGCGTCCGTCGTACTTGCTAGTAGTTAGCAACTCTGCTTAACAAATGACTCGGCATAGTTCGTGTGTGGGTGTGAGTGTGTGAGTGTGTTTCGACTCTTTATGCACTCAAACAAAGCTTCGCTGTGTATAGATTGCAGCTCATTGGATATGCTGCATTTTTCCATCCAACATGCTTTTTCTTTATTATTTTGCTTTGCTTTCTTTCTCTCTTTATTATTTTTTTATTCTAGGGGTTGGGATTGAAGGCGAAAGTGATGCAGGGAAGCCGCAAGCATTTGTCTTTCAACACTCGGTTATTTGAAATGATAACCACACAACCAAAATAGCCATGTTGCAGTGCTCGGCGAGATTCCAAGGATTATATTACGTCAAATACTTAACAATACACGAATATGTGATTATACTGACTGCAATGTTCTCAAATCGACTATAAATCAGACAACGGAAGCTATTAGATTGACATTCAAAATCTTCAATATTCCAAATTTTTTTTTTATTGCAGCTTTACCTACCATGAAGTACGAATAGATATTACGAATATAACCACACAACCAAAATAACCATTGTTCTTTGTTCGGCGAGATTCCGGAGATTATATTACGTCAAATACTTAACCATAAGCAAGTATCAGATTTTACTGAATACAATATTCTCGAATAGAATATACATCAGATAGCGTATTTAACTTCGCCTTTGTTTAGCTTTATTCACCATGTGAGTGCTTCAAACCTAGGCTTCCTTTAGCACGAGGTAAGTTAAGCACCTAGAATAAAGAGGAACGCATTTTTTAGCTTTATTTGTGTTTCGAGTGTGCACAGGTTTTTACTTGTTTCGTTTCAGCCCCTGTTTTTGTTCCTGAGCTACCAAGCAGTTCATGCCGCCTGCTTAGATTGCAACGCAGAGGCACCCCCTGAGATCGTGGACCAATATTCCTACATCACAGCTTACAACAGAAGTGTCTTTGCAGGTGAGTTGACAGCTGCAAAACGGTATTGTCAGCCCCATTAGCGACACTTCATGGGCTGCATCGAACCTACGTCGCAAGGGTTCCTCAAGGACAGTGGCCAGACGCTTTAGCACGCTGTGCCACAAGTGCTCTGCGTGTGGGCCGCCTTTGTAATTGTGGTGTTCTTCCAGGCAGGCAGGAACCAGGCAGTTGCAGAGAAAGTACGCAAAAGGAATTTCTTTATTCCAGTGACAAGGTGACGGTGACTGGCGAGCGCCAGCGCAGCTGGGCCGCCGTCTGTGATAAGCTGGCAAGAAGTGCACGGGCTACGCTTGGCGCCGCGGTATATAAGCCCTTATCAAACGGGCGTGTCGCAGTAGCGCACGTGTCGGTTATCTGTGGGCGTGCAGCCACTACACTCACCCGTTCTTATTGTAGTTCGGGCGCATGCATTGAAACAAAAAGTTTTTCATGGCACATAGCTGTCCGGAGGGCGCCGCTTTCTTGCAGGATAACGCCACTCTGCCGTGGCTGGAAGAGGAGACAAAGCTTGCTCTACCGGCGTCATCTCGGATCGCGGCTGCTCGGGGTCGTCTCGCTGTTCACGGACGTAAGGAGAGTCCATATCCCTAGCTTGAATTTTGTGGTTTGGTGGCGCTTCCAGGCAAACACACCTCGACCGGTTTCCACACGAACTCTGTATGAAACAGGTCCACTCCGCCCTAAAACAATCCCAGGCAACCACCTTGCACCGCGTCTGAAATTTCGCACAAGAACACTTTCACCCACAGCGAATCCACGTGCGCGATGCTTGCGACGCACTGTCTGGACGAACCGCCACGTCGAAACCTGCTGCAGAGGCGGCTTGACTCCATCAGGACGGGTGCGGAGTCACCGCTGTAGCAGGAGTGGCCGGCGCCTCACCCGTGGTCGCATGTGGAGAGTGTTCCTGTAGAACAATAAAAACTCTCCCAACGTTGTGCTTAAGCTCGCGGCAGTACTTTACCGCAGGGCCGCTTTCAAGGTTTGGACAAATCGTTCAGCCTGTTCATTACTGCTGGGATGGTAGGCTGACGTCCTTATATGGCTCGTGCCAATGCTCCTAAAGTAGTTTGGAGACACAGACGAGATGAATTGCGGCCTATTGTTAGATACCACAATTTCAGGGTAAGCAAACCTGGACAAGATTTCGTAGATACGGTTTACTGTGTTTTCCGCGGATATGTCACGCATTTGCCACACCACCGGTCACTTGGAGTAAGCGTCGACCACAAATAGGGACATGGCACCCTTGAAAGATCCTGCAATATCTATGCGCAGGCGTTCCCGTGGTCTGGTTGGCCATGCCCACGGGTGCGAAGGAGCTGAGCAAGGCATCGCGTGTTGAGTTAAATAGGGGTTGCAAGAACACACTTGGGTCTCGATGTAGCGATCCATACCTGGCCACCGCACGTAACTGCGTGTTAGTTCTTTCATCCGGACAATTCCAGGATGTCCCTGGTGCAGTTCTTGAGCATCTGCGACTGACGTTTCGAAGGGATAACGACACGCATTGCAAGAAGACACCCTAGCTGTGCAGAAAGTTCACAGCGTCTGTGAAAAAACGGCTTGATTTCTTCACTCACGACGTTTTCAGGCCAACCGTTCGTTACGTGCTGCATGACTATCTTTAGAATCGGATCTCAGGCCGTTTCGCCTGCCACATCACAACAGTTGATTGGCAAGGACTGCATGCGTAAAAGATAGAACCAGTCATACGAGCATTCTTCACTTTCACTTGGCGGAGGCAATCGAGATAAGCAATCTGCTTCGTGCGCTTAATCTCCTTAACCTCGTTAATCTCCTAACGCATAGGAGCGTCTTTCGCGCCAACGCTTCAGCGAGCTGCGCCATAAACACGTTGGGCGCGTGGCGTCCTTCAGTGACCCTCTCGCCAACTTGGGTCCCTGAGTGTGTGCCACTAAGTGTGCGGCCAGCGAGGGAACGATTCTGAGCGTTCGCACGCGCCGGCGCACGATGCTTCTCGTCTCAAAAGGCTGCGAGCGCGGATTTTGCGAAAGTGCCACCAGCTGGCACAGCGAGTCCAAAAAGAAGTGCGAGAGAGGAGCCAGGCTGGCGTAGACGCGCTACTCCGCGTTCGCACGAACTGGTACGCTGTGCATTTCGGATACTACCCCAGGCTTCGCGGCGGCGGCGGCGGCGCTCGTTGACGCAGTGTGTTCTTAGGAAAGCGCGAAAAGGCAGTCCCGCTGCAGTACACACTTCATGCATAGGTTGTTTCGATAGTGGCAATACGTTGTGTCGCTATGTTGATTCAATTCTAAACGCATTACCGTAGGCAGTCATTTTTTATGCCCTATCAAGGCCAGAGGAGCATAAGGCGGTGGTTACATAGTATTTATTTAGGGGCTTGCTTAGGGGTGCAATATATTTCAATACGCAGAGCGTTGAAGAGTATGGTTGGAGTACCATACTAAAATATAGGAGTTTCTTTGGAGATGATTACCCGTGATTACGAGAAGGCGTTTGATTCAGTCGAAACCTCAGCAGTCATGGAGGCATTACGGAATCAGGCATTAGACGAGCCGTATGTAAATATACTGAAATATATCTATACCTGCTCCACAGCCACCGCAGTCATCCATAAAGAAAGCAACAAAATCCCAAGAAAGAACGGCGTCAGGCAGGGGGATACGATATCTCCAATGCTATTCACAGCGTGTTTACAGGAGGTATTCAGAGACCTGGATTGGGAAGGATTGGGGATAAGAGTTAATGGGGAATACCTTAGTAACGTGATTCGCTGATGATATGGCCTTGCTTAGTAACTCAGAGGACCAATTGCAATGCATGCTCGCTGAGCTGGAGAGGCAAAGCAGAAGGGTGGGTCTAAAAATTAATCTGCAGAAAACTAAAGTAATGTTTAACAGTCTCGGTAGAGAACAGCAGTTTACGATAGGTAGCGATAGGTACCTGGAAGTGGTAGGGGAATACATCTACTTAGGGCACGTAGTGACCGCTGATCCGGATCATGAGACTGGAATAATCAGACGAATAAGAATGGGCTGGAGTGCGTTTGGCAGGCATTCTCAGATCATGAACAGCAGGTTGCCATTATCCCTCAAGAGAAAAGTGTATAACAGCTGTGTCTTACGAGTACTCACGTACGGGGCAGAAACCTGGAGGCTTACGAAAAGGGTTCTACTTAAATTGAGGACGACACAACGAGCTATGGAAAGAAGAATGATGGGTGTAACATTAAGGGATAAGAAAAGAGCAGATTGGGTGAGGCAACGAACGCGAGTTAATGACAACTTAGTTGAAATCAAGAAAAAGAAATGGAGCATGGGCAGGACATGTAATGAGGAGGGAAGATAACCGATGGTCAATAAGGGTTACGGACTGGATTCCAAGGGAAGGGAAACGTAGCAAGGGGCGACAGAAAGTTAGTGAACGGATGAGATTAAGAAGTCTGCAGGGACAATATGGCCACAATTAGTACATGACCTGGATAGTTGGAGAAGTATAGGAGTGGCCTTTGCCTTGCAGGGGGCGTAACCTGGCTGATGATAATGATGATGATAATGATGTTACGGTCTTGGACTGTACTAGGCACTTGAGGCCTCGGACCTGGAGCCATGGGGATCTCGGGCCGTTTTTACAACAGATTGAATATGGCTAAGGTACCATAAAATTTTCGTGCCCGCACCCAAAAACTATCATCATCAATGGCTCACATCTCTGTAAGTACTCATACTCCCGTAAGCAAGCAAAAGCTGCATTGGTTCATAGCCCCGTACGGCAGAGGCTACAAGCACTCAGAAAAGCAAAGGAAGCAGTGCTTACACCCTTTCGAATCACGCATACAACATAGAGAACAGCATATCGAAAACTCACCTTCAGTGGTACCACCGTAAGCAAGAAAAATATTGAATGGCTCATAGTCCCGTAAGTTTCATGGCGACTCACCTTGTCCCGGTTAGTTGCGATGACCGCCGTGGTCATCGTCAGAGATTTCAATAAGGATTTGTCGAGACCGACAAGGGAGTGGTTCACACGTTTCATGTGGCATACATGTCGCTTGCGATGCCACACCGATCTGGCCGAACTGACCACCTAGCGGCGTACGTGCATCGATTTGACCTTATCAAGGAAGGTGTCTGCAGTTGCGAGTATGCCGATCAGTGCGTATCATAGCGACCACAAAGCAGTTGTTACCGTCGTTACTAAGTGACAATGAGTGATGCAATGAAGTATTTAGCGCAAGTTTTCTTACCATGACGTTTACAGCTCCGCTGTTCATCCACCTTCGAAAGATGGAATGGCCTTGAATTTTTTATCCAGACCATCCCAAACAGCTTTGCCTCGTGAGACAGTCTGAGTGAGCAGTGACATCGGTGGTTATTAGAGGCATGTGTTTCTATAGCTTGCCGCTGCATTTGTTTCTCGTGCATCCACGGATGAAGCTGTGTCGTGCCCCCCGCAGGCGGAGCAAGTGCCAGTTTGCTTTTGGGGCATTATCGTAATGTGTGAGAGCCAGGCTGCGTGCACGTGCGCGATCACGAATACTATTGGTCCAATTGAAAAAAGTCTGGTGATTGCAGAGGAAAGATGGGGGACTCTTTCCTCAAGACATGCCGCTTTGTGAGGGGGCGCCATCTGACGCATCATCTGAAACTAGATGGGTAAATTTGTTCTCTGGAGCAGGGTATAGTCTCTTCTGAGCATCTCCTGCGTGTTCTCCCATCCGGCCTTTGCCAGATGGGAGAACACGAGGTATGGGGTGCTGTCTCTTTAAGATACTTTCCATAAGCCTTATGTGTAATCTCGAGTCATTGGGAATACCAAGCTGGTGCAGTGCGCTGATGACCTTGGTCTCCTTTGCTGTGTAGCTGTTGTAGTCTCGGGCTCTACGGTAATTAATAAAATATTTCGCTATTACGTGTGTGAAAAGGCGCATTGGCCGAAGTGAATCAGCGGAGTGGAAAATTAGCTGATTGTTTCGGTGAGTTGCACACATATTGATGGCATAAATGTGAGGGACGGGATTGTTGGCAATAGAACTGCCTAGTATGAACTTCAAGTGAGGCGGATTTCCGTCTCATGTATACATTTGACAGCAATGTCCTTTATTGAAGAGCGCGAGGACTGTTACGCTCATACTGGCTCTGTGGTACGCTGCGTGACCCACAACGGAAGCCATGATTTTGGGCTCCTGTGTAGAGTTACCTCTGGTGTTTTGAGTTCTTAGTGCCACATATTGCGTGTTCATTTATGCCACATATAAAGTGTTCATTTTGCACCGTATCAGTACCGTGTGCAGACAAACGAGAGGAACAGAATGATGCTTCTTAAGACGATCGATTATTTCAGGTTGGTAGCTCTATTGACACGTGTACTTTTTTACCTTTATCGGGCGACCACCTTTCACCGCCTAACAAATCTTACCGCACAGCGCAAACGCGCCTGTGTATCGGAAGTTTCTGGAATGTTATCGACGGTTTCATCCGCTGTCTGTCACCGAACCTTGTGCAATCTGATTGCATGTATGCGCGACGCGAATAATGTAGACCTTTGTGGAAGACGCGCGGGTCCCAGCGAATGCTCTGGAACATTCGATGACTGATGTATAAAAGCTGACGCGCTTGACCCGCTGAGCAGATTTTCGACGATCGCCGAGCGTGTTCGCCGCTATCGTTCTTCTTTGAGTATAGCGTGTATTTTGAGGGCAGAAGTTCGCCCAATAAAACGCTAGTTTCCTTAATCACAGTTTTGCTGCCTTCTTCACCGTCACTACTACGTGACACTATATTTGAAGTCGTTTAGCACAGCGCCTGCTCTTTTGTCTATCGATTTTTACACGGAAAGTGAGCTAGTTGCCAAGAAGTCTGGTAATCAGCTCTGTGTTAAGAATATCAGGCCTCGCTTATAGCAACGACAAGATCGACAAAGTGGGGCGTATTGTTCATTTCTTTTCAAGTGCACAAGCAAGCATTCTGCAATAGTGTTGTGCCTTCCGGCTTTGTACCCTCATTCATTTCGCGCCAACGCGTGTATTAGCCGCGTCCGTGCTGTTGTCGACCTCTGTAGTTGTTTCAATCATTTCAGGGCGCGAGCCACTATGAAGAAAAGCGTGGGCTGCCGTAGCTACGCCATTTCCAGCCAGTGACGCCGCGGGCCTCCTGCATGAGTTATCCTAAGCCAGCCCTCCACGCCCCGATATTGAGAGCGGATCTGGCGAAAGCCTCCGAGATCACGACTTCAATTTGCTGCTGATGTGAGATGATGAAAGGGTCGCGAAAGTCTGTAACACCGCTCACTACCCGCGAAGGGATCCAATCTGTCACAAAGTGACTGCCCGTTAGGCCTGAAAAGGGCCACCGTGTCGCGCAGTGACGGAGTTTTTCGTAGAACAGAAGTCCGCGGGAGACCCAGCCAAACTGCTCCCGCGGCAAAATGCCTGCCTGTACGCGCCTCCTTAGTTTCATCCAACGTATTGCCATTTACTCATTGCAAGTTGCCAGCGCGCGCACGCGCGTTCGCACGTGCTGCCAGGATTCACTGCCAAAACATTGCGTAACATACCCACGTGGCTGTCATTCTGCAGGTGCACTCCACGTGATGGACCGATCTGTGGGTGAGGTGCTGGCGGCGCTGCAGTCCCGAGGTATGCTCGCCGACAGCGTCGTGGTGTTCGCCAGCGACAACGGGGGCGCACCGCTTAGCAGCCAGTTAGTTTCCAACACCGGCAACAACTTTCCCTTGCGCGGCGCCAAGGGGGACGTGTGGGAAGGAGGCGTCCGGACGCCGGCGGCCTTCTGGTACGGACGTCGCAGCGGGCGCCTGCCGCGGCCGCCATCTCAGCACGTGATACACATCGTCGACTGGGCGCCGACTCTCTACGCGGCCGCAGGTACTGTGCGCAAACTCAGCGAGTGAATTGACTAGTGGGCGAGTCGTTCCGTGTCACCTTGTCCCAACCTTGGCACGCGACCATCTGCGATAGACTTAAATGCTTCTTTATTCATTTCAAACTAACGCGAAAACAATTCCTCATAAATATTATCGGCAGGAAGAAAATTATATGAATGGCGCGCCTGCACCAACTGCACTCTTTCGCAAGGAAGAAATCTATCCTATATATGCTTAAAGCGCAAGGCTAAATGTAGACAGATAAGAAACTGCAAGGACACCGATGACTTTCTCAACTGATTTTATTCGCAGAAAGAAAGGTTTATAGGACTGTGCAATGCAAACAACGAAGTGAAAAATATAGAAGTACCTTTGTCACGTAACCATACCGCCTAGATATATTGCTACTACTACGTCTTATCGACAGAACGTGTGATGTTCAAATGAACTCTTTATTGGTGAAGGCACTTGATGACACACTTATGCCAACAGTTCCATGTCACGCCATCCCTGCAGCCTAAATTATCTATTTTGTAGTTCTCTCCCCGTTCTTGCCTACAATTACGCAGCCTTCACGCTTTGGCATGCAGCCACATTCTATGCAGTGTGCTGAAAAATGCTCTCCTACGCCGCCCCGCCTGACATTAATCTCACGTTCACTTAGGCGGCCATTCACGCAAAGTCCGTTCTGCCCAACATAGCGTTTGCCGTCCGGAAGTGCGACATTCTGCACGATGCCTTCTGCTCATCTGACGTGTGGCATTCGATGTTTAGTCCGGCAGCAATGTGATACTACGCCTTCCTGTGTTTTGTTTTACATAAGCCCAGCAGCTTTTAGGGGGGCCGAGAACAAGACTTGGATGCTCACCTGCTGGCCTATCCTCTTTTCAGGCCTTTAGACACAACGCCCATATCAAGCGGAACAGCCTGCTTCTGCCACTGTGTGCTCTGCTGTTTTGCTTGGGTTCCTCTGCTGCCGCGTCGTAGTTTTCTTTTCAGTGCTTTGAAGGCGCTCTCGGAAACAGATATGAGCATGTGCTACGAGTATCCGTAAGTGACAAGGTTGTCGACATGCCCTCGGAAACCCGTTGGAAGTGACAAGAACTTTTAAATAAGGAGAGCAAATCTTGCAGATAGCGCTTGAGTCATAAAACATATCAGATGGCATCATCAGAACTTCGAAGTACTATACTCAGTGCTTCGCAGGGAACAACGGACGGTGCCCTTATATGGAATCTGAAGTACTATACTGAGTGCTTTGCAGGGAGCAACAGACGGTGCCCTTATATGGAATCTGTTTACCAAATCGCTTATAGCCGCATGGTAAATATAGGCTCCGCAGTCATGGAGCCAATACGGAATCAGAGTGTAGACGAGCCGTATGTAAAAATACCGAAAGATATCTATAGCGGCTCCACAGCCACCGTAGTCCTCCATAAAGAAAGCAACAATATCCCCATAAAGAAAGGCGTCAGGCAGGGAGATACGATCTCTACAATGCTATTCACAGCGTGTTTACAGGGGCTATTCAGAGACCTCCATTGGGAAGAATTGGGGATAAGAGTTAATGGAGAATACCTTAGTAACTTGCGATTCGCTGATGATATTGCCTTGCTTAGTAACTTAGGGGACCAATTGCAATGCATGCTCACTGGCCTGGAGAGGCAAAGCAGAAAGGTAGGTCTAAAAATTAATCTGCAGAAAACTAAAGTAATATTTAACAGTCTCGGAAGAGAACAGCAGTTTACGATAGGTAGCGAGGCACTGGAAGTGGTAGGGGAATACACCTACTTAGGGCAGGTAGTGACCGCGGATCCGGATCATGAGACTGAAATAATCAGAAGAATAAGAATGGTCTGGGGTGCGTTTGGCAGGAATTCTGAGATCATGAACAGCAGGTTGCCATTATTCCTCAAGAGAAACGTGTATAACAGCTGTGTCTTACCAGTACTCACGTACGGGGCAGAAACCTGTAGGCTTATGAAAAGGGTTTTACTTAAATTGAGGACGGCGCAACGAGCTATGGAAAGAAGAATGATGGGTGTGACGTTAAGGGATAAGAAAAGAGCAGATTGGGTGAGGGAACAAACGCGAGTTAATGACATCTTAGATGAAATCAAGAAAAAGAAATGGGCATGGGCAGAACATGTAATGAGGAGGGAAGATAACCGATGGTCCATAAGGGTTACGGACTGGATTCCAAGGGAAGGGAAGCGTAGGAGGGGGCGGCAGAAAGTTAGGTGGGCGGATAAGATTAGGTAGTTTGCAGGGACAACATGGCCACAAGTAGTGCATGACCGGGGTAGTTGGAGAAGTATGGGAGAGGCCTTTGCCCTGCAGTGGGCGTAACCAGGATGATGATGATGATGATGATGATGATGATGATGCTGCTGCTGATGAAGATGATGATGATGATGATGATGATGATGATGATGAAATATAGGCCCACTATAAATCGTAGTGGTGGGGTTCGCTGCTTTAAGTGCGCGAGCATGACTGTTTCTCACCTCGTGTATAACTGATGTCCAAAAGAAATTGTAAAGTGTTCCACTTAATCGTAACGTCAGTGCTACCGTTGACATTGGTAGCACTTCGTCGGTACACGAATGGTGCTACGCAGCAGGTATTATGGTGCGAACGATGTAGTGGCACACGAGCTCGTCGATAGCTGAATGAACGCACTAAAGCTCCGTATAAAGATAAAGTTCTTCTTGTTCTTTTTTTTCTTTTTGTTGTTGTTGTTGTTGTTGTAGTAGTATTCAGGGTAACTTGTTTACGAAAGTCATTGAAGATGTCATTGAAGATGGCATGTGCATATTCATACCTACAAAACCGTTCAAAAAGCCGAAGTAGCCTTATTGGTTTTCTAGCGAATTTAAACTGGCAATAAAGCTGAAAGATAGCGCACACTGAAAAGCAGGGCAAACAGGCCTTAGGAGAATTCAAAACTTGAATTTAAGTGCTGTCGTGGGCTGTCCTTGAAAATTTTATTTTGACAATGATCACTGTAACCACATTGGCCGTGTTGAAGCCAGCATGGCACGTAATTCAATAAACTTCTAGAGCTACGTGCGCTCTCACTCTCCTAAAAAGAGCGCCGAAGATGTGTGTTTTGTAGATCAAAATGTCTATGTTGTCTCGAACACTGCTGATCCGTTTGCAGAACATTTCTGTTCTGTATTTTGTGTAAACGATTCTTCTACCTCAAACAATATTCCCTCTCAGTGTTATGGTGTGTAAGCTATCACTCAGTGAGGATTTTGTTCTGAAGTGTGCGAAGTGCCACAAACCTCCCCTTTCTTGTGGCGCTGATCGTATACGTCCCACGCTGCTTAAGACGTACGGAATCATACTTGTCCCGTTTTATCACTAGTATGCTCAACAGTCTGCTAAGGTCGAGTACGTTTCCCAGTGCTTCGAAGGTAGCGCGCGTAGTGTCCGCACACAAATCGGGTGCTAGACGTGCATCCACTAACTGCCAGTCTATGGGCCCTATAACGTAAAACTATTCCAATACGTTTTTATTCTGATCTCCTGACGTCAAATTTGCGTAACCGCCAACGCAAGCATCGGGCGGTGACCCGCAGCGTTGCCTCAATAGCCCAATCAAAAGCTCTCTTACTTTATAGGAGGTCACCTTTCTTTGCTTTCAAAACTAATAACACTGCCTGCACTGAGCGGCTTGTCTTATCTAATTGGCTGACAAGAGGCGGCGAGCACCCTCAAGTGGAGAGGGATTTGATGGGGCCGAGCCACTGCACTGAAAATCGATAACCGGATGAAGAGGGTGATGCCGGTGTCCGCGATTGTGCCGCTTCCCCTTACTTAGCTTGTGGTGGCTGATTGAAAATCGCAGTGGCCTGCAACGGAAGGTAAAGAATGCCGCCAAAACAAATCCTCACCAAACAAGAGTTGGCAAAGCAATGTCGTATATGTGCCGAAACGGCTCGCTAACGTTATACTTGCACGGAGAAATGTTAATTATACGCAAATAAATTCATGATCCGCGGCCACTCCAAGTAGCTAGTGCCAGAGTAATCAGTGGGCAGTCATCTTCTATTCCTTCCGGAACGGGGCATCCTGCGGCTATTCAGAAAAAAAATCAGTTTTGTTCGGCATATTAATGCATCTTTAATGCGTACACATCACATTGACGCGGCGAATTTTCGTGGTTTTGTGACGTCACTTGACAGGCAGGTGAAGTGGATGCAGCCCGAAATCTTTTGACCAATAGCCGAGGGCTAATGGCAAAAAGGCGTCGAATGAAAAATAACAATTGTTTTCGTTTGGTCCAATCACGCGTAATCAGTGTGTGCACGTCATATCAGATGGGGAGCTATAGTGGTTTTTGTGACGTCGTGTGAAAGACAGGCAAAGTGGGGGTGGTCCAAAAAAAATTTTTTTTTACCAACCGCGGAAGGCTGATTGCAAAACTGCAATAGAAAGGTTTGGAATAGCTTTACGTTATAAGCACCCTATATCTACCTCCTCTCTGCGGTGCGTTAAAGGTGTTTGAATTTATATTGCATTCCCGGTGTTTTGTTGGTGCTAAGAACATTTTAATAGATGAACAGCATGGCTTTGTAGCGGGCAGCTCCACGACAACGAACTTGGTCGCATTTATGACTCATGCTTCCAGTGCGGTGCATACAAGGGGGCCAATTAGACGCTCTAGACGCTCAAGCATTTCATGCAGCTTGCCATGAGCTCCTTATTACAAAGCTCACGCAGATTTTCATAACTTCTTTCTTCACTACCCTGGCAACAAATTGCCTACGCAAAAGGTCGACACTTTGTTCACAATATTAGGCATATTTCTATTAGCTATGAGGTCGCTAGCGCAGTTTCTCAGGGATCTATTTTACAGCGATGCTGTTAAGGGCTACTTCCACACTATCGTGTCCGCGTGTAGACAAAAATCCGGAAGATAGTGCAATACCGGGCTGACTTGCGGCGGAGGTGCAGTTCGCCATCAATAGGCCCACATACACATTCGCTGGTCATCCTTCTTCACAGAGTGGAAGGACAATGAGTTTTGGCCCTGCTGTCTTCCTGGTGCTCATAAATGACATTTCATCACCAATTCGGCGCTCTTCATTCTTTACATATGCTGACAACCTGGAGCTATTTAAGACTGTCATCGGTGTTCGCGACGGCATTCACCTCCAAGAAGACATCTTTTTTTCCACTTTCAGACTGGAGTAGACATAATGAGCTACTCTTAAATGCTTCCAATACTACGGTAATAGGGTATATCTGGAAAAACACACGTTGTACAATTTCCATACACCCTTCGGGGTGCTCCATTGCCCAGGGTCGACGGAATGTAATACCTTGGTGCGTTCTTCGACAAAAACTAAGGTTCTCTTCACAGGATAAATATGCGAAACGAATATCTAGCATGCGAAGCGAAGCGTCCGATGTGGTCTCGAACTATTTCCGAGCTGACGTCACAGCGGTGATGCCGCACTTTCAGGCGTCAGGCAGACTACAACAAAAGGGCGGCAGCTGTTGGTGGGTGGGGCTTAGTGATAGCTATTTCAAATTGAAATTTACATTTCAAATGTGTGCTAAGAGGGTGCGCGTTTGTGTTTGTGCGTGCGCGCGTGCGTGCGCGTGAATTTATTTTATGCCATTTCTGAATGTCTCGTACATATGCCTTGCGGCAAATCTCCGAACGTAAAAGAACTACAATGCAATGTTAGACTAAGTAAAAAGCTAAGTTTTCATACCTAAAGTGAAAAAAATACCACCACTACCACTCGCCGGAAGCGCCGCATGACTAAGCAGACGCGGCTCTTGGGCATGACCTCCTAGATTAGCTGGCGCCTGCGGCTTCCCGCAGAGCGATCACAAACCACCGAGCCGCTACGCTGGGTCTCACGGCTTATGTTAACCACCAGAAGCAAGTGTCGTCTGCTAGACTGCTATTTAAGGCCTCCAGTAAAAGAAAATTGACGATTACCAGCCCTGCACCTTTGGCAAGGTTGCGTCAGTATAGTGCAATACGGTCATAATTTAATACCAATTTAGCCAAAGTAAAGTTTAATTGCAGTTGGGCTTATAGTTTTATATACCTATTCACTTCCGCATTTACTGTTGTTTCTGCAAGGTGGAGACGTCTCAGACCTCGGCGACGTGGACGGAAAGAACCAGTGGGAAGCGCTGACTGAGCGCAAATGCATCGACCGCGGGGACGTAATCCTGGAGATTGAAGGCCGGAACGAGGCGGCGGCCATCATCTCCGGCAGGCAAGGGATAAATTATCTGATAGAAAACTTTCGCACGGTGGTCAATTGACGCTTGTCTAGAATGTGTTTTCGTGACTTCACTGATGATACGTGGGGCTAAACCGTCTGGATGCGATTGTGCACGGCTACACTTATGAGATGCCTCTTCACCTCTCGCCCTGCTGGTCGCCACATTATCTGGCTGCTGCCTTCCCGCGAGGAGCACGTTCTAGACAAGTGTCTTGAACTCTGCACGAACCCATCCCACTGAAAGACACGAGAAACGCAGAAATTATGTTATCAGGAAATCGCCGACCCGATATGACCTCTTATTTTTCAAATCAGAGCAAAGGAGCATAGCTGTGGCATCTGATTGCAGCATTTCTAACTATGAAGGCGGTTATCGTCTAGCAGATGAGTCCATTGGTTTCTTCGTGTCATCGCATCGTTCATGTTTTCCACCGGGAACGGCGCAATATGGCGTGAAAGGAGTCCGCTCCTTCACAATGTGAGAATGTATTTTAACGCGAGCTATTTGCCACGTAACGCCTGTTATGAAATGTTTTAGTTCTTTTTAGTGTGCACTTTACTTCCGCTGTTTGTACTGCGTTTAGCGGTCATTAGAAGCAGACTGACGCATATCCTTAAGCAAGCTGCTTTAATGCGATAATCGTTATTTGGAAACTTTACCCACTTTGCGGTATGTATCTAAGCTATTTCACATAGTAACTCAAGCTGTCTGCTAGTAGCTTGAGCTAAAGTGCTCTGGCAGCTGTCTGGCCTTTAAAACACCTGCCGGCATTGCACAACTGGTGTTGCGGACGCGGAACGAAAGCCTTGATTGAGAGCGCGCCAGCCAGTGTTGCCGGCTTTTTTTTTCTAGCGTGGGGAGGCCAAGAAGCCGTTAAGAATTAGATAAATTTAGCCTCAATGTCACCAACATTGTGGCTAGAAGGGCTGAGTAAATTTTGTAAACTGACCCTTGCAACGTTTAACACCCGAACCCTCTCGAATGAAGCTAGCTTAGCATGACTCTTTATGGAACTATCAGACGTCGTTTGGGACATCATCGGCATTAGTGAGATTAGAAGAACTCGGGAGGCCTATATATTGCTGAATAACGGACTTGTTCTCTGCTATAGAGGTCTCCTAGATAAGAAGCAATACGAGGTAGGATTCCTAATCCATAAGGACATATCGGACAGCATTGACGAATTCTACAGCAATGATTAGAGGGTAGCTGTAGTCGCAGACAAATTTAATGAGATGTATAGATTAACGACTGTACAAGCCTACACTCCAACATCCAGTCACGGTGATGAGGAAGTAGATCAGTTTTATGAAGATTTTGAATTAGCGATGACAAAAGTGCAAACTCAGTATACTGTAGTAATTGGCGACTTCAATGCAAAAGTGGTGGGAAAGCAGGCTGGTGAACAAGCAATTTGCTACTACGCCGTCGATTCTAGGAACGCTAGAGGAGAGATGCTGGCATAATTCGCAGAAAGCAATAAGCTTCGAATAACGAGCACCTTTTTCAGGAAGCGTAGCAACAGAAAGTGGACCTTTAAGAGCCCTAATGTGGAAACAAGAAATGAAATTTATTTGATATTTTCTGCTGATACCACCATAGTTCAGAATGTAGAAGTTATAGGTAGGGTAAAGTGCAGTGATCATAGGTTAGTGAGGGCTAAGATTTACCTCAATGTGAAAAGAGAAAGAGCAAAATTGGTCAAGAAGAAACAGGTCAACCTAGAGGCAGTAAGGGTAAAAGCAGACAAATTCAGGCTGGTACTTGCAGACAAATATGCAGCTTTAGAGCAGAGAGATGATGGTGACATCGAGCTAATGAATGAAACCGTAACTAGGCTGCCTTCAGAAGCAGCAATTGATTTGGAAAGCAAGGCACCAAGGCAACCAGTAGGCAAGCTATCCCAAATAACAAAGGACCTAATAAAGAAACGACAAAGGATGAAAGTGTCTAACTCAAGAGATAAGGTAGAATTCGCGGCACTATCAAAACTGATCAACAAGGCGAAAATAAGTGATATTCGAAACTATGTCAGAAAAGCTGAAGAAGCCGTTAAAAATGGACGCAGCCTGAAATCAGGGAGAAGGAAACTTAGCATAAGACAAAACAAGTTTTATGCACTGAAAGTTAAGCAGGATATCATCAGAAATGCCGAAGATATACTAAAAGAAGCGGAAGAATTCTATACTGACCTGTACAAGACCCAGAGGAGTCGGGATACCTTCATTAGAAACAGTAATGAATAGGATACAGAAACTCCTCCTATATCTAGCCATGAGGTCAGAAGGGCCTTCCAAGACAGGAAACGAGGAAGAGCGGCAGGAGAAGATGTAATAACAGTCGATTTAATCAAAGATGGAGGATACATAATTCTTGGAAAACTTGCGGCTCTTTATGCCAGGTGTCTATCGACTGCAAGGGTCCCGGAAAACTTGAAGAATGCAAGGATTATTCTAATCCACAAAAAGGAAGACGTTAAACAATTGAAAAATTATACAGCCATTAGCTTACTCCAAGTATTATATAAAATATTTACCAAAATAATCTCCAATATAATGAGGGCAACACTGCACTTTAGTCAACCAAGGGAGCAGGCTGGCTTCAGGAAGGGATACACTATAATGGATCACATCGATGTCATTAATCAGGTTATTGAGAAATCCACGGAGTACAATAAACCTCTCCGTATGGCTTTCATGGATTACGAAAAGGCATTCGATTCAGTAGAGATACCAGCAGTCATAGAAGCATTACCTAATCAAGGAGTACAGAACGCTTACGTAAATACCTTGGAAAATATCTATATAGGTTCTACAGCTACCTTAATTCTACACGAGAAAAGCAGGAAGATGCCTATAAAGAAACGGGTCAGACAGGGAGACACAATCTTTCCAACGCTATTCACTGTGTCCTAGGAAGAAGTATTCAAGCTATTAAAGTGGGAAGGCTTAGGAGTAAAGATGGACGGCGAATATCTCAGCGACCTTCAATTTGCCGATGACATTGTTCTATTCAGCAACAATGCAGACGAGTTACAACAAATGATTGAGGACCTAAACAGAGAGTGCGTAAGAGTGGGGTTGAAAATTAGTATGCAGAAGACAAAGATAATGATGAATAGCAGGGCAAGGGAACAAGAGTTCAGGATAGCCAGTCAACCTCTAGAGTCTGTGAAGCAGTACGTTTACCTAGGTCAACTAATCACAGGGAACCCTGATCATGAAGAGGATATTCATAGAAGAATAAAAATGGCTTGGATCGCATACGGCAGACATTGTCAGCTCCTCACTGGAAGCTTACCATTATCACTGAAAAGGAAGGCGTACAATCACTGCATTTTACCAGTGCTGACATATGGGGCAGAGACTTGGAGACTGACAGTGAAGCTTGAGAACAAGTTAAGGATCGCACAAAGAGCGATGGGACGAAGATTGCTAGGCATAACGTTAAGAGGCAGAAAGAGAGCGGTTTGTATCAGAGAACAAACGGGTATAGACGATATTCTGCTTGACACCAAGAGAAAAAAATGGAACTTGGTGGTCATCCAACTTGATCGGGGAGCCTTCGGTTCCCCCCCAACCGAGTTCCTCAGGACACTAATAAAGTTCTTGTCACTGTCACTGTGGTGGTCATGTAAGGCGCCGGTTAGATAACCGTTGGACCATTAGGGTTACAGAATGGAATCTACGAGAAGGGAAACGCAGTCAGGACAGCAGAAGATAAGGTGGAGCTACGAAATTAGGAAATTCGCGGGCGCTAGTTGGAATAGGTTTGCGCATGACAGGGGTAATTGGAGATCGCAGGAAAGAGTCGTTCGTCCTGCAGTGGACATAAAACATGTTGATGATGATGATGATGAATAATTTGTAACAACCGCTTAGCGATGAGAAGTAGTAAGGCTGTTAGTTTCAATTCGATGGACTGTGGCATTCGGCCTCGTGAGGTGCCTGTGTGGTATAGGGTATATTCTCCTGTCCTCTTTATTTAGGTTAGTAAGTTTGTTGTAAGAAGTTACTACCTCTCCTATCGGAGGGTCCGGTTCCAGGGAAAGCGCGACCTTGTTTGTTAACCTTCGGGCCACATTATGCGCTTGCTCGTTGCCGGGACTTCCCGAGTGAGCGGGGAACCAGACAAAATCGATTTTGGTTCGGTCATCATGATTGAAGTTTCCCAGCATCTTGGCTGTAGTTAGACCCACACTGCCATTCGCAAAGTTGAAAATAGCGCTCTCATAGTCGCTACGAACAGTGTGGGTAGTTCGGTTCCGAGCCCAGATGCCCGTCTTGCTTTTCCTTTGTGCCATGTCTTTTAGTGTCTATTGTATCTCAACACAACCCCCGGCGGCAGACGCACCGTCCCGCTGCCGTTAGATATATGTGGCAAGCGGAGAGCTGCAGGGCTTGAGCCTCGCGATGTGGAGGCTATCACTGGTGGTCGGAACCGACGACGTTGCGAGGCTGGCTGGAACGATTCCGTGTCTTATACATATTAGTGACTTGGCGAACCTCGCGATATGGCCATTGTAACAAAACAGGAGTTCTCGCAAGTGCCTACTCGACGGGAAGGCGACCGAAGCGGCACAGGGCGCCCGGTGAAAATTGCACTTCACGGGGACAGAGGTCGCAGCGACGGTTGTGGATCTCTTATGACACTGATAGGCGAGCGAGCCCACATTGTTAGCGTGGTTAGCGCGAGCGAATGCATCAAGTGCATATTCACTTGTCGAGGTCATAACCGACAGTATAGTACAGCAAGGTGTCTACTGTTAGTGTGGGTTCACGGCCACACAAGAGGCAGAATGGGGAATAGCCGGCCATGTCAAGGCGAGAATTATAGGCGAAGGTAATGTAAGGTTGAGCGAGGCCCCAGTTGTGCATATCCAGCTTTTCTCGGCACGTACTAACTAGCGCCCCAAGCGGCCCCGGCACGAAGCTAGCGCGTTTTCAATGGAACGAGCGGGTTTTTTGCGAATAACAGAAGCTGCAGGTCGAATATTGAAAAGGCAGGTGACAGCCATGTTCTGGAAGACAATCCACACGAGCCAAATCCAGTGATCACGCTGTGGTAAGCAACAATTCTGTTCCCAGAGCGGCTAAAGATTCAGCAATGGAAGCCTATGGAAACGACGAAAATTTGGGCTCAATTTTCGAGACAAAGACGGCACCTGTGATAAAACTACGGCGTCTGTCGTAAAAGTCGCTGTAGCGTATGTAGTCCGGAGACTTATCTGTCGATTGATTTCTATCTCTACTCTCTACACGTGCAGTAACACTGTTCACAAAAGCGATTTTTGAGACACAGTCGTGCAAGTTCACGTGGTATATATAAAACCCGAGCGTATCACTTGCTAAAACGTTGGAAGCCGTGGCCGAGTCGTGTAGTCGCTCGCACCTATTGTTCCGTGTCATGCTGGCAGCGGTTCGATGCCGTGTTACGTGACAGTGACAATGACAAGAACTTTATTAGAGTGTCCTGAGGAAATCGATTGGGGGGAACCGAAGGCTCCCCGATCAAATTGGTGGCTCCGCCCACGACGGGACAGGGAGGTGGTGACTCTCCGCGACGTCGCGTGCCCTCTGGACGGCCTGCAGTTGGTTCGTGAAATCCGAGCTCCCGAGCTCTTCAGCAAGGCGTCCCACTTGCACTTGTTATGAAAGTCGGAGCCTGCGTTGTACGGGCACAGCCAGAGCATGTGGTCGAAGGAGCAACACGCGCGACGGCATTTGGAGCACGATTGCGGGAAGTTGGGGTCTATCCAATTAAGCGCTCTCGGGGTGAGGTAAAATCTCGTCTGTAAAAGCCTGAAAGTAACAGCTTGAGCCCTGTTCAGTTTCGGGCTGGGGGGAGGGAATTTCCTCCTGCTGTGTCTGTAATGTGACGTAATTTCGTGAAAGGTCGTAAGATTATCTTTGAAGGGGCAATCCTGCGGGAGAGCCGGACCGTTAGCTCAGGCGCGGTTCGTGAATTCACGCGCCAGGCAGGTGGCCCGCCCGTTAGGGTTGCAACCCGCTTGGTTATATCGTTCACGTGCGCCGGGAACCACGCTATGGTATGACCTCCAGTGTCTTCGCGCGTAGTAATACGAAAGGATCTGTTGACGATGTCGGCTGCGTGTTTACAAACTAGAGCGGACGAGAAAGTCCTCACCGCCGTACGCGAGTCGGAGAAAATGGTCGCCGGGCCTTTCGCGGCTTGCAGAGCCAAGGCTATCGCGGTTTCCTCCGCCTCATTCGCGTGTTTAGCGTAAATTGATGCGGCGCTGATAAGTGTTCCGCGCGCGTCAACGACCGTGATTGCAAACCTGTCTTCGCTGCCATATTTGGCGGCGTTGACGAAGAATGCATCTGCCCCGTAAGGATCGATTCGTCGAAGGGTGGTTCTAGCCCGCGCTCTTCTGCGACCTTCGTTCTATATTGGGTGGATGTTCCTCGGCACGGGCTCAACCTTTATGCCTTCACGGGCTAATTTAGGCAGGGGGTGTCTGTCGAGCGGGGCCTGTATAGGGAGTTGACCAGCTTCATCAAGAATTTTGATTCCCGGCTTAGTTGACGAAAGCCTGGAGATCTGTGCAATAAACTGTGCTTCAATTAATTCGTCTGTGGTATTGTGAATTCCTATTTCAAGTAGCTTTACTGTACTAGCGGATTGTGGAATACCGAGAATTCTTTTTATGCCGCACCTGATGAGCGTGTCAAGTTTGTTCTTTTCAATTTTGCTCCATTTGAGGTACGGTGCCGTGTAAGTAATGTGACTGATGAAGAAAGCTTGGAAGACCCTGAGTAGGTTGTCCTCCTTGAGTCCCCCCCCCCTTTTGCTTGCGATTCTAGTTATGAGTCTTAATATGTTTTTCGTGTTTCGTAATACCTCTTTTTTTTAACGCCACGCACGACTCAGTTCGACAGGCTCCCACTAGATGGCAAAAACAGAAAATTCAAGATTTGGTTTCAGTTTCGGTTTTTTCAGGAGTGCTCTTCAAATATTATATTGTCTATTTTTTCTTCCTAAAACGTACTAATGGGTTGCTTATTTGTTGAGTCATCGCTTTTATTATCAGATTTTATTGCTTGGACAACATAATAACAAGCATGCGCGTGTCTTTGTGTTAGGTTAAAAAATATACTGTTGTGCCTTGTAGCATGGGCATACTCAGGGATGCTGGACATTGCACCTTCACCATCCTGTGGAACTTCACAGAAATGCACATGCATAACCTGAATGGGTAATAGTTTAAACAAGTTTATTTCTATATAATAGCCGAGTATCAACAAGCTTCAACTGTCTGCGCCAATAGGTTGCCCTTTGTAACAACATATACATTGGTGGTGCGTTAAAGCAGTGTTTTGGCCGGGGATGGGCTGTGATGTCACACGACAGGAACAAATGGTTTTGCACCCTCTTAGCGGAGGCCACATTGACATGAACAAGCGCGAGATTTAAACCGTAAAGCGATTTATTACAGCTGGAGTTTTGAACGGTAATTGCAGATCGAGTGTCATTCAGTCTGTTTGCACGCGCAAGGAGAGGGAGTATATAGGGGTGTGCACACCTTTAGCATGCGTGCGTGTGCACTTGTATTTGCGTGAGCAGGCTAGTTCGCGTCTCAGTATTTGAATATGCGTGCGCACGAGTGCATGTATGCGTGCGCGATCATACGCGAGTTAGTGTGTGCATGCAGTTCTGTGTGCGTGCGTACAGTTTTGTGCATGTGTGCATGCGTGGACGCATGTAAATGTGTATGCGGGCAAGCATTTACCGTATCCCTCTGCGTGTTTGCGTGTGTGTTTGCGTGCACACACGCACGCACACAGATCTGTGTGCACGCACACAGAGAGTTTATTTAAGCTCATATTTACATCTACTAGACAAGAACGAATGACATTGCATTCATAGCATTATCTCTTTCTAAAAGCGAAATAAATGCAAAAGAAAGAAAACACAGTTTCCTTCTATTCTGTGAAGAAGTACGACCCGCGAAGCTGTGTATCTGGGCCCCTTAATGGCGAATGGCACCTCCGCCGTGGGTCGGCCCGGCATTGCACTATCTTCGCAATTTTGTTTACACGCGGACACGATAGTGGGGAAGGTAGCCCTTAAGAGGAAGCTCTAGCTCAGGTGCTCCTATCTAAATACATGTAAAAGAATAAGTGTCTTAAAGTCTACTTATTGTTGGTTATGAATTTTCGATTCAGTTTGTCAATCGTTTATTAAAACTCGGCAAAAATAACAAGAAAATCAGAAAACGAAACTATCAAGTTTGCAACTCTCTAACTCAGCAAGAAAAAGGGATATCACGATTCAGTTAATTGAATCTGATAGTACATCTAAAACGGACAAAATTGATATGTTGCACATGAATCTCAGAAAATTCACTAATATATAAATACAGCTTTTGCAGAAGCCTTGTAGGCAACGTAACAAATTCACATAAGATATAAATCAAGGTATCGAATTTGTCCGCTTTGAATGATCTAATGTATGCCGTTGAGAGAACGGCGATATCTCTTCTTGACGTAGAGCTATTAATTCATAAACTTCGTGCGTGTATATTTTCGAACTTTCGAATTTTCTAAATTTTTTTACCAATATTCAGCCCCTAAGTAGAAATTTCGCTTGCAACAGTCACTATAATTTACCTTTCTCTCCTAAATGCAACAAATTTCATTAAAATCGGTCCAGGGATTATCTCAGAAAATCGTTTCTGCGTATTATATATACTTCAGTGGGCCGCGTCGGAGTTGGGCCCGAGCTAAAGCTTCGCGACAATGCCAGCGACACGCGCTAAATATGCACCATCATTGCGTCATGCATCGCTTCTGAGACAAAGCAAGCTTTCGGTGGCATACGTTCGCTGCTATATTGACACTAAAACTGCTAAAACTTTAAACTGCTTGCCTTGGAAAAAAAACAGCGTGAATACAAATGGAAAGTGGACTGGCCACAAGGAACATACTATTGATGACAGCATAAAAAAGGCTAGGGCGGTCAGGTTGCCTTTACAGGGTTGCAAAGATTAATTGACGGGCTAGTTGCTTCATTATCACAGAAATAACAGCTCTTCAATTTGCCAGTGCAGTGTGTGTGTGGTTCCTCCTTTGTGTCCCGTCTTGAAGCGCTATTCTTTCTGTGACTTTACAGACGTTCTGTTTCTGCGTCAGTTACGCTTTCCAAGAGCGTTTACTTGGAAAATTTTTGTTCGCATGGCTCTTACAGCAGCATGTTTAATCAGAAGTAAGTACTGCGCTCGGCTGGATAATCTCGAGAAAGGGCTTAAAACTGCTCATTTTCTTTAGCCACCTAAGATCAATTATTGAAAACTTCATTAACGTAGCTTTGTTAATTACGCACACAACTTCTCAACTTGCTCCGCATCGAGAGGCTGGCAGTCTGAACACTCGAATGATAAAATGATATCACCAATACTTGTATTCCTTTAATAGTTTTTTTTTGGTGCAGTTAAAAGCAGCCGGCGTATTGATGGTGCTGTCGGATTCTTATAAAGCAAGTGTGAAAGCTTGGACAGGTTATCTTGGCGCAAATCAAGTTCATCAGCTTAAGCACATGTGCCCAACCGTACACTCCTGCCTTTATAACCGATTCTCCTACATTATACCAGAAGCATCTCAGCGTTACGGTACATCACACAAGGTGTGCGAGAACATTGTGTGCACTTCCGATTACATTTCTGAGCATTGGTGGTGTCAGGCTTGGTTTCCTGGCACCATCAGGAATAAAAACAGCTACCTGGGGGAAAGCATTGAATACATTTTCAGTACTTTATAACATATTGTAACGACGTGGGATCGACGAGTATGCGTAGCAGCACCGCCAAGAAACGCACTTTATCAGTCACCCAAGGGAAAAACAACAACGTCTTCTTCGTTTTCCCCGCTTCACCTAAAAACCCGCGCTACTTCAGCGTCGTCCCCACTGGCGCATACCCGCTGCATTATGGTTCTGCCAAATATAGTTGTGTCATTTGCTCCCCCTTTAGAAAAGATCATCGTCCCGATGATAGAGGCTTACCCGCCGTGGTTGCTTAGTGGCTATGGTGTTGGGCTGCTGAGCACGAGGTCGCGGGATCGAATCCCGGCCACGGCGGCCGCATTTCGATGGGGACGAAATGCGAAAACACCCGTGTGCTTAGATTTAGGTGCACGTTAAAGAACCCCAGGTGGTCAAAATTTCCGGAGTCCTCCACTACGGCGTGCCTCATAATCAGAAAGTGGTTTTGGCACGTAAAACCCCAAATATTATTATGATAGAGGCTTGGAAAGCAGCGGTAAAGAACTGCGCAGTCTTGTCAGTCCGTTTGTTTGAGGGTGATACGCTGTTGTCTTCCGGTGGGCGGTACCACTTTGACGTAGAACGATATCTAAAAACTGGGCCATGAACGCAGTACCTCTGTCCGTGACGACTACTGCGGGAGCGCCATGCCTTAAAACGATGGATTCCAGAAAATATCGTGCCGCTTCTGCTGTTGCCCGTTGCAGAGCACTTGTCTCGGCATATCTAGTGAGATAATCCGTGGCGACGATTATTCACCTATTACCAGTAGTAGACGTTGGGAAGGGGCCCAGAAAGTCCATGCCTACTTGTGCAAATGGCGTGCCCGGTACGTCAACAGGGTGCAGTAAGCCGGCTGGTTTGACGGATGGCGGTTTACGACGTTGGCAATCCAGACATGTCTGAACGTAACGTTTAACGACCGCAGTAAGTCTCGGCCAGTAGTAATTCTGCCGAATCCGTGCCAATGTGCGAGTGTAGCCCAAGTGCCCAGCAGTCGGCTCGTTGTGGCAGGCGTGTAAGATTTCACGTCGAAGCGGTGATTGAACAAGTAAGTAGTTGCTGACGCCAGGCGAGAAGTTCTTGTAGAGGACGTTGCGACGCAAGCAGTATGATGCCACCCCTCTTGCAAAGAGCCTCGGCACGCTGTTGGTTCGTCCTTCGAGGTAATCAATAAGCGGCAGCATGTATGTATCAGCGCGGATATGTACGTTAGAACGAAAAGTACTGAAATATTAGGATGAGGAGCGTGCAAAAGAGGACAGGCGACGCAAGAAACTCGTTTGGGCCTTTCCACCACTTCACATATGCATACTGCCCTCTGGAGCTCCCTGAGCGACGTCACATTAGCCTCTTGACAGCTGTAATTATCCGTGACCCTCCGCAAAAAGCATTGCGGAAACTCCAGTGCTTGGCCTTATCCTAACGTGCAAGTGCTGAAGAGACGTAGACAAAATGGTAGAGAGGGGGCAAGGAGAAGAGGCGGAGAACAAGTAGAACCGGGCCATTCGCAAAGCGAGTGAGTAGCAGCCTTACCATTCTTCGCTCGCAGTTATCATACAGGGAAAAGACGGCGAGATAAAATAACGAAACTCTACGACTATAGGCACGACCGCGGTTGCGGGCAAACTGAGGGCAGTGTACTGTACGTTCCTGCTATTACTAAAAAATAAACATCGTGCAAATTTGTCAAGTGGACAACTGACGCAGGGCGTGCAGACGCAAAGCCGCAATTAATTACCGTAGGGTAATTAATTTGGCTTTGGTGACACTACCGAAATGGTCGCACGTCAAATCAACACTTACGGGCCCACCGCGGTAGCTTTACGGCTATGGCATTCCTCGAGGTCGCGAATTCGATCCCAGCAGCAGGAGCCGGATTTCGACGGGAGCGAAATATAAAAACGGTCGTGCACTTTGATTCAGGGGCACGTTAAAGAACACCAGGGTATCAAAGTTAATCCGGGGTACACCACTACGGCGTGCCTCGTAATCCGATAGTGTTTTCGCATGTGGAGCACCATAATTCTGCCAACACGTCTGCCTCGATGTAATGTGCCATGTGAAGCAATGTCAATGCTCAACCCTCTCACTGTATGTTGTGTAATACGCAGACAAAGAGCAGTACAGCACGCAAGGTAACATTTGGGCCATCAACTCACTACTCTCGTATCGCACTATACGCAGAAGAAATCATATATTCGCAGTCAGCATTACCGCTATTTAACATCAATCAAAATAAACAAGACAGAAAGCTTCGCTTACATCGATTCGCACAGTGCGTGGGATCCGCATATAATTTTTTTTACTATGAATTTATGTGCTCAAGAATGGTGCTCATTAATGCAATATTTTCATTCGCAGTGAGCAAAAGCGGATGTTGTGTCCATGGTAGAATTGGTTTAAACGGCCTCAATCGCATGGCCATTACAACATTGCCAGCTTTCGAGGGATCGTAGTCATCAAAATGGGGTACAAGTGACAGGGAAATCAGGAGGTTGATGAACGGCTAGAAGGCAGACGCTTGCACAAGACCTCAGGAAAATAAAATAACTTTTGGAGCAGCGCAGTCAGGGGGCAGTGCAATGCTTTCAACGTCTATTGAAAATCCTCCAAAATATGAACAAGGCTTGGCCGATAAAATATGCCCCGCATTTTCCCGAAATGCCCCCACATCTTGGGAAAAGTGAAACCGCTGGAAATATCAGGACAGCATTAGCTGAAATGTAAAAGATGGCGTAAATATAAGAAACCATAACGTTGACAGAGTGGTCAAACTTTGGCACAAATAAATTGGCTGTTCAAGCAGTTGAGCTGAAACCCGATGGTGCGAAATAAGGCGAGAATGTCGGCAGGTGTAGAGGAGAGGTCAAGTACGTAGGTGCTGTGGCCGACGCCAGCGCCCGGCAACTGTCAGGCGACTGCACGTATAAGCGAGATGCCTGGTCGCCAGTCGTTACAGAGTGATTCGGGTCTGAAGTATTGGACGCGCACTCCATCACATTAAATACAGTGTCCTCTACGGTGTTATTCTTCGACGCTTGGTACCGATTCTCGGGCAATGAGGATGAGAACGAATTGTCTCACGTACTGACTGTCACCTTCCTCGAACTGCCAACATTCCTTACCAGTCGTAGTTGCGCAGTTTTTATTGGGTACGACTGTTAATCACGACGTCGCGGGATCGAATGCCAGCCACGGCACCCGCATTTCGATGGGGGCAAAATGCGAAAACGTCTGTGTACTTGGGGTTAGGCGCACGTTAAGGAACCCCAAGTGGTCGAAATATTTCCGGAATTCTCCACTACGGCGTGCCCCATAATGAGATCGTGGTTTTGGCACGTAAAACCCCATAATTTATTATGTAATGTTGGTTACGGATGTCATTGGCAGTCGCACAACTCTTGAATACAATGAGTGTCAGGAGTTGTGCGCGAGGTCTTTGAGTATGTGGGTAGCCTTTATGGCGTTAGAGACTTGCTAGTCTACATTGTGGCTATATTACAAAAGCGGAACGGCAACATGGTAGACAGTATGGAGAACAGACAAATCCCTCATATATTACCGCAAAATAATTTTAAATAGCGCTCTTCCTTCACGCACGTGGATAACCGTGACAGGAGACTACATTGGGAAGTAACTGCAAGTACTATGTATGTCCTACACAAATGTATACCTCACCCTGTGGCCAGTAAATGTGACATAATATTGCGAGCAGCTTCGGTCAGGTCCACGACGCCGCCAGGAAACTCAATTTCCCGGTTCCGTCGTGGGAGACGCCCACTCCATGAGAGCCCAAAACTCTCGTGGCCTGCAGGACCTGACTGAAGTTGATTTCCTTCCTTCCTTCGGCCATATCATGCTAACCGACGACGACACAGAGACAGTTTCCTCAAGTCTTGTGTGGGGATTTTTGCGTCAAGCTGCAAAACCAACATCACCATGTATACGTCTTAATACTTAAGCACCTCTCGATTTGGAGCTGCTGCCGTAGCCCATGAGTGCGGATAGCAAAGCCGCTAGGGAAGTGATTGGGGGCACCTTAAAGAAATCGATAGGTCAAAATCAAAAGGCATCCACGACCGCGTTGCGATATTCGGACGTTAAGGACGTGTGCCGACTGAAGAAACGCTGCCACGGAGTGCTTCTGACGGTTACCCTAGCTTGTTTACTCTGTAGCATCAAAAAGAAAGAAAAAGGAAAAGAAAATACATAAAGAAAAAGAACCGTATCAAAAGCCCGGAATTCATCATCGCTCGTCGCGACTAAACGCTCCTAGGATGACAAGCCATTTCCAGGTGAAGAGCAGCTACGCTTTGTTAGGAACATTGATAACGCCGGCAGGACAAGTATTGTGGTGAAGTTAAATGCGCACGGACAACTTTTAATTATTTTATTTCAGTCTTGTTGACGTCATCATTGCGTCACCGCGGGAAGTTTGAAAAGTTTAAGGTCGGCACGCCGCGTGGTGGCACTCACGTGAACTAGTGTCCAGAAAAGCTGGATACGGGCGATCGGTTGAAACGTATTTCGCCAAAATGTCGACAGATATCCGATTCAGTTGCTCGGTCAGGCGATTGGCTTGTGCATAGTAAGAGGTGATAAGCTGATGCTGGATAGAGCAGGTGCACATGATGTCATTAATGACCTTAGGTAAGAAGGTACGGCCTCGGCCTGCGAGCGCTTGACACGGAGCTCGATGCATCAAGATTACGGCGTTTAGCAAGAAATCTACCGCATCAGTAGCGCAGAGGGTCGGCAGAGCGCGCGGGTTGGCGTATCTGGTCGCGTAGTCAACCCATTCGTCCCCCATTTTGATGCCGGAAAAGGGTCCATGAGGTCCAAGCCGACACGAACGATTGGCTCCATACCCATTGTTGCAAATGGGTCGTAAGCCCCAAGGGTAGCGTTGTCCTGGCGGCCTGGGGCACAGCTGAAAGGATCCGAAGGTCCTGGCAAAGGATGAGTCGATTGCTAACAGAACAACTTGTTTATTATAGCATCGCAAAAGAGCGGCCGGTCAGGTCGACCGAAGTGGAGAGACGGGAGAGCACGTTACTCGACGGAAGAATTCGAAGCCTCTCTCTTGGCGTCCGGGGGCAGCTGCTTTTATACTCTCGGAGTCGAGGGCAAGAAGGAACGGCTTGCGAGAGGCGCCCGTGACGGCGGCGCACGGACACGTTGAGACAAGAAGTGACGCATCCGCCGGGCCGGCGCCGCTCAGACCTCCTTGCTTCACAGTTGGGGCAGCTCCTCTCCCCGGCTGCCGCGCTTTGACAAGCGTGGGCACCAACATGCAAACACACTCACACACACACACGAAGACACGTGGCATTGAAACATGCCTGGACGCGCTTGGCAGGAAGCGTTGCGGCAGCGCTGAACTGGCCAAAATGTCCGCCGCTGGGAACGAAGCCCCGGCGTCCGTTGCATCCGCGCCGGCTATACCGCACGTCGGAGGCGAAACGTAACAGACCGCCCCGCCGGGAGAAGGAGATCCCGATGGTCAGGGGACTGCATCCGCTGTCCGGAGGGATGTCGCTCGATGATGCTCATAACCGAAGTCACTTGTCCCTCGGCGTTTCTTGAGCGCAGCGCACCGAGAAGGCCTCGTTCTCACGTTCAGGTTTACACAGGACACTGCAAAGTGACTTCGGGAGAGTTGCCATTTTGGTTCTCGTTCCCAGCAAGCGTTAGAACTACGCCGAAACTCAACCGCTGAGTCAGCAAGCACGACACAACCCTCACTAAGCCGTGCCAGGCTCTTTCCCCTTTTATACTACTGCGTAGTTCCTTACAGTAGTCTAGCAGCACTCAGAACGCGTCCACAAATTGGAAAATTGCACTAGAAAGCACGTCATGACTTTGAAACACCAAACAAAAGCAATATGTTAAAACTCCTGCCTCAGGAAGAAAAACATTCGTAACAAATAACTTTGAGGCTGATTCCTACGTTAGGGGCCTCGACTTAAGCCATCGGCGTTACCGTTGAGACTCCCTTTTTTGTAACGCACCTCAAAGGAATATTGTTGCAAAGCGAGGCTCCAGCGCAGGAGGCGGCCATTTTTGGAAGAGATGGTCTGCAGCCATTCGAGAGGGCAGTGATCCGTCTCAATGATAAACCTCGAGCCGGCTAGGTAGCATGACAATTTCTGAACGGCCCACACGAGACACGCACACTCTTTTTCGGTGGCGCTGTACGCCTGCTCACGACTGGTCAGCTTACGACTAGCATACAGGACGGGGTGTTCCACTTCTCCATTTTCCCGTTGGCACAGTACAACGCCCATGCCTCACTCACTAGCATCGCACTGAACAACGAACCCTTTTGTGTAGTCTGGCGATCGTAGCACAGGCTGGCTTGTTAGGGCGCTCTTTAGGGCGCTAAAAGCTTTTTCTTTTGTCTCGTCCCAGACGACTGTTTGGGGCTCTGTTTTTCTTAGAGCATCCGTCAGGGGAGCCGCGATATCAGAGTACCTGTGGACGTACCTCTGATAGTAGCCGGCGACACCAAAGAACGACCGAATATCGGTCTTCGTGCGCGGTTGCGGGAAGTCTCGCACAGCGGCCACCTTTATTTCAGAGGGGCGGCGACGAACCCGTCCAATCACGTGACCGAGGTAGACAACCTCGGCCTGTGCTAACTGGCACTTGGGAGCCTTGACTGTCAAGCCCGCTTCGCGCAGGCGGATTAGTACTGCCCGCAAGTGTGCCATATGATCAGACCAGGATGCGGAGAATATCGCTACGTCGTCTAAATACGGTAAAGCGAATTCTTCCTGTCCCCGCAACACTTTGTCCATGAGGCTTGAAAAGCAGTATGGCGCGTTCTTCAAACCCAAACTCAAAACTTTAGGACGGAATGTTCCCATAGGTGAAATGAACGCCGCATACCTACTAGCCTCTTCTGTAAGTGGAACCTGCCAATAACCCCTGACAAGATCTAGGGTGGAAATAAACTGAGCGCTACTAACTTTCTCAAGGCGCTCCTCGATGTTAGGGATCGGATAAATTTGATCCTTAGTGAAGGAATTAAGCCTGCGGTGGTCGACGCAAGGAAGAGGTTCCTTGCCCGATAGCTCAACTAAAATCAAAGGGGAGGTATAATCACTCTCACCCGCCTCAATAAAACCGAGCTGTAGCATTTTCTTTACCTCAGCCTCCATAATATCGCGCTGGCGGGGTGACACCCGATACGCCTTGGATCGTACTGGCTCTGGGGAGGTAAGTTCTATTTCATGAGTAAGGACAGAAGTCCTACCAGGCCTCTCAGAGAACTGACCTTGAAACTCTTGTAAGAGCTGGTGTAGTTCGGTTTTCTGCTCAGGCGACAGCGGTGCTTTACTGATTAAGTCACTAATGACTTGACCGGTGTCTTCCCTGTTCGTCACTGAGCCTAGTCCCGGAAGCTCGACCAGAAGCTCTTCGGGAACGTTTACCATCATGCACACCACTGCTTCCCGTTGTCTATAGGGTTTGAGCAGATTACAGTGGTAAACTTGCTGTGCTTTCCGCTTTCCTGGCAGACTCACCACGTAGTTAACGTCCGACAGTTTTTGAACAACCCGTGCTGGGCCCTCCCACGGCACGTCGAGTTTGTTTTTTAGCGATGTGCGCAATATCATAACCTCATCGCCTACCCGCCGTGGTTGCTCAGTGGCTATGGTGTTGGGTTGCTGCGCACGAGGTCGCGGGATCGAATCCCGGCCACGGCGGCCGCATTTCGATGGGGGCGAAATGCGAAAACACCCGTGTGCTTAGATTTAGGTGCACGTTAAAGAACCCCAGGTGGTCAAAATTTCCGGAGTCCTCCACTACATCGTGCCTCATAATCAGAAAGTGGTTTTGGCACGTAAAACCCCACATATTATTATTATTAACCTCATCGCCCACCTCAAAACGACGGGCCCTGGCTGTCCGATCATAATAAACCTTGGCCCTCTGCTGGGCCTTTGCCATTTCTTCACCTGACAACTCCTGTGCCCTTCTTAAGCGTTCGAGGAGCCTAAGCACGTACTCCACCACGACTGGGTCGTCGCCCCTGCCTCCCCACGATTCTCGAAGCATGCGAAGCGGAGACCGCAGCGAGCGACCGTACACCAGCTCAGCTGGCGAAAACCCCGTAGCCGCATGCGGCGCGGTCCTTAATGCAAACATCACCCTAGGCAGACACAGCTCCCAGGCAATTTGTTGTTCAAAACACAATGCTCTCAACACGCGCTTCATGACGGAGTGGAGCTTCTCAACGGAATTCGACTGTGGGTGGTACACTGAGCTGTGTAACAGCTTTACCCCGCACCTTTCGAGAAAGGCTGTCGTCAAAGCGCTAGTAAACACTGTGCCCTGATCAGACTGGATTTCCGCAGGAAAACCAAGTCGCGCAAATATGGACAGTAGTGCATTGACTATCTCAACTGAGCTGAGTTTTTTAAGCGGCACTGCTTCAGGGAACTTTGTCGCTGGGCAGATCACAGTCAAAATGTGTCTGTACTCCGTGGTTGTTACCGGCAGAGGTCCCACTGTATCAATAACGAGCCGTCTAAAAGGCTCCTTAATGATAGGTACCAACTTCAACGGCGCCCTCGATTTGTCCCCTGGTTTGCCCACCCGCTGACAGGTGTCACATGTCCTCACAAAGTGTTCTGCGTCACGAAAACACCCTGGCCAATAGTACTCTTGCGAGAGACGGTCCTGAGTCTTCTTAACTCCTAGGTGTCCGGACCACGAACCTCCATGCGACAAGCGCAACAGAGCCTGACGGTAGCACTGAGGCACGATCAGCTGATCGAACTCCACTCCCCTGCGGTCTAGATACTTCTGGTACAGGGCCCCACTCCTTTCCAAAAAACGAGCATTTTTCTTGGCGATACCTTCCTTGACATTGCAGCGCATGTTTTCTAGGCTGCCATCCTTTTTTTGCTCGGCTATCAAAGCTGACCGGCTGACTTTTAGCAACCTATTAAGTCCATCTGACCTAGGCGCGATGAGCAAATCTGCAGATAGCTCTTCTAACTTTCCCATGTCGGGCATTTCCTCTCCAGTATCTGGTGCCTTCAACGCTACAGGCTCAATTTTATTCAGTTCGGACGTCCTCTGAATATCAGCTTGCTGCGCCTCCGACCCTTTCTCATTGCTCGACAACGTCGGCCCCGCAGCTACCGCCTTCGCAGCGAGCTCCCGAACTCTCGATCTGGTTAGGGCCTGAACGCTAGCCTCACCAAACAAAAGCCCCTTCTCGCGCAGGAGGTGATCGGACCTGTTCGAAAATAGGTACGGGTACTGAGGGGGCAGCATAGATGACACTGCGGCCTCCGTCTCAAGTGCTCCGAAAGGTCCTTCAATAAGCACTTTTGCTACGGGCAGACACACGCTATGACCTTCCACGGCTTGCTTCGTCCATGCGCACTCGCCCGTGAACATATCGGATTCTACGCAAGAGGGTTGAACTACATCCATTGTAGCTGCGGTATCACGGAGCACTCGGCACTCTTTCCCGTTCACGAGGAGGTCTCGCATGTAAGGCTCGAGAAGCTTCATGTTCTCGTCAGTGCTGCATAATGACAAAAACACGACTTTTGTTTTTGTTTCTGGACACTGCGCCGAAAAGTGACCCGGCTTCTGGCACGTATAACACACGCGCGCTTGCCTCGTCTCGAACCGCTTTCTTCGTTTGGCTTCGGCTGCCGCCGTCTCCTTACATTCGGTCGGACTGCTTTCACTCGCATCCGCACTACGTATCTCCCCCCTTGCTCTCATGGGCGTGAAGTTCGGCCTCTTAGACTTGGAGCCAAATTAACCCTTTTGACCGTCCTTAGCTGCGCGAGCCCGACGCGTCACAAACTCCTCGGCTAGCTCGGCGGCTTTAGCCACCGTACTAACGTCTGGCCTATCCAAGACCCAGTAGCGCACGTTCTCAGGTAACCGACTATAAAACTGTTCCAGCCCGAAACACTGGAGAACTTTCTCGGGGTCACCAAACGCTTTCTCTTCTTTGAGCCACTCCTGCATGTTTGACATAAGCCTGTAGGCAAACTCTGTATACGACTCACTTCTGCCTTTCTCATTTTCCCGAAAGTTCCGACGGAACGCCTCCGCTGACAGCCTGTACTTTTTTAGCAGACTCGATTTCACTTGGTCGAAATCCTCTGCCTCCTCTCTCTTCAAGAAGCGACTACGTCGGCCGCCTCACCGGGTAACAAAGTGAGCAAGCGCTGTGGCCACGTTTCCCGAGAGAACCCCTGCTTCTCGCACGTTCGCTCAAAGTTAACCAGGAACAAACCAATGTCCTCTACAAGCTTAAACGGCCGCATCAGGTCAGTCATTTTGAACGATACTCGTTCTCCTGCACCGTGTGCCTGACTTTCATTACGAGCGCGTTCCATCTCTACCTCGAGACGCTTCATTTCCAAAGCGTGTTGACGGTCTCGCTCCTCTTTCTCTTTTTGCTCTTTACGTTCGCGCTCGTTTTTCTCTTTACGTTCGCGCTCCTGTCTTTCTCTTTTTGCCGTATCCCTCTCCTCAATCGTCTCAAGGCATTCCGACAGCTCGTCATCCTCAGCTTCTAACTCAAGAATAGCCCTTAGCAGTTCTGGTTTTCTGAGTTTGTCTGAGTCATCCAGACCCAACTCTCTTGCAAGCTCCGGCAATTTCGGTTTGCGCAACGACTTCCAATCCATGGCTGCTCTGAATGCTGCTTTCTCTACTGCCTACTATTGTCTTGCCGCAAACTAACCCGGCAGCAACGACAACCACAATTACCAGCTCTGTTTCTGACACTAACAAAAGCCTGGCAAAACTCAGAAGAAGAAAGTCCCGCACTCACCAAACCTCGCAGCCAAGAATTCAGCGCAGTTGTTCCGCTGCAGGCAACCAGTCATCACACAGGGCTCGTTGCACTGCTCCCGGATGGTCGTTGTGCTGCTCAGCATACAGTCAACCGCATATCTTCGCTGCTGGCCTCCGTTGTCGCGATCTCACCGCTGGCAAACAGTTGTTGCATCTGGGTCGCAAGCCCCAAGGGTAGCGTTGGCCTGGCGGCCTGGGGCACAGCTGGAAGCATCCGAAGGTCCTGGCAAAGGATGAGTCGATTGCTAACAGAACAACTTGTTTATTATAGCATGGCAAAAGAGCGGCTGGTCAGGTCGACCGAAGTGGAGAGATGGGAGAGCACGTTACTCGACGGAAGAATTCGAAGCCTCTCTCTTGGCGTCCGGAGGCAGCTACTTTTATACTCTCGGAGTCGAGGGCAAGAAGGAACGGCTTGCGAGAGGCGCCCGTGACGGCGGCGCACGGACACGTTGAGACAAGAAGTGACGCATCCGCCGGGCCGGCGCCGCTCAGACCTCCTCGCTTCACAGTTGGGGGAGCTCCTCTCCCCGGCTGCCGCGCTTTGACAAGCGTGGGCACCAACATGCACACACACTCACACACACACACGAAGACACGTGGCTTTGAAACATGCCTGGACGCGCTTGGCAGGAAGCGTTGCGGCAGCGCTGAACTGGCCAAAATGTCCGCCGCTGTGAACGAAGCCCCGGCGTCCGTTGCATCCGCGCCGGCTATACCGCACGTCGGAGGCGAAACGTAACACCATGCGCCATTTCTCTTAATTAACAGTCCGTTGTATAGCAATAATATCACCAATGATTCTGTCTCGTCGCTAAAAAATAAAGGTGCCGGTCGCCAAATTTAAAAAATATGTCTCGCTCTCCGGCAAGCCGAACATGCCGCCCCAGTCCAAGGACTTCGAGCAGCCTCCTGAGGCCACCACAACCGGGCCGGGCCATTATTTTTAATAAAGTTTATTTTCTTCTTATTGTTTGCTCAAGCAACCACAAATTTGCGAAATCTAGCAACCAGATCGCTGAAATTTAAGCACTGCGCCCAACGCTACCAGTAGTACGAACCACGGTTACGTAAGCGTAGAGAAAACGAGGAAACATACGCACGCGCGACGCGCTGCTGAAGTAGACACAAGGCCTGCTGCTTAAGAGAGAGGATGAGGAAATTAAAAAAGAAAGGTTGACGTCACATTAGCTTCGAACAACCTAACCGGACGAGGAGGGAGAAAACGACGTACTTATCCAAGACACCCGATTTCGAACCAAACCAACGATCGTGCGCTTCTTTCTTTTTTTTTTAAGCCGAACATTCTAAGCACTGCGCTAGCAGGCGGATAGTACCCGAACTTGGTTTCGCAAAATCTGGCGTTTTTTTTTTCTTTTTCCTCCGGGCTCATCTTGCTCGCGGTTGCACAGCGCCCTGTCGTAGATTGCACTGCGCTAGCCTAGTACAGTGATATGCGGACGGTGTGACGTTCGCACGTGCACTGTAGACACGCTTTTACTCTGCTCCACTGCCGTTCGCATAGCGCTGCACGTGATTTTTCTGCGAGATTTGCGGGTTTCTCAAGACAACTGTGGGGGGGGAGGGGGGGCGGCGGGATTTTGGCAGAATCCGTCTCGCGATGAGTGTGGGCGCTAATGCGATTGCCATTCAAACAATCTGGCGACGCACCGTACTGCCGACGGCATGACGATGTACGCGTGACAACGGCTGTCTGTCGACGATGCAATGGCGGTGACAGCGGCGGCATAATCACGCTTGAATGACGATAGCGTAATTACCGATGTAAAAAAAGGCGCTAGCGACGCAACTAACCGTTTAATGGGCAAACCTGTGCTCAGCAAAACGAGGCTCAACACAGTGATAGCACACTCATCCATCGTCGAAAATGGCGAGCTGCGGATCAGACGCGTCGCCTATGTATAGATTGCTCAATGCACCTTTCAGCACCACCGTTGGCGCTAGCGTAACTGCTAGAATGTAGACCGCTATTGGCGTCGCGCACGCTATCTGATAACACAAGGTTCGGCGGCAACATAGGCAACAGATAGAGCCAGCGATAGCATTCGACAAGCTTTCCGATACAGAAATGCGCGTCTTGCACTGAGCGATAACCCTTCACATTTATTATGCTGTGAATGACGGTCACCGGAACAGATGGCTGAGTACGTGTAGCAATAGAATAGCGAAACTCCTCGCACTGCTTGCATTCGCGACCAATAGGTAATAAGTCCTATGTACGAAGGAAAGATATAGGGATGCGTCTCGTCATGCGATTCGATGTAGCATTGTCTCGTATTTTTGTGTTGTGAAATATTGCGCAATTATACCGCACGCAAGTTATCGAAGACGTTAGCATGTTTACCACCACATGAGCAAAGGCATAGATTTCTGTGACCAACACTCACACCTCACAACGCTTATATACTGAGAGCACAATTTGGCGTCGCCTTACGTCCACAGGCCATGATTGTAACGCCCTAATAGCAACATACGATGTAGTTATTCCGAAAACAACCGTCGTAGATCCAAAACAACTGTGTCGTAAAACGCGCGGAGGCGTGACACTTCTGTGATCGCACTATTTATGTAGCTTCCACGGTACTGCTTGAAAAGTGCTAATATAATAGATGCTTGTTAGTCCTGCCATGCCTTCGTAGATGTTGTGCTATTTTGGTGGATTTCTGGTCAATACTGCTGCTGCTGCTAATGGCCGGGGATGTTGATGAAAATCCAGGCCCAAAAAATGCTGAAATGTTGCAGAAAATTCTTGGAAATCAAAATGCATTGGATCGCAAGATAGATGATATCAGGAAACAAATTGCAGAAGTGAATGCTAAAACTGATAAGATGCAAAGTGTGCTAGCCATGTTCGACGAAATGAAAAATAGAATCGATAAATTGGAGACCACCGTACGAAAACAATCTGAAAAAATTAATCGATTATGAAAATAGAAGCAGACGAAACAATCTTATGGTGTTTGGTCTTTCTGAAAGCGCGAACGAGTCTGCGCGAGTGTTAAAAGAACGCGTTGTGAATTATATTTTTTCTGAAGTTCTTGGCACAGAAGTCGCTACAGTGGAAAGAATTCACCGGATTGGCAAAGTAAATCCTGATAGACCAAGGCCTGTGATCTTGAAATTTTATGACTACAAGGAAAAGGATACCGTCCTCAAAAGCTGCGCAAAGCTAAAGGGAACTTCAATCGGTATAAGCAATGACTATGCGAACGAAACAGTGCAGATACGAAAGAAGTTATGGGAAAGTGCTGCCTTGGACAGGGACGCAGGCGCAAAAGTAGTTTTTTGTGCACGATAAACTTCGGATAAACGATCAGTTATACGCATGGGATGACGTCAGAGACAAGCGCTACTTGCACTTGGGCAAACGTGATACTGATCAAATGAAGAGAAGTGAGCGCATTGTATCAACTAAGTCAAATGGATCTGATCGCTCGTGCAGCTCATTTGAGGCACCAAAAAAGTAGCTAAGATTGCTCTCGTTTAATGCGCGCAGTATAGTAAATAAGACTACCCGTCTTGAGTATTTATTGCTTTTGTATGATCCTCACATAACCACTATAACTGAAACATGGTTGCATGAAAATGTGCCGAATGATTGCACTGTTCCTCCCAGTTACAACATATTCAGAAAATGAATGAATGAATGAATGAATGAATGAATGAATGAATGAATGAATGAATGTTTATTTTGACAGAAATAAAATACAAAGAATCTCTGTCAAAGAGGCTGGCAAAAAGGCACGAATGCCTGACTAAGTGTCAGTCCCCTTCCCCGACCCATTCCCAGTGCATAAAACACTCAAGCACGCAGGGCAAGCATGGTACACAAAGTGGATACATACACAAAAAAATGAAAAGTACATGAAATATGTAACAGAACTACACAATTTGATTTGTGTACAAAAGAATGAACAATCATGCCTGAAGCGACAGCAAATACATGTTCACTTTTTTTTGAGAATGTTTAGGGACGGTGATTCATTTATTATAGTGAGTAAGCCAGGGTGATGATTCAGAAAATCTGCAACTATGAATGCCTGCTTTTGCATGCGTAATTGGTACGGATCTTGCCCTTGTTGCAAATTAATTGCCTTGTGTTATATTTATGTTCATTCGGGAGGTATGTTTTAAAAAAGGCGCTTTCATTGAGTCTTACCTCTTTAAATATTGCAATGGCTGTTTTTTTGTTAATAAGGTTTTCTAATGTCAAAATACAATTCTTCTTGAAAAGAGGAGCGGAGTGGCTTCTATAGGGCGCATTCTCAATTACCCGAATCATGCGTTTCTGTAAGGTTAGTAAACTGTGGATGTTAGTTTTCGTCGTGGTACACCACACAGATAAACAATATTGGAGGCGCGAATGCACTAGGCTATAGTATAATTGTTTTTTTTTTAATCTAGAAGGTAATAGACGTTTTCATTTATTAATAACACCGATGGATCTTGCAATGCTGGTTTTAATGTTGCCGACATGACTGGACCAGTTTAAGTTTTCTTCAAACGTAACACCAAGGAACCTCTGGCACGTAGAGCGTATAATGACTTCATCACGGAATTGTAAGACTAAGCTATCATCAATACCTTTCTTACGAGGCCGAAAAATAATGTATTTTGTCTTTTTAGTGTTTAATTCCAATTTATTTGCTCTAAGCCAGTCTGAAAGATTACTGAGCCAAATATTAGCTTCTTCCTCGAGAGTAAGCAAGTTTCCACCAGAAAAGAAGATATTAGTGTCATCAGCATACATGATTATGTCAGGTGTTAGAGGCACCTTTGTGATGTCATTAATGTATAATAAAAAAAGCAGTGGCCCTAGGATGGACCCCTGCGGAACACCGTATTTGATTTCACCCATTTCCGATTTGGAATGACAGATGTATGTGTACTGTAGTCGGTTGGTTAAATAATTTTAATTAGGTTAAGAGCAGTTCCCCTAATGCCGTACTCACTTAACTTTTGTAACAAGATATCGTGTTTAATGGAATCGAATGCCTTTTTAAAGTCGAGAAATATTCCTATTGTGTACAGCTTGTCCTCAAAGTTACTTATTATTTTTTCTTTGATCTTTAGCAGCGCCATTTCAGTACATTGGTGTTTTCGGAAACCGTGTTGCTTTTCTGTCATAATATTATTTTGAGTGCAGAAATTTAAAATTCTTTCGTTAATGACCTGCTCTACTATTTTGGAAAAGATTGGGAGAACTGAAATCGGTCTGTAGTTGTTCACGTCATTCCTGTCTCCCCCTTTCAAAATTACCGATACCCGTGCAATCTTTAATTCATCGGGGAATGCGCAGTGCACAAAATTAAATTGCATATGTGTGACATCACTTTACAAATATGCAGCGCCACAGCTTTTATTGGTTCTGCCTTTATGCCATCTACACCACATGCTGTGGAATTCTTTAACTTTAGAAATGAGCTACTTATTTCAGCTTCATCTGTTGGTGCAAGAAACAGCGATCTGCTCATACTACATGGAACATAAGACCTGTAACTTGGGCTATCAACATCAAACGCATCAGACGCGCCACATTGTAAGAAATGCTGATTAAACTTATCGGCCAGCGCAGTCCCTGTGAAAGATACGCGTTTATCCATAATTTCAAAAACAGGATTACGGTCGCTGTTCGGAAGCAGATCATTCAATGTTTTCCAAACTTTTTTGGGATCATTAAGAATATGAGTGAACTTATTCTCATAGTGCCTCTCTCTTGCCAGCTTTATATCACGGCCCAATTTATTCCTGATCTTGTTGTAGTTCATTAAGTACTCTGGTTGCCTTGTCTTTATAAAAGTAGCGAATAGTCTATCACGTTCCTTTATGCGTTTTAGAAGGGTGGTGTCAACCCACGGTTTCCTGCATTTCTTGCTTCTTGTAGCTTCTCTTAGAGGGAAAGCTTTGTGATAAAGGTCTTTGATTACGCCGAGAAAGTGAGTGAATGCCTTGACAGGATCCGTCAATGCGTATAATTCGGACCGTTCCACTTTGCTGACTGACGCTTCAAAATCAGCAATCGTGTTCTTGGTTATCAATCTGTACTGTGAGTGTGTGTCATTTTTGCGCTGTCGGTACACTTTCGTCTCACGTGTAAAAAACAGGAAAATAGGCATGTGATCGCTTACATCAGAGATGAGCACACCCGACACTAATCCAATTAATCGCGTTGTAAAACACAAGTCAAGTAGGCTTTCGGAATTGTTCGTCACCATGGTTGGAACATTAATGACATTTTCGTAGCCAAACGAAAAAAAAAACATCCAGAAACGCTTGTTTGGATCGGTCCATTGAAAGCAGGTTAATATTAAGATCACCCGTTACAATGAGGGGAGTGCCAAGCTGTGTACAAAAATCCAACATACATTCAATGAAATCTAATAAAATGGATACAACACCGGATGGAGGCCTGTAAATAACTACAAATATAGTATTCGCACACTTGATCATGAGGGATTCATAGTGCTCGTGTATTACAGAAAACTCAGAAATTACATCAAAGCATAGATCGTGTTTTACATAAATAGCGACACCACCCCGTTTCTTATGTTTTCGGGACAGTGAAGAACACTTATAGCCTGAGAAGTGTACAGCGTCGTATTCGTCGCGGAACCAAGTCTCAGAGAACGCTAAAATATCAAATCCATGCTGTTTTTCATGTAGAAGCATGCAGACAGATTCGTGCTTGCTTTTTAAACTTTGTGCGTTCAAATGAAACAAAGACATCTGGTTTCTATCACGTGACTCTCTGCTCTGTCTGAAGGAAAGCTTGTCGTAGTACTTGATTTCCTGAAAAGGGATTGCCATCTTGAAGAATGCGCATAAAAAGCCATACTTCTAGATTATCTTATTCTGTCAAGGTCATCCATTGTGATAACCCTAATGACTCGATCACGAGGACCACGACGCACGAAAAATTTTTCATTCTTGTGCCAGGCGAACTTGTACTCTTTTTCAGCCGCCCGCGTCTTCATATGCCAGAAAAGCTTTTTGTTCTGTGCTGTGAGATTTTCATTCAGGTAAATTTTTGATTTTGACTTTCTCAGTTGCGTTTTTTTCCCGAGCCAAGCATCTCTGGTCACGCGAGATGTGAAGCGAACCAGGATAGGTGGGACTTTTTCTGATTTTTCTGTACCGATTGGTTTCCTTTTCACCGTCAATTCAGTCAGCCCTGACTTTCAACGGAATGCGGTGGACGGCTTCAATGTCCCGTTTCGAAAGTTTTGGAAGCTCGAGATCAACCGCTAAGCAGTTCAACTTTTCTAGCAAGTTTTCATTGACATGATGCGGCAGACCATGCACTTCCAAATTCATGCCGTACTGCCGTCTGCCGTACTGATCGATGTCATTCAAGTCTTTCCTAAGTTTGTCGATTTCTTGCTCTTTTACCTTGATCTCAAGTTTTTCCACACGCTTTCGAAGGCCTGCAATGTCTGAACTTTGCTGCTTCATCTCAAGGATGACCTGATCACATTTTGTAGCCATTTCCTGTATTGCCTGTTCAACGCTTGTCACCGTTTCTTTTATTTCTTCCAGAGCGTCTATCTTGACTTTCATTTCAAGCAGCACAGCAAGCTTGCGGTTTATTTCTGATATTTCGTTTTTTAGGTTCAATTCTGGTCCTTCGTCAGAGACTCACCTGGAGGTGGGGTGTGTATAATAGTTAAAATTCTCTGAATGCTTCGTTGATTGATTGTGAAGTACCAGAAACTCTCTGGTGTAAAATAACTCGTAAAAGTACTGTTTTCCTTATCGGAGTTGTATATCGGCCACCTTCAAGCTCCTCTGAGTTTCTCGAAAACCTGAACAGCTTTTTATATTCTCATGTAAATGGGAACACTAGGTGGGTAATGACTGGAAATTTTAACCCACCACATATAAACTGGAAATTTTTTTCGTATAGTGGTGTGGAATCAGTAAGCGCTGAAAAAATACTAGACATTACGTTTACGTACAGTTTGAAACAGATCGTGCTTCAAGACACCAGAATTACAC
Organism: Dermacentor variabilis; assembly: GCF_050947875.1. Lineage (NCBI taxonomy): Eukaryota > Metazoa > Arthropoda > Arachnida > Ixodida > Ixodidae > Dermacentor > Dermacentor variabilis. The sequence continues at coordinate 66,429,776 of NC_134574.1, forward strand.
CGACGTCAAGGTTAATACTCGACTTGGTGTTCCTATCAAATAAATTAAATGATTACAATGTGACGGTAGAAGATGGTATATCGGATCACATGATCATCTGTCTCGATATGCCTATCCGAGCAACTAGGCATATAAAGAGCTATGTGCCAGTAAAAATTAAGGGCTATGCTAGGGCTGATGACACTTCGATTCTTGATTTTTTGGAGATTCAATTTGATACTTTCAAGAGTACCGCTGCTCTAAAAACAGTATCAGAATTATGGAAGGAATTCAAATGTATTATAAGTCATTGCATAGACAAATATGTTCCATCACGGGTTAAAAAACAAAGCAGACAAGTCCTTGGATCACCCGAGATATAATTTATATGAAAAGAAAAATTAAGAGATGGCGCAAAAGGAGCAAGTCACCAGTGGTCTTGCCAATCTAAAAAGTGAACTTACGCGTACTTTGGCTAAATTTAAACAAACATTCTTTGAAAAAAACCTCAGTGATTTCCTTAGGTCCTCACCTCAAAAATTTTGGCGATATTTTAGCAACAGGAAAGAAATGATTCAAGAAATTCATGATGGAAGCGACATTATAAGAGAAAAGAATGAAATAGCAAACTATCTTAACATTTTTTTCCAATCTGTAATTAACGTCCCAGAAACTACTGTAACTTTAGAAGAAGCCTTACATATTCCCCCTACTGTTCCAATGGAAGCCCTTGAAATGACCCAGCCAGGAATATTTCAGCAACTACTCAAATTAGATACAAAAAAATCGAGCGGATCCGATAATATACCAGCAGTATTCCTCAAACGATACGCAGAATGGATGTCACATTATCTAACTGTCATCTTTCGAAAATCTTATACAACTCACTCAGTGCCGCAAGACTGGCGCACCGCATTCGTGATACCTGTATTTAAAGGAGGTAATCGAAGACGGGCAACAAATTACCGTCCAGTGTCACTTACTTCAGTTACTTGAAATGTCTTCGAACATATAATAGCAAAACACATACTCAGGTTTCTAGACCAGAACAATGTACTATATCCTTATCAACATGGCTTTAGTACCGGGTTATCAACTATTACACAGTTAATAGAAACAATTCATGACTTTGCAGGTGCAGTAGATATAATACAACAGGTTGATGTGGTTTGCGTGGATTTTGCGAAAGCTTTTAATAAAGTACATCACGTCCAATTAATCTTCAAATTACGTAATGCAGGAATAAATGAATTGATAATAAAATGAACCATATTTAACAAACCATACGCAGGCAGTTAAACTGGATGGTTATGTATCAGATTCATTACCTGTACTCTCAGGAGTGCCCCAAGGCTAAGTATTGGGATCACTATTGTTTCTCCTTTATATCAATGACATCAGTAGCAAGGCAGAAGAGGGTGTTCAGGTTAAGCTTTTCGCAGACGACTGCTTAATTTACACCACAATTACTAAACTAGATGACCAGATTAAAATTCAGAAATGGTTGCAAAGTTTAGACGATTGGTGTAAATATATAAATTATGGGGTTTAACGTGCCAAAACCACTTTCTGATTATGAGGCACGCCGTAGTGGAGGACTCCGGAAATTTCGACCTCCTGGGGTTCTTTAACGTGCACCTAAATCTAAGTACACGGGTGTTTTCGCATTTCGCCCCCATCGAAATGCGGCCGCCGTGGCCGGCATTCGATCCCGCGACCTCGTGCTCAGCAGCCCAACACCATAGCCACTGAGCAACCACGGCGGGTCCGATTGGTGTAGGAAATGGAACATGGAAATGAATTATCCCAAATCTACATATACGCATATCAGCAAAAAGAAAACTGTCTATTCCTTTTTTTATAGCATTGGAGGACATTTATTGGAGAATGCGCACCAGTTTAAGTATCTAGGGGTAACAATAACACGAAATTTGACATGGAACCAACATATAGATAACGTCTGCATGACTGTCTATCAAAAGTTATACTTTCTGAGAAAAAAACTAGAACATGCATCGCGTAATGTAAAACTTATTGCATACACCACCTTCATTAGGACGATACTAGAATATTCAGCCGTTGTTTGGAGTCCCCATAAAGTGACGCTCAAGATAAGGTTTGAAAGGGTACAGAGACTGGCGGCGCGTTTTATTTGTTCGACGTACCGAAGAAAGGAATCGGTCACGCTGATGTTACAGCGTTTCAACTTGGATATTCTTGAGGTACGTAGAAAGAAATATATGCTGAAGATGCTTTATCAAATAATGCAGGATCAACTAACGATTGATAAGCTCAAATATCTACACGCTCCAGGCAAAAGAAACCCGCGAACTAACCACGACTACGTCATAAAGCCGTACCGTACTAACACTGATACATATCGATACTCTTTTTTTCCCGGATGCAACAGAAATGTGGAACCAATTGCCAAACGCTATTGTTAGCCTAAAAAATGTCACCGACTTTAAAACTGCTGCTGAGGCGTATTTACGGGAGTTTTCAATTTAGTTTCGAAGTGCCGAGTGATATGTGCGACTTGATGTTCATTGCACGTATTTTGATAAATGTCAGAAGTGTGCTGAACGTCATTCAAGTGAGCATCTTATTCACTGTAAATTGACAAGTGTTAAGCTACTTTACGTACTGTCGGCCAAAAAAGTAAACGGACCATGGCTTAGGTGGCCGGAGCGGCTGCGGGGCCACACCGGGGCGCTCCTAGCTATCTCGCTACGCGCGCTGACGACGAGAGTGCTCCGAGTGACGCTAGACTTCGCCCTCACTGCACGCGGGGCCTTGTCACGCTTGATGAATTTCTAGTGCGCCGTTCGGTTGCTCTGCTGCTGACGTTCGCGACGAAGGGGACCGTGCATTGCCGGTAGCCTAGCACGTGGCGCTGTCGCACAGTAGCGGATGGCCGCGGGGCATCAAACCGCGGCACTGAGAAGGAACGAACACCCGTTATGATCGTTGTTTTGCTTATATTCACCTTATCTTTCATGTTAGTGCATGTCACCGGCGTCGACCGCCGCTCAATTTAGCCGCAATGGCGGCTACGGTGACGGGCGCACTTTCACGCCAGCGCGATAAGTTAAGTAATGAGGGAAGTTGGGCTAGTTGGTGATTAATCATCATACCTTGCCGGTGAAGCAGCGCACTGACACGGACACAGTGAAGACACACAAGAAACGCAGACGACACACGCAGTGAGTGTCGTATTTTCATGTGTGTCTTCACTCTGTCCGTGTTCGTGCGCTGCTTCACCGGCAAGGTAAGCGATAAGTTACAGGCGTCAAGATTTACTGCTGGTACGATTTTTCTGTCGAGATTACTTCTCCGGCATTGTCTCCCGCAGTTGGTTTAATATTCATACCAGCGACGCCTCTGAAAACTGCTTTGATTAGCTACTACAATGCGTGGTCCGTTATGTAACTTTACAAAAGCATTTTCAGGAAGAGATGAGTAGGAAGATGAATCGCATGAACTAGTCAGTCGTGCAAATTTATTCACGGAAGCATTCCATGGCTTGAAGGGGTCCTCAGTGCGATGAAAAGTTCCCGTCGACCGCGATGACTTGGCTTACTCGCCTTGACATCGAGCGCCGCTTCGGACGTCCGCGCAGCGCTTCCCGCTCTGTAACATATCGCACCGACGTGAAGGACCGCGCGTCACCGTAGCCGCCATTGCGCCTACTTGCGTGATGCTGCCTAAAATCGAGCAGCGGTGGACGCCGGCGGCATGCACTAATATGAAAGATAAGGTGAATATAAGCAAAACAATCAGAACGTGTCTTCGTTCCTTCTCAGTTCTGCGGTTTGATGTCGCGCGGCCGCCCGCTACTGTGCGACAGCGCCATTTGCTAGGCTACCGGCGATGCACGATCCACTTCGTCGCGACCGTCAGCAGCAGAGCAACCGAACGGAGCATCAGAAATTTATCAAGCGTGATGAGGTACCGCGTGAGAGTGAGGGCGAAGTCTGGCGTCACTCGGGGCACTCTCGCCGTCAGCGCGCCGAGCGAGATAGCAGCGCCCCGGTGAGGTCTCGCAGCCGCTCCGGCTACCTAAGCCGTGGTCCGTTTACTTTTTTGGCCGATAGTACATTGACATTGTACATATTTGATGTATGTAATTGTATTGTCCTCTCTGTTATGACCCTCTATGAGGGTTAACAGCATTAGTAAATAAAAATATAAATAAAAATAAAAAGAGCATATATATATATATATATATATATATATATGTATATATATCTATAAATATATATATATATATATATATATATATATATATATATATATATATTGTTACGAAGAGTTGCGAAGAAATGGTTTTATTTACAGGAGAATTGGACGATAATCGTAGCGTGATCGTAGCGCAGCCCGGCCTCACAAGTTCCTCGTTCTCTTCGTCTTCTCTTCTGTGTTCTTGTCCGCGCCTTTCGTATCCGTTACATTTCCCCGCAAGCAGACAAAGCCCGTGGGGCGAGTCAGGATGGACAAGCAGGGTAGAAAGGCTTCAGGCGAGCAATATGAGTCAGCTGAGTTCTGCTTGATCGCCGACCATTGCACAGGAGGCGAGCTATGACGTGAGTGAGTTCGCTCAGGCGGTCCACAACTACAAATGGGCCTGAATATTGTGACAACAACTTTTGGCATAACCCACGCTTGCGTTGCGGTGTCCAAAGAAGGAGCAAATCGCCTTTTTCCAACGATACTTGTACGTGACGATCGTCGTATCGCTCTTTCGAGCGACATTGCGAGGCCAAAGTATGAAGACGAGCTATTAGACGGGCTTCTTCGGCGAGACACAATGTCTTCGATAAAGAATCGTCACTGTGCAGAACGAAGGGTAAGAAAGTGTCCAGAGGGCTTCGCGGTAACCTTGCATACAGGAGATGAAATGGGCTATAGTTCGCGGTTTCGTGTTTCGCCGTGTTGTATGCGTAAGTGATGAACGGAAGCACGCCGTCCCAGTTCTTATGATTGGAGGAGACGTACATAGCAAGCATGTTGGTCAACGTTCTGCTCATCCTTTCAACGAGGCCATTGGTCTGTGGATGATACGGCGTGGAATGACGGAACTGTGAAGTGCACAAACGAAGTAACTCTTCAATGGCATCAGCAGTGAACTGGCGACCACGGTCGCTGATGATGACACGTGGTGGGCCATGATGAAGGACCATGGAACGCAGCAAAAAGACCGCCACGCAAGCAGTGGTGGAAGACGGTATGGCTGCAGTTTCTGCATACCGTGTAAGATGGTCTACGCAGACAATTATCCAACGGTTGTTGTTAGATAACGGGAATGGACCCAAAAGGTCAATGCTTACTTGCTCGAAAGGTGTACTGGGCGGTGTCAATGGCCGAAGGGGACCCGGGGCTGCGGTGGTCGGTCGCTTGTGACGTTGACATATTTCACAACTAGCGACATAGTGCTTGGTTGTTTCGTACATCTTGGGCCAGTAAAAGCGCTCCTGCGTGCGGTGCAGCGTTCGTACGAAGCCGAAATGGCCGGATGTCACATCGTCATGCATAGCGCGTCAAACGTCGAAGCGGTGACTCTCGGGGACAAGCAGAAAACGCGCTCCATGCCCGGAATAATTAGTTTTGTAGAGTAATTTATCACGGACAGTAAAGCGACCGCTGCCTTTAGAAGTACGGGCGGCGACGAAAAGCGGATCGAGGGTAAGATCATTCCGTGGTTCTCGCTGAAAGTGTGCCGCGTCAGGGAACGTAGAAGTTACAGAAGCGACACAGTAGTCAAAATTCTCAGCATCGCAGTCGGTAGCCGCAAGAGGAATCCGAGAGAGGCAGTCTGCGTCAGCGTGACGACGGCCACTCTTGTACGATGCCACAAAGTCGTATTCCTGGAGGCGCAGCGCCCAACGTGCGAGGCGACAAGAGGGATCACGCAAACCGACCAGCCAGCATAAAGAATGATGGTCGGTGATAACCTTGAATCGTCTACCGTAAAGATAACACCGAAACTTTTGTGTGGCGAAAACGGCTGCCAGGCATTCCTGTTGCGTACCCGTATAATTGCGTTCAGATTTGCTCAGGCAACGGCTGGCATATGTGACAACATGTTCTGCGCCGCTGTGACGTTGTACAAGCACCGCTCCTATCCCGATTCCACTCGCATCAGTGTGAACTTCAGTCGGGCAAGATGGATCGAAGTGACGCAAGAGAGGTGCTGACGTTAGTATAAACTTCAGTTGAGGGAATGATGCATCACACTCTGGTGTCCAATTGAAGGATGCATTTTGTCGCAACATACTTGTCAATGGGTAAACGATGTCGGCAAACCGGGGAACAAAACAACGAAAATGCGAACATAGGTCAATGAATGAGCGGAGTTCTCGTGCTGACTGCGGTGGTTTGAAGGAACTCACCGCTTCAATCTTACGAGGATCGGGTCTGACGCCATCCTTGTCGACTAAGTGTCCCAGGACCAGTGTTTGACGTTCGCCGAACCGACACTTCTTTGAGTTTAGGACCTGTGCAGCTTTCTCAATGTAGTCGAGAACGAGGCTGAGCCGTTTGTTATGTTCTTCAAACGTGCGGCCAAAGATTACAACATCACCGAGGTAACACATACATATCTATTACTTTAGACCACGTAGTACTGTGTCCATGAATCTTTCGAAGGTGGCAGGAGCATTGCAAGGCCAAACGGCATAACACTAAATTCGAATAGGCCATCTGGAGTCCCGAAAGCAGTCTTTTCCTTGTGCAGGGTCAATAGGTATTTGCCAATACCCCGATCGCAAATCAAGTGTTGAGAAGTGAGAAGCAGCGAGTAAGCAATCAATGACGTCATCGATTCGCGGTAGTGGATAGACATCCTTCTTCGTCATTGCGTTTAGATGTCTGTAATCTACGCAGAATCTCCAGGACCCATCTTTTTTTCGGACCAGGATTACTGGGGCTGCCCATGGACTAGACGACTCTTGAACGACACCTTTGTTCATCATCTCCTTGGCTTGCTCTGCAATAACTTTGCGCTCGGACGATGACACTCGGTAGGGCTTCTGGCGGATGGGGCGTGCGGAGCCGGTATCTATTCTGTGACGAGCGCGGGACGACGGCAAATGAAGCGGTGCATCCCCATGCGTGAAGTCGAATGCAGCCTCATGCCTGGCAAGGACCTGTACTAGTGCTTGCCGTTCCGATGCGCCGAGAGCCTTGCTGATCACGCCAAGCATTAGCTCTTCAGAATGGCGATTATGGCAAGGAGAGCAAGCTGTAGAGACGTCCGCAGTTAGTGCCGCTATTGAGCTACATGCGGCTTTATCGAAGAGGGCGATTTTCATACCGCGAGGAAGGACAACCGGTGTGGCGGAACAGTTCAGCGCCCACAATGTGGTGACTCCTTTCGTCATGCACACGACAGAGCATGGCACAAGTATATCTTTTTAGCACAGTTTATGCGAAGAGGCCTAACTACAAGTTCAACACAATCAGCATCAACAGTAGTTGCCGAAACACGAACGGGCGTCAGGCACCACGATGGTGTAATCAGTTCATCAAGAACACTGAGTGTGTCTGTGTCCCCTAGTGTCCCCGTCTTCACCACGCGAGCTTTGTTCGGAATGTGCTGATATAAATAACTTGTTCAATGATATTTCACCACACCCACAGTCCAAGGAAGCGCCGCACTGTTCAAGAAAATCGATACCAAGAATAACATCGTGCGAACAACGAGAAAGAACAAGGAATTCCGACACAAACACTTTCCCAGTCAACAAAACACTCGCAGCACAAACACCAAGGGGATGAGGCCACTCGCCGCCTACTCCACGAAAGGTAATACCGTCGTTCCAAGAAAACATAACTTTGTGGCCTAGACGGTTTTTGAAAGCGAGACTCATCACAGACACAGTCGCCCCAGTATCAACTAACGCCATGCTCGCTGTTCCGTCAATCGAGACATTCACTTTGTTTTTGTACATCACAACAGGCAGAGGTATTTCTTGCAAAGACCGTCTGGCGACCACACATCCACTGGCCGCGGATGCTAGTTTCCCGGGGGCGGTGAGGAAGAACGGCGCTGAGGGGACGGAGAGCGACGGTGGCGGTTATTTGGTGGCGTCAAACTTCGCTCAGATTCTGGCGAATTGCTGCGTCTGGTCTCGTGTGAGAAGTGGTCCCTTGGAAGCAAATCGGTCGTCCGCAAGTCATATGAAGGACGGGTTCTGGGTGGCGAGAACATCGATGGTGTCCAACGTGGTTGACGGGCTTGGCGACAATACCCAGCTATATGGCCAGTGGAACCGCAGTTGTAGCACACGGGAGGGTCGCGGTTCACAGCGTCTTCCTCGAAAGGAATGGTAGACGGCTGCAGGCGGCGAGAAAGTTCGTGGTTATGTGGACAACGTGTCTCTGCTGCTTGCTGAAATCTGTTATATCTTTCATAAGTCGCGTCGTGGTAGTAGGGTCGGTGCTGTTCTTGTCGTGGCCTGACAGTAGTCGCAGGGCCTCGGGGGTAAAACGCGGCTGCTCTCGCTGTGGCCGAGCGTCATAACTAGGGCCTCTGTCGTAGGGACGTGGCTGCTGTCGGGGCGCGAGTTCGTAATCCTCAGTGCCTCTCGCCGCAGGATACGGGGAGAAGGATACCACGTTTGGCTCAAAATCTGGTGGTAGGCGGAAGCTATGAGTGCCTGGATGTGTCACTTGCGCATGCAGGCTGAGTTCTTCCCGAACTATTTGTCGGATCGTTGAGCAAGATCAAGGGGCTGGTTCCTGTCCACGCTTGCAACTGTCGTCACATTGGCTAGTCTGCCAACCTTCGGCGTTATGCGCCTCGTCTTTAGTTGCTCGAAAGTGCCACAGTGCCGAATGATGTCAGCGACGGAAGCCAGGCTGTCTTTTGCGATGAGAATATTGTAAACATCCTCGGCAATTCCTTTTAGGATGTGCCCGACTTTGTCTTCCTCGGACATTCCAGAGTCCACCATCCTACACAGTTTTATTACTGCCTCAATGTAGGTAGTTCAGGTTTCGTCTGGCACTTGCGCACGTTGCAGTAGCGTCTGTTCTGCCCTTTTCTTTTTCGTCGCGGAGTCACCGAATCGCTCTTTGATTTCCGAAACAAATCTTCCCCATGTTGTGAACGTTTCCTCATGGTTGTCGAACTACAACAACGCAGTATCCGTTAGAAAGAACACGTCGTTCGAAAGCTGAGATGCGCTGTTCCACCTGTTGGCGGCGCTCACCCGGTGATAATGGATGAGCCATTCCTCAACGTCTTCGTCCGATCTTCTGGCGAAGGGACGCGCATCTCTCAGTTGCAGAACACAAATTGTCGGCGCAGCAGTTGGAATGGGCCGTTGTTCGTCTGCGTCGTGGGACATATTCAGCTCCGGTGGATTCGGTGGGAGTCCAGCAAGGCGACGGCTCCGTCGAAGAACTTGTGGTTCAGCCTCCGTCTTCGGGTATCGGTTACCCAGCACCTTTCACCACAACTGTTACGAAGAGTTGCGAAGAAATGGTTTTATTTACAGGAGAATTGGACGATGATCGTAGCGTGATCGTAGCGCAGCCCGGTTGTTGTTGTTGTCCTGAGTGGCCGTGGCACACACCCACAGTGGGAGATTGGCCAAGAATCGGGCGGTTTAATTAGGTGCCTAAAAATAATAATGATAACAAGGGAGTTAACAATTTGGGCGTGTGAGTTTAAAAATAAACGTTTTGTGCTTGGAGAAAAAAGGAAATAATCAGATGAAAACCGGGTATAAGATAATAATAATAATAATATTAATAACAATAATAATTAATAATAGATAAGAAATAAAAGAAAGCTATGGTTGGGAGGGAGAGCGATCAATCTAACATGGAAATCGATTGGTTTCAATTAGGTAATCTCTCAAACTCCTCGCTCTCTTCGTCTTCTCTTCTCTCTTCTTGTCCGCGCCTTGCGTATCCGTTACTATATATATATATATATATATATATATATAAGAACTAAGACCACCCTCAAGTTTTCTGTGTCGTCGGCAAAAGTTATCACAAGGTATAGGCGGAGACTTTGCATATTTCCGGAAGGGGGGGGGGCGAACGGCTTTCCGAACTCCATATATATGTATTTCCTGCACTTGAAGAAACTTCGCGTGACCTCGAAGAATTGAGAGCTGAAGTGACGGCGTTATATGAGTATATACAAGACCTCATAGTAAGAGAAAGTTCAATTTCACAGCCTGAGGCATCTCGGTGGTGCAATCCTCCTTCGTGTAATTGTCGCATACTTAGCTATCACTAATACTGCTTCGCCTTTCCAGCGAAGCTGCAGCCTCTCTCTCTCTCTCTTGTGAGTCCGAGTATAAGCGCGGCTGCGCATGATTGCTGTTGATTCTGATTTCGAGGGAATCCGGCTTGAGCTCATTTCGGTTACTCAGTAAATTATATAGTGTTACCCCAATTATCATGCACCAAGAACTACAAAAAAGTGCAGTTGCGTCACTCGAAGAAAACCTAGTGCTTGTTTCCAGTACAGTGGAGCAGCTGCCAGTAATTATTTCGTTATTGATATTTAATTCGGTTAATGCAATAACTATCAGACACGAGAAGTACTGTCCCAATTTTCAAAATGTCAATGAGGCATTTGCAGGCAATTAAATGAATGTGGTGTTTTCAGCGACGTACTAATTGCGTACAATTATTTCCGACTGGCAAAGAAACCTCACGAAGTATGAAAAATTCCACGTGAGTGCGCTCCCACCCGTATGATAAAGCAGCACCCTCAAATAAGCTGATTGAAAGCAATTGCATTGCCAGTCACAAACCCGAATAGACAGCGCATCACCTTAATAATGGTATGGAAGGAGCACCAACAGCAGGACTCGCGGCTTCCCAGCTATTCCTTCCTCTCATTTCTACATCACACTTATTATCACTCTCTCAAGGCCGACTGATCACATCGATAACAAAAGCCTCTTGATAACGCGGCCGAAGTGTCACTCTGACCACGCACGAAATGCGAAAGGCAATTTAATAGCCTATGTTTCAAAATCCCGGCATTACTCGCACCGCGTCGAAATAGTGCGCGCGAAGCTATATTTCGCGCCAGAAGCTTGCTTCGGACCAAAGCCAAATTAAAGTGACCATTTTATTTTACATCAAAGTGTATGCGTGCTGCAAAAACAGGTTCGTGTCAAAAAATAAAAGCGGAATGAACAGACTGGGAAGCGGCCAAGGTACAGAGAAAAGGCAAATCCAATTCGTTCAAGAAAGTAAATATACCACTTCTAAATGAGCCGAATTGGCAATCAAGATGTTTGCACACAAAAAAAAAAACATCGGATTTCAGTGTCCCTTTATTATCTATGAATTCGTAAGCTCCGTTTAACACCAGCCTAGAGGACATGTTCGAATATGTCTTGTTTTGCAGCTACGCAGTACCGTGTCCATTTTATCTTGAGTGGCTTTCTTGATGACCGACACCGGAATTCTACGGCAGACGCTCGTTATCCTTGCCTTGAACTATAGTTCAAGGCAAGGATAGGCAAGGCAAGGCAAAGATCGTGCTTATATGATCGAGACAGACGTGAGCTTATAAGCTGACGTCTGTCTCGATCATATCTTTCACGATCTTTCACATAACCCCAGAGAAACAAATCGAGCGGAGAGAGGTCAAGTAACCTAGCCGGCCAATTTACAGGCTCGTGCCTTTCAATCTATTCCGCTTGAAAAGTCGCGTCCAGCCAGTTTCGGGCTCGGCTGCTGCTGTGTGCTGGCGCTCCGTCTTGCTCATACCACAGAAGTGGAAGACCTGACAGCGGGACTTCGCTGAGAAACTCATCCACCGCTCCTTCAAGGATTTAGTCCACGTAACGCTGTCCTCCCAGTGTGTGATCGATGAAGATGGGACCGATTACACCACCAGCGTAAATTCCGAACCACACATTGAGCGACCACTGGTGCTGGTGCCGATACTGTTTTACCCAGTGTAGGTTGGAGTCCCTCCAATAGTGTGCATTATGCAAGTTCACCTGGGCGTTTCTGCGAAAACTGGCTTCATCTGTGTAAAGCAGTTAGATGGCCCTGGGCTGTGCCTTCAAATGCCTCATTGACACTTTGATAATTAGGATAGTAGGTATCGAGTTACATAATTAATTACAATTACCTAATTAAATTTCAGTAACGAAAATATTACTGGCAGCTGCTCCACTTTACTGTAAATAGCATGCGCTAGGTTTTCTTCGAGTAACACATTGCTCTGTCTTTTAAATCTTGGTGCATGACAGTTAATTGTGACACCCTGTATATATTTATGGCCTCAGAATGCAACTCACGATGTTTGCATCCCTAACAAATACTGTAAATTATTAGAAGCGCTTCTTTTAATGAGTCGTTAGCTTTGCTTGCTGGAAAGAGAAGCGATATTGAGACACATATCATTCACATGCATTTCGCACACCATTAATAAACGACTGCTGAAGGGGTCACTGAAGTATATAGGTTTTCTTTTCACGGCCAAAAAAAAGCACACAAAGCAATTTAAGGCGTGGTGAACGTGCAACAGCATATTCATTCACTAGGCACAGGCTATCCATACCTTTAAAATAATATTTAATTCGCTACCTCCATCTCTTTCAAAAGTATAATCAACTTTGTCCTGTGTCTATATATACATATATTGTGTGTGTGTGCACGCTGTTTACAGTGGAAATTTAAAACAATGTTGAAGTGAGAGAATACGGATTAGGCAGCCACTAAGAGTGCTTCTAATGCGCGTGTCCTCCTATTGTCAGGATTTGCAGAAATAAAGCGAAAGTATGAATTAAAAGTCGTGCACGTCCGCGCCAACAATGATGCAGTAAGCTATTAGCCCCAGTCAAATTTCAAGGGAAAACCTCGAGGAAAGTCAAAAGAAACCTCAAGCGATGTGAGTTACAAACCTCTGCTAATTGTACTTTAGTTTTATAATGGAAGGGCGAGAGATTAGACTTCGGCATCGCCGGGGGGGGGGGGGGGGGCTCAGTCCCCCCTCCCGGAAAACTCCGGAGGGAGCTCGGGCCCTGGAGCCCCCCCGTAGTCACCGCCTATGTCAGAGGGTTTTGCGGTCGAGTCGCCACTGCAGCGTCACCTCCGGAAGCTGCATCGCTAAGTTTTCCGTACCTGGGCGTAGGGGCTGCATCGGGGACAATGGTCGACGAGCTAGTGGCAAACAAGACCGGTGATGTCAGAATGACGACGAGGGACTGTTTCAAGGAGCACGAGCGTCATTGTTTGGCTGTTGCGGGGCCAACAGAGGCTGTTAACGACGCTCGCTCTATTCGAGGTGATAACTGGTGAATGGCGGCCGCAGAGGGGAGGGTACAGTACGGTTGTTACAATGGTGACCATCGTGACCGATACACCGGCAGGCAAAATAGATTCGCCGATCGTCTGCGGTTCGCCACTCGGCTGGATGTCAGTAGCGTGCAGGACACCGCGGACCAGTCGGTGGACCTGGAGGATGAGGCAGCTGTGAAGCGGCAACGGTACATACGGAATGGACTCGAAGATTAGCTAGTTCTTCGGCGGACCTGTACTTTGCCTGCACAAATGTTGCTGTATGCAGATTGTTCGGCTCAGTGGGGCGGGAAAAAAGCGCTGCAGGAGCCATGGCTTCAAAGTCTCGCCGCACGTATGTCCACGTCAGGTCATCTGACGATGATGGTCGCTGTTCTCCTAACATGTGTTCACAAGAGGATTTCGCAGCTGTGTTCGGCAGACGTGCGAACGGCGTTGCAATGCGGTGACTCTTGGCCGGCTCAAAGCATTGACACATTTTATGATGTCTTGTACTGTTTCACAATTTTTGCACATGAGCAGGTTGAAAACATCGTCAGCGATCCCTTTCAGCAGATGCCCAACCTTGACTAACTCAGCCATATGCCTGTCGGCCTTACGGTACAGAGCCAGCACGTCGTGGATGCAAGAGACGTACGATTCTGTGGACGTCTGGGCGTGGGTCGCTAGTTCTTTCTTAGCGGTGCTCTTCCGCCCTGTAGGACGGCCGCACAAGTCCCTCAGCTTCTCTTTGGAAGTGTCCCAGTCTTTAAGCTCTTCCTCATGGTTGTCATACCACACCTTGACCGTGAATTGTAGGTAGAGGACCAAGTTAGCCAACATGATCGTCGAATCCCATTTGTTGTGGGCACTTACACGCTAATACGTGGCGATCCAGTCTTTTACGTCGAGGTGGTCGGTGCCGCAGAACGTTCCTGGATCCCGCGGCTGAGCCACCACAACCATCGGGGTTGTAGGCGGTGATGAGGGCTGCGCCATATCGGGTCCTTTTTCGTCCGTTACGTTGTGCAGTTCGAGATGACCACTGCAGAGCTCCGTTGTTTCTCCTGGGTACCCCGCACCTCCACCAATTTGTTACGTTGAAGAAGTCACATATAAAGATGTATTTACGATATTTGCAAGAGAGACAACGATGCATAAACAAGATGGCTGTTAAGACCGATTTCACCTCTACACGTCAAATCGTCTTCTTCTGACTGGCTCCATTCTTGGTTGTGACAGAACAATATATATATATATATATATATATATATATATATATATATATATATATATATATATTGCTACGGCATGAGCCGGGCGAGAAGAAGAGGAAGAAGAAGTGAGCTGGTGTAGCCTCAGGACGCCATCTTGACTTTACCATCCATTTCGTCCCTTGAATAAAGCCGGTTTAACATTAACCGTAACAGTTTTGTGGTGGAGGTGCGGGGCACTTCGACCAAGACGACGGAGCTGCTGCAGCAAGTGCCACGCCGGAGCCGACGCCTCGCTCGACTGCCTCCAACACCGCTTGAGATCCCGATGTCCCACAGCAGCGACGAACAGCCTTCTCTGGCAGCTCCAGTGCGAACAACCGGCGCCTGGATGCATCAGATGGAGCCCCGCCCTTTCTCTGGAAAATTCGGCGAAGACGTGGAGGAATGGCTCACCCACTACAAGCGTGTGAGCAAGTACAACGGCTGGAACTCCACGACTCAGCTCGACAATGTGGTTCTGTTCCTCACAGACACGGCGCTAGTGTGGTTCGAGAACCATGAAGATACGTTCACAACGTGGGACAGCTTCGTTACTCACCTCACAGAGTGCTTTGGCGATTCCACCACGAAACGGAAGCGGGCGGAGCAGACATTGCTTCAGCGCGCTCAAGTCCCAGGTGAGACCTGTACTACGTACATAGAGGCGATCCTGAAGCTTTGCAAGACTGTCAATCCTCGAATGTCCGAAGAGGACAAGGTTGGACACCTTCTCAAAGGCATAGCCGAGGATGTTTACAATTATTTAATCGGAAAGGAGAGCCTCGCCTCGGTCGCCGACCTCATCAAGCATTGCCGCACATTTGAGGCCTTGAAGCTGCGCCGTATCACGCCAAAGTTTGGCAGGCTAGCAAATGTCACAACGGTGGCAAGCGTTGACGAAAACGACAACTACAGCTTTCAATTTGACCTTGCGGCAACTATAAGGCAAATTGTCCGCGAAGAACTTGAACGACACACCAAAGGGGCGGATGTCGAACAGCTTGGTTGCGCTTCCAACCAACCTCAAGAACATGCATCTGCTGTGTCAGCATTGTCTGTCATGCCAGGCGTTGCAGACTGTCGAGGTGATCAGCTGCGACAGCACCGACGTACCTTTCCCGACGACATGACGCACGATCAACGAACTCGTCGAGCTACCACCACGAATCGGAATTCGGAAGATCGCGTTTATTATTCGCAGCGTCCCAGGGTTGACTCCGAGGCATACAACGTCGGCCGCGCATCTCCTGTATGTTACAGCTGTGGCGCCTCAGGACACATTGCTCGTTTTTGTCGCCGGCGCCGACAGACAACAACATATGGCCCACCACCAACTTGGCCTAATTTTGGACGTGATAGTTATGACGACCGTTGGCCGATAGACCCTGCAAACACCACAGGCGCGCCACCTCGGTATACCTTCCGTCAGTATAGTAGAAGGAGTGGCTCGCCAGCTTCTGACCGCAGCCTGACGCCCCCAACCAGTCGCCAACGCCGTTCACCGTCACCACGGCGACGTGCTACGTCTCCACCGCCGTCGGGAAACTAGCCGGCGCGGCCGATGGAGGTAAGGTCGCCGGACAGTCTGTGTATCTGCGAAATACTCCTCTGCCTATCATGATGGTGAAGAACAAAGTGCGTGTGTTAATTGATAGTATACCTGCAACAGCATTAGTGGATACTGGTGCTACCGTTTCCGTCATGAGTGTGACTTTCAAAGAGAGGCTGGGTAGGAAAGTTATGTTCCCGTGGAATGATGGTGTGACGTTTCGTGGTGTCAGCGGAGAGTGCCTAGTTCCCCTTGGTATTTGTGTTGCAAGTGTTTTATTCGGAGGAGAAGATCTTAAAACAGAATTTCTCGTACTACCGCGATGCACTCATGATGTGATTCTCGGGATTGACTTTCTTCAGGATTGTGGTGCATCCGTTAACTGTGGCACAGGCGAAATTACTTTGAATAGCGCGCTTCTCGCCACCCTTGCCGACACATCCTTACCAGTGAAAAACTATTGTGTTGTTTCGAACGATTTGCTGCTACCGCCTTGGTCGCTGTCACGTATCCCTGTCAATTTCGCTGCTGCCGACCTTTCATCGTTTGACGCGCAAGTCCAGCCACTTACGTCGAGCTGCGCAAAGAAAGATGTACTTGTACCACGCTCTGTCGTGAGAGTAGTGAATGGCGCCTCCAATTTGTGGGCTTTCAATTGTTCTTGCGTCCCTGCCGTTCTCCCGCGTGATATGAAGCTTGCTGAATTTGACGAGATTACTTACAGCTCCATTACAGTTCTAAGCGAGGAGGAGCAGTCTCATACTAGCGATCCCCAAAGAAGCATTTCTGAAGAGCAGATCCTACGAATGATCAACAAGGCACTGCCCTCACATGAGCGCCGCGCGCTCGCACAAGTTTTGTGGGCACATCTTTCTGTGTTCGATTTCACACAAGGCGACAAGCAGGCTTCACTCCCGCGTTCTCGTGCTCGCCACAGAATTGACACCGGATCTGCGCACCCCATTAGGCAAAAGCCTTACCGCGTTTCTTCAGCAGAGAGGACAGTTATTGCTGAACAGGTGAAAGACATGCTGCGGAAAAGTGTTGTCCAAGAGTCTTCTAGTCCGTGGGCAGCACCAGTAATCTTAGTAAAGAAGAAGGATGGATCGTGGCGGTTTTGCGTTGATTACAGGAAACTGAATGCGGTCACCAAAAAGGATGTGTATCCGCTTCCTAGAATTGATGATGTCATCGACTGTCTACATTCCGCTGCCTACTTTTCATCACTGGATTTGCGATCGGGGTATTGGCAGATACCCATGCACCCAGACGATAAGGAGAAAACGGCCTTCGTGACACCAGACGGTCTTTATGAATTTAACGTTATGCCGTTCGGCCTTTGTAACGCGCCAGCAACATTCGAACGATTCATGGATACTATCCTCCGAGGACTTAAATGGGAAATTTGTTTGTGCTACCTCGATGATGTGGTGATTTTTGGCAGCACATTGAGTGAACATAACAGCCGTCTCAATCTTGTTCTGGATTGTGTCAAACAAGCCGGCTTGATCCTAAATTCCAAGAAATGTCGTTTTGGAGAAACCGAGACGTTAGTACTTGGGCATCTGGTCGACAAAAACGGTGTGAGGCCAGATCCACGGAAGATTGAGGCAGTCAGCTCCTTCGAAGCACCGAAGTCAGTGCGGGAGTTGAGGAGTTTCTTGGGCCTGTGCTCGCATTTTCGGCGCTTCGTCCCAAGATTCGCCGACGTGGTGTACCCCCTAACATGTCTTCTCCAAAAAGCCGTCCCTTTCAACTGGACATCGGCTTGCGACGACGCGTTCCGTCAGCTAAAATTTCTACTAACATCAGGGCCCATATTGCGTCACTTCGATGCATGCGCACCTACGGAAGTGCACGCTGATGCCAGTGGCATCGGCATCGGCGCCGTACTTGTGCAACGTCATCAAGGAGCTGAACACGTTGTGGCTTATGCTAGTCGCTCTTTGACTAAGGCGGAACGCAATTACACTGTGACCGAACAAGAATGCTTGGCAGCTGTTTTCGCTGTCCACAAATTTCGACCTTATATCTACGGACGCCCGTTCACTATCATTACTGACCACCACGCGTTGTGCTGGTTGGTGAATCTCCGTGACCCGAGTGGACGACTGGCACGTTGGGCTCTTCGACTGCAGGAGTACGACTTCGTTATTTCCTACAAGTCCGGGCGTCGCCACGCAGATGCGGACTGTCTCTCCCGCCTTCCTCTGACGACGACGGAGTGTGACGAAGACAATTTTGATGACTGTTTTGCTCCCATTTCTTCTACATTCCCAGACTCGATGACTTTCAAAGCAGAGCAGGAAAATGATATTGGTTTGGAACCTCTATTTGTGGCCGCATCGCGTCCTGGAGCCACCGGTCGATTTTGTGTCCGTGACGGCCTGCTTTACAAGACCAATTATTCGGTTAAAGGCGCACGCTTCCTTCTGGTGGTGCCGCAGAGTCTGCGAACGGACATACTGAGAGCCATGCACAACGATGTGACCTCTGGTCATCTAGGATTCATAAGAACTTTGAACCGGACACAGGAGCGTTTTTACTGGCCCAGAATGCGGGACACGGTCAAGCACTACGTCGCCAGTTGCGAACAATGTCAACGCTACAAGCGCCCTACGACCGCTCCGCCAGGTCTTCTCCAACCTCTGCCGCCGCCTCTCCTGCCATTTGAACAAGTGGGTATCGATCTTCTGGGCCCATTTCCCCGATCATCTAACGACAACCGATGGGTGATCGTATGTGTCGACCATCTGACCCGTTACGCGGAAACGGCGGCCGTGCCATCTTCAACAGCTGCGTCCGTTGCAACGTTTTTGCTTCGATTCATTATTCTTCGACATGGTCCCCCCCGTGTGATCATTAGCGATCGCGGTCGTCAGTTCGTTGCGGACGCCGTAGAAGAACTGCTTCGTCTCTGCAGTTCGCAGTTCCGTCATTCAACGCCTTATCACCCTCAGACAAATGGGCTTGTAGAACGTACGAACAGAACTCTAATTAACATGCTGGCCATGTACGTATCTTCCGATCACAAGGACTGGGATGACGTACTCCCCTTCATCACCTATGCCTATAATACTGCAAAGCATGAGACGACCGATTACAGTCCTTTTTATCTCCTTTACGCACGTTCACCGCTAAGCTGCATTGACACTATACTACCGTTTGACTTTCACAGCGAGTACTCTGTTGCCAAGACGCTTTGTCTTGCCGAAGAAGCCCGGCGTATCGCTCGTCTTCGTACTGTGGCATCGCAAGACCGATCGAAAGAGCGCTATGACAGCCGACACCAGTCTGTCTCGTACGCCAAAGGAGACTTTGTGTGGTTGTGGACTCCTCAACGTAAACGTGGCTTATGCGAAAAGTTTTTACCTCAGTACACGGGCCCATTCGTCATTGTAGATCGCTTGAGTGACTTGACGAACGTAGTGGCACGCTTGACGTCGACTGGTCGTCGGTCTAGCCGGACCCAGTTAGTACATGTTGCCCGTCTTAAGCGGTTTCACCCTACGCTTTCCGAGTGATTTGGACTTGCCCAGCAGGCTTCGTCTGGCAACCGGGGATTGCTACGGCATGAGCCGGGCGAGAAGAAGAGGAAGAAGAAGTGAGCTGGTGCAGCCTCAGGACGCCATCTTGACTTTACCATCCATTTCGCCCCTTGAATAAAGCCGGTTTAACATTAACCGTAACAATATATATATAGTCATATCATGAGAAGCCAACAACCACTGACACCAAGGACAACATAGGGGAAATTACTTGTGCTGAATAAAGGAAATAAAGAAACGATCAATTAGTGGAAATTAAAGTGCACGAAAAAACAACTTGCCGCAGGTGGGAGCCGAACCCACAACCTTCGCATTTCGCGTGCGATGCTCTACCAATTGAGCTACCGCGGCGGCGTTTCCCCATCCACTTTCTTGGCTATTTATGTGTACAAGTAGAACCCTGGGAGTGTTAGCCAGCGCCACCACTCATAGACCTTGGCGGCGGACGTAGAATGTCGTTTTTGCCGCAGGCGTCACGAGAACGTGATCTTTTTGGGTGAAGGCAACTGGTCAATAAACCCACATATGCCACCTGAAGGCATCAATGTTGCCGGATTCGATGTAATAACGAGAAGAAAGGCGGTTAACCGAGGGGCCCGATTATTATTAGTCATATCATAAGAAGCCAACAAACACTGACACCAAGGACAACTTGGGGGAATTACTTTTGCTTAATAAATGAAATAAAGAAACGATAAATTAATGGAAATTGAAGTGGATGAAAAAAAAACTTGCCGCAGGTGGGAACCGAACCCACAACCTTCGCATTTCGCTTGCAGTGCTCTACCAATTGAGCTACCGCGGCGCCGTTTCCTAGGACACATAAATACCCAAGAAAGTGGATGGGAAAACAGCGCGCAGATGAACGGAACGCAGATTCAGAGAGCTATTACTATCAGTGTTCCTGTGAGCCATCACTATCTAGCATTCGGATTATCGGAAAGAGCGGGTATGTTCTTGCGAGAGAGATATTGGAAGCGTGCCATATTAGAAAGAATGTGAAGACGTGTATAAGTGACACGTCTGTCTTGCTGCTTTGAATTTGTTCTTTTTACTGTCCTCAATTAACTTTTGTGTGTAGCTTCACCAACTACGCAAGTACACGCAGGTAGACGTCGTATACGCGAGCCAACTGGTTTTAGTTCCTCAATAAAGTACAGCTGC
Source organism: Dermacentor variabilis (assembly GCF_050947875.1). Classification (NCBI taxonomy): domain Eukaryota; kingdom Metazoa; phylum Arthropoda; class Arachnida; order Ixodida; family Ixodidae; genus Dermacentor; species Dermacentor variabilis. The sequence continues at coordinate 66,450,541 of NC_134574.1, forward strand.
AATCAGGGCGAGTGAAGCCTCTCAGAGCATGACCATGTGGACTCGTAGGGTGATAGTTGGATGCGGCGCATTGTGGCGGGTGTCTTGGCGCCAGGTGTCTTGTCAGTGGTCAGATCTGAGATGTTCTACGTGGCGTGATCATCTGTGCGGTGCAGGATCTGTGGCAATAACACGCCAGCATTTGAGTCGTTCGTGCTATATACATGAAAGCTGCAGTCGTGTGGTCAGTAAAGGTTACTCCCTTAATAATGTACACAATTATTTTTTGTTGAACTACAAAAAAGTACAATAAAGAGATGATTTGGGTTAAAGTATTCTATGTACAGAGTACTCTCACTTGACCGTCGGCGAAGAAATTTTTCTGGACATGCCCCCCGTTCTTCGCCTCCCGTAGAATGCGTCGCGGTTTTCTTGACCGCTGTGTTGACAACGTCGCCATTCTAGAGTCTGCTCTCTGCGTCACCTCAGTTATATGGCGGCCGTAGAAGAAAGACTTCATGGCATTTTTCCTTTAACGGGCTCGAGGCCTATCCCGAATTCTTTTTTTTTCTCCGGTTCGTGGTACCGCAAACAGCGCAGAACGTGTGCGGGAGGTGGGTATACAACCTCTGTACAAAACTGCCTGTACTCCCAGGTACAAACTGGTAAACCGCTCCGAGGGATACTGCGACGCGCTTCTCGACAGTCGAATTCCCCTGCCGGAAGGAGAACCTCCCGAAGAGCTCGACCTGGACGCCCTCATGGAATCGTCCGAGGCCTGGAAAGCTCTGCAGGAGGCGTCCGCCGACTCGGGGTCCCACTCTGCCCCGAGGGACGACTGGCGCCGTGAGGCAACCGTCACGTGCAGCGCCGACGGGGCAGACGACCTCGCGGCGGACGACTTTGACCCCTGTGCTACCGTTTTCGTGTTCGACATCTTCAGCGACCCGTGTGAGATTAACAATCTGGCATCATCCTTACCAGAGGTGAGAGAGTCAGGCGCAGTGAGCGAGTGAGTGAGTGAGTGAGTGAGTGAGTGAGTGAGTGAGTGAGTGAGTGAGTGAGTGAGTGAGTGAGTGAGTGAGTGAGTGAGTGAGTGAGTGAGTGAGTGAGTGAGTGAGTGAACGAGTGACTGGGTGAGTAAGTGAACGAGTGGGTGAGTGAGTGGGTGGGTAGGTGGTTCAGTGAGTGAGTGAGTGAGTGAGTGAGTGAGTGAGTGAGTGAGTGAGTGAGTGAGTGAGTGAGTGAGTGAGTGAGTGAGTGAGTGGGCGAGTGAGTGAGGAGGCGTGTGAGTTGGTCGGTCGGTTCGGTCTAGCCCGGTCCGGTTAAGTTGGCCGGTCGGTTGCCACTCCAGTTAATGAGCGTACGAGTAAGCGACGTAGCGAGCGACCAGACGACCGATCTGGTGAGTAGGGCGGTATGTTACGGCACAATCAGGAATACAACCTGCGCGATATGTTGCTTAGAGTTCTCAAGCCTTAAGAAGAAAAACAAATTGCCACTGCACAGACCCGTTCCTGCAACTTCGCACGTTAAACGCACCATCAGCACACCGAGCTTCGCTAACAACGCGCGCCGATCAACGTCGGGTTCATTGCAGCAGCTGCGATTTCCTGTCGTCATGCCGGGCATCAGGGCACCAAACGGCGCCACGTGACACAACTACCCGTCCAACACAGCGCACTGCCATCTGTTGAAATGTTTGAACAGTGGCGTGTGTCAGTTAACCTCGCATCAAGGCAGAATAAAAACAAATTCTGCAGTTCTAACTCACCACGAGGCTAGCAGTTGAGGCGAGGTACGGTGCCAAGTGCCCTCTACGCTGCGTTACTCGGCGTAGTGCTCCTATTTTAATAGCGCACATTCCGCAAAAGAAACGAAGCCAACACATGAAGTTAGGGAACGCGGTAGCCAAGGAAAGGATGGGGAAATTCAAATGTTTCTTTCTTTAAGTGGAATGTACAAATAGGAAAATGGAAAGAAGAGTACGAGCGACATCCGTGTCAGCTATATGGTGCTGTCATCAAGACGTACATTGAACTCTTAAACACGTGTTAACGTGAGGCTACAATATTCTGGTATCTGGCTCGGCCATGAAGCGTGCGACCTCGGACGAGTAATTTTTACCAAGCGGCACTTTTTGTGCATCGTCAACCTGCACACTTTTTTGAGGCGGTCAGTGTATTGACTGTAGCACGTGTAAAGTACTTTTCGCGTTTTCTTTTTTTGTTGGTGTTTTTCTTGGTCATTGTTCTCGTTCTCGTGCTCTCGTAATTGTTAATTTTACGCAACGACACTTGCCAATTACAAGGGCAAAGTCAAGGACCTGACGGTGGGGGCAAAATACAAGAAAGCAATGAGTATAGTTTACAAAGGGCCGTAAAAGAATCCCACTTCGCGAGAAAGCTGGCAATAATAAAGCACACAGCACGGGCATGTGGGGAGGTTTTCGTACGAGGAAATTTGCATACAATACACCGTTAACTTTCTTCCTTTACAGGTGCGCGACGATTTACTTGGTAGACTGACAACGTACCGTGCGACCTTATTATCTCCTCGCCCAGCGAATAACGAAGCGGACGAGCGTGGTTACCCGGAATACCACAACTGCACCTGGTCTCCCTGGTTAGACGTGGAACCATCGCCGCGCCAAGAATGCCCCTGCTGAAAACACTGTCATCGCACAAAAAAGTTCAGACACGATTAAGTCACCGTGTGGCACTACGCGCTAAGCTCTCATTACTGTCATAGTTAGCTCTACCTCATGATGTCCAGTGTTTATAATAGTAAGGAAAACCTCCCACGCACAACACGAGCGTTCCCCCCCTCTCCCCGGTATCCTTGAAGTCGCCGTCGCTAGGTAACGTTGTCGAGCATGATCTCCAAATTGTTGTTTACACCGAACAGGTCTGGCAACACTGACCAAATTGCTATGTTTGTGAGAAGGGTGAAACCACAGATCAGTTTTTCGTTGCTTGTCAACAATTTATGAACTGGCAAAAAAAAAAGAAACTTAGAAACACCGTTCCGCCTTCTTGAACGTATATACCTGTTCTTTGATACTATCAGATGCCTCGACTCTCACAAAAAGCGACGGGAAAATTCTCACCCGTATGCTCGAGTTGTAGAGGTTGCGTGCCGGGCTTGCAATTGCGCCGACTGTGACCGCCCTCTGGTCTCGTATGTACCGCAGTCCGCGTGGTTCTTCGGGCCCGTTCGGCAGCACCACTACCGAAATCGCGAACCTAACACGAGTGCTCTGAACTTGCCCCGAATTTTTTTTTTTTTCGGACCCGTCTACGCCACCTCCGCGCTCTGGCCTTGCGCCTTCCCGATCTCGAACACGGGGGAACACATAGACCGTTCTACGTTCTCCTGTTATAGACTTCACGCATGAAAAAAAATAATAAATTTAGGGTGCTTACGCGTATGAATATGCTGCTGTGCCGTACCTAAAGGCAAGCTTTCGAATGAAAAAAAGAACGTATTGTTTGCCACCGAGTCCCTGAACGCCTTCTTGCAACCGCTTCACATCACAAGTGTTACTTAACAATAAACTTTACAGTAACGCTGTCCCATTAACCTGTTGTTAAGAGCTTGTTGTTCTGGAACTCTATTTCATTGTTTGCACAATAAAATTCCACTAAGACCGTCAAGTAATATTTGCACAGTTGAATGTTAGGATTTTTCTTTATTTCCAAAAAAGTATCTTCTCGATCGTAAGTCAAACACTTGAATATATGTTTTTATTGAGGCGAATATTCAAAATTTCGAATAGGAATGGAATAGTATTCGCTATTCTATATATATATATATATATATATATATATATATATATATATATATATATATATACTATATACTATATATATTATATACTATATATATTATATACTATATATATTATATACTATATATATTATATACTATATATATTATATGATATATAGTAATAGTATTCACTACTACATTCGCATTCGATTCAAGTCTCAACTATTCGAAGTTGCCAAATACTTGTTTTGTTAGAATACTGTAAAAGAGAACAGTTGCGCTCTACATTTACAAAGGCCAATGCAACTGCTGCGGGAGAACCCCGGTGGCTGCGCTGACGACAACCCAGTTCACTATAAAACGCCTGGAGAAAATCACTTCTACACAGTAGTTACAGGTCGTTCAGTAAGCATTCCTTGCCTCGGGCTGCTTAGAAATTTGTCGTCTTGATCTAGGCAAATCAACTTATTAGTTGGCCAATGTCACCACGTTTCGATTCCTTTTTCGAACGATGCGCAGTGCTCTGGTGTTGCACTTAGCTCATCCAGCGAGCACTAGCACACTCTCTAACGCGGTGCGTCTGGTAACATACTCTATGTCGGTTACAGTACTGTGATTGTCTTGCTGCACTAGATACGACTGCATTTCTTTCTTTCTGATTGACAAGCTTTGCATTTGACATGACATCCAGTTTTGACGGCATTAGATCTACCAGGCAGTGGCCTGTGTCACGCTACTATTTTTTATTTTGCCTAATTAGATAATTAGCGAAGATTAATTAACCAACTCCTGAAGCAACGAAGCTAGGGAAAAAAAATTCCAATTAGAAAGTTGCAGAGCGGCTTGCAAAGCACAACTCGGGCTGCTGCCGCGCTATCGCGCGAGAGCATCGCCGCAACGCTACGACAGTCTCGTTCTCGGGAGCCTGCGTTACCCGCGCGTTGCTCGACCGCGCAACCTCTCGCCAGTGCAAATGAAAACGCGCCAAGCATCTCAACGCGCTCGCTTGCCTGCAAGGCGTTCATAAATTGAAAGAACCCTCAGCGGCGTTCAATTGGACATTAATGCTTTCGCATTCACAAGTCATCAAAAATGCTTAGGTGTCCTCGGATTATTGTTTTTTGTGACGGAACAAAAACTTCCACCTCGTGGAAATCAAAAAAGCCTGCTAAAAACCATTTCCAAGGCTTTATTAACTAATATTGATATGAATCCTGACCGACAAAGTTATAACTCAAGTGTCCTAACTGTACTTCCTCGGTTGAAGCACAACAGATTCAAGAACGTAAACTGTTCCGGACTGGAAATCACTGTTGCACAAGAAGACCGAAGCAGCCACGCGCTTGCTGTATAAGTAACTGTGAGCCGCGAAGCGATCCACGAGCGTTTATTAATTTACCAAACAAGCGGCAGCCAGAATCCAAATCTTTCTGCAGAGTCAGCTCAATTTCGAGGACGCGCTGCTCAGATCTTGCCAGAAGCTTGCACTTGTAAAGAAGCGCTGCACATAATTCGGCCTCAACTGCCGGCACCTGGTGGACCACGTTCCTCCTCACGCCGAGATCGTCGAGCCGAGCGTGGACGCGGCATTTTCCCGGAGGCGCCCCGTGTTCTTCGCCTTCTTGTACCTCCCGCCGAACGCGTCGCAGTTTTCTTGACCGCTGCGTCGACCACGACGTCGCCGCCATTCTCGGCTCCGCTCTCCCGCGTCAGCTCGGTGACCTGGCGGCGTTCGGCCCCGCTTCGCTCGTCTTTCCTGTCGACCTCGCCGCCGAGACCGGCAACAGCGGTCGCGTCTAGGTCGAAGGCGCGGGGCGAATCCGAGTCCCCATCGACGAGCCCGCCTCGCCTGCCCGAGCTCTTGTCCAGGCGTAGCACGGGCTCTGTCCATTGGCGCATGGCGGTCTCCCCGTCGGTCATGTCGCCCTCGCCGCGGCGGGCCCTCACGATGGTCACCAGAGCGCCGATGGCGCAGCCGACGAGTACGCACCCGGCCGACAGCAACAAGAGGACGGCCAGGCTGTAACGCATTCGTTTGCTTCTGCCGATGCCGGAGGCGCCGGTGCCGAACCTGGTCGAGTTGAAGTCGAGGCGCTCTCCTGGCGTCGGCGCTACGGGCCACGTGAGGAGCCCTTGGGGAGTCGGCGCCATGGGATAGGGGCTCATGGGAGGAGGGCCCATTGGGGAGACAGGCGGCATCGGCGGGCGGCCTTGAAACGCCATGCGGAACGGGGAAGTCTGGGCTGTCTGTCCCCTGTCGTAGCTTCCACGGCTGGTAAAACTGAACTTCAACTTCTTCTCCTTCCAGGCCCTTGCTTTATTAAGAAAAACAGCTGTCAGAATGCAGCCTGTTTTAAGCGTAGAAAGGAACGAATCGAAGAACGTTGCGTAAGCTGCATAAGACAAACACTGCGAGCGAGCTTCTCCTACAACATAATAAATCTGTTTAGAACGAAGCAATCTCAATTAATCTAGTCGAACCAAACGGTAACAATGAAAAAGCAGAGGGCGTAATACACGAAGCTCTTAATTCCTTCAATTCTACATTGCTCAGGGAATCTTTTTATTATTTTTTTTAATATGTCGTACCATTCACCTGGTCTCACTTAACTACTCACTACTCTTTTACTCGAATTCTTCCTTTTTCAAGTTCACTTTCCTAAAGCCACTATCTCTGCGCACAACCCGATTCTTTGTCCCTCCCCCATTGTACTTATGTCATATATTTTAAAGGCTCATCGTCATCATCAACCCTACGTTCTATGCAACGCAACACATTACTCCTAAAATGTGTTAACTGAGAGTTTACAAGATTATTTAGTGGGCCTGGCGACAACTGATGTCATTCTGACGGACACATTCTGACAAAAAGAATTTTTATTGGCATTTTTTGTCCTACTGATGCCTGGAGTTTCTCTTTTGGCATTACTGACTTCATGCAAGTATTTCTCACTGAATTGTGCACTCCAAGATTGTGCATCAACTGCAAAAGCATTGATGGAAGTAATGATATGCAAAATGCGTAGAATTCATCGTGAAACATTTCGGATTGGAATTGCGCTGCAAGTTTGAACAAAATCTGCAATATGTTTGAATAAAACGGGTAGGATGTACGGTTGGGTATTTTTGCTCAGTGTAAGCATGTCGTTGTATGTAGTGGGTTCTCTTATTACATTGTTTTTCACGATGTTTTGCGCCAAGCATTTCCGAGTGACTCTATAGGCGCCTTTTAAGCCTGCTAGACATGAAATAGTTAATATTCTCATAGCTGGTGTTCCTGTAGTGAATTTTCGCATAGAGTCCACATTCTTTAAAGTTGACAAAACACATTAAAGAATTGAAAATTTTTATTCTATTCTGTATCTGTACGTTTTTCTTATAATTCTGAAGATGTGAAAAAATGCGGTGAAATTCAGTTTTAAATTACCGAACTGAATTGGTGGCTGAAAGGGTTAACCCTATGCAAATTCAATTCGTCAGAAGCGTCAGTTACTGTAGTAACGGTTTCTTTATTTTTATGATCATCACTTACTGCAAATAGTGATCTTCACACTTTAGTACATTCCATTCTCTAGTGCCGGCTCAGTTAAATTTAGATTGGTTTCGGTACCTTCCCATGAGTACTTCTTTAGTTATGAAATGACAGATACTGTCACTTATGACAGAAATGACACTTACCGCGTCAATTACATAATCGCAGCTAGGTTCAAGAGGCATGCTTTAGTTTTTGAACCCCGCTATAACTACTTTTTCAGAGTATCGACACACACTATTTTCCTGGCATAGATGTTTTTTTTTTTCTTTCATTCTAGCAAAATTGAACTTACTTTCACTCGATTACATAGTCTGATACACGCCCTAACAGAAGCCTGAAACACTTTCTTGAACATAGCAAGAAAACATTGCCGATCTGTTGAAGAGGCGGCTGTGAACATGTGAGTGAAATATTTTTGCACAGCACGCAGCAGGGAACTTACAATCGGCTCTAAAAGGCAGCAAAAAGAAAAAGAAAAGAAACCGTTTGCTTTCGCTTCCTCAATGCTGTCATGCAACGTCATCGAAAGCAGCTGGCCCACCAATGCTATTGGTTAATTTCGTGATTGCGAGAGCATTCTTAGCAATACGCAATTGCTAACTTTGCGTTAAATAAATGAAAAAAATATATATATACGTGTGTCTGCGATCTCAGAACGACAGAAATAGAATGATTTCATCATCGCACTGGGCCTTGCGGCGTCGGCTGTGCGAGTCTACACCGCGGCTGCCACGGAGTTCTGCGACGAGCCCACTCGCCGCCGCAACGCTCCACTTTTGGCCCAGGCTTTGCTCCCTTGGATTCTTCGTTGTGTAGGTGCCAGCTAGCTAGCGGAGACGAAAAGAGAGAGAAAGCCGGGTATCAGTGCGATAACTCCTCTTATAGTTGAAGGACTCGAAAACATTTAGCGGCATGAGACTCTTGAGACTACGTCCTTTATAGTAAGGCCATGGTTAGTTATAAAAGTGTTTTAGGGTCCGTTTGAACATCTACCAGCGTAGGGCTTGTCTAGCGTCCTCCCTCCTGTGGCCACTATCAGACAACGAATCGATTTTGTCTTATGTTGTCGTCGTTTCTCATGCTTATAGAAAGACATTTCCGAAGCACCATTTCGTCAACGCGCAGACTTCTTTTTGTCAACCTGTGATGATGAGCCCTGCTCACGCCAATGATTATAGGGTCACATGCCGGCTCTCACTGCATAAGTCAGAAGGGCCAGCTGACAGTGTCGTTGGCCCAACGTGTCGGTCTGATCCACTTTCCGTAAGATGTCACTTCCAGAAAGACGAGTATGCTTAGGCGTGCGACTGTGGCCCGGTTTCCACGCACAAAGCTTAGTGTTTCAGGTTTATTGCGGACGTCGACCCCGGGTCACAAAGAAAGATAAAAGTGCCAACGTTGCGAGGGTGAAGCTGCTGGTTTCGGTATCGACGCTACTGAATTATTTTCCGTACTGGTATTACTATGCGACGACAGAACTCGCATTTCAAGTCATTTTAGCGCACAAGGATTTCAGATAAAAATTGGCGGACGCTTAAGCTTCGCATTTAATAGTGGAACGCGACAGCATTCAGAGATCTCTGATTCCTTCTCACGCTTACTGGCAACTGCAGCTTATGTTCCCGTAATGTTCGCCGGGAAAGGCTGGCGGCGAACGCTATGCACGAAGGCGAGCTTCCTGGTAGAAACGCGGCCCCTGGCGCGGTCCGATCCCGGAGGGAGGGGACAGCCGCGCCAAAAAAAAAAATTACATTATTTTCAGTTTCTGTTACTGTTTCGCACTTTTAGCATTTTAGACTGAGAAGATGTAACATAAAAGGCATGCTCTGTCGGTGTTTTGTTTCGTGATCTTCGTTTGTGGGCTGTCATTCTCTAAATTCCGAGGAATAATTCTGTCAAGAATTTAAGGTAAGGCGTGAGCCACTTTAGGGATAGAATGGTGTGGCAATATAACCCGCATATACCGCATGACATATAGCAGGGCGTGGCATATACACATACCTAAATATATATGCGAATTTTCGCTCATGGGGAGGCCGGCGCCGGGTGCCGACGACGACACCGGATTTTCTACAACATGGCACCCTTAACGATTTCGCGTTAATATGCATATTAGGCACGTCGCTATCGCTATAACTGTTCACTGGTATATTTGTTCATTCCAGCACCCTAATACCAACTTTTTCTTTCACGAAAGGCGAAAGCCTTTGGGCGGCAATTGCCGATAAGGTTATGTTAACGTTGGGCTGCAACGATTTGATGGTATACAATGAATATCAGTGTATTTTGCGCGGGTATTTTGTAGCTCAGTGAAAAAGTTGCAATTTCACTTGTATTGCGAAGAATTGGCAGCGATAGAAAGGCTTTTAGACTTCCAGACCAAGTAAAATTCGTAACTTTACAGGCAGTACAAATTGCAGTAAACATTCGCTCACTCTACCTGGTTGCATGCGTAGCAGACAACGCTGTGAAAGCTATACAGGCAGCGCGGTCGTGTGTATCACTCCGTGCGTTTCTTTGCTAACTAGCTTTTCATTCACGACTCTTGTACTAATTAATGATGTCCTTGACATACAAAACTGTAACATACGCAGCCAACGGTGCGTCAAATTGCGCATTACCCGCCGTGGTTGCTCAGTGGCTATGGTGTTGGGCTGCTGAGCACGAGGTCGCGGGATCGAATCCCGGCCACGGCGGCCGCATTTCGATGGAGGTGAAATGCGAAAACACCCGTGTACTTAGATTTAGGTGCACGTTAAAGAACCCCAGGTGGTCGAAATTTCCGGAGTCCTCCACTACGGCGTGCCTCATAATCAGAAAGTCGTTTTGGCACGTAAAACCCCATAATTTATTTATTTTTAAATTGCGCATTATTTGTACGCGTTGTATCAGTGGCAATGGGACGTAATTTTGCCCAAAACGTTTTCAGCAATAAGTGGGCAGCACCAGCTGTAACACTGGAAGCTAACTTCACATCAAACCACCTGTGGCTTCAAGTGGAACAGACCTCAGTAGGTGCATTTGGGGCTCCACATACGAAACTGTCGCCAATGGAGCGTCCCAAGCCTCATTTTATGCTCGCGAGGGTTCCGACGGAAACTTATGCTCCTTTCCTAAGCGTATCACTCCTGAAGAAAGCCGAACGCCAGGCAGGGTGCGTCCATTTGAACCAGTAGGTGCCTGGCGGCGATGGGAATCGAACCCGCAACCACCGCAAAGGAGGCGGGTGCTCTAAAACTAGGCCACGCTGCGGCGGCCTAGCGGTAGAGCATCCACCTCATATGCGGGGCTTGCTCCGTTCAGATCCCGGTGCCACCGAAACCCACCGTCTTTTAACGCGACAGCGTCAAGGAGCTCGTGTCGCAGAAAAGCCGGTGTCGTCCGTGTCGGCGGCGTTGGCCGTGAGCGATAAATCCCAGCAGGCATTTCATGAATAAAAAACAACTTGCAAGATGGGCTGGGTGGGAATCGAACCAGGGTCTCCGGAGTGGGAGACGGAGACGTTACCACTGAGCCACAAGTTTTTTCTTTTTCTTTATTGCCTCGCTTTTTACAGAGTTTACGAGATCAGAAGAACAGATTAACAAGATAATAGTACCGAGAACCGTCAGCTGTTTGCTGACCACAAGCCATCAGTATTTCGGCATCTGCAACAACATTTCTAATCTTGGAACTCACTCTGGTACATACGACTGCACCTTCTGCACTTCGACAAAATGGGACACCGATTCGCAAAAATATTCGCGAACCGGTCTAGCGTCAATATCCGCATTGTGTACAGCAGCCCGAGTTCGCCATATACTGTGCAGGCCCAGGAGCATAACCAGATCGAAAGGCACACCATCGTCGTTTTCGACCGTGAGATAACGGATTCCGTGCGGACTTAATGGCAACTCTTTTTTCAAGGTTCTCTGTAAGATGTCCCAGAAGAACACTCAGCATTCCAGCACTCAGCACTCAACACTCAGCACCCCAGCAATTTAAAAATACATGCTCAATTGTCTCTGGTTTTTTGCATAACAAACAATGAGTACCCCACGGAACAAATAAACCCTTTTCTTCTAACCATGTTTTAACAGGTAAGGTTCCTGTGTGCAGCTTAAAAAGAAAGGTTTTAACCCCTGGCGCAACTAGCATTTTTTTAACGCGTTTCAAAACATCTTTTCCTTTGCCTGCACAGTATAATTCACGGTACAATGGCACAGGAAATAACACGTCCACAAGGTCTTTGTACAGTTTTTTGCGTGACACATCTGTCAAATATTGCAAAGAAAAACGCACCGATAAGAAGCGGAAAGATGACACCACTTCTTTTAGATATCCTCGTACTGGTCCTTGCTGACACACCGAAGGCACAACAAACTCTGGTAGCACTTTACCCAGCCTCAAGTGAATCATAGTTCTGAGAAAGGTATGATCTACATCTCTGAGAAAAACAAATCGACTGACGAGTTGTCTCACATACAGATGCACTAGACCAAGCCCACCATCACTCCCTCTTTTAAACAGATTTGTTCGGCTCGTTTTTTCCCATAGAGAGCTCCAGATAAAGACCGCGAAAACTCTGTGCATTTTTTGTACATTTAACCTGCTGCAATGCAAAACTTGCATCACATACCATAGCTTGCTTACAAGAAATAGGTTGCACGTCGTGGCCCGTGCGAAAATCGACTTATCCCATCCTTTCCACTTTTGTGCATTTTCACGTAACACCTCTGTTTGTTTTTTCCAATAAGGCTCATTATCAGAGTAGTACTGTAGGGGTACTCCTAAGTATTTTGTCGGTGTTTCTTGCCATTTAATGTTCAAAAACATCCTTGATGCGACGTCCCATTCCCCATGCCACAACCCAACGCACTTGTCCCAGTTTACTGCACTACCACTTGCTTGACAGAAACTTTTAACAGCATTGACGGTATGCATTATACTTTCATGATCAGCACAGAAAACTGCAATGTCATCAGCGTAAGCAAGAAGGCTTACCTCGGCTTGATGTAACGGAAATCCACGTATCGCGTTGTTCCTAATTACGCTTAGACAAAAGGGCTCAATATATATGCAAAAAAGAAGCGGTGATAATGGGCACCCTTGTCTGACCGAGCGCTGTACTGGTACGTATTCACTTACTGAGTTGTTTATTATCAATCTCGCCGTACATCCGGCGTAAGCCATCCGCACACCTTCGCTGATCACATTGCCTACATTCACATATTCAAGCATACATAGAAGCAGATCGTGCGGCACGCGGTCGAATGCCTTCTCAAGGTCAACCTGCAGCATAGCGACACTTAGTTGCATTGCATCACAGCATTCAAGGATTGATCGTGCTATGTGTGTATTTGTCATAATTGTCCTTCCTTTTATTCCGCACGTTTGATGTGGACCGACTAAATCTTTCATTACGGTCTGCGACCTGTTAGCCAATACTTTCATTAATATTTTATAGTCTATATTTGTCAGGCTAATCGGTCTATACGATGTGACGTTACGTAATTTGATTGGGCCTTCAGTTTTTGGTATTAGGACCGTGTGTGCTGACAAAAAGGACGGCGGTAGATGTTTGTTCGCGTAAGCCTCGTTGTATACTTCAGTCAAAACAGGTGCGATAACACCCTTAAACGCCTTGTACAATGCAGCGCTTAAGCCATCCGGTCCCGGTGATTTGCCATTATTTAAATGGTCAATAGCATTCTTAACTTCCTCTACTGTTATGGGCACTTCTAATACTTCCTTAGTTTCATCATCTAATGTTGGCATCAATGACATGAAGTCTTTTTTAAATCTATCAGCGTCAACTTGGCTACGAGAAAACAATACTTTGTAATATTCCAAAAAACAACTTGCTATTGTTTCTTTGTTGGTAGACAGTAACCCATTATGTTCTATTTCTGTTATTGCATTTTGGGAAGCATATTTCTTTTCGACTCCCAAGGCACGTTTTGTCGGCATTTCTCCTGTGCTCCATTTTTCAGCTCTGGCTCGAATCAATGCTCCATTGTATCGCTCTTGGTCTATCAGCTCAAGTTTTTGCTTTATGCTTTTTATGTCTTCTAAGAAATAACCGGGTTGTATACTTTCAGCTTCCAATAATTGCTTCAGATTCAATCTAAGACGGGATTCGAGTTCTTTTTTCGCGTGATTTAAGACACTGGCCCTTTCAAGTGCTTTCAATTTAATTGTTTGCTTACAAACTTCCCATTTATGTCCCCAACTATCTAAGTTTTGAGTTTTTGTTTTATCTATAGCCTTGAGAAACTGCTCACAAAACTCGTCGTCTTTCAGCAAGTTTGCATTAAATTTCCAAAGATCCCAGGAAATTTCTTTGCTATTTGTTTTTTTCCTTTCCAACACGGAAAGAAACCAAACAATGATCACTAAATGCAACAGGTGTGACTCGATAATCTCGACATGGCTGAATTAGTTCAGCCGACACGTACACTCTGTCAAGTCTAGCATGGCTCGCACCCTGAAAGTGGGTAAAGGTGACCGCTTTTCCACCGCAAAGACATTCACCTACGTCTTCTAGATTAAATTCTGCAATCAAGTCTTTCAAAACAGCAGTACTTGCATCATTGTGTTTCCCACTGGTTTTGTCACGTTCCGTATACAGACACAATTGAAATCACCCGCCAGGATTAGTCTACGCTCGCATTTCACATACGTCTCCATTCCTTCAAAAAAAGCTTTCGCTCTTGAGCCTGAGTTGGTGCATAAAGAGAAATTACTCGCCAATTTTCTGTTGACAGGGAAAAGTCAGATACAATGAAACGGCCTGACTCACAGGTAGTCACCGACTGCACTACAGCACCAAGACTCTGCCGAATTAACAAAATGCACCCCGAAGACCTCTCCACCGCATGGGCAACACACACGTTATAGCGTCTCGTGAAAGGACGCACCATACGCTCTGTCTGATCCTCTCTCTCTACTTTAGTCTCCTGAATGGCTACAATATCAAAATCGTGCTCCGTTACGAGGCGGTAAAGTTGGTTTTGCCGCCTGTTGGCACTAAGCCCTCGGACGTTAAGTGTTGCAATATTTATCGACCTCTCTAGGGACTCCATATTGGCGAGTGACACCAGACCGAGCCTACGGTGCTCCCTTCACAGACCTTGCCTTGTAGCAACACAGTCCAGTCGACGCTCAGGGCGTCGACTTGCCGCCGCCGCGTGTAAGCGACGCCGACCGCTGATGGCTTGCGGCCACCCGAGGCTTTTTGGTTCCAGGCTCGGTCCCACGCCTCTCCGTTGCTCGTAGCCGGGTGTCTTGAGAAGCCGTGCTTGCTTTGCTGAGTCGGCACTTCGTAGGTGTTGCCTCGGCGTCCATTGCAGCCTCATCCGTCGAATCACTGTCCTCGAGCGTCGCAACGACCTCGCTTACTGCGGTCTTGAGTTCAGCTGTTTTCTCACCACTCCCGGACGCACTTAGTGGCAGCTGCTTTCCTAAAGAGTGGGTTTCAGAAGGGCGCTCTGCCGAACGTTCTTCGTACTTTCCCGTCGAAGTGTCTTCCAGAGTGGCGTCCGCTGCCCGAGCGTCTGCAGCCTTGTTCTCTTGCGCACTTGCTGAGCTGGTGGACGCCGCCACTGCGGCCGCATCGCTGATAGACGCCACCATCCCAGCCACGCTCTCCGCTTCTTCGTCCATGAGCATCTCGCTCCGGTCTGCTTCAACGCCTACGCTTGCAACTCTGGCATACGAGCGAGTACAATTAGCCTGCTCGTGCCCGAACGCTCGGCAAGCAGCACACCTGGGCACTCGGCATTCACATCGTATGTGTCCAGTGTTGCGACAACGAAGGCATAACGGGGCACGTCCAGGCACAATCACTAGCGCAGTGCCGCTACCAAGACGCATCTGATGTGGGATGCGGTCTGGTGTGACACCATCGCGCAGCAGAAGACGCACTAGACGAGTCGTTGACTCGGCGCCCTCAAAGTCCTCGGCCTTCCACCGGTCACTGATGACTTCCTTTATCTCGCCATACTCTCGGTAGGCTCGTCGAATGGTCTCAGAGGTGACGCCGAACGCGACCCAATGTAGCTTAATCCTGAGTTCTTGCTTCGCTGGATCAATGACGAGGCATGTCCGGTTCTTCGCCAGTAGTGGTCCGGCGTCTAGCAGCGTCTGCTTTGCCTCATCTGTCTTCATGTTCAGCAGCCACACGTGCGACATTTGGTATGCTCCAATTCCGCCTACTTGCTGAATTACTCCAGCATCCTTCAAGGGCTTCCGGAAGTCGTCGATTCTATAAGGCCGTCCAGTGACGTCGCAGTGCAATACAACTGCGCGCCTTTGTCCTTCACCTGTTGGTAACGGCGGCAAGATGACACGGTAATCCTTGGGCAACGCGGAACACGCGGTACCACGGCCAACGTCGGCCGCTTTCGCAGCTCTCGAGGAGCCCTCCATTCTGCGTCCGTACTGCACGGCGTCCAGAAGCAGAATGACTTAGCCACGAGTTCGATGCTTCAAAGCGGTACAAAAGCGCCTCTAGTGAACGCGGTGTTGCCTTAGAAACGAGCTGCTTAAGGCTCAGGCCAATTGCTCAGGTGTGCGTCGCTTGCTCAGGCGCACATTTCGTTGTCGCGCCGAACGCTGCGTTGCTCGACGCTCACCGCGTCCGATGCGGGGCGCGTAGTTGCTGCGCCGTAGCCCATTGTCTTGCACCCCTTGGCGGGTCGACGGGAACGCTGTCGCGTTCCACTCTTGAAGGCGAAGCTTAAGCGTCCTCCAATTTTTGTTTAATGGGTAGAGATGTCCCCTGTCCTGATGCTCGGCTTCTTCTGTAGTTCACATCTCTAAAGGGGAGCCCAATAAAGATTTCATGTGAGAGGCATATGGTCTCGGGGCGCCTCTTGTCCAACCACAGACGGTCTTGTTGAAGAGCATCCGCCGCGTTTTTGGAAGGTACAGAGGATTTAGTGGCTCATGCCATGAAACTCTCAAAATGTAAATCCATGACGTCCAAACGTAAACATACGATGAAGCAGAGCGCGTATTAGATTAATTATCACTTGAATTAACTGAATGTTTCAAATACATAGGAGTTCACCTTATGCACTCACTACATCATGGACCACTCATATAGAAACCATCTGCTCTGGTGCATCGCGCACCTGTGGATACTTACGCCGTTATCTAAAAACAACATGTCCTGCGCTCCCCCCCCCCCCCGAAGAAATCTAGCATATATAACATACGTTCGACCCAATCTCGAATACACACCACCCGAGCGGCAGCCTTGGCAAGCCTGTCTTTCTGCTGAATTAGAAGCTGTGCAAGATCGCGCTGTGTGTTTCATCACAGTATTCTAGGCAGGTCAGTGTCACCGCTCTAAAAGGCACTCTAGCTCTATCACAACTGGAATCACGTCGAATAATTTCCGGTTTATGCCTCCTTCCCTCTCTTTATTACGCATCTGTGTCACGACAGGTGCTCCTTAGTCCTCTCCATGGAACATCTTCCCGTTTATCTCACATTCAACCCATAGCTCGCCTCAAAGGTCCAACATTAGTCATGAGCAGCTCATTCTTCCCCCAAGCTATTACACTGTGGAATTCACTTACTGATATCACTGTATCTTGCAAGGACCACTCAGAGTTCCGCGGCATCTTCTCACTAATACGAAAACGCCTTTGCCGCAGCGTCACTCATTTCTTTCTTTTCCCTCTACTATTACATTTTATTGTTGTTTACGGTAACTGCTCCTTACCTGCCATGTTAAAATTGCACTTTCACTTGTATTTTTAGAGTGCAGCTCTTGGGTGCACGTTTCTGCGGCGAGCGTCGGCGTTTCCCCTCGTAACCGAGCGAACGAGCACAGTGAGGGATGAAAGAGAACGCGGAGCGCAGTGGGAGGTGAAAGTCAGCGACAGCGAAGAGTGCGCGAGGAGGAAAGCGGAGGAGGGGGGTATGGGGAAAGCGTGAGAAGTGTAGTGCCGCGCAAGACGGGCTTTGCGGCGACGATGGCTACGAGATGGCGCGAGAGTAGCGCGCGTCGTCTGTGTGGAAACAAAGCGCTGCGTGAGCGGAGGTCTGTCTGTGGCGGCTGCTGTGAATCGCGCCCACGCGTCACCCGCGTGCTGCCTCTCTTGATCTCCAGACTAGCGAGGCAGTCGTGCCACACTTCGCTCCATTTGCAACGTGTCGTGCGAGACAGATTGTCTTCGCCAGCCAATATATCGCGAAATGAAAACACGCATAGGGCTGCGCTAAACTTTCAAATTAGGAAGTAGCGTAACCGTCGGTGATCTTTTTTTACAAATGTGTATGTACAGTCGAGTTCAACAGTTTAAGTACCAGAGTTGCGCTAAATTTCTTTTTTATTCTCAGCCTAGGCATAAAGGCTTAAATAAAGTGTGGTGCTCAGGTGCGCCTGCCTGACCGGCGCCATGCTTCTATACAATTTCACTTTTCACGGCTGTACCTCTAGACTTTTGCACTCGACTGTATATACATGTGTGTTTTTATATATTACGTGCGTATATGCACTTCTGTATGCCCCCCTCCTTACGTAACGCCCGCGGGCCTCTAAGGTGAAATAAATGAAATTAAATACGCGTGGTGCACGAGGGACGTTTCAATAGCGTCAGTGACATCGTTTTGCGACAAATTCCTTAAACAAGCGCTCACAAGCGTTATATAGCCGTTATCAGCTATGTTTCTCAGTGTCCCGAGAAAGCTATACGCCGCATCTAATTTAGATTTGGTTCGAATTGTGCCGAAACTTTATTGCTTTAGAGCGGGCCATCGGATCTGCCAGATCGGGACACTACAACAGAAACACAGCAACAAGAAACACACTGGGCGTGGGGCGGTCGTCTAACCACGTTCAGAGACCTCACCCAACACTACGGACTCGAAAGACGCACATTCCCGCCACCGCACGATAAATTGAACAGGAACGAGGCCGTAACTTTACGCTTGCTCCAGACACACACCTACCCTAGCATCGCTATCTTACACCACTGCTATCCGCGTTTATATCCAACAGACGCGTGTAAAACATGCGGTCAGAGAGCAACGCTGCGACACATGCACCGGGACTGTGCCGTGTGTGTGTAGTGATTTTTAGAAGAAAGGAACAGAGAAGTGCAGTGCCGTAACTGTCTCTCAAAGGAGGACACCTCAACAGCTCTGCACAGGGTAAGGGGAGTGGGGAGAAAAGGATCAGGAAGAGAAGGAAAGAAAGCGGCAAAACAAAAAAAAAAAGGACAAGGTTGAAGAAGGAGCGATGCGGGGCTTATAGCCGCGCTCTCAGCTGCGTTTCGCAGCAAAAGTCAAGGAGGGCAGCAATCACTCTTTTGACGATAGAGGCGTGCGCTGCGGGAAACAGAAGGGCTCCCTCCGTGTCGCAAGGCAGACCCACGCGACGATACGAGGCACAAAGCGCAGTGCGCTCAACATCAAAGGATGGGCAATGCAACAGGAGGTGCTCGAGAGTCTCTTCTTCGCCGCATTCCACACATGCGGGGCTGCCAGTTCCGTGCAGTCTGTGCAATCGGGCGGCCGTGCTGTAGCAGCCGACGCGCAACCGCAGGAGAAAGGAGCGGTCCCAGCGGGAGAGGCCGGCGCGGGGGAGGGGACTGTGCCGGCAACAACGGTAATCAAACCAGCTCCGTTCGCGACGCGTCCATAATCGCGGCCGTTGCCAGGGTAGGAGAAGGCTCGAGTTCGCTTCTTCCCGACGCCGCCCCGGTTGCGGGAGCCGCCGGGGACCTTGTCCATAGGCGTCGCCGCCGCTGGGAGGCGGCTATCAGAAGTTCAGAGCTGGCAGACCAGCTATGGGCCGTCCGGCAAGCCGAAGATGCCGCTCGAGTCCAAGGACTTCGAGCCGTCACCTGAGGCCACCATAGCAAGAACTGCAGGACTATTCTTTAATAAAGTTTCTTCTTCTTCTTAGTGCTTCTGGCTTAATTTCTGAGTTTCGGAAATAATTACAGGAACTCATTTTCGCCTTAATTTCACGCGTAATACGAAGTTCGTAGCTGGTTTCCCTAATGATTCCGGTGAATTAAACCAGGTACATTGGTTTCAGTTCGTGGAAAAAAATGTTAATGTTATTGATAATCTGTAGGCGAAGTAAAGGGTGTTTGGTTTGATTACAGCCTTTGCAGTAAATTACATATCCAAGCGTTACGGAGCGTAATAAATGTGTTTTACGAACGGCACAGGATCTGGCCCACTGTCCCCTGAGAACTTTAATTTCTGCCAAGATAGTATTTGGTGAAAATGGGACAGGTTAATGCCAATCAGCATGCGCAGTTAAATGTGTGTTGGCAAATTATAGCGTTTGTAAAAATTGCTTCAGCAAGCGCTTGAAAGCGCGAGTTGGCCGTTATTCGCTGTTTCCAAGAGGCCACACCAAGTTCACATGAGGTGAAAATGGGAACCCATATTAGACCTGATCTTTGAAAAAAGGTTTAACGTTTCTGGTTTAATTACAATCATTGGAAGCAACTACTTGAAGAAAGGCGTATTTTGTCCCGCTCGAGTCAGATTTCCGCGACGCTTATTTTGAGGCTAAATAACGTGACATTACGTGTGCATGTCCAATGTGTAGTTAGTGTTTGCCATGAGAAATCATGGATTTGTCTGAGCCTTTTCTGAAGCACAGTGCTTAAATGGTTGTTGAGAGACCACAAAGCATCTGGTTCAATATTCAACACCCAAACAATAGTTATACATGTTCCATTTATGAAACTTTCATAGTACATGTCTTTATTTCAGATGTCGTAGCGGGACCATTGCAGAAGTAGCCAAGTGACCTGGCTGCACAGTTTTCTGGTGAATGAGTACATGCAATTCAATGAAGGACAGTTTCTAATGTCCATACAAGACGGTCGTGAATTATTTCACATTTTATGACACAACCACTAATTTACTTTTACAGCATTTCACAACAACGGCCTCGAATTTCCGTTGTGTTTCTATAAAAGTAGTTCAAGAAAGTTTGTCAAAATCCGACAAAAACAAACTGTGGTGGTAATGTCTACAAAGCGCTCGCCTTCTATCATTGGCTTTAAAACACAAACGCGTGCATGAACATAAATAATGAATTAAACAGGGTGCGTTTTCTTGTGTCAAACTATCTGTTTTAATTCATGTTGCAGATACCAGCATTCCGTTTCTTTAGCTCGGGGACATTTAACAGGAGGACGTTGCTTTCTCAATGAGTAGTAGTGCAACGGTTGATAATTGACGAAGTCGCGCCATTTCCCTTTTCAATTATTAACTTTAGTGCGCATGTTTCAGTGGCGGGAAGGAGCCCGTTAGCATGTGGGGCCAATTTAGCTGGGACCAATTTTTCAACTAGCACCAATTTAGAGTATACATATAAGTATGTGTGCGGCGAAAATGCATTGGTGTCATAGCTATGTTCCTGCTGTACTGCGAATATGTGCAGTGCTTGAGGGAATTAGGACCCCGATTCATTTTGCAGACTTTGACTTCGTATATCTCCAAACTTGTTTCGGGATATACGAGTTTTAGTCTATGTGAGTTATGCAAGTGTTGCGTGTTTTATGCTTCCCTGCGGACCTTCTACGTGCGCAAACAATTCCATTTATCAAGCAGGTAATTACTTTAATTTCACTAGTTCCGCTTCTCAGCAACAACCTTTGGGGCATCCTGCAATGCGAAATTTAAGCAATCTATGTTAAGGAAAGCCTAACCATTCGCTGGCTATATCGTGCGTTGCACTACTTCCGATTATTACGGCCTGAAGATATGCGGCGTATGGAATTGGTATTCTGTTTAACACTTATCGTGGCTCCCCTTTTTGGCAGTCCCTGTAAGTGGTAACTACTAACGAAGCTACAACATATCCTAAGTTATGGCAGTGACGAGCAAAAAGCTGGTTATTTTGTAAACGCCACCGGCTCCGCAGGCTGCACGAACTTCTTTCCACAGCCTATTTCAACCAATTTTATGGATGTAGTGTTTTATCAATTTACATTTTCTGCAAAGTAAAGAATACAACCGATTAATCATGTTTAAATAATTGGTTAAAAGCTAGTAGTAAAGACATACATATGCATGGAATGTTTTCATGGATAGTTATTTAGAAGAGTAACTCTGTTAGCCGTTTCGGCCTGATCTTTATTATTCATATAAGAAGCCAATAAACAAGGAGACCAAGGTCAACATAGGGGAAGTTACTTGTACTTAATATTTGAGTTAAAGAATTAAGTGATAAATTAATAGAAATGAAAGTGAATGAAAAAACAGCTGGCCGCATGTGGGACACGAACACGCGTCTTTGCAACACGCGCGCGCTACTCTTACCAACTGAGCTACCGCGGCGCTGTTTTCCCGCCCACTTTCTGGGGTAATTATGTTTTACTCCTAGAACTAACCCTGGGGGTGTTGTGGCCAGTGCCAGCACTCACAAACCTTGGCGGCGGATGTAGAACATCCTTTCCGCCGCAGGAGTTCTTTTGCAGGAGCAGTGATCCCCGTTACACACGCTGGTAACGCGGACTTACATGGTCTGACCGCAGCAGCTGACGCTACCCTGGCTTACCCTCGGAAGCGCAGAGGAGATCGCCCACGCGGCTGTGGATGCCGTGGCCGCCGGCTACTCAGCGCATGCGCAGGCCGTCCCCTCTCCGTCTTCCTCCTTGCGCTTTCTTCGCACTGACCCCCGCGACAGCGGAAAGAGCTCTCGCGAGAGCAAGAGGTCGCAGGTAAAACCCCTTAAAACTTCGTAAAGTAGTGCCACGCTTTGAAGAATGCCGCTTCCTCCTCGCGCGCTCTGGCCAAGGCCGCCGCCGTGTCGCTATTGGCCTAATAGTATCACGTGGGCCGTCGCGCCTTGCTTCAGCGCCATTTTTGCTCGAGAAGCGTCTACGGAGTGGCGAGCAGCGCATGCTGGCGCCGTTGCTACGCTCGAGCAGTGTAGGTGGCACTACGATCGAGGAGGGAGGTTGAAAGAGAGGAGAAACGAGGAGGAATTAAGGTGGAGAGTGTCGCTACTTTACGAAGCTTAAAGGGAAGCTGCAACACTTTTCGAAAAAAATGAGTTCCCAGCGGCATTCTACAGTTTTGAGTCGACTGAACACGAATATCTCGATTAAAAAGGGCGGAAACAAACGCAAGCGGCTGTTTTTTTTTGTTTTTTTTTGCGAGAAAACGCGCACCAGCGCCTCAGGGCATCGCGCGAACGCCGCTGTTGCCCGTGATTGGTCGGGACCGCTTTGACGTCATTCACAGGGATCGCCGGTCGGCGCCGCCGTTTCAGAGTGTAGCACGCTGTTCTGTTCTGGCTTCACAGCTGAGTTAATTGTAAGCATTATGGAACGTTCTCGCTGTCTCGGAGAGCTTGTATTTTCGCCGTACATGTTCGAACCGACAGCCGATACAGAAAACGATGGCGGCAAGGGGGCAACGACGATGTTGAGTGTGCCAACAGCGAGAGCGATGTGTGCACCTTCTCGCGCGTTGGAAATCTTAGCTGGTACATACGTCTTTTCATGTAGCTGCACGTTCCGATGACGGGAGAAAAAACGCGCTAAAGTGTCAATGGGAACTTGCTGCTGGAAGAATGCCGAAGCGCTAACATCTCATTAGATTGTAAACACGGGAGCAGTTCCGCGATGTCATGCACCTTGCCACTGCTTGTCTAAAGTTCCGTGGTTTTTTGCGTGTTGATACACGATCGTGAACATAAGTGCCGCGTTTGGCTACTTCAAACTCTTCAACATTATCTGCCTGTGTCACACTGGCTGCTTCAAACTATTCTATCGGTGATGGTAGTGGAACAGGTTCATCATGGGCTCGTTTCTCAAGGTGCTCTGCTAGAACCTGAAAGGGTGCAAGGCATGGATGTTATGAATTTTAGCATATCATGCATATCAGCAAACATGACAACCGTTGGATTACATACAGTAATTGAAATACTTTTTCAGTAATTGATGTGATGGATTAGTTGTCTAGTGATTTAGTAATGTGAATTATTTGGTGTCTAATTTCATTGCTAAAGTAATTTATTAATTGCGTTAAATATGCACCATTAAACTGTGTACGGCGCTAGAACGTTGGTAGTGTCGTGAGGTGTCGTGGAGGCACATTGGGGGAAGGGCATGAAATGTTGGCAAGTGTATGTTAACTCGAAGAAAGGTTGGCGTCCCTTTATACTTTGCTTTTTGCTTCTTGTTTGCATGAAAACTTTTTGGAAGCAATCGTAAAGTAATACCATTACTTTTTTGAAAGCGGCAATTGGTAATGTAATTCAAATCAATGAGCGTAATAAGAAAGTAATGAGTAATGTATTATATTTACTTTCAAATAATAATTTTGCCATGCGTGATGCACAGCTAGTTAAAGGCAAGGAAACATTTTTTTGTCCAGCAGCGATGCCTGTATTGGGCTAGACCGCGTCGAACGCTGATAACTTCAATACCTCACAACGTTACTTCATTATTTGAGCCCGTTCGCCTTGCCACGGGCGCGGCTGTGTCTGCGCTTGTTTTTGCGGCATATCGCTGCTGGTAGCAAGCTGTGAGTGTGAAATCTACGGAACGAAGTTTTTACACGACGAGTTCAACTACACTAACGCGAGCATGAAAATATTACCGTGACGCCTTATGCCGTGCGATTTGAACACGAATGCTGAACAGCTAAACCTGCGGGCACCGCGTGGTAGGACGAATAGCAAATATCACTGAATGCGCAAGCGTACCCCCGGCCAGTTATTTCACCGTACCAAAACAGCGCCGAACAAACAGCCGTAGTACAGTGTTCCGTGAGAAAGCGGAGTGGAAAAACAGGATAAAAACGGCAAGCACTTCGCATTCCCGGTTGTGCCTCCTCCTCGCTTCGTCATAGGCCGCTGTAAGGCCATTTGTTCGACACTCAGGTGACCATCCGTTTAAAAAATTGCCCGTGTGCACATTAAAACCATTACCTCACCCTTTCTCCTCTTGGCGAAGGTGGCTCTTGGAAGTGGCGAGGTGTTTCTTTTGTGGGAGAATATAGACGGAACAACGCCGGCCTTCAGTCGCGCCGACTTAATTGGAATACCGATTGCCCGCATCGTTGTCAAGCTCCGATGACAATCACTGTCGCGGAAATGGTCCGAACACAGCACAGTTGATTTCGTCGGCAAGAAATTATCTCTCCTCAGTGCACGGACCCACTGCGCTGCAAGTTTCTTGTCCTTCGGGAACATGTGAAACACCACATCATCTCGCCCGCCTGTGTTCGCACAGCCGAATGCTGCACAGAACGAGGGCATGTTGGGCGCCCTTGGCTTTAGACACTCACGCAGCACAGAAAGGAAGCACAGTTCACGAAAATCGCAAAAGAAAACAAACGTGAGCGGCGGCAGATCTCTCGTAGCGTCGTTTAGTAAAGCGCAGGACGGAAAGAAACATACTGCACATGCCAGCACGCCGGTCCGCCATACGGTCCCCGGGAATGACGTCACTCTAGCCGGTTCTCTCCTCGGGCTGCCTCCTCACCCGGCGCTCCGGGAAGCGACGGGGGCGTGTCCGCGGGTGGGATTTAGAAAGCGATTTCTGCCCCTTGTATTGACAATACAAAGAAAAAACTTCAGAACCGTAAATTAATAGGTCTGTTCTTCCCAACCCCATCAATTCATGGAAATTGAAAACCGTTTCAGCTTCCCTTTAAGAGGTTTTAGTCGCAAGAGGCCTTTTTCATTCACCGCTGCGCGCCGCGTTCGCTCCGATCTTTCGCCGTGCTCGTTCGCTCGGTTACGCCGACACTCGCCGCAGGGATGGGCGCCTCTAAAAGCTAACGTAAGCTGTCTAAAACGTCGGCTATGAGCTATATATGTGCCACTGGGAATGTGCTGCTCTACAATGAGGAAAAAAGTTCGTTATATTTGTACGATGCTGAGCGGAATCGAACCTAGGCCGCAAGGTCTCCTCGGAGACAGCAGCCCAGCTCTTTAGCAGGCTGCGCCAAAAATGCATTGGGTACTTGACGCTCTTTAATGAACGTCTTTCCCGTGAACGCTTTAGCGAGCTGTACCATGAAATAATCACCGAGTATGTGCCGCTCTTGACTGAATCTTTTGTCAGCTTGGGTCACTGAGTATGCGGCAAGCGAGGGAACCGGTTCGCGGGCACTAGCGCAGCACGCTTCTCGTCTCGGAGGCAACGTGCGGAGTTCTCGGCAGTGCCACTAGATGGCGCATCGTGTCCAGAAAGGAACACGAGGAGCACAGTTTCCGCATGACGCGTTTCTAACCTTACGCACGCACATCATGCATTTCGGAACAACGCACAGGTTTCGTGGAGGCAGCGCTTGATGGCATCGAGTGTTCTTAAGGAAGCGCAAAATAGGAGTGCTGCTGCTGTACATGCCTCACACATAAATCGGCTATACACGGTGGTAATAGGATGTGTCGCTATATTGATTCAATGCTAAAGCATTGCTGTCGACAGTCATCACGAGATGGAATTCATGTTCGCCTCAATGTTGGTGAGGGAAAGTTGAAGGTGTTGCGGATGTCGCGAAGTCGCAGTACAGTAGGAAAGGCTGATACACTGATTGCAAGTGGCTATATCTTTAGTCAGATACAATATGCCAGCGATGGAATGGAAACAATTTACACAGATATCTAAGGACTACAAGTCAAAAGTTGCGATGTTAAATTCTGGTCTTATTTCAATCTTAGCCAAATCTCCACCGAATCGCCTTCCAGCAGCCCTGCACATAAAAAAAAGCTTCCCAGATGTCACTCTCACCCCATCTAATCCCCATCCCAATCTCATCCCCATCTCACCCCATCTCACCCCATCTCGTCCAATCAAACTGTGGTGCAAGTAATTTACACCCAACGGGGCTTCAGGGTGACATAATCCGGAGTTCCAGTGTCTCGTGCTCATTGCCATAAATCCATGTTGTGCAGTGGGCCTCTATCCTCATCACCTCTCAAGACACAGACTCCAAAGGAAAAGACTGACTGTCATGCTCATTGGGACAGTGGTGCGGTCCAGAGGCGATGGATTGACTACAAAGCGATGGCCCTGCTTCCACGAACCAAACAGCGGAAGTCCCACCTCAGTTGGCCCCGCTTATGGGTGCTCCTTAAACTGCAGTTCGCCCGCTGGCTATATCTCGACCACCAGGCTTGTTGTCGGGCTGCGCATCTCCTTTGACAACCAAACAATGCTGAAACGACATTGATGGGTTCTGCTGCAGTTTTTTTTTCTTAAACCTTTTCTCTGGCAAGCACACAAATTTTCCCAAGTGCTTGTAGTTTGCCTAACATACCCTGGCCGCTAGACACCCCGGTCAATCTAAAACACATGCACATCGCTTTCAAATTCACAGATAGGTCGCAGAAGAACTTACCATCACTGCCGTATTTAGGATGGGCAACGCATGAAGCATCATATACCTCCAGCAGTACTTCATGTTAGAATACGAAGGACTAAAGACATTCCAGAAAAAGCTGGCCTAGAGAGGTGACATTAGTCAAATGGAGTTGGCCTGGCCAAGGACTAATGCCAAAGAGACACTTAACTGTGCAGCTTCTCATGTGAAGCTTCCAAAGTGTGCCGCACTTGGGTTGATCTCCCTACCCTTACCCACTTCTCAAAACAGGCCTCAAGCCATCATCAAAATATATTGCTCTCTTTCTCTCTAAACACAGAAATCAGGAACGAAAAAACCAGTCAAAAACACATAGGACAAGAGGAGAGGTTCACGCCACAACGACTGGACTATCAACTGAGGTTTATTAGAATCGGTGTAGTCCCAGCAAGGCCAGCAGAGCATGCGCAACTGCATCATCGCTAATCACATAGCATGAAAAGACAAGAAACGCTTCCATCGTGACCGACTTAGAAATTCAAATTCTTTTTCAAGTAAGCGCACCGAGGTTGTACTAACGCAGTCATCACCTAATAAACTGATGTAGTACGCTTCCAAGATTTCTCGCTCTTCTTTGCCCTTGCCCCTACCAATGATCGTCACATTGCTAAACAAAGGATAACAACCACACTCATTGCAATGGCGAGGCAAGTTTGCACCGTTATCTGACCCCAGGGAGGAGTGGCGCTCACGCAGGCGGTCATTAATACATCGACCGGTTTGGCCTATGTAAAATCTTTCGTACGTGAGAGGGAACTTATAGACAACCCCTGCAGCACATGCCGTAAAACGGTTTTCATGCTGCGTTGTGCAAACGTGGTTCCTTGCTCTGCCTCGAGAAATGCGCGAGCACTGACCCGAAAGCTTACAAGGGGCAGAAAACACAACACTTACTCCCTGCTTTGCGGCAACCTTGTTGATATTGTGGCTCACTTTATGCACATACAGCATAAATTCAAGTTTGCTACGTTCAGTTGCCCCACCATCTACCAGCTTCGTACGTTCCTTCTTTAGCCTCTGAAGCAGCGATTCAGCCACCGCTTTCAAAAGAGGCGGAGGGAACCCTGCGGCCTCTAAACGGTTTTGACTGGTTTTTTCGTTCAAGTATGTACCAACTGGCCCAGATTTCAACCCTTCTACAGAAATCAGGGCCTACTTCACAGTCACATACGTGTGGTATATGATGACTATATGATAACCTGATATAGAAAGGGTGACGGTGATCACTCACGCACTTTGATGCGGTATGAAGGAGAAACTGCTCAACACAAGTGGGCATTGACGTTACACTATGACGCGCATGCGAATGTGTATAGTCCTGGTCCAGGATGAATGCTTTACCACAGGATGTCATTGTACCATAAGATCCGCATATGAGAAGCATGTATCAGCAGAGCAATAATAGATGGCGAACCCTCACCCTCGAGTAGAGTGGACTGAGACGTCAATTAGATGTGCCAACGTACGAGAGTTGGGACTCCCGTCTACATTCTTCTGTACACGCTGTCTCACGACACAGCTGCAAGTGCCTCCCTTGGTGCATGCATCTGTGGTTCAGTTCAGTCTCTCACACTCCAATTAGAATTGTTCAGTGCAAATGGCGCAATGTGACATGCTAAAACATTCACCAGCATGATTGCGTTACACATAATTAGCTCTGACAGTGTCCCAAAAACTGATAATGAAGCCGGGGAAAGCATAACGGAAATTAGAGTATCTCTCTTTTTTTTTAATTTGAGTGTGCAAATACTAAAAAAGGGGAAAATGAAAGTGTACAAGCTTTGCTGAGTTCTTTTGTTGTTCATTAAAGATTTGGTTCTTGCAAATCATACACTGTGAGACACTGGACTGGAAAACTTTATCGTGGTCCTGCAAGACGCGTTTAGCGCATAGCGGGCGTCTCCCACGTAGGGACCGACATGTAGGGAGTGCCTGGCAGCCGCTTCGCGGGCCTGCTGGTCGGCGAGTAGTGAGCTTCTGAGGCACTTCTGTCACAATTGTCCAATATATAGAGTCGGGAAGAGCGTTTGTACACTCCCAGAGCGTGTGTGCCAATGTTGCCACGTCACCGCATGAGGGGCACGTGTCGCTGGGTCACGCGTAATATAGAAAACGTGCAATTCGGAAGGGTTTGGGTACATGTGCGTCTGTAGTAAGCGTAGTGTTAGCGCCTGCGGCCAGTTAAGTTTGGGGTGTGGAGGCGGAAAGATGCGGCGCCCCAGGCAGAAGTGTTGTGTAATTTCGCTGTACGTAATGAGCGCGCCCCGGTTGTCCTCTAGCTTGATGAACTGGGTTTGCCCGAGGACGGCGCGGTCGGTAAGCGCGCACGCTTCGTCGTGGGCGATCCCGTTAAGGTTGGGCGGCATGCCCGGCATACGACCGATATGGGCGGGAAACCACATAGCAGTGTGGCACTTGAGGGTGCTCAGATCCGCGCTACGGAGGATTCGTAACGCCTGGTCGGAGACGAAGCCACGTTCGAAGGCTTTGATGGCCGGTCTGGAGCCACTGTAGATCACTTCCCGTTTGCGGTCGAGCATGGTCAGGCCTATGGCTACTTGCTCCGCCACCTCGGGGTCTCGGATGAAGACCGTAGCGGAGGTGAGAGGGTCCGCTGCGGGGGTGAGACCGCGAACTCGGCGAACTATCGGTTGTTGCTGTAGGCGGCGGCGTCCAGGGACGTGCCGTCATCCGCTTTCATGTCCGCGCTGGAGAAGGGCGGTCGCCCGGGCAAGGCGCCTGCCTCTATTGCGGTCAGGATGTACGTTTCGCGGAATAGGAGCAATCGTAATGAAATCTCGGATCTCGCGGGGAACCGGCGTCAACTTCGGTGGAACCCTGGTAGTCGAGGAGAAGAAGCCGAGCTCGCGCAGAATGTGGCGACCCGCCTTTTTGGTTCTGAGTCCGGTCACCTGCGATCGCTCTTGAGCCTCGCCGATCTCTTCTAGCGTATTGCGCACGCCGAGCTCGAGGAGTTTCTGTGTGGTTCTAAGTGGAGATCGGGAGGCCCGAGGGCTCGTTTCACTACCTTTCGATTGAGGGCGTTGAGTTTATTGCGCTCAGCGCGCAGTCAATTCTTCATGGCAGCGACGTAGGGGAAGTGGCAGAGAACAAACGCGGGTACGAGACGTAGCAGGCTGTCTTCTTTGAGGCTGTGGTGACAATTAGCCACGCTGCGTACGAATCGTATGGCGTTTTCCGTCTTGGTCTTAGGCTTCTGCACCGTTTGGCTGTTGGTTCCGCGGGACTCGATGATCATGTCCAGGACTTTCACGAAGTCTACCTTGGGGACGGTACGGTCGTCCCTGGTGCGGTAGGTGATATTGCGTTCGGCCGGGGGGTTTCCACCCTCTGGGATTGGCGCCCCGGCGTTTTGGCGAATATAGCAACAGTTCCGACTTGGTGGGGAAGCACTTGAGACCAGTCGTGTTGAGGTAGGACTCGGCGGTTTCGACGGCCTCCTGCAGGCCGGATTCGATGAAGCCATCCGACCCTGCGGAGCATCAGATGGTTATGTCGTCTGCGTAAATGGTGTGGTGTAGATCTTCGAGAGTCCTTCGGAGAGCCCGATCATTGCGAGATTGAAAAGCGTCGGCGAGAGGACTGCTGCCTGGGGGGGTATACTCCGCTGTCCGAGCTCGACTGCTTCCGACACAAAGTCTCCTGCACGTAGGTCGGCCTTGCGCCCGCTAAGCATGGAGCGGACAAAGTCATAGAACCGACGCCCGAGCCCAAGGTCTGTGATTAGCTTCAGGATGGACGAGTGCGCCATGTTATCAAATGCATTTTCCAAATCGAGGCCGAGTATGGCACGGGTGTCCCGAGTGTTTCCTCCGTCAAGAATCTGATGCTTTAGGAGTAACATGGCGTCTTGTGCAGATAACTCGGGTCGGAAGCCGATGATGTGGTGCGGGATGCATTCGTGGTCCTCGAGGTATCGATCGATCCTGTTGAGGACGACGTGTTCGGCCACCTTACCCACGCACGACGTAGGCGAGATGGGGCGGAGGTGATCTAGGATGGACGCCTTGCCTGGTTTGGGAATGCACATCACATGGGCGAGCTCAAGGCGTCGGGTATCTCGCCTTTCTTCCATACATCGTTGATGGTGTGGGTGAGGTAAATGACGGAGGGGTCATCCAGGTTGCGCAGGAGCTTGTTGGTGAGGCCATCGGGACCGGGGCCGGAGCGGCCGTTGTTGTGGAGAGCCTGGCGTACCTCTTCGGCGGAAAAGTCGGCGTCGAGCGAGGAGGGTGTTGTTGGGACCGGTGTATTCGGGATGAGGAGTCAACGGACCCGTGGGAAGCGGGAGATATTTCTGTATGAGGGTCTTGGTGACGTACGTCTTCCGGTGGTGCGGTCCGTTTGTCTTGATAGAGCATCTTCGCGAGCGAATGGCGCTGGTTAGTACAGGTTCTGGTGTCGTCGCGCAGGTGCTTAAGGAGGTTCCACGTCTTACCGTTACGGACCTGCCCGTCGATCGAGTTACAGATCACGTCCCACTGCTGTTTGGAAAGGGTGTGGCAGTGATCCGCTATACACTTAATTGTTTAACTCGGATATGCGTTTGCGGAGCCTGCGATTGAGACGCCGGCCTTTTTCAGCGGGCCAGTAGGGACTGTTTGGCCTCAAGCAGGTGGGCGAGGCGACTGTCCATCTTCTCGGTGGGCAAGTCTGCACTGATGGTTTTAGTGGCCTTAGCGTCGTCGGCTTTGAGCTGAGCAGTCCACGTCTCGAAGTTCGGGGCGTCGTCGGGAGGCAGTCTTTCTGCGTGAGTCTTACTGAAGAAGTCCCAATCGACCCACGTGTAGGACTTGGTCTTCCTGCGCCAACGGTTGGGAAGTGTACGGCCAGTAGAAAGTGGTTGCTACCGACATCGGCCAAAAGGTTGGACCAGCGGACGTGAGCGATGTTCTTGACGAAGCAGAGATCCGGGATGGTGTCTCTTTGCGTGGACGTTCCGGTGCGGGTGGGAAAAGCCTTGTCTGTAATGAGGTTAAGGTTCATGTCGCTCGCATTCTGCCAGAGCTCGTTACCCTTGGGGGTGTCGTACGCGTAGCCCCAAATGCGATGCGCGGCGTTAAAGTCGCCTGCCAGTGGGTTGGAGCCGGCGAAGCGAATGGCTTTCTGCAACAGGCGTTTGAACCGTTGTCTGCAGTTGCGGGGTATACTGTACACGTTGAGGACGTACATGCTTCGTCGAGACACGTTGCCAGGGAGAATCTCTACCATGACGCATTCAATTTCGGGCCTGTTGAGGTCACGCGCTAGGCAGGAGAACTTGTTAGATACCAGCGTGGCGGTATTGCGTCCTACCGATCGAGGGTCCGGGTAACCACTGGTATCCGGAGAACGTGGCAATGGGTATTACGGTTTCTTGTAATAGGATGACGTGGGGCTCGGCTTCGTGGCTGCGGAGATATTGCTGCAGGGAGGCTTTATTCAAGGCGAAGCTCCTGCAGATCCACTGACAAGTGGGAAACGGGTAATTTGGCCTGGCTGTGGGGGTCGGCCTGGGCACCCGGCGGGTGGAAGGGGGCCGCGTGAGGGGTCGTTTGGGCGTGGGTGCGCGTTGCGAGACTGGCTTACCCCTGTCGATGGCGGAAGTGACGACGTGTTCGATAGTGTTCCACTTGGCCCAGCCGATTACCGTGGGCCGCGAGGGTGGACAACACGAGGGCCTTGCTCTCGCCGAGGAAGCGGATGCTCTCCCTAATCGCCGAGAGCGTGCTCTCAATATCTCTAATTCCTGATTCAGATAAGACTGATCGCGGGCGACCACGCGTTTTTTAGGTGCGCTCTTGCCATCGTCGTTACCGGCGCCTACGGGTTGCGGCATCGACGGGGTGACTGTATTGGCATCAATGGCGGCAGCGGTGCAGCGGCGCGCGCGCGCTACTGTCATTTTTCAGTTCAGCGATGGCGGCCGTGAGTTTGCGCATCGTTTCTTTCATCGTCGCGCTTTAGAAATGCTATCTCAGGTGTAGTGCGTGTGTCGTTCTCTGGGAGTGAACCCGAAAGGCCCCGGGACTGCCTGCCGACGGATCGGCTGTCTCTCGGAAGTTGCGCGAACGCATCGCCTCCAGGGTTAGGGCAAACGTCCGCGCGATTTCCGAGCCGACCGCAGACGTAGCAGATGCCTGCCTGCGGTATACAGCGTGCGCTGCACCTGCACCGGCCCATACCGTACGAAATTGGGCACGCGATGCCCGTCGAAGGGCCACGATTACTGCGGTGGTGCTGCCGATGCGCTTGGCGGCCCGGGCCAGTGGATTTCTGTCGTTGACGCTCTTTGCATCAATGTCCGTACTGCGAAAGACCAACCAATTGTCTACAATTTATAGCGCTGCAGTTTGTGCGAAGGCACCTATAGCAACAAAAAATAGTTTCTTACCCGAGAAACGGTGCTTTTACTGAGGTCAGCACCTAGACACATAGTGTAATTAGAATGTTTGTGGCACCCCGCACTTTGTTGCAGCTACGTCAGAAGCCTGCGTCCCTCCATCTATGCACATTTCTTGGCTCCGCATATAAAACTGCAATAACACAGTCACGTGGCATGCATCTATATTGGCCACAGCCATAATGATGCAATGATAATAAATGTCAAAGCAGCATGATAGTGTGAAATCAGTGTATTAAAAACTTATTGACTAAAAGCACAAGCAATGTCATTATATATTAATCAGCATATTTTAGGCAGTTTGCTTTTTCAAACTCGTTTGCTATGTCAGAAAGCACATTTATCAACCGATGTTGAATTCAAAGTTGAAGAAAAGTGGTACCTGTAATTTTGAGATGATCAAAATTGAAGTTAAAACAATCCTTATTTCTTGTCAGAATGTATTAATCTTAAATGAGTCACCTAAGTGTGCTATTCAACCCAATTTGAGAAAATTAGTGCACATATGATGCCACACTGAGTTGTTGAAAAGCAATGCACTTCTAATAGAACCACTATTTCATGCCATTAAATCTGCACCTAACACATGTGCCTTGCTCCGTATTTGACATACTTGAATTGAAACGGACACACCATGCACATGTGTTTTTGTTTAATTGATTTTGTCCTTTGTGTGAACAGTAAGGTGCAGTAAACAGAACGATACATTTGGAATTTTTTTTAATTAACCCTTTAGGTGCCGTGGACAAGTCTTACTCGGCTACAATTTTTCTTTCAATCATCACCGGCTTGGCTGCTCCAATCCACTTGACGTTTTGGCGAGTTCCCTCTGGCCCGTTGGGGGTCCTGCAGACTCTGTTCATTTACGTTTATCCAGTAGAGATATAAAAATTGTTGCTGGCAGTCACATGTTTACGCGCCCATCATGAAAGCACAGCTTTCGTTTGATTGTGTCAAGATGAACTGCTTCACCATGAAAGCATAGACAGCAAAGGAGGTGTTTTCTGTGCTACTGACACATCTTGTGACTCATCTAAAGAAGTTGCGTGCAAGGAACCTACTGCTACCCTCAAGTCATAATATACTTTAAATCTGCAAATAATATGCTATCCATATGCACAATAAAAGAAGACATTTTCTCAATGCACTTCTGGGTTTTTGCCAGTACTTAATGGGTTAATTTTTCGGATTTTACGTGCTTCAACCACAATCTAATTGCGAGGCATGCCATTGTGGGTGATTCCAGATTCATTTCTGACCACCTGAGGTTCTTTGACGTGAACTTATAACTAAGTACACAAGCATTCATGCATTTCAGCCGTATCAAAATGTCACCAGGATCGAACCCATGACCTGGAGCTAAGCAGTGCAACTGTGTAGCGCAGCTTAGCTACCACAGCGGATACATTTCGGAAAGGGCCTGCTGATCATACACTACAGTACATAATGTTGGCACACTTCTCTCTCACATCTTTCAACACAACCTGAAGGCAAGTTTATTTGCAGAGCTGACTGCTTACAAGCATCCCGCCAAGTGAGTGAGGCATGGAACCGTCTCATAGTTCCCAAAGCAAGGAACACAAAAGAATGTGTTCAGCAACGAAAGAAAGGAGCTGATCTCACATCTTATTGGCCACTGGAAATAACTGTCCAAAATGCATTGCAGTGGGCTTGTAAGTGAATAAATAGCCTCCAAGTTACTGTACTTCAAAAGTCGACATGTAGAGCATAACACGGTGATGCGAGTGCGGATCTGTCACCTGAATAAGCCCCGAGTCTTCCTAATATTGACAGGAAGGCTGAATGGCATCCTTACATGGAATGCATGAGTGCAGTACAAGGGGCAGAGGATAGCTTAGCGTTAGGCTTGCTATGCATTTTCTGCGTGGGTCTTGTTCTTCTGCACTACATGTGCATTACATCCTCTGTTTACTTATGTCGTGATCACGGGCGCCAACTACACATTGCGAGTAAGGCCGAGGCAAGCCGATGCACAGTTATTATACTGCAAAATGTGAAGCGCTTTATATCGACCACCGGAAGGCAGGGCACGCCACCAGACAGCTCACGGCCGGTTGAAGCACGCCTTTGTAACAAAACGACAGCTTCCCACAAGCTGACGCACCGTGAACCCGTACTCAGGCGGATTTCATGCCAGGTCATTCGATTAAATTAAGCGTTTCCTACGGGCGAACGGTGAACACAGGTTCGACGACAAGCCACGGGAAATCGGCAAGAGTGCGTGGACAGTGATGTCATCCTACGTGACTGGCAGAGCAGCCCTTCTGAGCACCAAATAACCGTTGACCTGATCGGCAGTGAGCAGGCGCAGCCGCGCGTATTCGTGACGGTTTGCGTAGCGCAGCTTGGTCTTCGGGTCCGTGTACGGTGCCACCAGGCCGGTCATGTCCGAGTACTTGCGCCAGGGGCGCAACGACGGCGCTGCCTCGAGCGCTGCGTACGCTCCCGGTTGCAGGCGCTCCGCCGTCACTACCTGCTTCAGGCTCTTCCAAACGCGCGGCTTGCTTTTGGTCGAGGCAGACGCCGCGGACTGCGACTGCTGCTGCGACTGCTGCTGGACGGACTGTTGCTTGGAGCTCGTCGACGGCTCCTTCGAGGTACTGGGCCGGTCGGATTCTTCGTCCTTTTTTTCTGGCTCTGGCCTGGAACGCTTCTTGCCCATGGCTGGCGGTGTCGAAGGGCTACTACGTCGCCGAAAGACGCACACGGAAGGGCAATGGAATCGTTATCCAGCAGTGCTTTCGCAGACTTTATAACGCTGCGAATGCGCTGGTGGTCCACAGTATTCTGCAGCAAGAAATGCGGGATACAATAACAAATCACTAGGCCAAAAACACTAAGGACACAGACCACTACATGCCGCTACTTTCTACGAATTCGCGCACACCACGGTCGTGGGCAGCACACATTGTGAAGCCAATGCCTTTTGTGAAGCACACGCACTCCTATTTGGCTCGCACTCGGCTTGGATTGAAACGGACCGTCTTTCGGATCGAGTCGACATTTTCACCAGCGGTCGCCTAGAGCAATTGCGTAGAGCTAAGCGCAAATTCAGTTTCTGCGCGTTTGGGGCAAAGAGTTCATTTCGCAAACACTGAACTCACGTACGCTAGTCCGGAACTTGGAGTATGTTTAATGAGTTTGATGGCACGTGCGAATAAAGTGGCTTTTCTTGGTTTTTTTTCTTCAATTGTTAGACGAACCAGCGTCAGCCGATTTCGGGTGGTCCTCGTGTGATCGTTTTCTCAAGCGCATTCAAAGACACTGTTCGCAAGTCGCGTAGCTCCAGCAGCTCTTTACGTACCGTTTGACTCATTGGTTTGACTATTATCAGCTGTCGGACGGCGTGCTCCCGGCTAGTGGGCCATGTGACACCACCGGCGGGGGGTGTTAGTGGGCGTTTTCGAACACAGCGGCCGAAAAGCGAGGCCGGCGGCGGTCGCAACTCGTCGCGCCAGATCGTGCTGTCTGCTTCGTCACCGCGCCGTGATGATGACTCTTCAGGACGGCACCGATGAAACAGCAAACTCCGCGGACAGCTCGCTCAAGGTAAGCCCGCCCCCAGCTGCATTCTCAGTTTTTAGGCAATCGTCGGGGAAAACGCGACGAGCATGTTAGGCCTACCGGCCTGGGACGTGTTTCAATACTGGCTCTCCGAAACATGCGGCCGCGTAAGTTCGTGACCACTTTTCTGCTGACCGTTCCGTCCAATTTGCGACGTATTCATCGCTGAGGACCCTGCGTTTTCCCGGTGGACTGGATTATTGCTTCTACTGCGCATTAGAAAGTTTGTCAACCTGACTTTCGCAAACCTGTCGCCCCGTTCGGCTTGCTTCGTTCTCCGCGCTCAAATTCGTGTCGCAGTTAACGCTTTTTCTTGTCGTAAGCATCCCGCGCTGGTTGTGTTAGTAGCGCTGCACATCGCTCAAGCCATTGCGTCGTCGAAAATGCCGGCCGGCACGCGTGTGTTGATATGCGCAGCCAGCTTCCTGGCGTGTTTTTCCGAAGCTGCGCTTTGCGCCCGTACATTCTTGCGCCGGAGGCGTGTCGCCGTGCTACGACTACATTGTCAGCTGCAGAGGCGTTCCCAGACAGCGTATGTGTGTGCGTTGAGCGTTGACCTCTCGAGCAAAATTTAGTGCAAATCCGTCACCGCCTCTTGCTGCTCCGCATACCAGCTGTCCCATTTGTGTTGCCGCTTCCCGACCACACTTGTGAAATGCAAAGCCGCCTGGGCTAGCCTCACTGTGCGCCATGGTATGTTTTGCTTAGCCGGGTCCATAGTGCCGTTGTCTCGGCCGTTCTCCTTGCCGCGTTTTTCGGTTGAACGTCCGCAGTTGAGGGTGGTTTCGCTTGCGTGTTGGGGCGTTGCGAAGCAGGTACAACTTGTTCGCTGTCCAACTCGATCGCGCTTCGCCCGTTGCCCCCAGTGAAGACCACCTCGCGTGTAGATTGATCTTGTCGAGATGTCTGCCGCGGTGTATTGAGCTGTGCTGCTGAGCACGAGTTCGCAGGTTCGACTGCCGGTCGCGGCGTTCGTGTGCCCTGCTTTTGGGCTTGCTTTCAAGAGCTTCAAATTCATCGGGAGCCGCCCACTACTATGGCGTTTCTCATAGACGATGTGCTGCTTTGGAAGCGCTAACGCCAATATTTTTTTTTCCTTCTTAAAACAAGCTTAGAGCTATCAGTAACAAACGCAGTGCGACAATGCATGGTGTTTAAACGAGTTCGTAAGCTATAGTAGAATGCTGACACATGTTTAGCGAACCTTCGATTTATCATTTCGTGCTTGTACTACTGGTTTTGAGTGCAGCCCACTTCTTGCTCACGATAATGGTGGAGAAAGCAGTCTCTGTAGTGTGGTTTGCACTTATGACAGTGGCACTAACATTGAAATCAGAGGCAGAAAATGAAGTGAAGAATCTACGTTTGCGAAGTCCACTGATGCATAGTGCACTTCTTCCTTCGTGAACTGAGTAAGAATGCAGGATGGTTAATTCCATTGATTCAGGACAATTGTTTTTCGTTCAACATTACGCTCTTTTGACAAAAGCAGCTTGTGTGACGCTTATTGCCAGTGAATTCATTCAATTTCCCTCGCGCTGCATCTTATGATTCGTCTTTGTATAATAAACCTGCGCGCTTCTCAAAGCATCAGTGTTGGTATTTGTTAAAATGCCAGTCGACAACATTTGACGGCAGCTGCTAATTAACGAGGATGGCAGTTATAGAACATCTGGCAGCCACCTCTTAAGCTCCACAAATTGTGGGAAGGCATGCTCCTGTGATACCAGTAATGAGTCTTTGAGGCAGTTGACGAACGATCAACAGATGCTATCAGTTCTCACGATGCATGCGTTTCAGAGGTAGCGTGCAAAAAACTTATTCCTGAATTCAGCTGGAATGCACCCATGATGGCGTTCCTAAACAGTAGCAGTAGATAAATTTAGGCTTGCAGGTTCTTTAAAAACTTAATTTGCACATTTAGCAGAGATTTGTTTTAGCAAAAGAAGGCAGACTGTAATTGTTTTGAATTTGTAGCCGTAACTGTAGTGCCAATGCCAGCGTTGTCATTGATTTAGATGTTTTGATGTGCTTGGTCCATATTCAAGAACTTACTGAAAAGTGCCAGGTTTATTCATTACTTCGTAGCATAATGTCATGTTTTCTTTGAAACAAACGGTTAACTATTCTCGAGCAGAAGCTGTCAAAATCCACAGCACAAGAAGCTGGTATGTGCAATAATAAAAAGAATGCGTTGTGAAATTAATGCAGTAGCTAACAAAATGGCAGCCATCTTTCAGATAATTGGGGACAAAGCGTGTACAACAAAGAAAAAAATTCTAAAGGTGGCATTGTGCATAGTAATAAGCTGTTGTGGCAAAAGTGAACAAACAGCTATTACATAATGGGGAACTATAGAAAAGAACGATTGACAGTAATTAGCAGATAGTCAAAATACGCAAGACAGTAAACACTTAAAAGGTTATAAGTATTATAGTGAATTAATTACACTTCTGTGATGTTTTCCACAATTTTTCAGGGGATTATAGTGTTCGGACCTATATAGCAAAAAAAAAAGTAAGAAATGTCAAGTCGGTGCTCATTTAGTACTTTTTCCCAGTGTCTGTTTAGCATTCCCGGCTGTGCAGGTCACGCTACCCACTTGCATGAAACTTGTATGGCGAGTACTGTACGCTGGATCCCTTTGCTCTGTTGCAGATGCGGTCAGACACGATTGACTTGGCGGACCAGTCCCTACTTGTGGACATCTCGGATGCCCTGAGCGAAAGGGACAAGGTCAAGTTCACGGTGCACACCAAGGTACGGTGCCTCTTCCTCTGGAAATGACGGTGCAGGAAAATGGCAGTCACCTTTGTGCGTCTGAGGCAGTGTGCTTGCCGTAAGACCCCGCTGAAATTGTTTTTCTTTTTTTATAGATTACTAGAGGATGACTGTAGAGCTGGGAGGACGTAACAATGAAACAAGCTGCTAAAAGTGTATTGATGAATCAGCCCAACACCGCTTTGTTGCGGCGAGTTTGACCAAGTGTGATCTTGGTGCCAGTGAAATGTGGAAAGGCTGAATGTGTTGTTGAGGCTGTGACATTGTATAAGAGGATGTAGTGCATGTTGGGCTTCAAGCACTTTCTGAGGGCGACACCACCACAAAAGGCTAATAGCTGGGAAACCACAAGACAGGCAGCCCAAACTTTTCAGTTAAGCTGATGGGGCAAGCTTCAGCTTTCCCAGGTAATAAGTGGTGTCGAAAAAGTTGCCGCCATGATGTGTATCTGGCTTACTGCGATCGGTGCATGCCATGGGCAACAGCATAGGTTTCACGATCAGCTTTTGTTACTTGGATTAATTCGTAGGTGGGGTGTGGATATAGACACCAGCTACAGCTGGGAAAGCTCCAGATGGCTCAAGCTCACACTATTTACGTCCTTGATTATTTCCAGGAAAGTGTTTTTAAAGAAGCTTTCCTGGCTTTTCTTTCTTTTGATGGCCAACTGCAACAAGCTTTCACTTTTGCCATATTGGTAATAAATGAGTAGTACTCTATTGAAACCACTTTGGGAAAGCTACAGGCATGATGGCGAATAGTGCACTATGCAAATGAGGCATAGAAAAAAAAAAATGTGAAGGAAACGAGGATACAGCGCTGTGTCCTTGTTTTTGTCATGTTTCTTTTGTTCCTTGTTTGGCGTAGTGTGCTATTAGAACTGTTCTATTATTAGAACTACTAAAATTGTTCCAACTTGCCCAAATTATCACACAGCAGGGCTGGCAATTCCTTAATTTATTAGCAGCCTTTAAATAACACCTAAGTACACGTGTCCACCTGATGGTGAGTCGATCTGACGCTAGTGCCAGCCAGCAGGTTTTCCAGACCTGCTGAAATTTTGAGATTTTTCATTGCGGTGTGAGCGCCGCCCAATCTCGGACGTTGCACTGCGGAGCCACACATTCAGTCGTACGTCACTTCCAATCGGCAGTAGTGGCAAGGTTTCTTCGTTTTGTCTGAAATTTCATCTTATGAGCTTTTCGTGATGCGTCATGCGAGGTGTGAAATTTGGCACAGAGGCTGCTTTATATTTACAGTATCTGAAGCTAGGCTATTTACGTGATCAAGAATTTTGTTGCACGAGACCTCTACGAGCTCATTGAAAGGGATGTACAAAATAAGGGCCAGAAATGTATTGAAAAATGGTTAGGTGAAGAATGTACTCACACTAATTTATAATAATTAACAAACTTTGCTTCTCTGCCCAGTTTGGCCAAGAGCATTAGCCCCCTTGGTCCAGTAAGTCAGCTACCACGGGTGTTGGGAAGAACTTTAAAATCAAGGCAGCTGGCATTATCTTGTACAACGGCCTTCATGCTTGGTGCCACAGCAAGTCCCAGGTGTTGGGGCTGAGGCAGAGTGCAACTACGTGCCCTCGTCTCTGCCATGCCCAACATCCTGCTCCAAAAATTATAGACTTGAAAAATCGGGCAGGCGCTGTTGTTGTTACTGTATTTCTCTTTTCTCAGCTTTGAAAGAAGTTCACTTTTTTTTCTTTTTGCTTTCAAATTTTATGCAAGAATGCCGCCATAATAACTTGTACCAAACACGGACCATGGCTGGTTAAAAAAAAGTGCGGCCTGCTGTGTCCATTGTAAGTGGTGTCGTCCACCGCGGCACAACCAGTCTGTTGTCTTGGTCGCCTGTGGAAGCTGACGCATCCCATTCCAGATAGCCAGCGCCGTTTGGCCCAGCCTAGCGGCCAAGAATGCAACTCCTGCTGTCACGTTTGCTCCCATCGCAGCCCGTTTGACTTGGCAGGACGCATCTCTTATTTTATCCAGTGGCTGTGCGAGGACACTATTTTCCTTGTTTATGCAAATCATGCTCATCCTACCATCTGACACAGAGATACCATAGTCATTTTCGTTATAAGCATATAGCCGTATGTGCACATATGCTTCATTACATCCACTAATTCGATAGCCTCCTTCACAAATAGAGGTTTGATTGTTATGTTTCGTGAAAATGAGCTAGTTTCATGTCGGCCAACGGTAGTATGAATTCTGTGCTGTCATATAGCATCGAGCACTTACTTTTGTTGCAGACAACGCTGCCCGATTTCCAGAAGCCAGAGTTCTCGGTGTTGCGGCAGCATGAGGAGTTCATCTGGCTACACGATGCCCTGGAGGAATGTGAAAGTTACGCAGGCTTCATCGTGAGTATTGTAGGGAAGATTGGATTGTCCAGCAAGTAAAACATTCAAAATTGTGATTAACAGACTTAGATGGGCTAGTTGGTTGCTGGCTTGATGGAACATGGTTATAACGGCATGTCTTGAGGACAGGACGCAGAAAAAATGCACAAAGGATCGGCGACTGTTTTGTGTACATTCTTTGTGTCCTGTCCTTAAAATGCACCATTACAACCATGATTTATCAATTCAAAATTGTGTTGTAGCCATGTGTGCTTCCAAGTGCAGCGGCCACTCTTGTGGCGTTCTCTTCATTATACCACTGCAGTCGAACCCACCTGTAACAATGCCGGTTTTAACATTGTATAGGTTATAACAGCGAAAAGCTGCTACTGTCCACTTTTGTGTGTTTTCTATGGGGAAATAACCCTCTTACTACAATGTGCCCATGCCGCATTATTGGTTATAACGGTGAAGTCTGGCTGCTGAGTGTCCATGCCGAAAGGTAATGGAATGCGAAATTCTTGAAAAGAAAGTGAAAGTGAAAAGTGAAAGCCCCTGCACAATCGCTTGCCATCCAAACTGCCGCCACGCGCTTCTCTCCATGAGATGCATGCCAGCCTCGTACGCATCCCCCCAGTCACCCTTCCACCCCTCTGAACACGAATGGAATGTGCCCATTGCTCTGCACCACACCACCATCTGAAATACGAATGGACGGCGCCAACTGCGCTGACAACGCTGCTGGCGCTGCTCCCAGATTGCTCGCTGGGCCCCCACAGTTGGTTGTTTCTGGCCACATTGTTCTCTGCTTCGTTTGACTTGCTGCTGAACTGAAAGATGGCTGATCCACTCGCTGATCATCGGCAATGCACGACGTTGCCGGTGAAAAGAAAGCGCACTGCTATAGATTAGGAAACTAAATGCTTCTAACCGACAAGGCGATCGTCCCGAACATGCTTGCATCGGATAGAGACGGTGAGGACCCCGACGGTAGCGCTGACATGGCAGGGCAGGCTGCCTCAACGTTGCCCCGTGGGAGGTCCTGTAGACGATTCAGTCCCTCATGGGCTTGTTTTCGCGAGGGACGTTCTGCTTCAAACGTGGAGCACCTAGAGGCCTTGGGAGAAGGATGTCGGCAAGCCTTGCGTAAAGCAAGTAAGGCTGACAGACTTGGCAGTTTTCTCATGCTAGCCAGCGGGAAGTTCGTAGTGAGATGCTTTTGGCGTTCACATCCCAGCATTTCCTGTGAATTTCTCAAGCTGAGGAGCTGCCATGGCAACCTTCCCGCATTTTCTAAAAGGTGCCTTTTGAGGCCACCAATGTGATGCATCGGCAGAGCTCGTATGTCACAGGCCGCCTGTGGTCTCTCTTTGCAGTTCTTATAGCAGCGCCATTCTGGAACGCCGACACGCCGATT
The DNA here is from genome assembly GCF_050947875.1 of Dermacentor variabilis. NCBI lineage: Eukaryota > Metazoa > Arthropoda > Arachnida > Ixodida > Ixodidae > Dermacentor > Dermacentor variabilis. The sequence goes on from NC_134574.1 coordinate 66,493,718, forward strand.
GCGTGTTAACAACACGTGATCGGATCGCGCGGGAAGCAGAGTTAAACGAGTCAACACAATTGGAAGCCAGGCGAAGGAAGGTGGTGGGGAGAACTCGCCTCCCCGCCATTATAGTTTTCTTGGAACGGCTACACCAGTCCCCAATTTAATTTTTTTTTTTGCATGCAGGCCGGCTATAACAATTATCAGTTGTAACAATGGAATTTTCGTGGCACTTGAATATTGTTATAAGTTTGACTGCATTGCACAGTAGAGTACAACCATTAACTGCGGCCAACAGCACTATACTGCAATTTGCCCTGTGCAGCAATAACCCAGTGGACCCTCTTCATAATTATAAAACCAGCTTTCCCATGAGGCAGTTTGTCAAGTTATAAGTGGCATAGTGATTTTTTGCAATCGGCGTGTACGAGCAGTGTTTTGTTGAGACTTGGAAAACGTAGACGTGGCTCTCATGACGAAACCATCTGTAAGAGACAGGTCCCAGCACACATTAGCACTTCATCTTCATTTGGACCGCGACCACTGCTGTCGTTAGTAGTTGGGCAAACGTGCAATGCAGAGAAGTGAACTTGCACCCACCACGGTAGTTCAGCGGCTATGGTGTTGCGCCGTCAGGCTCAAGGCCATGGGTTCGATTCCAGTCATGACGGCTGTGTTCCAGTGCAGGTTGAATCCAGAAATGCGCGCGTACTTGGATTTAGGTGCGTGTTACAAGAACCTCGGGTGGTAAAGTTGATCTGAACTTCCCCGATACGGCATGCCTCATCAGATCGTGGTTTCAGCACTTTAAGCCCAAGAAATTAAATTTAGAAGCATACTGACAAAATAGGGAAAGGGTCTGTCGTTTCCACTTTTACGATTATCCTCCAGTAGCCGCATGAGCTTTATATCGCACCCGTGACATCTATCACTTGCACAGTCTGCATGCCTCGGCCAGCTGTTAATGACACCACAAGCAGTCCATGCGTGAAACAGTGCGAGAGCCTTTGTTGTGCAGTTGATGTTTTATAGAAAAGTAGAGGACGTTTTCACAGAGTTCCTCTTCGTAGGCTTGCCACGGTGGCTAAGCGGCTTTTGTGTTTCATTGCTGGAGTGCAAGGTCGCAGGTTCGATTCCCACACTCAGTGGCTGCAGTCCGGTGGCGGCACATTCCCCTAGTGCTTTTGTGCTTAGATTTACGCTTGCATTAAAGAACCACAGGCACTCCAATATAGTCCAGACACCTCCACTACAATGACCCTTGTAAGACACTGTGCAATTTCGAGACGTTTACCTCTTTGAGTGCCAATATTTCGTTCATTCAAAATTTAGTTGCAGTGCATTTCTTGTATCTTCAGAACCATGAAAAGTGGAGCTGTAGAATGACTTCAGCATTTTCAAATCTTCAGTCGGTTTTGTGAAGTTTACAGAATGCAAACTCCATGCAAGGATTCCCTAAAGGAAAATCAAGTATGAGAACAACTAATTCATGTCTAGCGTACTTGGAAAGAACCAATCCAGTCACTTGAGAAATATGCTTGATGTTTCAACATTCTGAAGAAGCGAACGAAACAAAACCTGCTACATTATAACATGCGGACACCTTAAGCAAGCCTGAAGCCTTGTAATTTTATTAAAGCTCTTCATCAATAATATTCAAACTTGCAGCACACATCAAATTGGAAGTGTTTCAAGATGTATCCAATACATTTTACATACCATATTTTGATCGGCACTTTTGCGTTTGGTGCACTGCTTTGGCATGCACGATTGTGCACACGGCGTCGCATTTTTGCACACTTCGGACACCACGCAGAAAAAGCGCTAGGAGGTAGACAAACGCATTGAAGTGAATGATTTCCGAAAAGCTTCATTTCTGAGGCTCACAAAGGTACTTCGGCATTGTGTGGTAGCACTCAAAACGATCTCCTGGGGGGAGGCCGGGATTTTCCCTGCAGGTGTTGCACTTGTCACCTTCCTGCTGCTTTTTTTTCTCTATCACCGCAAACGGCATCATCTGAGGTCATTTGCTGACCATCTGAAGGTGGAATCTATTCATTCTCGGCACTAAAGCCTTGTGATCCACTGAACTCGTTTGAGTTTTGTCCACAATATGTACATGCAGGAAGCGACGCTGTCTTGTTGGTGCTTCGCACCATATATAGCATTACAATCCCTTCGAGTGCCATTGAAGAAGCACTTATCTGTAGACATTGCGAATTGCACTCATTAGTTTCCAAAGCTAGCAGCACCAACCCAATTAACCGGCAAGCATAAGCATGCATGCGTGTCGGATACTTCCCGACATGTCGCCGAGCCACAAACATGCGAATTTGACTCTCTGACTGTGACCACTATGCCGATCAAGTGCCTGTTGCCCTTTCTGGACTCCCTCGTGCACTCCTATTACTGTACTTCTGTGCTCCTATTACGTTAGTGTAAACGAGCTGGTCGTTTTTTCCCTCTCGAATCTGCGAGGCACCTTTGCACTGGCACCAGCCGAAAGGATGCATTAAGCATTAAGTACGCTTGCTTTAAACACGTTTGCGAGAGACAAAGATTGTAGCCTCCAAAAAACTACAGTACGGCCATTCAATTGCAGAAGTGCACAGTAGCAAAGTTGGGGGTGCATTGATTACGTGAGTGCGTTCATTGCATGAGTCGATACAGCACGTATCCATATTGCGTACGTAAATGGCATTACATTACAGTGCAGCTTATGTATGTGTTGGCTTTGTGGTCATAAAAGTAATTGCAATGGCACAGCAGATCCTTTTGAAGCTTGACATCCTTGTTCTTGGAACTGAGTGTTGCGAGTGTGCGCCAGTGAGTGCAGCTGTTCTGGACTCCCATACTGCAGATTCCGCCAGCACCTCCTCGGCCGGACTTTGACGCCTCTCGGGAGAAGCTTCAGAAGCTGGGCGAGGGCGAGGGTTCCATGACCAAGGAGGAGTTCACCAAGATGAAGCAGGAGCTCGAGGCGTGAGTTGTCCTCAACTGCTTCCTCGTCCTTTGCAGTTCTGCTTGGAAATTATGAATGCCGTTGGAGGTTGATATCTAGGCTGTGTAATGGATTTCTGGAATGAAGCCGTGGTAATGTGCTTGCTGCCATTCAAGGAGCGCTTTACATTCCATCCCGTAAATACACAGAAGGGATTGCTGTGGATGCGAGAAATTTTCACACTGCCTGGATTTGCTACAAAGGATATGCCTCACAACTAAAAATTTCTAGATTGGGTACAACATTAAGTTCGTGCATTATAATGGTAATGTAGAATGAACTCTTGCATTGAGAGCCTAATGGTGGCGTTATTCTCGGACAATCATTTTCAGGGATACTTACAAAATCTTGCGCGACTAAGTGCCACAGACGCGTCAGCATCTGTGCTATAACGATGTGCATGGCACTATGCCGAAAGCGCTGTCGCTGACTTGTGCATCTAACTCTAGTCGCATGAAGTGCCGAAAGTATCTCTGAAAATGATCGTCCAAGTATATGGTGCCGGACCAGAACCACCTTACAAGGAAATATTGAGTCATGCACTTCTATGACTGCAATATCTGTGCAGCTTTTGTAGCATTTCTGCATTTACAATCAGTTTGTTACATATTGTAAAGATGAAAACATGGGTAAATGTCAGATGGCAGTTAAAATACTCATGCAAGAAACTTCAGTGTAACAGAGTACTTCATGTAACAAATGTTGCTTACAGTGTTCTGCCCATAGAATGCTGTATGTTTAGCCTCTGTGTAATAAAATAACACTGTGCGTCTCGAGAAAGACAAAGCTACTTCGTAGAAAAGCTGTTACAATCAAAGGTCATTAATTCGAATTCCGAGGGGGATGCTACGAAAATTTGAATTATACAAAATTCAAACTACTGAGACGGAAAAAACTGCTCGGTTAAGGTGCGTATGTAGACCGACGCAGCGTGAACGCGCATGCTGCACTGACGCAGCCAACGTAACCGGACACGGCCAGTGCGGTGCAATTTGACTGACATCGAGATGGCTCTTGCTCAAACCGCATGTTCATCACGCTGAGTGCGCTAACCTACGATGCAGGGCGTGGAGAAAGAAGTGCCCACGCCGTTTCGCAGGGGGTGTCGGGCGCCATGCCGCCAGGGGAGCTCGCGCTTGATACAGTCGAATCTCGGTAATTCGAACTTGAAGGGGCCCGAAAATTTGTTTCATTTCCAAGAAGTTTGAATTAAAAGGACTTGTTTTTGAAGTATTTGTGCACCATAGCACTATTAATGAACAGTGCGAGTCGCGAAATACTGCGGCGCGCAAATGCACAGCGAGTGAGGACCACGAAACTGGCCAATGCCGGCCAACGCTCGCTTTCCCGATTACGTTGGAAAACGAAACTTCAGGGAGCGGGCTAAGCTGGCGCTGGGCCAATGGGGCGGGGCTGGCGGTGCTGGTGTGGAGACTGTCGAAGATGGAATTACGAGGGAGGGTGAGGGGAGGCGTAGTTGCGAGGGAGGATGGGAGGGAAGCGGATATGCTTTCCCACCAGCTTGCTAGATGGCGCTGATTATCTCTGCCACCGGAGCAGCGGGACTTCCTGAGACCAGGACTGGGCCTCTGCTGCTGCTTCCCTCTGCATGCCCGCGTGTTTTTTCCTTCGTCTGCTGACAGAATCATTACTGTGTTTACCTTGTTCGCACTACGTTTATAACGAAAGTCATGACTTATCAAGAGGACGAGGTCGTTGCCGCTGATCGTAATCATGTTAGTGTGCTCCCTCCTGTTGCTGCATCGCCGCATTCAGAAGACAAGAACGATGTACTGAGTGTTACCTTGGTGTACCTGTATGTAGGGTTCATCTCGTTGTACAGAATTGGATATGGCACACAGTCTCCAACAGCCTTTCCATCGAGATGAGTCAATTTAAACGTGTCATTGTACAAAAAACAAGCATGAACGAGATCAACCAAGACAAGCAAACAAGCGAGAGCTGAAGCGAGCAAACGATAGCGTGAAATGAGTGGTCTGCGTGATACCAGTTTCTAGCGCATACGTCACTGTGGGGACCACCCTTGTTGCTCTTCGCTCGTGGCTCGCTTGCTGCCGCGACGAGCCACGAAAACTCGGCCCAGGACCGGTCCCTCCCGCGGTGCGTGTTTTGCTGCTAGTGTGGCTGGAGCATTACGGCGAGGCACAGAAACGGCGACCTTGCCATTTGAGAGAAGGTGAAATTTCCACCAGTTTTTTTGATGTGGTGCCTTGAGGGATTTCTTCTAAGGCTTGCCTCTATGCCAGGGTTGGAGGCGCTGCTGTGTGATGTGGCGTGCTGCAGAGAGCATTGTCGGAAGGTGGTATGTTTGAATTAACCGTTGCAAGTGCTTGCGTGTTCAAATTACTGGACATTTTCACCTATTGGAATAAGCATAACTGTGACGTGTTCACGGTGCCAGTTCGAAGGAACTGGAAGTCCAAATTAAGCATGTTCACGTTAAAGAGATTTGACTGTATGTTCGTAGCCATACTAGACGAATATGCGTTGATCTGGCGCAAAAGCACGTGCACAAGCTGTACTAACGGCAGTGCATGTGAAGAAAGGCTTGCAGCAATCGGCTGGTAAATACCACAGATACCACACCACAAATGCGTACCACAAATACCACAAATGCTTATAGCAAAGTTGGCAGGTGCGACTACTGATAGGAACTGTTAATTCACGTGTGGACAGTGTTTAAAAAAAATGATTTTCAAAACTGTTTTAAATTCGTGGTGTTGCAGAGTATGCACTTCACAGCGATTTGCATTGCGAAGGGCGAACGCTCAATGAACTCGTGGCCACGACCAATCATTCTGTGGTGCTGGAGTCGTAAAAAATAAATCGATTTTTACCGTCTAAGTTTGTTTTTCCAGCCTCCCCCATAATTCACACTTTAGCGACCTTTGTCTATGTTCGAAAAATACCTGTCGGCGACTATTTACTTTCCGCACACAAACTGAAAAGCCAGAGCAGCAATGCACACCTGTTCTCTGCGTACCACATGCGTGCAGCGGCAGGCATTTTTCTGTTTCTTGTTCGTTCACTCAGTCCGTGTCTCCTCCTCCTCCTCTGCATCGCCCTCGTCACTCTCCCCTCGGCCGGCACGCTTTGCCGAAAACTGCGCTCACTGCCTCGCTTGCCTGTCTGCGGGATTTTCCTGCAACTGCAATGTAATCGGTACTTTGTCTCTCGTCGACGCACTGTGTTGTGCATATAGTACATTGAGTCCTATGGGAGTCAGAAACGACCACATTATGTTTGGTCCAGCACTATAAGCTGTTATGTTATAGGTGGTCCGAGCTGTAGAGTAGATCGTTGACACAACCCTGTTTCATACGACTTTCCAGCGTCAACATTCACAATCGACACAAGAAATGACCCAATGTGGTTATGCCTATTTCTTGCCAGTTGAACCCACCGTGGCGGCGTATTGGCTTTGGTGTTTTATTGCTAAGCTGAAAAAGGCGAGAATGAATTTTGGTCATGCCAGCCGCATTTTGACGGGGGGGAGAAGTGCAAAAACACAGCTGTGTATCCTGAATTTGGTGCACGTTAAAGGACCCCAGCTGGTCAAAATTAGCCGTTAAAAAATCCGGAATGCTCTACTACAGTGCACCTCATAACCGTATTGTTGTTCTCACAAGTAAAACACAGAATTCGTTCTTATTTAAAACGAAAATTTTTGAACGGTTAATACATTCTTGGAAAATGGCACCAACGTTCAGTAAATCTCCAAACAGCGATTGTATTGACATGTTTTCCGGCTGCTAGATCCCACGAGATCAAAAAATGACGCAAGGTGTGTTATCGAGAGCAGGGGGGCCTGAGCAAACCTTGCAGGTTATTGCACGTCGCATTCACAGCTGTTGCTGCCAACCCTGTTGTGATAAGCATTTTGTTTCACAGCAGATGTGGCATTGTGCCGTCGGAAGTGTACTGCATGCTTTTAACAAGCGATAACCCAAGCACGCCGCTGTTCCCTGTTGCAGGTGGTGCAGAGTGAGCGTCGTGTTTCACTGTGGTGGCATTGTATTCTAGCTTTGCCCACCAGCTCAACTTACTTTGTCTCTCGTCACCGTCTCGAAACAATATGATATAGGTAAACAATACAGGTTGCTTAGGCCCCACCAACTCTGTGCGTGTTGGCGTCATGTGTTGTAGGGATTCAAACAATGCTTCGTATCATGTAGATGTCAGCTGCAGTAGTCTGTAAATTTTTTTAGTGACATCAGCTTGTACGTTTTCCTTCTTAGGACGTTGCTTTTCAAAATTTTTTTTTTTTCTGGTGCATAAGAATGGGGTTCTGCTATAAATCGGGTTTTCGGGGCACTCTAACGCTTCCTAATATTCTTTCTCAGGTTTTGAGTTCCAGTACATTGGTTTCATTCAAAGTCATGTCATGTTGGGACTCCCTGAAAGTGTTTGCACCTAAATGAGGCTGCTTCTAAGGGCACCGGCAGTTCCTGTGAACATCCATCTTGCAGTTCCGTTTAGCTTACCTTTGTTTCTCTGTGCGAGTGGTTGGCACGGACATTTATCCATCCACTGCTGCTGTTCTCTCTATTTCTCTCTCTCTCGTGTGCAGGGAGTACTTGGCGACATTCAAGAAGACGGTGGCCATGCATGAGTTGTTCCTGCAACGGCTGGCCCTGCACCCTGTCTTCCGTACAGACTCAAACTTCCATGTCTTCCTCGAGTACGAGAAGGAGGTAGGCCTGCTTTTTATTCTTTCTAGCGCCCTTTTGTGTAGTTAAGTCACCGCCACTCTAATACAGGCATGCCTGGATTAAAAACTGGCTAATGGCTGGCTGCTATGAATACAAGTTGACAAATCTAAGCACTTGTGAAACCTCCACTTGAAAACTTTTTTTCGTTATGCTGTTTCATATATAGCGGGCAAATGTTATTGAGGCTAGACTTTTCTTACTGCTCGTATTTGTGAACAAGGAATAGTGCCTTGCATATCAAAACGTACCATATTTACTTTGAATCTATGCCGGTTCCAATTTTAAGCCAACCCCCGAAAGTCCGAAGCCAGAAAAAAAACAACTTACTTGGAATGTAGACTGAACGAAAAAACGAGGACAGTGTTCACAAAATGCAAACAGCATTTATTGAATATGAACATGCCGAGCTCATTCTATGTCATCGGCGCTGCTAGCCTTGTCGCGATCTCTTTGCAGTCAGTAAATGCCATCCTCGTTGCAGCGCATGCAAAAAGCATCTGCCATTACCCCCTCCAATGGCAGAAGTTTTTCTCATTGAAGTCCCGCTTGGCTTTGAACGTTTTACGATGCCTCTGCGGCTACAATTACTTTTTGTTTGAAAGCGGCACTATAGAGGCATCGCCCATTTGGTGTCATTGCAATGACTGTACGCCTCGTACTGATAAGACACAGGTCAAAATGGCAACGTTGCCCGGGTACGTCAGTTGGCTACTGGCACGGCTAGTAGCCGCTGCGATACTGGCTTTTCTAGGTGGTGCTGGCTATGCACCATGTTTATCAATTTTAAAAACTGGCGCGTTTGTTAAACTGCTTGAATCTACTAGCATAATCCTGGCCACGGCGGCCGCATTTAGATAGGGGCGAAGTGCGAGAACGCCCGTGTACTTGGATTTAGGTGCACGTTAAAGAACCCCAGGTGGTCACAATTTTCGTTGTCCTCCACTACGGCGTGCCTCATAATCGGGAATTGGTTTTGGCACGTAAAACCCCATAATCTTTTAATGGACTACCTAGTGGCGCAGGTAGACAGCAAAATAGTTAGATGTATGCATAGATAGCTAGCCCCTGAAAGTGCTTGAAGTGTCAAAGAATGCAAATGCATTAAAGTAAAGCCTAGGAAAATGTCCATTCACGCATTGTTTAACATAATTGTTGCTGACGGTGCCACTTCGTAAATACATAGTAATAGGGTACTAAGCCGCTAGCACGTAATTTATCAGCAGGGACCTTCCTTGCAATGCTGCATTATTGGACGAACAGATCCCATAGTTTTAATCTAAACAGCCGACGCACAGTTACGCAGGAAAAATTTTGCAAGTTAGAAGTAATGTATGGTCGTCCTTACTGCAACTTCGGTTTAGGTGTGCAAGCCTCATAGGGCTTGATCTTCCTTACACAACCTTGTTCCTTTATATTTATTATGTATTGCTCTTCGAAACAGGGTAAACATGCAAATGCCTGTTGTGAGTTAAAATGGTAGAAGCAACATTACACGCCCAGGAAAAGCCTTTGCATTAAAATTTAGTCAGCGTAATAATATTTATCCTGAATGCAACATTAATCCGCATAAAGCCGGCTCTGGTATATCGATAGAATTTTTCAGTTAATATTGAGACCATGTGAGACCATAGACCTACGCTTGACACCATTGCAAAAGTGCTTATCGCTTTTTGCTCTCTGCCAAGATAACTTGCCACGATGGCAGATAAGAACCGGGCGGGTACTGTTTCAAAGGAGCCACGTCGCCACATTTCTTTCTTCATATGTCTTTGACGTAAGTTGGCAGTCGGATGTGGAGGAGTACTGGGAACACAAATGTACTGAAAATCGTATTCTGACCAAAGTGGTGTCCAGTCGTAACAGCCAATGGCAACTACAGTGGCGTTAACTTTTCGTGTTTTGAAAGACAGGTCTACATATAAAAAAAACTACAGGTATGATGACCAATTTTCATGGAACCCTAAGTGCATTGTAAACAGGTTTGACTGTATATCCACGTGTGAGCTTCTGCCATTCCTACCAGTACATGCACATAGAAATTTATCAGGCATTTGCACTATAGTTGCCGCAGCTAATTGCTCGAGAAACCATACTCCACCTCACACGCACTGTCGTGCATTATCGCATGCCCAATCTCTATTATGTAATTGTCTACGGTTACACACATATCAAGGGCGAGCTTCCTGTGACGGCATGCCGCTTGACACCTCTGTTAGCTAGGCCTAACCACCATGCCTCGTCAGGAGTTGGCGACCAAAGTTTCAGTTTGGTGCTGAGTCAACAAAACGCGTTGGAGTGACTGTACCGCACTTGGAAAGCAGAGGAACCACTTCCACAATAGAAGTGAGGGTGGCACAGCCATCACTCGAATGGTGACAGCTTGGCTCGGATGTTGTCGACATCGTGCGCATGCGGATCAGTCTGAGAAATTGAATGTGACGCTGCAAGGTGCCGAAAATTTAGGTTGCCATTCTACATTAGTTATGTGGAGTGAGTGGCGATGTGGAGAAACTTCAATAAGCAAGCAGGCTTGAACATTTAGCCGGTGACTTACTTGCCTCTCAGTCTTTTTTTTTTTTTGTTAATTTTCCTGCTTGTGCGAAGACCGCAAATCCTCCGACATTCAACATTCGTAAATTTAAACTGATGCAAAGATCCTGATCACATGCTTCAGTTCTCGGGTACGCATGGCTGCTTGGTCTGTTTTGCAACTCCGGCAACTTATGCTAAGAGCACCCTATGCTGTACATGTCTGCGATCTCAAAAAGACAAAATTCTTTTTCATCTTTACATTGTCGGTCCACACATGACAGTTGCACATAGCTGCGTCTGCTGCGCGTGTCCTCGGAGATTGCAGCAGCGTGCTGCATAGCGTAGTTTACCACCACCACCATAGAGTGCCGTGACAAGTCCTTTTGTCTTCAATGCACTCAACTTTGGCCAGGGTTTTGCCCCCCTTGGCTTCTCCCCTGTATAGTTGCCAGCGCAGTAGCAGACACAAAAAGCGAGCGAAAGCTGTGTATTGGTGTGATAACTTCACATATACTAGAAGGATCCGAAAAATGTTTGCGGCATAAAATTCCAGAGACAACGTCCTTTAATAGTGAGCCAATTCTATGGTTACTTAGAACAGTGTTTCAGGGCCCTTTAAGTGAGGGAGATGGCAGACAATAACTCTTGCTAAGAAACCTGCGATCATTCAGCTATTGCAGCGCGGTCTGCTTGTGTTACCAGGTGGAGATCCGATGCATGCATTGACTATACTTTTGGCTGTTTGTAACAACTGGATGGCAGTGTCGGAAATACTGACTGACCAGGGGCGGTATTTTCGAGCAATCGCTTTCAGGCATACAATCAGTCTCATGAAATCGTCGCAACTCGACACCAGATAGGTTGACGCATATCATCTTCACACAGTGACTGGAATGCTGTTCGCCATATGCTTTCATGTGTTTGCTGCTGAGTCTTGTGAAGTCTTGAGAAAGTGATCATACTCGCGTAATTGATTTTTCGAGAATACTGCCCTAGATTGCAGACAAGTGTATGTGCATGTTGACAAGCTTTGTTCTGGCCACTTGTGAAATAACTTTGCTTATTTTCTAGCAAGGCGGGTATTTTGGACTTCCGATTATTCCTATTTTTTGTCAGTTCCTATCGATTCCCAATCATAGGTCAGCGACTATACCATAGGAGTACCTGATTTGAGCAAGTTTGTTCAGACATGTTCCTGAAGCAGGTAGAATTGGCAATAGCAATGTCACTGATCTATAAACTGTGTTAGTTTGCTGCTCTAAGCTGCTGCCTGTGTGCTGCGTCTAAGCAACTTAAAGTATGCATGTATCCCGCAACACATATGTACTCAGGACAAGCTTTAAAGAAAGTGTGTTATACCCCCTCTTTGTGCCATGTCTGTGGGGCTTTCATGGACTTCAGTGTTCACAAGTTGGCAGGTACCAATAGATTCCAGAGCATGTTGCTAGCATTTCTCGTGCATTAATGCCCGGTGCAAATGTGTGCTCCCAGCTGAGCGTGCGGGGCAAGAACAAAAAGGAGAGACTGGCGGGCCTGCTGAGCCACCTGGGCAAGTCGGCGGACGACCTGCGCCTCTCATCGACCCAGAAGGATGTGGACGAGTTCTTCGAGCACGAGCGCAACTTCCTCACGGAGTACCACACGCACGTGCGTGACGCCACCACCAAGGCCGACCGCATGACACGGGCCCACAAGAGTGAGTGCAGGGTGTAGAAAAGCGGGATCTGTGGTGGGTGGGTGAATGATCAGTGTCCAGAAAAGGGAGTAGGGGCAATGGCATGGCTGTAGTGAAAGTAGGGGTCATTAACCCCAAGCGGGCAATTGCAGCACCGGCCACGTTGGCTATGGCCAAGTCCACCATTACTACACATGATAGGGCAAGGAAGCCTCAGAATTTACTTATTTTACACTTGTTATCTGAGTAGCACAACACATAGTAGGGGCAGGGGCTGGAAATATCTAGGGGGCTAAATCTAAACTCCCTAGGGGCCACAAAAACTGAAAAATCGCGCAGTCCAAGAAATGAATGCATGCCTTTTGTTGTCCCGAAGGGCTCAAATCCCCGCAGGCACGTCTGAAACAGCTCTGAAAGCCTGCCAGTATATTTACTAGGCGTATTGGTGCTCTTACTGTAACAAGACACGGCGGCTGCGCGTGTGTATAATTAAGAAAAATAGATACTATGACCTGTGAAAATTGCCCCTTCCCACTCTTGGTATGTTTCACCGCACTATGTATATGCTTCACCACGTAACATTGCTGTATTGAACCGAAGCTAACTTTCGGGAATCGGCATCATGCAATGTGTCGTGCTTTCAGAGCTTCGAAGCCATTTGCGAAGATTACAAAGGCAGATCTGTGCAAATGTGGTCTGCTACTGCCTCGGGGTGCAATACTATTAGGTCTTAGTTTATATAAGTTAAGCGTATATCTTAGCATGTATCTCAGTCTTGCTGTCATGCATGTCTTATTTGGTAGGCTTAAAATTGCATCTTTGTGCAGTGAGAAGTTTGTTTGTTTATTATTTGTAATTCCACACTGAGGTAGAGGATTGGGCTGCTGCCTGGCGTGGGGCACAGTTTGTGGCGAAAGCCACTCTTGAAGATGTCCCTCCTCTCTTTTTCCAGATGTGGCCGACAGCTACATCAAGATTTCATCCTGCCTCACCCAGTTAGCTACAGTCGAGTCATCCGAGCTGGAGAAGTGAGTCAGCCTCCGTATTCACAGGCCTGTCTTTTTTCAGCACTGCGAAATTCACAGCCGAACTTCATTACAACGAACAGCATAAAAATCTCTAAACAGTTAGGCACAGGGGAAATTCGTTGTACCAGAAAATGATTTTGAGACCACTGCAACTTCATACCATACATTAGAGCCCTACAATTCTTAGTATTTTCTGCCATGCTTAACCAGGAACATGTTTTATGTCTCGTGACAGTGACCCTTTTGCACTCTTAGTATGTTTCACTGCACTATTGTATGCTTGACTGCATGACACCGCTGTATTGAAGTGAAGGCAAGTTCCACAAACTGGCATTATGCAACGCTTCAGACCTTTCTCATGCTTCCGCGCCTTGACGCCATCACTGAGGACGATGAGTTGGTGGCATAATGAAAACTGTTTGCGATGAATCATTCATAAGTATTTAAAATTTTCTTCATTTTCAGGAACAAATGTTGGCACAGAAAGGCTTAAGCAGTGTTAAGTGCACTTCCCTGGCGACTCGCCATTTCTCGGCCCTGTGTTCTATTGTTTATATGCTGCACTGAAGGTTTTGGCTATCCTCCCTGAAAATAAAATGAAAATGATTGGTTGATTTATTGATTGATTGCACCGGGCCTTTGATTGATTGTTCGTCCGCGTAATGTGAGCGTGTAAATTTCATTCTGAATAATGGTGGCCACATCCAAAGGAGACAGACTGCAAGTGTTTATGTACTTGTGTGCAGTCGGTGAGTGATAATCTAGACCAACTGGAACCTCCCAGAATTTTGAATAATCGGATGTCCCAAATGTCACCGCCAAAAATATTTCACTTTATTCCAGAAGTGGCCAGAAAATACGTGCATTATCTCCATTATCTCCATCCCCTTGCAGCATAAGAGAAGTCAGCCTCGCTGTGTTAGCCGAACGATCGAAGGTATCTTCAGAAGTCATTGCTGCATCCCGTGCCTAATTGCTATGTCAAGGGCGGAGCCACTTGAAGCTGCTTGAAAGAAGTCTCCCTGGACTATGTTATTTAACACGCCAGTGAAGAAATGCAAGACACGCATAATATTCATGACAGAGCAAACGTGCAGCCTTTGGAACTAAGTGGTTTCGTTATGGTCACTGACAACTGGATTTAGTGCATTTAACTAGGTTGTCGTGAGAGGCACCAGCAACATAGCCGATGACCGTGCTGGCGACATATTTTAACTGAAATATTGCTATTTCTGTTCGACTCGATGAGTAGATTAGCAGGCGAGACGGCCGTGTCGGCAAAGTCAAAATAAACAAACAGCAGGGTGCAAGGTGTCCGAAATTTCTGTCGTCGTTATAACTTGACCCATTCACGGTAAAATTTTTTTGCGAATTGCAACCTCCCAGGGTCAAATTTTTTATTGCAGATTTATAGTCTTCAGAATGTCCTATTTCGAAAAAATATACCGCAATTTTTTTTAGTGACCATAAAGTGACAAAAGATATTTATAGGTAAACATATGTTGTTAATTTGTGAATGCAGATGGCCTTCCATAAATACTTATAACAAAAGTTGACAGTTGCTTTAGGATACGCTAAAGAGGGTGATGGCGAAAGCCCGCCTTCTGACGAGACATTCATTACATTACTTGACATTTTCATTCTAATGCATTGTTACTTCGTATTGCTTGTTTTCTCCCACCAAAGGTCATGGGTTTGAGTGCCTTAACCCTTTATTGATAAGTGTTGCCTACAGGCAACATACCAGAAAAAAAGTTTTATCTTGCCAAGTTTCAGCATTGAGTGACTTTTCTGGCTTAGTCTTCGGCCCCAACGAGTTTGGGACGCGACTCACCGTCTTTTGAAAGCAAGGTCACAGAAGACTGGCCAATGCAAGATATCCCACTGTCACACATGTGGTGCAAAGCAAATGAAATGTACACCTATGGTTCACATATGACGAGGGCTGTCGGTGCAAATTGAAAACGAAGCCTTTAGGTGGCTTGGGGTGAGCCCTCTACCGTTCGTCTGCCTGAAGTTTCCCCCCACTTGCTGAAAAAGATTCCGCGAGATATCTTTATTTCTCTTCGTTGATTATGGTTATTCTCGATGTGTTTTGCACATTCATATAGAAAATACATTTTTTTGGGGGGTATTTGTCTCGTCCTTAAAAGGTTAGCTTTGCCTTAATTAACACTGCTGATGCTTCTCTGCCTTGGCTTCACGCTTTTTTCATAAAGAAATTGACGGCTTAATTCACCCTAATTAACACCAAAGGTTGTGGATCTTAATTCCCACCAAAGGTCAAGGTTTCAACTCCCTGTGAATTTTGGTGCCAAACGCCAGACATGGGATTTTTCGTCCCATGAGCCGTGTAAGGCTTTTCTCTAAATAAAAAAAATGTTGATTCTTGGAAATATATTCTGATTTGGCACTTATGTCCGCATTGAAGGGAGCACCACTCGACTCGCTTTCAGCAGAGCAACCAGCGTGCCTAACCACAGTGCAGTTGAACCATGCATGCGAGTGCACCTGTCAGAAAGACCAAACTATTCAAACTTGCAGTAATCCTTCGTTCAGTCTCTAATGAGGGGCAATCAGTTTTGGTGAGTTGAGTCCCGAGAAAAGAAATGCAGGCATGGCAGCATTGTTATATACAGCGGTATCGTTCGTGTATAACAGCCTGTGACCAGATGTAGTTGCGCCCCTGTGAGCAGCAGACCAGTGAGCATCTAGCAGTGACTCTTTGAGAGTTTGGAAACAAGATGTCAATTTTTCTGACTGCAGCGAACAAAAATGGCCCGCAAGATGAAACCAAGCGTAACTTACATGTGCTCTTGAACGCTTGGATTTGTGTGTGGTCACTGACACCAGTGTAAAGAAGCTGTGGAACGATAACCAAGAAACTACAGAGCAAAAAAAATAATAAAATTATTTTGGTGGCATACACTGTGGCAGCACTTGGTGAGCAACAAAAACTTCAAAGTGTGTGACGTTTTTCAAAAATCCAGTCAGCACTGTAAATATACTGCATCATCCATTTGGGACTTGTTCCCAGCGAAGTCTATTTACGGCCTGTGGGGCCATTGGTGGGGCCATTGGTGGGGGCCATGAATCTGTCTGAACTATCACTCGGCGACTAGCGAGGCATAACCCCAGAAAACCGAAACTTTTCTATATCAAATTAAATTGGAACACTTTGATCACTTTTATTTCTGGCAATAGGGTACATTCATTCCAAACAAGCAATGAAATGTTATTTGCATTAAAGCTTTATTAGCAAAATAATTGGTCATTGGCTTATTGTGTTGCTCAGCTACTCACAACTAGAACTTTGCTTCAGCATTTCAAGGATCTTAATATGGGCTTTGTGTTAAGTTGCTTGTGCCTAAATCAGAATTTTGACCATGGAAGTCTGTATCAAAATTATGTTGGGCTTTGTGGGTTCAAAATGATGAGGCTCTCATGTTGTTAAATCTCTGCTGACATTGCGTTCAGTGACCACATTTGAGTCGTTTTCCTGCATTCCAGGTTCTTCCCCAAGGTTGCAGAGTCCTTCGAGAAGGCTCGGGTGAGTTGTGCTTAATGGTGCAGGTTTTGTTGAAGCATGCAGCAGGGTATGACTTTGAACTGTTTCACTTTGGACGCGGTCATTACATGACAGCACTGCTCTCCTGAAGGACTTCAAGTAATGTAATTTCTTTGCGAGTTCTGACTTCGGTCATTCCCCTTGTACCATCTGCAGTATGTTCTCTTGGCAGTGATAATTCATGCATAGGAAAGATGTGCCATCTGCAATTGTCATCAACAGCACGAGTGTGCAAAGTAAAGGTGGACAGTGTTGCTGCATGTTAAAAGTGTAACTAAATTTTCTAAAGGACCGACAACGACAACCACTGTCACTGCCCAGTTGTCTGAAATGCAGAGTTGCATGTGGGCATGACAGTCAGTGTGCGTTAATTTAAGCTGACGGGGCCATAGGGAATTGATCTAATTATCCAGTCTGTTGATCAGGCAGAAGAAACGCCCGAACACACTGCCAATTTATTTGGCAGTATTTACCCATTTCTAACACGCTCCAAGCGTAAAGTGCACCTATGTTTTCTGCAGCAAAGCACAAAACAATGTTCTCGCAAATTTGATGCACACTTCATCTTACAAGAAAAATGTAGCATCAATCCTGGCTATCATGAAGAGGTGATGCCTGCAGAGTTCGTGCTCGCAGATTGGATGTTTCTTTACACTTCAAACATAAGATAATTTCTTTTCTCTCAGTTCTTATAAAGAAATCATTCTCATTGCCAAACTACACCAAAAAGTTGGTCTGTCCCCATCTTGTGACAATGGTGCTGACTCTGACAGTAAGCGCTTGGCAACACCGCGAATGGGTTTCAATTTCATAGCGAGCTTTAGTGTGGCATCAATTTTTATGGCATCAAAATTAGATGTTTCTGTTAGTTGGGCAAATATGGTAATCGTGCATTGTGAGCTGCCACTTGCACTTAAAACTGCCACGGGCAGGCCAGAAGTTGGTGCTTTCGGCAGAAGGTAGTCTGTCTTTGAAGCATTCACTTTCGCCATTCTGCTGTCCAAAGTAATTTCATGGTGGCCTGGCATATGCATGCTGACCAGTCAAGTTTGAAGCATTTAGTCTGGGACCATATAGTGGGTGAAATAACGAGTCTTAAATGGTTTTGCGCCAGCTGGGACTTAGTAGGGATTAAATTAACCGAAAAATTTAATAAAACGGAGTCACTGCTAGGCTATTTCGTTGGTTGGTTCAGCCAGCATAGCATATGACCCTATCTTGTCACTGTCTTATGTTGGCATCGCTGTTATGCTGCTCAAATCAGTTAATCGCATTAACGAAGCTATCGCACGTGCTTCCAGTTAACAAAACATGCTGATGCACATCTTGGAAACAATGCAATTTCATAGAAAATGTTATAACCTGCTACTCTGGACATCGAGTCACGTAAAGTAACGGTAACTTGAGGGTGAGGCGGTGCCGTATCGTTGACCTTTCCATGCCCCATTGTGCGCAGAAAATCGAAGGCCGGGTGGCAACGGATGAAGATTTGAAGTTGTCGGACACGTTGCGGTACTACATGCGTGACACCTCTGCTGCCAAGGTACGTTTCCGGGGTTTGTCTCCAGGGCCGCTGGCTGCCTTCAGCCTACCACAAATAAGTTTTGCACAAGGTCAATGTAGAAGACGATGGGACGGAAGTGGGCAAGAAAAGCAGAGTAAATCTTCTTATTAATCAAAGAATTTTGATGTTTGCTTACCTTTACAAGACACTGTCGTGTGCACTTATACTTGCAAAGGTTGTATGTGCAGATATTTCACCCATCTTTCTTTTTAATTTTGCGACTGCGGGTGCACGCTGTGCTTTAGCTACAACATGTGGTTTTGTGCAGGACCTGCTCTACCGGCGGCTGCGCTGCCTAGCCAACTACGAGAATGCCAACCGTGCTCTGGAACGGGCGCGCAACAAGAACAAAGAGGTCCAAGCGGTCAGTACGGCTCCATTTCCTGCTACCCCTTTTTCGTGCTTCTGGATGTTGTCTTGATAATCCTGCGATACAGTTGTATTCAAGGCAGGTGTATACCCATGAGCAAAAGTGTACAGACCACAGGGTCACCGAAAAAAGACTAAATTTCATCGTAATTAACATGCATTAACTGAAATTATCAAGTACACTGGATAGTTTGCTGATGCCAAGTTTTGACTGCAGTTGTCAATTTCAACTTACATTAGAAAATCAGCTTTACCATGCTGTCTCTGGTCTGCATACTTTTGCTCACATCTTTGGGGCATACATCGGTACATCTTGTTGCCCAACACTTGCTGGGCAACAAGACTTGAAAAATTGGTACGTTTTTGAACCATACAGATGGTGCCATGAATATACGGCATTGACCGTTTGGTGCTTGTTCGCGTTGCGATATACAGTTGAACCATGCTGATGGGATCCCGTTATGTATGATTTCTCCGCGCCAACATTCGTGATCGAGAACCTAAAAAATGACCTAATAGTAACGCTTAATTTTACCGCTTCATGCATTCCTAGAAAACAATCTTTCAGGACCAACGTTCAGTACATCGCCAAACAGCAATCGCATTATATGCTTTCCGGACACTAGGTCCCGTGCGAACAAGAAAATGCGAGAGGTGCCCACGATCGAGAACAGTAGCCACTCGCCGCGGCAGCTTCACCGCGAGACTCTCCCGCCAGTCTCGTGTGAAAACGGCAGTGCGCCCTCAGTTTCTCATTCCGGTACCAGCTAATCTTCTCTTGGGTCATCTCCCGCCTAACTCATGGCTATCACCGCCAACCCTGTTGCGATAAGCAACTTCACCCATCTCTTCACCTATCTGGTTCATGGCACACGGAGTGCAGTGTCGTATGAAGAGTACTGCGAAGTTTTTGTATACAATCGGTGGAAACACATCACCATTGCCTGCGGCAAGCGGTGCAATGTAAGCGCAGGTTTCACTCTCGTGGCATCCGGCGTCACCCAGCAGCTTGATTTCGTTTGTTTCCCATCGCTGCCTTAAAATGCCACGCAATAGGAAAACAAAACATGTCTCTGGGCCACTGAAGCCCGACCGGCTCAACGCGCACAGGTGCTTCGTGCCGCAATCGTCCGTGCAACGCCTCTCATTACGTGGATGTCGACTACAGTTGAGTCTGTCAAATATTTTAGTTACTTCGGATTGTATGTGTTCCTGGTTAGGACGTTCTTTCTCATTTTTCTTTCCCTGAAATGTATGGACGAGGTTCTACTATATTCAAGTCTTCTACCCTCAAAGGATTAAAGAACAACAGTTATCAAAAGTTTGTAAATGTGTCTTCAGCTCTGCTGGTACTCGAAAAAACATTGAAATCGATTTTACTGTCGAATTAGTTGTTTCAGACTGCACGATTTTTTTTCATGCCATTGTCCGTGTCCGGAAAGTTCGTCGGTGTTTGTAAATCTATTCCTAAATTGTTCTGCATTGCTGTCTGAGCACTGTTCCAGGTTTCAATGGATAGCTATGAGCCTGCCTCGTGTAAAGTTCACAACCTGCTAAAAAAAAATTGAAAAAAAGAAATCCCTGCGTCCTTCTTTAAGTAAATACGGTATATTGAGGTAACAAAAATATCAAATGCAGTTGCTGACTGACTTTTCAGCTGCCCAATTTTTCGGACCTGCGTGAATATGCTCACTTCTCTGCGGCACCACCACCTGCATACCCCTTAGTACCATCCTTAGCACCTGGTCCAACCTACCCCTTAGCACCAATTTATGAAAGCAATAACCAAATTTTTGGACACCATGTACTGTTTTCGACATGAATTGCGTGTTGGGTTGCCACAAAATGGTGGCCACGAACAGTTTCCTCCTTGTTGACTAGGCATGAAACTGCAACTGCGGTTGCCGACACCCAGTGAACCTGGTCACAAGACATTTGGGAAACGCACTGTCGATATGTTTATCCCTGTAGACTTTATTGGCACTTGATCTCGTGAGATTACATATGCAAACTAGGTTGACGGTCGTAGTAGCGAAGCACGGATCCACGTATTGCTCCTCTGTCAGAAAAGTCTGGCGGTTTGAGTTGTGTTGGTTGAACCACAGTCAGAAGTGCAACATCGATGGTGCAGTTGCACGTTCGCAATGATGAAGGGTGCACGCATGTAATTGTCACTCCCCTGCCTCACATTGGCACGGCGAGATGCCAAACAGCCGTAAGAATCTGCTGGAGACCCTTTGCTGGCTCATAAGAGGCAACCCGCTTGCATTTCTTTCCCATGGACCTGGTAGCAATGTTATTTTTGATCAGTACTGTCTGTACGCTTGTAAGAGATGTATTTTGTGAGAGGTATTTTTGTGTTATAAGACATGGTTATAAAGAGGTTAACTTTATTCGTAGGAGTGGCCATAGTAAACTGCCATGCCCAACATCTACAAACACAGAAGCAATTGGCTGTTCTAAATGCAGGTCTTAATGTCCTGAAAAGTGACGCAAATGTGCTTCACTACAAGGCATTGGGAAACAGCTTAGGGGCCCTCCGTAGTGCACTGAGTAACGGGGAACCAAGTTAAATGACTGCTGTTTTTCTTCCCTTTCTTTTGGACGTGATGCCCCATACATCAAATTGTCACTTGCCCGTAGAGAAACCCAAGTCACGTGGCCATTTATTGCCGCGCCTCTCCGACTTACAAGCTCTTTTAGGCTCAAGGGTGTGGCGTGTTTCTTGTGTCATTGCAGGCCGAGGCAGCCCAGCAGGAGGCCTGTGAGAAGTTTGAAGGCATCTCGAAACAGGCAAAGCAGGGTGAGGGATAAACTTCAGGGAGCATGGGCACACGTGACACACTGTCAACGTAGAGCACCTTTGTTTTACTACATCAGTGCAGTGCTTTGATGCAAAGGAGTACTTGGTCACACCAGTGTAAAGGCAGTGATCCAGTATACTGTGTTCCATACATAGCGGGCAGTGCTAGGAAGGCTACAGACTTTTCTCCATGCCTGCATTTGCGAGCAAAAAGTAGTGCGTTACACATGAAAGATGTAGGCATGCGTCATGTAACTGGGCATAAAATGAGCATCTGTAGTTTTGTGTCGCAACATGTGTGATAGGATGATCTGGGCCCAGCCCTCAAACACGGGGATGGCACAATGAACATAGAGTGGCTTTAATGACATGGGGACGGAATTAGGTTAACGTACACTATAACACACACGGTTCACTTCATGAGTGTCTGTCGCTTAGGTAGTCCAGCACAGCATCAATTTAGGAAGGCGTTTGATCGCGTGTCGTTATCACTCACGGCACGAAGAGGTGCAACGATGAAGCTGGAGCAGTGGGTGGCGCAGGGGCTGGAGGCCGGGGCGAGTGCCCAGCACACGACGAACGACTCGCGTGACAGCTGGGTCAGGACGTCTGCCCACCACAGGGTAGTCCGTTCCGGAAGGCTTAGCTGCACCGGAACACACCGGCGTCGGATGCTCGCCCAGCAGCGGTGGAGGCCGGTTGAAGCCTAAGGACAGCCCGGCCAGCACACCCAGGAACACCGGCTTTGGGTAGACGAACTGCTCGGGCAGTTCGCATGGCTGTCGCCTCCGCCCAGACACCAGCCCTTTTTCTTCCTCCTCGTCCCTCGCCGCTCACAGCAGTCACGCGCATTCGGCCGCACCATTCAAATAGTCCAATCTCCTATCACAACATTATCTAATTATGTGGAAGTTACCGCAGTTATGGAATGAGCAGAACGGCACGTTTCTGTGGTCACTCGGTTAACATGGCACTGCACAAGATGTATCGCACCGTCCGCGTAACTGCCAGTTTGTGTGCACTGGCAAGCATACGTGTTTTCTGGGCTTTACTTCTGCAAGTTGTAATTGCTATGTATGAAGCAGCTACTCTGTAGAAAGTGTCTCGCATCAAAAGCAACCGGACTGTAAAATTCGATAAGAGACATCTATGACTACTTTTATAACTTCTGCAGAGTTGCCTGCTAAATATGAAAAAGTACAACTCTAGTTAGGGATGTGCAAATATTCCTAAGGTTTGAATATTATCAAACATATTTTTAATATACGCATTTGATTCGTAAAATATTGGGGAATGTTTAAATATTCGGTTGCATACGAGTATTTGAATCAAACCGAATATATTGGTGGCTGTGCGGGAGCAAAAAGTAGTTCTTAGCATTTGTTTTTATCTAATCTAAATATATTGGGGCGATCTTGTGCCGAATTTTGCGATGGATTTAGTGTCTCTAGCGAAATTTCGTCTGTAAAGCACACTTAGCCACAAATGGTCTATACTTTGCAGGAAAGCCAGCTTTTCAGTAGCAAGGGGCACAGGTTTGTAGGCAGCGAGGGTGCACTTCTTTTTTTTTTTTTTTTTTTTTGCAGCGCCACTTTCAATTCTGAGCTTATCACTTGACAGAAAGTGAGTCGACTGGCATAGGGTCAAATGACTCCGAGTTTACGATCGTTTGATGCGGTATAATTAAGACACAGGCTGGTGAGGACAGCTAGTGGGTATCACTAAATTTTCCAAGTTAACATGAGCCAAATATGCAATGTTAGTATAATGGCTTACAAGTCTAGTTTTTAACACTGCCATTGTAATTGCAATGTGCCAACGTAAGAAATTAACCGAACTTGCTAATAAATGCATGTGCATTTCATGATTCAAAGCTAAGTATTCTTATTCGATTCGTATTTGAAAATTTTGATATTTGCATACTTATAAATGTAACTCTTTACATGTGACGCTTCCATCGTGTGAGCCATACGTAGCCACTCATCAATTTCCCTTTTGAGGTCTTGAGCCATCATTTAAATATGTCGCATGGTGTTCTGACATATTTTAGCAGTAGTTAGTGCATTGGCAAGAAAGGTGACTGAAAATCACGAACAAGTATTGGGCGAGCTTTTGCCTCAAAGGCAAAATAGCTCGCACAAGCGATAGCAGTAAGCACAATCTGCGTGTGTCGCACAGTCTTGCAGCTCAGATCCATCGGCTGTACGCAATAGAACACCGTGGTATGTCTTTCAGCAAGATGCACGAAAAGAATGCATTATCCGAGAAAACCTCAAGTTCCACTACTCTCAGTAATGCTATAGATGAATAGAAAAGCTGTCACATCAAGCACATTAAGTTGAATAGAAAACCCGACTGTTATACCCGCTAAATTGAATATATTGAAAATTGAAACAGCCTATTCAAAAACCTGCAAAGCAAGTTTCCCACGGCAACAAGCAGTGGTCAGTGTAGGCACCGTTAACGGACGATGCTGGTTCGATGGTGCGCCATCGCTGTTTCTGACGTAAAACTGCATAGTTAAACACATGACATTGTGGGAATGAAATGGGACCAGCGTTTCAGAGTGCAAGAGTTGGGAAAGCGTAATAAACAGCAAGATATAAACAAGGTTCTGCTGTATAAGTGAGTCATTACACTTCACAGAACAGTCATTTGCGCTTGTGCCAGTGCTAAAGCATTTGTGACGTGCGTACAATCTGACCAGGATACGTCCATCTTGCGAGAGCAGTGAACTAATGGAAAGTGATGGCCAGCCAACACGCATGCCTACCAGAATACTTACGCAATGCCTTCTGGCACTTTGCCCGTTGCGCATGCCAAAGGGACATCCCAAAGCTGTGAGGGCTAATGAAAATAGCAATGTCAGAACATGTCGCGTAAAACGATGCAGGTCGCACATATGCTGCAAAGTGAACCTCCTTGCCATGTTCCTCTCCTCTGCAGAGTTGACAGACTTCAAGACTCGCCGCGTGAGCAACTTCCGCAAGAACCTGCTCGAGCTTGTGGAGTTGGAGCTCAAGCATGCCAAGGTACGCGCCACAAGCAAAGGGTGTCTGGTGTTGCCAGCCACTCCTTGAAGCATGGCGACTGCCGGAGATAAGCGCCATTTTACTCTTTGTCCTTGTGCTGGGGTAATTCTGCTTTCTTTGGGTCAGTATTCTTCAGCCTTGCTGCACCCAATTCGAGGCAGCACTCCGCACTAAAGCCTGTAGTGAGAGCACTTTGGTTTGTTGGAATCGTTGTTTGTGTGCTTCCCTATTGGAAAAGCGGGTTGCTGCAGAGATGCCAACTGGTTTAACTGCCTGCCTGCAACTAAATGTTCGGTCTGACCAGGGTACGAATTCTGTAAAGATTACTTAGACGTTGCTATCTCCTTTGTGTGACGTAGTGCTCCACCAGCCAATCGGCATTCACGGCAATACTATTGTCAAAAGTGACCGTGACAGAATATGTCCCTAGCCAGACAGCAGTGGTAAAGGGACTCTAAAGAGAAAATTAGATTGAGCGGTATTAGTTTCTACAATTATTGGCCTCTACAGTGTGAGAAAAGGTGCAAAAATTAGTCTGGTGGCAAATGCCTTGAAGTTCCCGCACCAAACACCTTGTCTTCCTGGATTTTGAAAGCATCTGCTAGGGCCTGGTTAATTTTTTTCCCGGTAAATACCTAAGCATTTTGTACCCAAAATTGGCAAACTGAACTTCCCAAGGTTCCAGAATTTCTACTCGGCTGCAATGGTCCAAATGCAAAAAAAAAACAATTACTTTGAAATCCGTGACATCACTGACATACTGATGCTAGTGTATGTGCATGAAATTTAATAGAATATTAACATTAATTTTCTATAAGCCTGTTGCAGCAAAATCAGCGAAAACTTAGTTTTAAGGAATACTTAATCAATGCAAACTGGTTCATTGTTTTGTTTTAGTATTGCTTCAAGCAATACTATACTCAGTATTATACTAAACTTCAGTATAAAGAAATTCTCAATATTACTAAGCATTTCATTTTTCATAACAGTTTGTCCATAGAACACCACATAATCAGAACCTCAATATAACGAAGTGTTTGTGTGAGATTAATGAGAATATGCTGAAATTTCGCTTCCGCAGCAAAGGCATGCCAAGACAATAAATGGAAACTTCCGTGGACGCAAACGGTCAAATTCTTGAATTACAAACGGCTGCTTGCAAACTCTGCTCTCAAATCTCACGTGGCGCTACAAGAGGGACAGCCGAAGTGGAGCAGCATCATGTTCCGTACAGAGTCCTAGCGTGATAAGATCCTATCATGCCCCGCGCACAGTGTGCTTTAGGTGCGAGTGAAACTGTGCGAGGCTGAGACAAGAACGGTGGCTTCACGAGTGCTGCCTCCCAGCGCGAGCAAAGGGAAAGAAGAGGAGGGGAATGAACAAGCGCGCAAGGGGTGGGGCGGAGTGGTAGGTTGGCGTGCTTCGTGTGTATCTGCAGTGGCTGCACATGGCTGTAAGCGCAGCTGAGCGCATACGCAGCCGCGCAACCCTGCTTTAGAGGTAATCGGCCACGTGTGCAAAGAGCGGGCTTGCCGAGACAGCGTGGCATCGTGTAAGCTGTCTTTCCGCATGTTTAGTATTGAAGGTTGCGTAATCTTGAGTTTTGGTGATCCGTGGGAGAAAGAGGCAGACGAAGCATTCGCTCTCTGCTGCGGGCGCTTTTCCTGATAGTGTCATCCCAGTGCGAGCAATGCTATTAGCTGGGAGGGCGGAGGGCGTGCGAAAGTGTGGCTGGCTTTAATTCGTAGCACCTATGTGAAGATATTGTTTATGTGGCATAAAACCGTATCATTCGTTGCCAACTCCCAAATTTATCAAAATGAACTGTCTCATTAAAATTAGCTTTTTTCGATTGCCCGATAATTAACAAAATTTTGCGGCCCCTTTCTGTGCAAGAAAAATTTATCGGTGCCTATTTATTCGCATAAAGGTTGGATTACTATACAATGAAATTTTGTTGTAAGGAAGCAAATTGTCAATTCTACCTATTTCGTTATATCGAGGTTTAACTGTGTAACCAGTTTCTTTTTACCTAATTTCCGGCCTCGAAATGTACCTTTATTGTATTCACGTTTGTGACGCAAATATAAAGCGCCTTTTTTTTGTGCTTGGAGGGTGATGCCATTCCCACCGACAGTGACAGACATAGACAATGACAAGTAAATTGTTTATGCACTGATCCTTTCGCTGTATTTTGCGAGAGCAATCCGCAGTAATGATAGATACCAATTCAAGTGTATCTGCTTTCATGTGTCCTTTGCCATTTCTTTGCGGCATCATTTCACGTTATAATAGTATCAAGTACTTTTTTTCTTTTTCTGAGAGACTGAAAGTCCGCCCTCTCATTATGTTTGTGGCCACTTAATTTGCATGTACATGTACGGATGATTTTAGATATTTTGAAGGGAATTTTATTTATCCTGTTGCGTCCTGCATTGCAAAAAAAGTCTGACTGTATCTGATTGCTGCTAAAAGGCACAGCTACTGCTACCAAAGCTGCTACCTTCCTCTTTGGAATTTGATGTTATTACAGAAACAGACGAACCTCGTAATACCGAAGCCGTATCAAACGCAAAACATACATCGGTTATATCTGATATTTGTCACGAGCACATAGTATTCGCTACGCACCGACATTGGTGAAAAACGCTTCAGATTTAAATTTCTCGCATCCTTCGTTGTTCCAACGAGGCTTGACCAAAGCATTACCTCTTGCCATGCAGGCGCAGGTTCAGCTGCTCAAGAGCAGCATAGCGCTGCTCAAGAACGAGCCGGTCAAAGTGTGAAAACCCGGGGGGCCACCTGCCACTGCCAACCGCAACAACCGGCCCAAGAGTATTTTCCTGTACTATATTTATTTTCCTGTTTCTTTTTTTGCCACAAGCAGAAACAAGGGGGTCTTTTTTGGGTATGTGAAATAAAAGAGCATTCTATTCAGGTTTCCAGCTGTTCGCTTCCTTGACTCTTGATACCACTGCAAAGAGAAGCTCTGGCGCATTTGTGACTTTCGCCAAAGTGGTGCGGGAGTGGTGTTCTAAGCTCGCTTACAGAATGAACCTCGATGGCATCGGTTGTCTAACGGGCTCTCTGAACGAGGGGAACTAGGGGCAGCTCTGAAGGGGAGCGGTGCTGTGCCCCCCCATTGTATTAATGCGATAGCATTAAAGGGCCCCTCACCAGGCGTGGCAATTTTGAGCTGACAAGTGCAGAGCACAGTGCGCGATACCGATAGTGTCTGCGAAGTATTGCATCACTATGCGCGGCAGAAAGATCTGAAATTTCAAATCGAACGCAGTTTTCCCTTCCCCTCGCAGCTGTCACGCTCCAAGCCAGAGGATGACGTACACGTTCTAGTGAGCCTTTGTACACGTGTTCGCACTCTGACGTTGCTCATGGTGACGACCTCGAGAATTATTCAAAGCAACATGTGTTATTTGTGTAGTATGTTGCTAGAGTAGACGAAGCTTGGAGAAATAAAACATGCAAACCGAATGTCTGCATGTTTTTGTTTTACTTTGCCGTCAGCAGAATTGTGCCGCGCCGCAAAAAGAGAGAAAAAAATAAAGTAGGGGCCTGTGACGTAGGCATCATGGGATCCTCGAGCTCCAGTATGGGAGAATGCTGGGAAGAAATTTCGCTTGCAGAGGCTAGGCGGGGCAAGTGGAGAGTGTACCGCTTGGCAGTGTAGCTCACCTGCTGTAATCGACGGTTCACAGCAGTGAAATAGTCTATCTCTGCTATTAATGAGCAGACTTGAATAATCTTTGCGGCAGAAGGCTTCTTGGAGGACACTTCCAGCATATAAGTGAAGTTTGCTATGTGGCCTATGTCGCAGAATATCTGGCATTGGCATCTAGCATTGGACGCTGCTTCGGCAAAAAGAATTTCGAACCACGCATGCACAACCACGCAGGCCCTCCATGTGGTGCAAGGAAATGACAGTGAATTTCTCAAGGTAAAATACATGAAAAAAAATTGTAAAGTAAGACTTGCACACAACCTACAGACATGATAGTGTCTGATTGGGATTCGAATATACGAGGAAACGTAATTCTGTTACACGAAAACTTGAAAAAAACATTTTCCAGCGTTGCTACCATTCATAGAGCGGCCATGGCCTCCTTGATTTATGCGTGCAAATCTCAAAGGCCATAATGTGGCACGCCCCATTCCTTGCAATACCTCCAGATGGCGCTATTGTCTGCTGCACCACGGCCCAAGCAAGAGGCTGCGTTTCTACCAGAAAGCTAGCCTTCGTGCATAGCGTTTCCCAGTAAACATAAGTTACGTAAGCTGCAGTTGCCAGGAAGCACGAGAAGCACTTGATTTTTTAAATGCTATCGCGTTACTCTTACAGGTGAAGCTGAAGCGTTGAACTTTTTTGGCATGCTGCCCTTGTTCTATTACTTGTGTAACTATGCAGGCTGTCCCAGCTAACTTTAGGCAGAGTTTAAAGATATGCAAATGCTACGTAGCTAGACAGAACAAACTTAATGTTGTTCGCCATCGCTTGGAGATATTCGAATTGTTTTCATTCTACCTAATTAAAATAATTAGTCTTAAACTTCTCAAATATAATTAGATGAAAAGTGTCAATGAGAAAATTGTAGAGCAACATGAAAAACTTCCGATACAGATTTCTGTTGCTGAATGTGTGGTAGACAAATCTTTTTCCGAGTGTGAAAGAAGCCCATGAATACACGCAGTGCCTTGAGCAACCAGTCACACGGCAATTTTGCGTGGCCGCAATTCCTCATTCCAGCGAGTTTCCACGCTCATCAAGCGAGATGTGTTCATGTTTACCTGTGCACACGTGACGCCGTGCTTGTTAATTTAGTTAAAACACGTTGGCGGGCTAGTTGGTTTAAATCTACGATAGAATGTGTAAGCGCCATTGAATGAGGACGTAGAAAGACACTGTGTCCGTTTCTTTCTATGTCCTCGTTCAGTCGCGCTTACACATTCTATCATTGTTAATTTAGTCAGTAAGCAAATGTTTACAAGTTGCTTATACAGCCGATTAAGCTGCTATCCTTACTTCGTATAGCCATCTAATAACTTGCTATCACACTCGGTGCTTCGCCTTTCGGGTGAAACTGCGACTTTTTTTTTTTAAGCATGAACTAAATGAACATCGTCTGTAGCTTCCTTCACACGCCTCGTCTATCCCTGTTTTCTTAAAATTGCAGTATGAATAAATTTGAAGGCAGAAATGAAAGTGAAAATTACGCTTCCAAACCACAAGGTTGAGGAACGTATCGTTTGATCTTGAATCTGCGTAGCGTGGACTATAAATTAGCTGCAGCCCAAACGGAAAGAAAGAAAAGCACCTAGTGGACAACATGTGAGCATGCCTATGATGCAATGATCGCTAACGGAGGCTACTCTTGTCCCACATGCACACAGCGATTCTGCAGTGCCGCTGGGCTGTGATCTCATTGCTGAAACCCACGGCGCTCCAATGTTCATGCTCAAGAAGATCCAGGATAGTACACGTTTCTCCTCTTGATCCGCCAGCCCCTTTGTTTGGGCATCATTCAGACTTGAGCCCACCTGTGGTGCCTTGCACCTACGGCGAGCGTGTACCTCATGTTGCTCCTTTTCCAAACACTAAGCTGACGAGTGGTGGCTAGTGCTCGTACGTGGTCATATCTACTACGCCGAGTCACACTTATTGGAGGCCCGAGCCGACAGAGGTTGCCCTACCAGTGTGCTAGCGCAGCTTCGGCAATGAAACTTTGTGTCACCACTAGCCCTTTTTACACTTTCTGCCATTTCTGTGGGGGGCCCTTCGATACCCGGATCACCCCCGGGATTGTGCGTTTGTGCGAGGCAATTACACTCTTACGGCAATGCTGTATTTTCTTGCGTACACAGTACCCCTCTTTAGAAGCCTGGGCACGCAAACAGCGGCGCACTCAAGCCGTGATGGCCTACGCAGCTCGCCAAGCCCGAATCCGTGGTGGTCGGTACTCCTGCGAGGTGCCAGAAGCCCGCAAGCTGTACATTCACGTGCATCAGCGTAGTGTGCTGTGCTGTGCTCCTGTGGCCCTTTTCGCTTAAGTCAAAGTGTAACGTTGACCTCTTGTGTCCAAAAGCGAGATTGGATAGTTAGTTTTCATGAGTAAATGTTTTTCTTGTTTTTCTGTTCTGTATCTTCCTGTCTTATTGGATCTTTCGTTGGTATCGTTAACTGATATGGGGCAGAAGTTTTGAGGAACTCCAGGCTTCTAGGAGGTTGCCGCGGTAAATTTTGTTTTATTGCCTCATATCTCATCGTAACAGCTATGGAAAGGAGCACGTGAAGAGGCCTTTTCTACTTCTAGGTGCTGTTGTCTTGGCACATGTGATAGATTGAACAGCAGCTTTGACCAACATCTGTCAAAGAAGCCTGAATGCCACACTTTTTCGCATCGCTCTCCAAAGTACTGCCTCCATGAGCCTGTGTTTGTGATGATTTCCTAGCTATGCACATGTTGCTTACATCGTGGACTCAACTGCTGCATCATTGTAAACAACCGATCATTAACCATCGACGATGGTTATGCCGCTGTTTCCATCAATGAGCCGTTTCCTTTACAGTAAGAACAGCCACATAACAAGCTCAGCTTGTTGATGGCACTTTTAATTTTCTAGCAATGCCATGGCCAAGCTGGTTTCGTCTTGGTGTTTTGTTCTGCTTTTGGTAGATGGAAGCACAGAATATGTGGGGCAGCGTAAGCAGGAGCTATTTTATTCAGATATAGGAAGTAACACAGATTGACGACCGGGGTATGTAGAAATATAGCCAAAATTCGCGATAATAGTGTGGCAGTATATTAGCAGCGTGTAGGAAGAAATAGTAGGAGGGCGGTGGGGGGTCAGTCATCCCTCCCATCTCTAGAGGTTCCCTGGCGATATACCTGCTTTTAAAGCAAAAGCTTTACTGGCCGCAAACTTACAATTTCGGCGTGGCGGTGCTCTGAGGAGGCACATGACGTCACAACGCACGCCTTGCCGCGGATATTTATCTCTCTCGCTCCCTAGTCACTACTGCGCATGCGCCACTAGTAGCACCGAGCCACAGGTGTTCCGCCGTTGCGCAGCGCCGCGCCTTTCCGCTGCCGCCGTTTGGTATGACGTCACACCGCATTCCTCGTCGTTGCGCTCGCCTCCGCTCGCTTCGCCAGCGTCGTTGCTTGCCTGACAACATGTCGGAGGATTGAAAAGGAGAGCTCGCGTGCGCCGCAACCACAGTTGAGGCGGCAGTATGGACGGCGACAACTCTGATAAGCAGGAGGAGGCCTGGAATCGACATCGTAACGAGATGAAGAGGAAACGAATCGCCCAGGAAACAGATGAACAGCGCGCCGAACGACTGGCTAAACGCCCCAACATAGCTAGACAACCAGACTAACCTGGACTTGCAATGAAGATTAACCAAGGCTAACAACTATGCATTAGCTTTCGCTACGTATATCCTGGCATAGCCGAGCTAAGCCTCTGCTAATTTTTTTTACATCTATTAGGAGGGGGAGGAAGCTGTAGGCGGATCTAGCTAGCCTTGCAAGGCATTTTTCAATTTCTCCGGCTAAGCACATTCTTTCAGAAGAGTGTATTGTTCAGAAGCGCAGCACAACACGGGTGAACAAGCCAACGTGCACAGTGAAGAGAAACAGGACAAGCCAGCAACCCATGAAACAAGCACTATATTACATTTGGTTTCAGTGCCCCTCTTCCTTTTTTTCCCCCCATTTGTAAAGAAATGTTGGTTGTCAGTCGGAGCTTAGTTGACTCTTCTGGTGATATGTTTACAGTGGATGGTAGGTTTGCTCTGGGGCCGGGAACACTCTTTGTTCCTTGAAAGAAGACGTAAGGAGATGCAAAAGTGATGGGAAGTGCAGCGGCTTGGTCAAGTTGGTAGTAAAGATGTGGACTGCACACCTTGTAAAAGGAAACAGACTAGCTTACCCACAAAGTTTAATGAGCATCAAAGGCGAAACTAAAACACCACAAAAATACATAGAGTACATTTCTGCTTGGCATACCTTTCACACCCCACATTTCTGGAGGTGCGAGAGACAGTTCACTTTCGGAAAAGCCACATCAAGTTGGCTTCTCGAAGCGGTGGCTTTAGTGCAGCGCTTGTGACACAAAGGAATGCACAAGAATTCAACAGTACCTCCACAGCCTCTATGGCACATCCATTTACATTAACACTACCTCTTCATTCTTCTCCAGTGGCCATATGTCTTTGTTATCTGAGAAAAGACAAGGTCACCGTTTCACATCTGCAAAAGATAACGCTATCAGCTATTCAGCCGATTCCATAAACCAAGCAGATGGGAAACCACTTGCAGAGCATAGCAAACATGGCATTGCAACCTGTCTGCTGTGCAAAGGGGTGTGCTTCTGGTGACAAGCCACCGTAGTCCGCTGACTGATGAGCAACACTGGCCAAATGTGTCGCACACAAGTGTGCCTCTGCTCAGTCCATGTAGTAGAGGCGCCTGGAGAGGTCGTCGAGCATCCACTCTATGCCATCCAGCAGTCCGTCCATGCCTGTGAATGCGCTGCAGCCAAGCATCTTCCAGTGAAGGCTGTTGATGGCAGAGAGCTCCAGCATCTGCGATTTTGTGGATGTGCCCAAATTGAACAGCCATACCTAAATAAAAATTCGAACTCATCTGTAACGACTATCCAAGTATGCTAATAATTGAAATTTGTCATGTATGATGTGTGTACTGCAGCTGCACTAAATTGTAA
Organism: Dermacentor variabilis; assembly: GCF_050947875.1. Classification (NCBI taxonomy): domain Eukaryota; kingdom Metazoa; phylum Arthropoda; class Arachnida; order Ixodida; family Ixodidae; genus Dermacentor; species Dermacentor variabilis. The sequence goes on from NC_134574.1 coordinate 66,526,750, forward strand.
TCATCATTCATTCATTCATTTTATTTCAGCATTACGGTACATTGCAGCATGTACAAAAATGCTGGGGGGACAAACTAAAAGCCAAAAGCTTGACGGGGTCTGTACCCGATAGTTGCACTTTCACAGGGGCAACAGCAAATGTTCGTATGCGATAAGCTTACAATGCCAAAACTAAAAGTGTTGAAATTAACATTAAAACAAAAATACTTTACTTTTATGCACAACATCAAAATTTATGAAAACTTGGAGAAACTTTTCAGCACAATATCAAAACTTAACAGCAGCAGCATTACAGAAAACAATGCTGGTTGTTTAAAAGAGTAGGCAATGTATATGCAATCATTTGTTGGCCATAGTTAGTACGGGTCCGTGGTGTAAACCAAAAAGTGATTTCGCACGTGTCATAAGCATGCATTCTTTCAGTCAAATTAGCAAGTTCTTTCAAGCTCAAATTGTGTGTTTTAATGCCTTGTCTGTAGCGTGTCATTAGTAAAGAATCGTACAAGTTGACAACAGGTATTACATTTAGGTTTTTACAGATGGGCCCTGTGTGTGCATTATATGGAGCATTGACAATCAAACGGACAGCCTTTTTCTGTAATCTAGAAGGCCTGAGAATGTTGGAAATTGTGGTGGTTCCCAAGACAAGGTAGCAATAGCACAGTTTTGAAAGGAAAAGTGAATTATACAACAACAGTTTTACTTTCTCCGGCAAAAGAAAACGTGTGTGCAATAATATACCAACCAAACGAGAAAGGCTGGAATAACAGAATTGGACTGCGAATCCCAGGACATGTTTTTATTAAAGAGTACGCCAAGACATTTCACATCAGGAACCACCTCAATTTTTGATGTACCAAGACAAAGCGCTAAATCAAAGTTGACTTTCTTGTTTTTAGCTCTAAATAAAATCGCTTTTGTTTTTGACGTATTTATGGTTAGCGAGTTGTGCACACTTCAGGTGTGCAGTTTTGCGAGTACGTTATTTGCTCTGGATTGAATTTCCAATAAATTTGATCCTAAAAAAATAAGCTAGTATTGTTAGCATAAACTATAAATTGGGTATTTTCATCTATTCTTACTACATCTTAACATATAGATTAAAAAGTAGAGGCCCTTGATGCTTCCCTGCGGTACTCCGCTGTTTAGGGATCGAAAGCTTGATTTATAGTTATTAAGTTGTACTTGCTGCTGGTGATCACTCAAGTAGCTTTGCATAAGTGTGTAAAATGCCCCTCGGAATCCGTAATGCTCTAGCTTTTTTAAGTGTGGTATGATTAATCCGATCAAAGGCTTTCGAATAGTCTATAAATATTCCAAGTATACAAAGTTGACGCTCGAAACCATCTAATATAGTCTCTTTTTGAAGAAGTAACGCGGATTCCGTGGAACGTTTTTTACTAAAACCGAATTGGAACGGAGTTATGATGTTATGGCGACTCAAGAAGCTGTTCATTCTTATGTGAATTAACTTTTCAATAGCTTTGGAAAAAATGGGCAGTATGGTAATAGGCCTGTAGTTTGATACATTATTTTTGTCACCGCCTTTGAAAATAACGGTGACTTTAGCAATTTGTAACTGTCTCGGGAAATCGCCAGAAGAAAAGATTCGATTGATCACATGTGTTAGGACTGGGGCAATGATGTCAAGCACGTACTTGACCGGTCGAATTTGTAGATCATCCGGGTCGGCGCAGTAGCTATTTTTGAGGGACGAGAACACTGCTACAACTTCTGGCTGCCACCCTAAAAGCCCACATGCTACCCTCCATTATAACAGTGGATTAACAATTGCAGGACCATGCTTTCTTCAAGCAATCTGACTGCAATACTCAACAGTCACAGCTTGTGCTTGACACGAAATTTACAAAAGTATGTTGCGATGGGGGCTGTTGCCACCAGCCATGCTGCAAGTTAATTTGATGGCGCTTGTCTCTTTAATTAGACACAAAGACACAGAAATCCCTGGCCAGAGAACTGCATCCAAATGAGCAGGGGGCGGGGGCTCGCATACCTCGGCAATCTGGTCGGGAGGCACGGCCCCTGGCAGGTCTTGCTTGTTGGCCAGCACCAGCAGGCTGCTTCCGAGCAGTTTCTGCACGGTCGAATGAGAAGTTCCTCGAGGGTTAACCTCCAGCAACTGACTGATTTTGCCACATTATTAACCCAATGCTTAACCACTTCCTACTTTACTAGACGAATGTGAAATGGCTCGCGCTCCCAGTGGAATGGGCCTGTCCTCGGTTGTGAACAAGTGTTGTGAGGTGGCGTTCACGAGTGACACTATTATCATGGGCGGTACCGATGGCTAGTGACCTAGCATACAGTGTTTACGTGGGTGGTGCCGCGGTTAAACCACGGTCGGAACAATCTTTTGGGTGTGCTTTTTAAAGCTTGGTTGTCTGGCTGTAGAATAGCTGTCGCCTGTAATGCCCGCAAATATAGGCTGAGCGATGATCGAGGTTAATAACCTTTGAGATTGGTGTGCACGCATGATGGGGATTTGAGAAGCCACGCGAGGTTGTGCCCGGTGGTTCCACCAACCACACATGGCACTGGACATACAAGTGACAGTATTTGAGAGTGGAAAATGGAAAGGGCAGGCATCTAGTAAAAGAGGCAATGGTTTAACCAATGGCAATACTTGCTGTTCCATGTACACCCTCATGTGCAAAACTAATGGACTCTTCTTTTGAAGGGACACTAAAGAGAAAAATTATTTGAGGTGTGTTAGTAAATTACCCTTCTGCAATAAAAAAAAATGGCACTGTTACCGTGAGAAGATGCTTGGTAAGCCAGGAAAGACTTAAAAAAACACAAAAAGAAAGGAAGACTAGTTATGATGCTCCCTTGAAATTATCGCTTGTCGTGGCACCATGGATTGTGATTGCATCTGCACGGGCCTAAACAAATCTTTTCTTGGTACAAGTGAACCACTTAGTGTTCTAAAAGAGCCAAAGGCTGAACTTCAGAAGCTCAAGAACTTTTACTGAACCACAATGGCCGAGATGCCCAAGGGTGTTGGCTCAAAATTAGAAAAAAAAAGAAAACTTCTTTCTCTTCTAATAGTCAACCTACTACTGTGTAATCAACGAAAATTGAGTTTATTGAAAAACACTTTATTAATCTAGACGGATTGCGTTCTTTTAGTGTTCCTTTTAAAGTATCAACCTCTATTTTTGCATTAGCTGGCAAAGATGCTATTGCTGGTTGTAGTTAACCTTTTTCTGCCATATGAGCAGACCTTAAACCACCTTAAAAGGGGCCCTGAACCACTTGTTATCAAAGTGGAGAAAGGCATTTGTAGTGAAAATAGGCTATTTCAGAAATAATTTGCTGTAAAAAGTACTTCAATGCGTTCAGCAGAAGCGGAGTAATGGGCAATCAAACATGACCTCCAATGTGCTCCTGTTCCTTCTTCAATGCCTTGCAGTGCGAAGGCTACGACGAGGCGATGTGCGCCCACAACGCTCTGCCTTCTAAATGCCACCGGTGTGCACAGTTAAAATTTCATTTTGGACGCTGATGCAGACACCGCAATTTTTGATTTTGGTACGTGCAATGCGCTAAACGTAAGCCAAACGTGGTTGTCCTTAGCGAGCCACAGTGCACTTAGCCAGTGGACTCATGGTGGCACCTCGCAGTGGTCGCAGTAAATATGCTACATAGCGGACCACAGCTACCAATAGCAGCTGCATATGGGAATCTGCTTTATCGTGAAACAAAGTGTCCCGGAGAGAATGAGGAGCCGGCTCCTGTTGAAAAGTGAGCGTTTGAGAGCAAAGTGACTTCAAGATCCACTTGCGAGCTCCACGCACCGTGTACGACAGCAAAACTTGGGTGAGTTGTTCACAGCAGTGTATGATACACACGGACTATGTTATTTCACCCAGCTCGACGGGTGGTTCAGGGCCTTTTTAAACTAGAATGAACAGTAGCTGCTCGGTCAAGTGACGCCCAATAGTTGTTTCAAAAATGCCGAGGGCTCTGTTACTTTTGCTTCTCACAACAGACAGTTTTAGTTTACCGTTCTTGGCAGAATAGCAAGTTTGCAATGTGTGTGCGTAGAGCCATGGACGACCCATAACATTAATTGTATCCACAATATTTTCAGATTCAACGTTATTGCATTTGCGTGGTTTATGTTCACACTATGGCAACACGGCGGTGGTCCCGGCCACCCGCTTCAAAGTGAATTTAGTGTTGCTGATGTAGAATTCACTTCGTTCGCGGCAAATTTGTGTGTAAAATGTGTGAAACAGCTTGTGCTTAGTCTCGAGCTGCTTCGACGACAAAGTATTATGATAATTTTGAAGAGCTTCCAAGATTGCTTCTAATCTCAAACACTTTGAGGCCTAACAAGAAAAACTTTTGGAACGCCAGTGCCGCCTATCGACAAGATTGAGAGCTAGGCAAGACAGCTCATGCCATCCTACCTTGGAGGCCACGAACAGCTGGCTCACTATGCGTTGGCTTGTACTGATTTCGCCACCGATCAACAGGTACAGAAAGTACAAATACAATGTGCTCCCAGCTGTCATTGCATTGTTTCTTGCACTTTTCACACATACACGCAAAACATAATTGAATAGCATTTCCGAGACCGTAAACAACGCTATCACATTAGACCAAAACACCATTTTTTGCAGCAACTGCCTTCTCTACACACCACAGCGGAAGATGCTGGCTTCGACACTAGCAGGCATTGGCAGGCAAACATTGACTGAAAATACTATTTTGTCCACAACGTGTGACTATACAGTAGCATCAATAGCTAGAAGGGCTGCTCTGGACTACTTGAAGATCACCGGAAAAGACGTGTGACTATACAGTAGCATCAATAGCTACAAAGGCTGCTCTGGACTACTTGAAGATCACCGGAAAAGACGCAACGTTTTAAGGAAACTACAGTTAAACCTTGATATAATGAAGTAGGTAAAATCGGCAATTCGCTTCGTTATATATATAAATTTAATTGTATTGAAATATGCACTTTTATGCAAATGAGTACAGCTGCCGATCGATTTTTCTTAGATGGAGAGGGACCGCAGAATTTTCTGAATTATCAGACAATCGAAAAAAGCTAATTTGAATGCGAGAACAATTCACTTTTTTATGAATTTAGGAGTCAGCGACGAATGATACGGTTTCATGCCACGTCGACAATATCTTCACATAGGCACTACGAATTAAACGAAGCCAGCAACGCTTTCGCGTGCCCTCCGCCTCCCGCAGCTAATAGTGTCGCGCGTACTGGGAAGACACTATCAGGAAAAGCGCCCACAGCGGGGAGCGAATGCTTCATCTGCCTCTTGCTCCAACGGATCACCAAAACTTCAGATTATCCTTCAATACTAAACATGCGGGAAGACAGCTTACATGATGCCACGCTGTCTCGACATGCACGCGTGGCAGATTACCTCTAAAGCAGGGTGCGCGGCTGCGTAGGCGCAACGCACGCCAACTTACCCCCCTCCTTCCCTTTGCTCGCGCAGGGAGGCGGCACTCATGCATGAAGCCACCATCTTTCTTGTCTCACCCTCGCACACTTTCACTCGCACCTAAAGCACACAGTGCGCAGGGCCTGATAAGATCTTATCGCACTTGGACTTTATACGGAACATGATGCGGCTCCACTTCGGCTGTCCCTCTTGTCATGCGGCACGCGATTTGAGAGTTGAGTTTGCAAGCAGTCGCTTGTAATTCAATCAATGAGTATTTGCATTCGCAGAAGTTTCCATTGATTATTTCAGCATGCCCTTGCTGCGGAAGCAAAATTTCAGTATATTCTCATTAATCTCATACAAACAGACTTCGTTATATTGAGGTTCTGATTATGGTGGTGTTCTATGGAAAAGAGGTTATGAAAAGTGACATGCTTCACTATATCGAGAATTTCGTTATATTAAAGTTCCTTATATCGAGGTTTAACTGGACTGTGTCAGTGTATATATGCATCCCTTCTTCCCGTCCTCATGATCATCTTTAATCACTCTTTCCTGTCCCACTTTCCTTTTCCCTAGTGCAGTGTAGCAGGCCGGAGCATGCTAGCTTAGGCCAACCTCTCTGCCTTTCTAATAGATTACCTCTCTCTCTCTCTCCATATATATATATATATATATATATTTGCACAGTTAGTTTGCAAAATGATAAGGCTATTTCTTTTAACCCTCCTATTATGCTACTGTTAAAGGGACAGACTATCAATCTTTACGGTACCCATTTTTTTTGTGCAATGGAAAGCTTACCAGTCAATGTCCAATCATGCAGTGATAGCATGAAAAATGCCACAGAACATTTCGTATCAGAATTTTTCGATATGCAGTGAGAATCTAGTCTCACTCGAAGCATGCTGGAGACAGTGATAGGCGAATGCAATAGATGATATGCCAGCATTTGTGGGAGGCAGACTAAGTCGACAAGTGTGGCCGTAGTTGTATTATTTTGTTAAGCCAACGTTCCTGCGATTCATGTTATTTAACAATAATAGCTATGTGCTTTCGTGATTTCCTGTTCAGCAGCTTTGGTCATTAACAAGTCAGGGGTGCTTTTTTTAGCCAAGGCAAGTTAAGTTCTCGAAAGTGAAACAGCACTTTTACATGTGATACACAGTTCAGTGTGTTGCCATAGCCAGGTGCGCGATTCTGATTTTCCAAGCATGTTGTCTCTCAAAGACCTAAGTGAGCTGGAAGGATTTTAGCTTGCATGCATGCTCAGAATGTGTGCTGCCATGCACTGAGGGACACGAAAGCACAAGTGCGTAATAATGTACAAACTGTAATTTTAAGCAATAAGTATACGGTACTGGATAACAGCTGACTTAGGTGATCTGAAGTATTACAGCTTATATTATTAAGTACCATTAAGTATTAAGTACCAAGGCTTCACCGCCAGTTCGTGGTTTTTTGTGGCTTTCTTTGTGAATTTGAAATTATAATTCCTACATAAATTGCGAACTGCGTGCTCGATTCCATCACTATAAATCATGGCCTCTTCATTTTTTATCAAAATCATGGAACACATTCTGGCCAGTTGTCAGCCCCTTTAAACTAAAACTGTCTCATTACCTTACTACAGGCTTTCTAGGCTGGGCGGAAGATTACAATTTAAAGGCGAAACACATGTCACTTTCACACTTCAACCCTTCGTAGTGCAAATTTTGTTTTTGAAGAAATAATATCTTCTGCATCTCAGTGAAAGGAACAGAGGGAAAAGATAAGAAAAAATGTTTAAGTGAATTTACAGGCAGTATACTGATGCTTTGTGCCACAAAGCCTGCAGAGCATACAGAGCTAAAGGCACTCAATATTTCTAAACTTGCATTCATAAAATTTGTGAAGAATGGCTGCAAACTACATAAAGCTACTTTAGTTACACTCTTAACACTGTGCAACATGCATCAGGTGGTGCGCTCTACAGACGCGGCAGGAAAGCCTGACCTCAGCATGCCCCAGTGTCTGGACGCAAGTGGAAATTCACTTTTTCTGGCCTTTTACAGGCACCGGGTAGATACAGTGCAGTGAATGCAACATCAACATGAACACAAGCAAGCAAAGCAATGCGAACAAATGCTTGACACACAAAAGTAATCAATCAGTGCAGTGTTCACCTACACCTATAGCGGCATCATTGTACCGCTACGGTCTAGTGCATCCCAGCACTCTACAGCATGGCATATTAACATCAGCGCTTATACTTTCAGTCACAAAATAGTCCAACTTCCCAAACAAATGCATGAACAACCTGTTCTGCCAAGCCTTCCACATCTTCCCTGGTTTGATTTACAAAAACAAAAAAAAGAAGCATTTGTAAACGTACACCGTGAAGTCTGTCACACAGCAAATATATCAGCACTGATATGCCAAAGAGCGGGGCTCACCTCCTCACACGTGAGCGTCCGAAGTTCCCGGTGGCAGTCCCCCAGGCGGCGCCGGTCGGCACTGTCCACCACCCAGATGATCGCGTCAGTGCTCTCGAAGTAGTTGCGCCAGTATCCCCGCAGGGACTTCTGGCCACCCACGTCCCACATATTTAGCCGGAACCTGCAGCCCCCGCATGACAGTGCCACGTGTTACCACTTCCGTCACTTGAGAAAGATACTTCAATACGTGATCCACCCCAAGTCCAACAGGTAATCAACTGCAGCGTGGGTGAACTAGAGATGCCTCAGTCTGGCACCAGCGAAGTGACTCAACTTCATCAGGGCAAGTTTCGGCAAGGTGCACGTTTGTTGTGCTCATTCATTCCTTTTCCTAAAGGCACATTTTCCTCTTAATCCTGTGGTTGCCGGTCATTTTTCTAGAGTGTAACAAATTCAATTTCTACCCGCCCCACTGGCCCAGTGGCTATGGCATTGTACAGGCGTGGCCACTGCTCGTGGGAACACGAAGCCCATGGCATTGCTGCGCGGGGTGCCCCGCCACCAGCGTCTCATGAAGTCTTGCGGCGAAGGCATAATCAAAGCGACTGGCGAAAAGCCTCGGGAGTCGTCTGCCAAGACTTCATGAGGTGCTGGGCATGGCGCTTGCTAGCACAAGCACGCGTGCTCCCACTAGCAGTGGCCATGCCTGCACTGCTAAGCTCAAGGTTGCAGGTTGTGACCCCAGCTGCAGCAGCTGCATTCCAATGGGAACAGAATGTCAAATCCCTTCCATACCATTTTCACGTTGGCATTTATCTCGGGTAGGGCCAGACTTGTGCGTTCGCGGCCAGACGAGCACACTCGTGCAAGGCATTTAAATGGTTTAACAGGATACCTTTTGATGCAGATAACTTTTATCTTTACATTGCTGGAACTAGATTATTCCACTGCCCAAGATCTGTCTCCTCACGTTTTCTGTTTTTGGGGAAAACCCACCAAACTGACACCATCTGCTCACATGTCAGAGTTTTCGTCACCCTTCCGGTTGCGTTCACCACCAAAAATATTTCCTGTTTTTCAAAATTTCCAGTTCCCCCATTCTCAACTTTCACTGTTCCACACCCGTCTATGCTCCTTGGAGGGACAGTTACCGTAGCTACTCATATGAATGCGGCTGAGGAAAGCAGTTGTTCCTCCAACAAGTACAAGTCCCTTTCCCAGAACACTGGCTGCAGCCTGAGGCACCCCTTGTTCGCCCACTGTTGACTGCTTTAAGTCGCCATCTCCACGTCAACCCTTTGCCCTGCTTAATCAAACGTGTCACACGCTGAACTTGGGTAATGACATGTAGATGTGGCTTTCTAGAACTGAGCGATTTGAGAACCGAGAACTTGCTTCTAGAACTGAGATGTCGCTGACCAGAGTTGAAACAAAATGATGTTGCAGGATTCGCGTGGATCCCTTTTTCACAACTACTTGAGCTCCTCAGCGACATTTCTCCAAGTTTTTTAGGTGATATCATCTTTTTCAGTAAGCTTTAGAGCAATGCAGCTTTTGCTGCTTTTATTATCATTTTTCTAACACCTCGATGGCACAGCATGGCCTAAGTTGCTTTTTCGCCAATAAGCCTGACTTAACTAACTAACCGACCAACCAGCCTGCCTTGTTCACAACAGAAGGGCTAAACACGGCGCCTAGCGTACAGTGCTATTTTAGAACTAGGTGCTTGGCTGGCCCAAGCAGATGGTTTGAAATCAAGGAGATAATTATAAATGTCGCTGAGTGCTCAGCGCAGTGGCCAGGCCTTTCATTGTGAACAAGGGATCCGTACGAACTGAGAAAATTTTCATTCCATTTGGATTTCAGTCACTGACCTGCTTCATTTTTATCAATGCTTTTACCTAACCCGATGGTACTCTGTCAAGCTCTCTTGACTACAATGAGAGCGGATACACTGAGCTTTGTCATGTACTGGTCAAATTTGTAAAACTGCAATGCACGAAGCTGCAAAACACTGGCAACACTGTCATGTTTTCATTATGGCTTGTTTGCCAATTAAACCGGTTTCAGTAAACACAGCCTGTTATAGTTCTTCTGAGAAGTTCCAATCATACAGTACTATACAGCAAACACTGGTATGTACTCCCCCCCCCCTTATTTTCAAGGTCGATTTACTGAGGTTTAACGGTAACTGCCACTGGTACCAGTGACGTTTCCATTAATGTGGCCTGTTCATGCATCACTTCTACTATTAACGTTTGTCACTTCATATGTGCAAAAAGAAATATGACATACCCTTTCTGAATAACACTGTTCAGCAGTTAGCAGCATTAATGTAAAGCAAGTCTCTTGTGAGCGGATGTTAATTAATTTGTGTTACTAGTTTAGTCTATAGTCGAAGGTTCAACGAAAACTTGCCCAGTGAGGGTGACACACTGTCAAAATTAAACAGGCACTCTACTAAGGTTTAAAAAGAAATAAAATGTATAATGATGTTTCGGGACTGCTGTGGGTCCCTTGTTCACATTGAAGATGGGCTCATTAATTTCAGACCATGAGTTCCCTGCCAATCCTCCTAACCAACACAAGTAGCCATGTAATGGCAATTCAAGTGTCTGTCTGTTTTACCATGTCAGGAAGTGCATCTTTCAGTTTTCTTTGCACCTCGTGTATATTATGCAAGGTAGTCCAATACGCAAAAATATTTAAAAATAAAGAAATACAAAAGAAATATCCCACTGAAATCAAGATGGACCAAACAGCCCAGAGCCGTGCGACATGAGGGCCTGCATCAGAACACGCATGCACTGAGAACAAGAATGCTGGTAGTTGCATCCTGTAGTGGCCAGTGTATAATGTGGGCTATGTTGAATTGGATACCTCAAAATGTATTAAATGCAGTCGAGTCTTTGCAGAAGGGTAAAACTTTAAAATTCTCCTCCCGCAAAAGTGGTACCCTTGTAATCGTGATCCTTCCAAGCTTCCTCCTCTAGGCTAGCTTTCTTTGCTGCACTGTGATGAGATTTAGCTTCAGCTGTCTGATTATTCTCCGTCTTGCTTGAAGCAAGACAACTTCCCAAGTTGGAAAGATGCCTAATTCCTGTAGAACTTCTTTGAAGCCTTCGTTGAACCACGGTATGCCTATGGTAGTGGCCATCTCCACAATAGCACTTGAATTTGGCTGAGTATTGGTGAAAATTAGAGCACGAGCTGGTTACATATCAGTCAGGGCTAGTGCCTGCTTGTTCTTAGACCAGAAAAGCTCACCACCTGGGCAGAACTTGTGGTTTTAACTCTCATCAGTCGAGTATAAATGGAAAAATGAGACCCTTACAGCTACCACGGCTCGATTCGAATAATTTTTCGGTTTTCTGGATGGAGAAACACCTCAATCTTTCTGCACATGAAAATAGATAGCTGATGCATAATTTTGCAGCCAAAATCTAAAAAAACATGATTTTTTTTTACCTGTATCTCCCTTAAAGGAGACACTTATACCATTCATACCAACAGAACTTAAACACATCATCAACTTCATAGTGAAGCAGCGCTTGACGTCATACATTCTGCAGACCTATACGGATAATAATGTCATTGCCAAGGACTTAGGGTTGAAACTGACCCGATCAGACGCAAAATACTAACTTCTGTGTTTCTTTTACCAGTGGACCGCACTGTGCATAGTAAGGGAAAAAGGAATGCTTACCCCCGGTGTTCAAGGGTTTTGATGTTGAAGCCAAGTGTGGGGGACACTTCTGACGTATCCTCCCCGTTGAGCCTCTTAAGCAGTGTTGTCTTGCCTGCATTGTCAAGCCCTCTGGGGTAGTCGTGCTAAGGCAAATCGTCATCTCTCTAGCACAAGTTTCAAGCACACACATTTCAAGAGCATTGCCGTGGCGCATTTCCAAGAGGCTTTCAAGCACGTCGTAAACCAAAGTGGAGAGCACTACAGGACACTTCCATTTGGGAGTTGGGGTGCACCTTTCTCTCTATAGTGAGCTAGTCCATGTGATAGGTAGTGCGCGCCTGATGAACCTGTGCTTGACCATGCTCGCGGTACGCAGTGTTCGAGGTAGGGTCCAGGCTTGGGAACACAGCAGACACCCCTCACCTGTAGGAATTCTCAAACCCAGGTGAAACGCAAGAAGTAAATAACCAATCGGACCAAGCTGCATTTCTTCAAACAGGTCTCCCAAATTTAGCGATGGTTTTTTTTGGCAATGTCATTTGTATTAGTGTAAATGCATGACTTGGAAACGAAGTGAACGAGTTGTAATTTGGCTGAGTGCAAAGTGTCGGAAAGCAAACTAGTGGTGATATGGCCAGGCCGAATGCTCCAAATCTGGGAACAAGTGCTGTTTGCACTCGCCTCTAAATTTCTTGCGAGAAAATAAATTGACAACTAAAGACGCTGAATAAGAAAACAGTACCTTCTGCTTGCACCACCAAACTAAAGCATGCTATCAAAACAATATGCCGCCTCATGGTATAACTATTGTCCTGATAAACTTCAGACCTTTCCAGCTAGTTATCATTCCTACTACCAGTGCCTGCGAACAAAAGTATATGAGCGAGAATATTCCTGCCGCTTAAGGCATTAGTAACACTGATGCTGGGCCAGAAAACTAAACTAGCCAAACCAAACAAAGCTTAACCCTTTCAGGGTCAATGACGTAAATATACGGCGCCGCGAACAAGTCCAAAAATGGTTGATGCCATATATCTATGGCACCGTCTGTACGTTTAAAAAGTGTGCCAATTTCCTACCTTTTATTTTCTGTAATGTGCTGCCACTATGTGGGAATGCAGGAAATTTTTTTCGCATGCCTCCCTCAGTTTTCGTTGCACGGTTTGTTTTAGAGCTAGTTTGCTCCTGCGCTTCTATATACTACCGCTCACGCATTGGCATGTGGTTTGTGGTGGTGGCGGTTTGGGTTTTGTTCCGCGGGTAGTTTCGGCTTCTTCCGCTTGCAAAACTGATTGCTGGCTTGTTACTGATTGCTCAAAGGGTGACCGCTTGTTTCTCGCTCATTTAGTGCTCGAAGGGGTGCGCATAGGAAGGATGTTGCTGTGCATACATTTCCGTTGCTTTCTTTTTACACTCTCTAAAACTAATTGCCTCTGGTTGGCGATAAGATGAAGATTAGCGGAAGTTTGTCACACAATTTGCTTTTTTGACGGGCACACAACCACACATTTTTCTTGAGGGCGGGCACCTACGCAGTTCGATTACGCTATGGAAGTACATATTAGTATAAGAGCAGGAACATTTGAGTCTTGAGATTCTCGTGTGCGCATTTTCAAAGCCTTCAACTATGTGCGTAACAATGCATCAAATTTTTAATTCTTATAAGTTTATTTCCTCTTTTATTGTTATTCATGAATGAAGAGTACATATATACCAATGCAAAATATTTTCCTCTTACTTTATGGTCACCCTAGAAAATTTACGGTAATTTTTTTTCAGAATAGGTCTCTAAGAAGAATTTAATGTGCAATTAAAAAAAATTGACCCTCAAAGGGTTAAGCGTGCATCGCTAATTTATTAAAGCGCCTGCCTAAACAAAGTAAACTTCTCGACTTGAAACACCAGTAACATATTAAAAATATATATAAATAAAGCAATAGTCTGCTTGCCGGGAATAACAGAGTCGTACGGAGTGAAGTGTATTGAACAAACCACCATAGTGTCAGCCCCAATGCACAAGTTCCCTAACCATGTTGCCCCCCGTTATGCATCGTCTACTACTTTTTGGAAACAATGAAATGATGAATTGCTGTCTCCATCATGATGACACACCATAATGGTACCACAGCAAAATTATTTCTACATCAGTTTTTTTTTTTTTTTTTTTGTCAGGCTTGTACAAGGCAGCACCACGATGATTACTACGAGGCAACATTGCAGTGAACTGGCAGCTGAACCTAGATCAGCCGTTTGTCGGCATGGCTGCTAGGGAGAAAGCTAAATTTAGTTGGAGTCTTGAATTGGCAAGTTGTGCTGACAGAGATGATCAATGACAGTTTGCATTTTCTCTCTCTCTCTAGCAAGGTTTCTTACGCTATTTTCAGCACCGACATCAATGCTCAATGTTGAGAGGGTATAAGAGAAAAACATCAACTGAAAATTCCTGCAGTTCGTTCCTGATGTTCACAGCTGTGATTACAGAAGGGCTCACATGGCCCCACCCTTCCAAGCCCACTATGATGTGCAAACCTGTCTCACCACATACGGTTATGTGTGGAGCTCGTAGATCACTGTCAAGGGGGCATTCCAGAAGGCTGTCATGTGCATTGGTGAAGTTAAGGGTGCTGAAGCAAGTTTCCTTCATTTCCAAGGAAATATTTTTGAAGTTGAGACACTTGCCAGATATGGAGCTAAGGTGAGCCAGTGAAAGCGAGTACACTACTCTGACCTAAAGCTTCCCCTATTGAGTGACCTTGTCAGTACCTGTGCCAGTGTTGCAGTGTCATGTGTGTGGAGGGAAACACCCTTCATGCACTCAAAGCAGGTACTACAGAAACCTAAGCACCACTCAAGCATACAAGTTTTGCATGCTTCACACTCCTTTGTATACAAACCCTCCCTAAGAAAAATATAAGATGTGAAATGAGATGCAGTAAAGAAATTAGTATTTTGCATGCCCTCTACTGATACAGTAAAGACCCTTTTAGCCGTGATGCGGCAACAGTGGGTTCATGACAGCAGTGTGTTGTTGAACCCAGAAAACTTCCAGTCCCTTAAGGGTACCGGAAGATGGCCACGAAAAATAAGCTTGTCCCGTAAGTAGATCTTGATGTGTTCAAATATAACACAGATGCCACTCAGCACACTTTCAATCGCAATTGGCTCCTTTACCCAAGCTGTGGGAGGCAGCTAATTGCAATCAATGATTTCAATTCGGATCAGGCTCGATCATGTTTGACAGTGGCCATGTGAACCTGCAAAAAAAATGTTCCGCAGGTGTCGAGCTCGTATGTGTATGTAGATGCCTTGTGTAGCTAGCAGCAAAATTCACTTATGAAACTATGTTTTACCAGCGTAGAAAAAGCTGCACCAGCTGGAGTGTCATACATATTTGCCAGCGATTGTTATTTCTACTGTCCTTGTTACCTGCGGAATTTAGGAGGCCGTTCCAGAGGGCGAAACCGGAATCTTTTGAGGCCTGCATGCGTAAACATAAAAAGGACCTACAGCTGTTGCAAATCACTGACATCCTAAGGTATGGCACAGCAAAAATAATGCAAGGTTAATGAAAATGGAGCCAGTTGTGCAGAAAGAAGTGAAGGTATACCTTCACTTCTTTCTTTTTGGTGTACTGAAATTACTCCATTTTGCTTTCAAGGCTTTCTATGCCTACGGGACGTTAAGAATGTGCAACACTTGCCATGTTAGAAAAGATGCGTTTGGCAGCCCATAACATGCTCAATGAAGTTCTGGCGCCGCATACTCTTTAGCACACACGATGACGAGCTATACAGAAAGACAATCAAAAATTACATCATGTACATGCTAGTGCAGCAGTGCGACTATCACTTCCAAAGCAGGCGAAGAAGAAGATGAGCTCACAAGCAGGTAGCGCGAACCCGAAACTATGGATCATTTCTTTACAGAGTGTCGTAGGTTCAACGTGCATAGAAAACGACTTCTAGCAGGTCCCTTCCGCCAACTTGGATTAGCCATTACGCTGCCTATCATTCTGTCTCTGGGGGTGTCGGCACTAGGACACTGTAATAGGAACGTATGTGATGCCATATATAATTTTGTAATGACGTAGTAGTTCTGCGGAAACCCGCAAGGTGGAGAGAAGCAATGAATAAAGGGAAAATGAGACATCCACCCGTTCATAGCAATTGCTACAAAGGAAACCCATACGGGTTCCTAGAAAGAAAAGCCTCATAGTTGAAGGAAAAAAAAAACAATGAACGGGTGGATGTCTCATTTTCCCTTTATTCATAATTTTGTAATGGAAACAAGAAGACTTCCATGCTAATTTTACTGTTTTATTTTCCACCACAAGAAACCAAAAATATTAACTTCTAATTTTAAGAAACTATAGCATGAAAATTATTATTAACGATTAGAATTCATTTAATATCTCATTTTCAGTAGGTATTTATTGTTTTTCGACCCACTGCCGCCCAATTCATGGCCAATCCCCCGTAGTGGGTTGTGCTATATCTACAGGCACCAAACCAAACAAAGGCGTTGACCAAACCAAACGAGAATAGAACACGCTAGTGCGCTCGACCTGAGCGCGGTGTCCGCCGCTCCAGAGATCACGCAGCACGATGGCTGGCCGGCATAAACAAACCGTGGCTACGGCGGCTACCTCTTCGCGCCGCCTCCCACACTAGCTTCCAGAGCACTCAAATTTACGGCAACAATTGCAAGAAAAAAAAGGGGGGGGGCACCGTACGCGCTCATTTTCGGTGAACATTTCTACACTAAAGCATAGGAATGCTTAGCAGAAATAAGAGCCCTAAAATTGAAGTTCTGGGGTTTTACGTGCGAAAACCACGATCTGCTTATGAGGCACGCTGTAGTGGGGGACTGCAGATCAATTTCGATCGCCTGGGCGTCTTTAACGCGTACCTAAAATCTAGGCACATGAGCGCTTTTACATTTCGGCCTCACTGAACGGCCGCCTAGGCCGGGATCAAACTCGCCTCCTCGAGCTCGTTAGCGCAGCATGATACTTCACAGAAATAACAAGGATGGTCGTCATAAGCATGCGAACACTGAATATCCATGTGGCTACACTTGCTAAGACTTCTGCCTTGCAAATAAAAGCGATTAATGCATAGCTGATCCAGGATTTCCCTGTATGCTTGGAATAGGTAATGGGGCAATGATTTTAGCTCGTTTAAGTGTCAGTGCAGTTGCACTCTGCATCACGAGTGATGTCTCGTGAGGTATAAAGGATACAGGATAAGGACTCGAATCTCCTTCTCCTTGCGCTTCAACTTCTTGAGAATGGTGTGCAGTCCCATTGCCGAGGAGTCGCAGGTCGATATCAGTGGGCGCAATGCCGGTACCGAACGTTGGGTACCGACCTGTCAAACGCGGTGAACAAGATGCCCGGTCTCCCACAGCTGTTCTTCCACAACAGGATTACGGGTTCACTAGTTCGCAAAGACCGCCGATGCACAAGAAACCGCAACGCACTGTGAGCTAGGGTAGCACCTGTGGTAGCACGTTACTAGACTAGTCGGTGCAGTACGCAACTTCGCGGGCGTGCCGGTTGTACGACATTTTGGCTTTTCTGCGAGTAGAAGGGCCACTAGCTGTTAGTCACACCATTACGGGAACAAGCGGCGAACAATATTTTGCGCTCAAGTGGCGCGTTGGGCACCGTCACAAGGGAACGGTGGGCGTAAAAACGTGTAGATTTTCGTGGGCGCAAGTGAAGGTGCAAAGGTGAAACAAAAACCAAACACAAACTTTAATAAAGTTGGATTGGATTGGATTAAACCAAGTGTGTTAGTTGATGATGGTGATAAATTGTCTGTATTGGTAACCTTACTCTAGTACACTTTACAATCAGTTTTCTAAGTAAAAAAGTACATAAAAATTGAACTAAAATGGTGCTAATAAGCCAATAGCCATAAATGGTAATTATAATATGTAAAAGTTTGGTGTCGCACATGCTGCTTGGCTTGGCTTGCCTTTGTTGGCGTCACACAAACATGTATGAGCGCGCTGTGTGTAGCGTGCATGGTAGCGTGTGTAGCGTGCTTGCCTTGGCAACGGTGCGCACACACGCACGCACTACACAAGTGTATGGCGAGCTGTGGATGCCGGTGCTGCGTAGCCGCAACCTTTTCTTTGCAATGACTACTGTGGTTTTCACGAGTTGACACAATACATTCATACACGACGACGTGTGGGAGGTGACTGGAGCCCTGCGCCGACAGTTGCACAAGCTTCAGAATGAAGTAGGCGAAATATGTCGTGCGATCTTCCTCCGCTGTCGGGCCGCACAACCTTTGACGCGCGGCCTCTTCGGTTGCGTAGTGTTCCTTCTTGTTGTAGCATTGACCATTGCCTTATTGAAATTTGGTTCCCGGTGACCGTCACCTAATCTTTGCGGCAACGGACCGCGGAGAGCTTGCTCCGAATTGATGCGAGGCGCTGTTTCCAGGCGACTTCTCACGCAGCCTGCCGCTGTGCGACGCACTATTGCGACTTTGTGAATGCGCCCTTCCAGAGTTTTATTCGGCGCATAATGCGTAGTACGTATGTGAATTCAGTTGCTTGGACAGTCTTAATTGAACTTTAGTCGTTACACATCGAGGGATGCTAGACGATCGTTTCCAAATGCACGCTCGTTCGGTGTGTTCACTGTAGATTGATCTCAATGAGAATCGAAACCGCATTTGTGACACGGGTGTTTGTTGTGTCCATGTTAGCGTGTATAATGATCAGCGTATGGCCTCTTCCTGCTAGGATCGACGTTGATGGCTTGTCGGTGTTTTTCCCCTACGACTACATCTACCCTGAGCAGTATTCCTACATGCTACAACTCAAGCAGTGCCTCGACGCGAAGGTAAGTGCCAGCCTTCGTTGAGCCAGAGCTCAGCAGTGTTATGGTTGCCTTGAGTGGCCGAAGGTTCAAGTTACTAAAGCATCAAGATTAGGTTTAGGATTCAAGCTTTTCAAGGGCTTCCAGCAGCATGCATGGGTACTGCTTAGGTGCCGCTCAAATATTGGTGAGAGTGTCGTTTAGCGGCTGCGAATGTTTGCTTACCACATTCAGAAGTATTCCAGGATTCCTGTAGCTAAAGACATGCTGACATGACATTTCAGAATAGTATTTTTCTTTTGTTGAATTGAAGGCACAGACTCGCTAAACCTTGGAAATAGTCTTGTAAAGTACCAGAGTGCCTTAAATAACTTAGGGCAATACTGGTTTTGCGAACAAGTTTCGGTTTCAGTACCCAGGAAGTGTCGCGTCATGATATATTGGCTCACCAAGTTTGTGACATCGCTGCAGCTGCCACACGTGGGTGTAGACAGGGGAAACAAGTGCAGCAGCTTTAATGCGCAGCATTATATGGCCAGTCGGTCATAAAATTATATGTGAAGCCACAAAACCTCTTACCCAGTACATGGTGAGATTGTGCAGTTTAAGGGTTTCTCTTTAGTGTGACTTCTAACATTGCGCACGTGAGCAGTTCTTAAGCACAGTTGTTTACTGATACCGAAGCACCTGCTGCATGCTTGTTTGTGCAAGTACATCTTACTTCCTCTTGCTAAGTGATGGTGAAATGCATATGATTACCTGTTCTGCAGTACATCACTGTATGTTTGCAGGGCCATGGGGTGTTGGAGATGCCATCGGGCACGGGAAAAACGGTCACCTTGCTTGCACTCATCCTTGCTTACCAGAAGGTCAGTCCTGGGGACGACACCTTTTCTGTTCATGCATGGGACAGGCTTAAGTGCTCGGGGAACAAGCAAGGCTGTGACCAGCTAGCAACCAATAACCTTGAGTTTGTTCGTTTCAGCACTATGTGGCACCTCTACCTCAAAATAAATGATTTTGAGGTACAGATGTTACATATTTAAGATCCTTCGTTTTCAGGGTTCATTTTTTCTTTTTAATGTGTGTTTGGGGGGCGGGAGCAGGGCATAAATCAGGTGTTATTTTTGAATGGAAATCTGGAAAAAAATGGGGGGTTTTCCTTCAAGATTTGAGATTTGCATAGTAAACACAAGCAGCAGTCACCCTCTGCACAAAAACATTCGATTTTAAACAAGCGAAATCACTTGCAGTACCATGTACACTTGTACCTCGTGTTATAAAGAAATAATGGCTATAACGAAGTAGATGAACTTCCCCTTGAAATCCTCAGAGATCCATCTATTTAAAACCTCATTCTAACGAAGTGAAAGTGCCCTGCCAATGCATATAATGAACTCAATTCATTAACCAAAAATACCTGACCGTTGCACGCCAAGTACATTGCTTTCCAAGGGGTTCTGCACTCATTTGCTGTGGCATTTCAAGACTCCTGTGTTGCCCTGTTGAGTAAACGATCGAGCAACACTGGTATTTCTCAACGCCATGCGGAGCTGCATATCTGAGCACAAGCAGCAGCGCACTCTCGTACTTCTCCACTGGCCTCTCCCCCTTGCGCATGCCTGGCGGCGTGAGATGTGCTGCCACCACGCCGCGTGGTGGTGCAAAAGATTAAAAGATTAGTGCATTCACTTCCACTGCGTGGTGCGCTGTGCAGGCAGGCACGGTTGGACGTTACCTTCGAGATATTTGCAGCGCAATCTTGGGGGTCACACCTAGACCGTGCATTCCCATCTACCTCTCCTTGTGACGTGCCGCACGGGCTGGCAGCTGGCAGCCGGCCGACCCACGCCGGCACGGCGAAGTTCGCTTGCCTCCTCGATCACACAACAGAGCGCTGTGTTGTGTCCCACATACATGCTGCTTGACCGTGACAAGCCGAGTGGAAAGCAAATGCGAAAGACCATTACAGTGGAACAGAAGACTAAAGGCTGTCATGTCAAGTGCTAAGAAGTCGCATACGTGTTGCGCATGCTGAAGATTCTTATGTTGTTTTATTCAAGTTTTATAGCATGAGTGGCCGTGTAGCAGTTTGCGTGCCTCAAAGCTGTCTTCTTATTTGCATGTTTACAATTGTGCACCCTATTAGACATATATTGTAGTAAATGGTAATAATGGATATAACAAAGTACCAGATATAACAAAGTAATTTTGGCTCCCCCTTCAACTTCGTTACCCGCCGTGGTTGCTCAGTGGCTATGGTGTTGGGCTGCTGAGCACGAGGTCGCGGGATCGAATCCCGGCCACGGCGGCCGCATTTCGATGGGGGCGAAATGCGAAAACACCCGTGTGCTTAGATTTAGGTGCACGTTAAAGAACCCCAGGTGGTCAAAATTTCCGGAGTCCTCCACTACGGCGTGCCTCATAATCAGAAAGTGGTTTTGGCACGTAAAACCCCAAATATTATTATTATTCAACTTCGTTATAACGATGTTTAAGTACAATAGCAAAGAGCTCTGTTCGCCAATCATGTGATGAACTCATCTCTACAAATACTCATTGCCAGACATTTATAATACATTCAAAAGAAACCACATTAACAAAAACACAAAAACAACAAATAGGTGAATTTCACAATCCTTTCTTTACTTTGTTTTGTGCACTTTTTTAACGAAGGAAAAAGTGCCGTGCCTTTCATCCTTGTTGGTTGTCATCCTGTGTTACTGGATCCCACATTATGCTCCTGCAATAAAAATAGCGAGATACCAACCAGACCAACTAACCAACCTTCTTCGAACGTCACATACAGATAAGCTTTAGATCATGCAATCTGTCCATATGCGAGAGGCAGATTCAGCTGGGAGTGAACAGGCTTTCAAAATGGGCTGACAAGAATGGCTTTCGCTTTAATGAAGAAAAGACGACATGTGTGTTATTTTCTCGGAAAAGAGGCATACATCCTGAACCGAATATTACGATGAACGGGTATGTGCTTAGTGTAAAAAAGGAGCAGAAATTTCTTGGCGTTATATTGGATGATAAGCTCTCGTTTGTGCAACATATAAAAAACATAAAAATGAAATGCTTAAAAACTATGAATATCCTCAAAATTCTTTCGCACCAGCTATGGGGAACTGACAAGAAATGCTTGCTCTCGCTGTATAACAGTTTGATTAGAACACGTATCGATTACGGGAACATTGTTTACCAATCAGCTTCACGTTCTGTTTTAAAAATTCTGGATCCTGTACATAACCTTGGCATGCGACTAGCCCTAGGTGCATTCCGTACTAGCCCTGTACCAAGTTTGCACGTAGAAGCTAATCAGTGGAACCTAGACCGACAACGTAAGTATTGTAGTTTTATGTACACACTTAAGATTAGTTCCAACTGAGAACACCCGTGTTACCAAATGTTGAAGAGCACAGAAACGCAAACCCTCTTTACAAAGCGACCATCATTAGCAAAGCCATTTCCATTGAAAGCACTGTCGCTATGTCAAGAAAACAACATATTGCTGTCGGACGTTCACCCGCATAACACTAATGAGTTAGTAGCACCATGGGAATCAGTCACCATACATTGTGACTTCTCGTTCACAGAAACAAACAAAAAGCATACACCCCAAGAAGCTATAAAACAACACTTCTTATCACTACAGAGTAAGTACAAGTGTCCAGAATTTTACACTGATGCTTCAAAAACTGCTGAAACAACATCATGTGCTGCAATCGGTCCAGATTTTGTGGCACATTTAAGATTAAACAAATACACAAGTATCTTCACTGCTGAAGCTCACGCTATACTCCCCGCAGTTAAAGAAATAACAACAAAACAGATCAATCAATCGATAATATACACAGATGCCTTATGTGTGGTCCGGTCAATACACCTTGAAAAACAAAAAGAATCCGGTGATAAACACTCTCATCAGCAGCTTAGCCTTAGCCTACAAGAGAGGGCTACATATTATAATCTGCTGGGTACCTGGCCATACTAGTATATCTGGTAATGAAGCAGCAGACGCAAATGCGGCCTTAGCAGGTCTAAGGCCCCAAATAGATGTAAGTTATGTTCCATATACAGATATGAAACCTGTCGTTCGAGGAATACTGCGTCGCGCATGGCAAGAAGCTTGGGACACAGAAAATAATAACAAACTTCACGTCATCCAACCCTACATTACCCAAACACCTGTACACCGGCATAGACAGGAGGAAGTAATCATGTCGAGACTGAGGATAGGACACACACATGCAACACACTCATACTTGCTAACCGGTACTGACCCACCGGTCTGCATTAGATGCGGAAATCAACTCAGAGTCATTCATGTTCTTATACAATGCCCTGGCATAGAAGCCACGCGAAAAAAATACTTTCCTGAACTTTACCGCACCAATTTACCTATGCATCCTGCATTTTTCCTATCGGCTGAGCCGATGTTCCCCCTCGACCGGCTGTTAAGTTATCTTAATGATGTGAATTTTTTGAAGAATATATCTTACCGCTTTTAAACTCATCTTCCCTACGCTACCCGAAATCCGACATAATCATCTTAAATTCTCCCAAGAAATGCAAGCCTTATGATTCTAATTCCTAGGCCTTTACAGCCACCGCAGTACATCACAGGCATTGCAACCTATTATACCCACTGACATGTTTATAACATTCTACCGCACTACTAAACATCGTTGCTGGCGCTCTTTGGCCGTTGTAGCCCTAGCGCCATAAAACACTAATTAATTAATTAACATAGTTGGGCAAACATCCTCTCAGTGTCGTAGCAGCTTTTCACATTGCACAGCAACCCCATCACTGTGTTACTTCGCTTCCCAGTCCATTACCACTGTTTACATATAAGCGACGTTCGGGAAATGCAACACAATGCACCACTGTCGTATTCATGTAAACGTGGCTGTTGAAGAAGCAACAAGCTTTTGTTAACTCAAGGTCGGCAGACGCTGAATATATGAAATGTTTATACATGCTGATTTTCACTTGAATGTTAAGCGAAAATGGGGCGTACAGCATATTCACGCATTAATACTGCTAATAATATTATACATCTTGGCCACTCACTCGGAAAAAGTGGGCAGCGTTCATTAGTTGTGTAACACCTGCGTTCGTATCTACCCTTCACGAAAGGGCAAACTATGAGCAGAAATCGGGTTTAACCTGATTTCCATACATTTTGTTTGGGGTGCAGAGAAGCAGTATTGAATGGGTTTTACCCAAAAACTAAGAACCCTGCGTATATTGCTGTCACATATTGCCATGACCTGCGGTGTTGGCCCACTGACTATGGCACTGAACTGCTCATCTTAAGACACATGCAATCCTGTCCGCGGCAGATGCATTTAGGTGGGGGTGAAAGACAGCACTTGTGTACTTTGATTTATGTGCACGTTAAAAAAAAACCCAGGTAGTCAAAGTTGACCTGAAGTCCCCCCCAATGGGGCATGCCTTATCATCAGATCACGATTTTGGTACATGAACCTCGTGGAATTTAATTAATAGAATAGTTAGCTTGGCTGTACCTGTAGCTATGGCATCCGTACCTCATCATCAATGACATTGCAATACAGATGCCATACTACTTATTGCTTGGTACTGTGGAGTAGCATTGGTGTCCTTCTTGATGGCCAAATTGAAAAAGTGCAATGCAGGTTCATTAATATAGGTACTCTTAGATCGGTACATAGTTTGTTGTTATTATTACAGTTAAATGAGTGTTCCTAACTGGCATAACATGAAAACATTGAATTGACGTCGTAAATTTCAGGACTTGCTATTTTGCATAAGTGTGTTCATTTGCACTTGAAATTATTGATTTCGGTACACTCTGTTTTTATTTACCAGAAACATGATTTTGGCAGAAACGTGTGTTTAGAGTTCACACCCACATTTCGATAGCAATGTTTGTTTAACATTGTGGTAATGGCAGTGCTGACTTTCTTTATGTATTAGACAATATGTTTTTTAAAAATGGTATAGAATTACTTCTCTAAAGTATGTGTATTTTGGTCTTGTTCTTGTTTTTTTTTGCATGTGCAATCTGTTTTTTATCCCTTGAATTATATTAGAAAGCATGTGTGCTGTTTTGTGTCACATTAATGAACAATTCAATTTAATGCTACTGTTTAGTATGTGACACTTATGTCTTGATGGGGCCATTTTGGCTGCCAATGTGCTATTGTGCACATATGCTGATGTTGCACCACCATGTAGCATTTATTTGAGAGAGAGAGAAAGGATTTTGTAGTGGCATCTGCATGGGGGCTATTGCCAGCGCCTTACTGTACTCAATTCTATACTTGGGGTGCAACATATCAAAGCTACACAAGAAATTCGGCCATCGAGAATGTATCACTTAGCATGTTTCGTGGTCAAGTGGTTTAGGCATCCAGCCCTGGGAGGTCATGGGTTCGACACCATGACACATTTCCTTTGTCTTCATTTTTGAGGGACAACGGGAGATTTGCCTCGTGTGAACTTCTCACGGTGGTTTTTAAGGGTCGTAATTAGTGTCGTAATATTAGAGGTTAAATTGGATGTTGCACCAAGAGTGCCCCCATCGGCCCGGCTGTGCTTCGCTGCAAGCCTGCTGCAAAGGGCTGAAAGTGAAAAACCCAAAATGAAAACAATGAAAAGAAAAACGATCTAAAAGAATGTATTAGCCGCCGTATAGCACAGCGCGGTCATTTTTAAGGGTTAAAACTTGTTTTTATTTCTTACTGAGTTTAAGTGAAGAAAAGTTTAGCATAATTGCTGGGGTGAACTATTTTCTCAACTAGTTCAGAACCATTCTTTTTTTGTGTCTGCAGGCATGCCCACTAGAGAAGTCTTGCTGGCCTCCGCAGCGTTGCAGATGATTCGTGTAACTGAGTGCAGTGCTTTGAGTGTTTTATGGTCTAACAACAGCATTTCTGTGAAGCAGCGATAAAAAAGGCAGTGGCCCCAGGGTCTTGGGCTGCTCGGTCGGTTTGCAAGCTTGTCTGTGCGCTGTATGGTTTAATGGCAGGAAGGGCATAGGAGCTTGGTGACACACATAGGAGCTAAGGACTGCCTGTACAATTAGGGATACAATGAAAAATAATAAGTGAAATGTTGAGAGACAGGAAGGCAGTGGTAGTCTTGGTATTTGAGAAGAAACAGGGTTGGCCAATATTTTACTGAAAATTCAAAGGGAGAAATGATGTTGGGCAAGCCATGTAATGTGTAGGGCAGATAACTGCTGGTCTACTGGAGTTACAAAATTGGTGCCAAGGGAAAGGAAGCACAGCCATAGATGGCAAAAAACCTGGTGTTGCAATGAAATTAGGAAATTTGCAAGCATAGGTTGGAGTCAGTGCATGGAAGACAGGGATAATTGGAGATCGCCTGGACAGGCCTTCATCCAGCCTAAGATGATACTGATGATTGCTTTGACGTAGTGAGCCATTGTGCATGCAATATATTGGGATGGCTTCATTCTTGATGCAGGTACTTTGAGTTGATGTAACGGCCCTCTAAATTGGGCATCTTAAAGCCACAGTGGGGGCCAGAAATAATACAGGTGTCACAAGTGCACTTTTGATCATGAGCGCCTCCCATTGGAGTTCAATTTCTCCATTGTCATTGGTTCTTTTACGCAAACTGCAGAATGGAGCAATTGCAGTTTAAAAATTTGATGGCAGTTGGGCCTGATCGTGAGTGAGAGTGCCCCAGGGTATAAATCGAATGAGCACAAATTGTGGTCATACGGTCCCAATATGCTTTGTTTGTTTTTCTTTATTCTTGCATTCTAGGCCTTTCCTGCCATGGTATCAAAGCTGCTGTACTGCTCACGGACAATGCCCGAGATTGAGAAGGTGCGGTGTACTTCTTTTCAACCATCTGCAACGTTTGAGCCATGCGCTGTGCATTTTGACGAGCCATCGTAGCGTCATCCAAGCTGAGCAGTGAAGGAAGGAGTTGGCAGCGTGATCGCGCCTCTTTTGTACTGGGTGACAACCTGAAGAATTGGCCCAATCTCCACCCAAAAAAGTGCCCTGCACTTGCCCTTGTTCCATCTGCGTCGCACAGCCAAGGAACACTGACATTAAAAGAAGTTTGTCTCCACTATGCCGTCGTGCAAATGGCTGAATGTAATTGGCTGGCACACCTGTACAAATTCTCATAGTTGGACAGTGGTCTATCTGCCACAGCATTCTTAGATTGTCACCCATTATTTTTTATTCTCAGTCAACTTAAAGAAAGAAAAAGGTTAGCACTTTTCATACCCATAGCTAATGGTTTGGTCAAGACATGACACAGGGAGCCTCTCTAGCTGTGGCAACTAATATAATGAAATTTATAACAATGTAATGACACCATTAGACCAGGGGTAAAGAAGATTGCAGGATTTCGAGAATAATCTGCGCTGCTTACCAGCGAGAGTGAGTGTTTGTGGATCACGCTCTCTGCCCCTACTGTGTTGCGCCTTCTGCAGGTGGTGGAGGAGCTTCGTCGTCTGCTCGAGCACTACAAGCAAGAGACTGGGGAGGAGATGTCTCTGCTGGGCTTGTGTCTCACTTCTCGCAAGAATCTCTGCATACACCCACAGGTAAGCACGGAAGGGTGGATGGTCATCTGAGATGCTCTGCGCAAAATTATTGTGCAGTTACAAAGGTTTAGTAGAAAGCGTGCAAGTATGGAAGCGCAGAGGTAAACTGTTGATACTACCGAACTTTAGAAGGCAGTTTAGAAAGAAAGTGTAAACGTAGTATCTTGCGCCCAGTGGTAACTCTTAAGTAAATCTTACAGTGCACGGTTGACTTTCATAATTTGACCTGCATTTAGTTTTTAAGCATTCAAAAGGTGGGCATACAATATGGGCACTTTGTCCCATTAGAACACATGATAATTTCAGCCTTTGTACATTTTGCCAGGGTTGAAGTAATGGATCTTTGGCTGTCTAGGGTTTGTTACTCTAGTAAGCACATTTCGTCATCATTTTGTCCAGACCATTGATCTTTTAGGTCTGTGTGATATGTAATTTATCACTTTAGTGTTATTAAACAAGTTGGACAGTGACAACCAAAAGTTTAGTTGCCAAATGGTCTTGTTTTGTTTTTCAGGCTTCACCTGCATGAACAGTAGCGCAAGTATCTTTAATCCGATTCTCTGCAATGTTTGTTCTTACTCGTGCTCCAAGTGCTTGCTCTGAAATGTGACCAACGCAGATAAAGAAAAATAAAGTAGCCTTCCTTAGTTACTGTTAGTCATCTCACAAGATTTGGCAACGTGATGAAGCGTTGTTTCTGATCAGTCCCCTTAGTGTTGTTCCCTTACTTCGTTCTGATATGTCTCTAGGAGGCATAGACTTGTTTGATGAAGCTGCAGGTTGCTTTAATATTAGAAATGCAAGAATGAACTACAGTCAAACTTTATTATAACGAAGCTGCAGGCGACAAAAAAAAAAAAGACTTTGTTATATCTGATACAGTCAAACCTAAATACAACGAACCTCAATTTAATGAAATTTGCTATGTAAGAAACTCATTTCCCGATCTTAATTCCATTGAAAATTGTGATTTTTTTTTACTTACCTATGCAATTTCGTGACACGGTTTCAATTTACCGCAGCTTTCGTACATTGTGGCTAGTAAATCTATCAAGAAACTAAAAATGTAGACCAAGGCAAAAGTTATTTTAAATGTCCTTCCACATAAAAAGCTTGAGCGGCAAAAAATCCTACGAAGCGTGTGAACTGGGACACAGTACGCAGGGAACACTGCTACACCGTTTGTTGCATGTGTAAACAAGTTGTGGAGGCAGCAGGGCGCACAATAGCTCGGAGTGCTAGAAAAAACACGGCAGCTGACGATTCCTTGTGTACAAGGCAGATGCATTGCAAGAGAGTGAATGCACGGTAACGTGATCGAGCACGCGCTACCAGGGAGGACGTCTTGTCCCCCTAGTGCGTGTATCCCATCCTCACATGCGGACCACCTGCCGTATCTCGAGGGTAATCTACAGCAAATGCAAAGGCCGAGCCGACACAGTTGGTGCCTTGTTGCACATTGCTTGCATACCCATCTAGTACTTGTTGGTGGTCACGTAATCTCAAATTTCTGAAACATGGTGTGTAGCGTTCACTGATGTTGTGACAGCGAGTTTGTGGTCATCGAATGAGAGGTTGTCATGTTTGCTTGGGCACTGTGACACTGACACAACTATGAACCTTGCTTCATGTAGTTAATCGTCTCCTTCCTATCGTCATCAATGCTCAGCTTTTCTGGCAAAGCTGTGACTTTTTCTTGCTCGGCACAGATATCCGTGCCTTTTTACGCATGTATTTAATTTGTAGGTGCCATCTGATGATGGGGACTGTGGACACTAAGTGCGGCCAGCCACGGCATCCAAGATTTATGATGCCGCACGTCGCATTGCAAGCAAATTTCGGACATCGTGAGCCACGTCGATACATTGTTCTCAAAGCGACCTACAGCACGCTGGCACTCATAACCACACTATTACGGACCGACTTCCTTGCAATTTGTTTATAAGCGCTTACTGACAAGATACTATCTGCCATGAATGCTCTGAGAATTTGTGAAGTTGTTTTTACAGCCGAAACTTTAAAACCTCGAATTAACGAAATTTGCGATTTAACGAAGTATTTCACTACAAGTATAACTTCGTTACATCGAGGTTTGATTGTAAATGTTGTAAGCATGTTGCATTTTCGCCCATGTGTCTCGTGCCAAGGATTCCAGAAATTTGGGGGGCAGTTGGCGCACGTTTCCTTTTCTATTGCGGCCATGGCTGCACACGGCTGTCAGTGTAGCTGAACGCATACGCAGCCCACGTGCCCTGTTTTAGAGGTGTGCCACATGTGCAATCACTGGGCAAGCTGAGGTGGTGTGGCACAGTGCGCTGTCTTCCTGCAAATTTAGTGCTGGAGCTTGCATTACCTTTAAGTTTCGGAGATGCATTGGAGCAAGAGGCAGATGAAGCATTCACTCCCTGCTGCCGGAGCTTTCCAGCATAGCGTCCTCCCACTGCGGCCGACACTATCAGCCGTGGGGGCGGAGTGAACCCGAAAGCATGGCTGGCTTTGCTTTGTACTGCAGAGTGAAATATATCATTCACACGGCATGTAACCACAGTTAAGCCTTGATATGATGAAGTAGGTAAAATCAGCAATTTGCTTTGTTATATCGAAATTTCATTCTATTGGAATTTGACCTTCTGTGCAACTGAGTACAGTCACTGATCGATTTTTCTTACACGGAAAGGGGCTGCGGAATTTTCCGAATTATTGGGCAATCGGAAAAAAGCAAATTTGAATCAGAAAACAATTATTTTTTGATAAATTTGGGAGTCTGCGACGAATGGTATGGTTTTGTGTCACGTACGTCGACGGTACCTTCACATCGAGAGTACGAATTTACTGAACCCAGCCACGCTTTCATGTGCACTCCGCCCCCGCGGCTTAGGTAATCAAGTTTAAGTACACATTGCAAGAGCTCCAGGCAACATGACATAGTGTGCTGTGTTTTCTATTTGCCTTCCCTTTGCCTGTGCCCTTAGCACTGTTCCCGCCTGAATACAAATGACCAACTAGCCAATGCGTTCATGTTAACAGAAGTCAATGTTAACTTCATGTACAGCTTTATGATAGTAATGGATATATTGCCATGGAGCCGTCTCCCACTTCAGCCGACGTCAGAAAGAAAGCAACAGTGAAGAAGGTGACAACAAATGAGCTAGAAAGCAGCAACGTTAAGTTTTTCAGAGCCTTGCTCTGCACTTAGGAAGGTCACTTTTATAACAACTGAAACTTTGCTGAGAAGCCATACTTGAAGGCAAGATTGGTGAACTAAGGGGCCAAATTTCAGGCTGCTGAGGGTTAGAAGCAGTGATCTCCCTACACACCCTCCTAGGAGGTGTGTAAACAACCCCCCTTGTTCTTCTGGACAACCCCCTTGAAGCTCTAAATTTTACTCATGTCAATTCTTGTATTAAACGTCTGGGCAGTTTGGTCAAAGCGCCAATAAAAGGAGGAGTGAAATACCACGTTACCATCTAAAGCGAGACAGAAAGAGAAAATAGGCACCTGTCTACTTTAATTTAAGGGGCTTCCAACCAAGGACCAAATTTCTCTGAAAATATGAAGCCCCATAGGAAGCTTTAGCTGCAGTGGGTGTCAGGTGAAAAGAAAAAGGAAGGGATGTGGTTTGAGGCACAAAACTTTAAATGGAGAATGCTTTTTAAATACAAACAATGCTAAACAATATTGGAAACAAGTGATGCAACCTAATGGAAATTTTATAATGAAATTAAATGAAAAAAAAAACAGCATGCAGCTATGGTGCTTCCTGTATAAACCCTTCTAAGAAAAAACACCTACAGGTGACGCCACAGGCTTCAGCCAGCGGAAGACATCCCAGAAAACTTCTGGTCTTTGATGTTTACCTGTGTTTACGCTTGGTTTACATGGCCGCGTCTCAGCTTTTCTGAGTAGGTTGCCGCAGTTTTTTTACTAAAATCTTTTCCTGTAGCGGTCCTCGTTGCTGTGCCCGCTTTATAAGTGCAGCATAATCTGTGTGCTCCCTAAACATTGTTTCAAAAGCTTAAATCTCGTCATTGGCGCTGGCAACAAGTTTGAAAACGTCCTTATACACTGAAGAATGGTCAGACATTTAAGAACTGAATACTGGCCTTTTTCAGTAAAAACTAAATTTCTAAAGAATAGGTGTTTTTTTTTTCTTCAGACTAAATAGAAAACACTGCCTTCCACTTGTATACAGAGAAAAAGGAAAACATACATGACAGGGATGAGCATTTGGGTAATAGACGTCTATTCTTTAACTAATGCACTAAAAAAGAAACAGTTTGTATAGTTTATCTAGCCTCCCGCCTCCCCCCCCCCCCAGCCATTGATTCAATTCCTGGGGAAAACCCTGGTTAGAGGTTAGGTTAGGTGTACTGTGCTTTTGTACATGTTAAAGAACCCCATATGGTCGAAATTAGTCTAGAATCACCCAATCACGGTGTCCTTTGGATTCTACTGTGTATGTTCCAGGATGTTAAGCACCATAGTTTATGCTTTCATATTTAGAGTGAGGGTTTACTGTGTGACTAGAGCACATCTGGCATGTTGCAGGTTAGTCTGGAGAGGGACGGCCGGGTAGTGGACGGCCGGTGCTTCAGCTTGACGGCCTCGTACCGGCGGGCGCAGGCCACTGACCCAGCCACTCAGTGCTGTTCCTTCTTTGAGGTGAGCACGACCTTGAGTGGTCTTCTATGGCAACTCTGTAATCACCCGAGTTACCTGCATTTATATTGTACCAACCTTAAATGTTATGCTTACCGTGGCTTAGTTCTCGCTCATGTTTGGAACAATGCAAAGTTTTTTTCATTCGGGATGTACTGTCATACGAATGACATCTATGCCTCAGTTCATCCATGAGAAAAAAGAAGAGAGAAATTATAATCATGTGCACACCGTCCTATGGTAAAACCCAGCTGGAATAAAGATAATGGGCCACTGCAACACTGCAGAAGAATGAGTTGGTTAAACACTGCTGCGTAAAGGACATCGGCACATGAATGTAAACACTCGCAGAAACGAGGCACCCACAACATGACATGCAAGAGAGATGGCAAACATAAATGCTGATCATGTGTCTTGTAGTTCCTCTGGAAAGTTAACCTTTACAGTAGCAAGCAAAAGTCTGGAAACCACTAGCTGTGAAAAAAAAAAAATTTTTTTTCTTCGCAGTCTGGGCGGGCAGGTTGTAAATAAGTGGTGCAGCCTGTGTCTGCCTGTTTCTTCAACCAATGTAATGCACCAAGACAATTGCAGGTTGGCGTAATTGTGCTAGAAGAAACTAAACGTTTTTTGGTAAAACTGTGGTCTTTTCGTTTCGGTCTGCACATCTATAACATAACCTCTCTGTTGCTGTCACGAGGCAGCCACTTCGTCAGGCTGCTTACTGCTGAAGCCTTTTCAGGGTTGCCTTTTCACTTCATCTGAAACAAAATGGAGGAATCATATTGTTGGATTGCGTTTATTGAATTGGAGTGGGGAGTGAATCGAGATGAAGAAATGAAGCTGGGCAGCCCATGTAATGCATAGTGAAGATAGCAGGTGGTCTATTGGAGTTACAGAATGGGTTCCCAGAGGGAAGGGAAGCCAAATCGACGACGGCAGAGCCTCTGGTGGTTTGATAAAATTTTGGAATTTTTTTTTTTGTTGGCATAGGATGAGGCGTCAGCTGGCATAAAATGTGTAATTGGAGATTGCTAGGACAGGCCTTTATCCAACAGCGGTCATAACTAGGATGATGATGGTAATTCACTGAACTGATATTAAGGCCCCTGCTTACTTGACGTACCTTGATCTTGCCATTATTCCTGCAGTGCAAAAGACAAAGATGAAGGAAAGAGATTAACGACAAGAATTCATTCCAACTAGCAACCGATGTATTTATTGATTGAAACAAGCTTTTTTTAAAGGCACCAGGCTTTCGCTCCTTGCGCTTGCTAATCATATTGACATGTCATCACCTTCACTATCTTGTTTCTAGCAAAAGCAGCCCGGCATCATATTATAGTAAAACTTCATTAACTTGAATTTCACAGGTCTAAGAAGAATGTCCAACTTAACCGAATGTTTAATTGTCGAGTGTACAAAGAGAACAATAAACAAATGCTTACTACAACAACATGATTTTATTTACCGAATGAATCGGCAAATCCCGTTTCTACTTTGTGCAAAAGCAGTTCAGAAGCTTCAATTCTCTTGTATTTACCGAATGAATTGGCAAATCCTGATTCTGCTTTGCGCAAAAGCAGTTCAGAAGCTGCAACTTCCATCATCTCGTGACTGATTAGTGCTCCCGGCAGAAGGGGCCTCGCTGCTTCCTTGGCATTGTGGCCGTGGCGTGAAACCCACGTCTTCATCCAGGGCATGCTTTTCACCAGTGAGCTTGGTGGCCAACAGGTTATCCGTTTACAGATTCTATGCCAGTGCGAGCTGCGGTATCGCCTACACATTGCGCTCAGTCAAAATGAAACCGTTGCTCACCGCAGCCACTGCGAAAGAAACCGTGGTTGCTGTCGATGCAATCATGGATGGAGGGCAACCACGCAATTCTGAAGACACGCAGCCAATGTGCACTGAGTCACAGTGAAACTGCTGTTTGCTGCATCCGCTGCGGACAAAGCCATCGTCACTATCGATACCACTATCACGAGTGTTGACAACACAGTTGTGAAAGCACGCGACCAAAACGCTGTTAGAATGAAACTACTGCTTGCCGCAACCACTGCAGACGAAAGCACAGTCACGATCGACGCAATCACAGATTGTAACTGCGCACTTCTGAAAGGCATGGCCAATGCACACACTGAGTAAAAAGAAAAGTACTGTTTGGCACAACTGCTGCGGACAGAACTGTGGTTGCTGTTGACACGATCACAATGGCGACTACGCAGTTTTAAAGGTACGTGCCCAACACAATGTAACACGCAGTGCATACGAAAGAATAAAGGCTATAAAGACAAAGAAACATGAAGCGTTTCAGAGTTCCTGTCGTTTTCCGCTGATGAATGGCAATGCGGACTCTGTCGCTTCGTTTTGGTTGGATGCTAGCGCTGCCTTTGCTCTTTTATGTTGCGCATTTGCGGCTCTCTGAGCTTGCTGGGCTCCACGGTTTGTCCAAATTAAGTGTTGTACGCCAAATGCATCCCAATTAACGAGATTTTGGTGCCATTAAATACGGCATATGCCTGCCAGGACCAGAGGAAGATTCTGAATGTTCAGATTTTCAAAATTAATGACCTTTGCATTAACAATGTTTCACTGTGACAGACACCTGGTAACCTGACGGTCAAACATTCAACATGGCGAGTTCACGCACATATTGTATTTACACGATTGTGAGTCGACTTGAATGTAAGTCAACCCCCCCATATCGCGTGACAGGAAAAAAAAGAAAGGAGAGCATACCCAAGGGTGCATTCGATAACGAAAATTTATGAGTAGCTGACATGGTCTCTGGACTACTCGTCTTCACTAGTGCTGCCATCGTCATCGTTGCTGCGTTCCCACAGCGCATTGTCGTCCAGCAAAATTTCACATTTGGCAAACGACCGCACCACGACATCTTGTGGAACAGCAGCCCACGCCGAATGCACCTAACCACACGCAGCCGTCCGGGAGGTTTTTTTGACAGGTCCAGTTGGCGTAATTTCGCGGTCTTCTGCTGCCAGCCACTCGTACTCACGGCGGAGCAGGGCCTTAAAAGGCGAAGGTCCGGGCTTGTTTCATGACCATGTCGCACTTCGCTGGCAGGGACCGACCAAGCATTTCAGCGACGTACGCCGCAAGCTTAGCCTACAGCTCCGGAAAGCATCCAGACTTCGACACGTGGGAAATTCGTCACCTGCCGTCACAGGTGAAAATTTCGCTTCACTGCAGTCGCCACTCTCGCACCACCCGTTCAGAAACATAGAACTTATGGCCCGCTGCCGCAGTGATTTGTTTCTTCGGCGTAAAGGATGGCAGCCCTCTTGAACGCTGCTGTGAACGAGTGGCGAATGATTAGTGGGCCTGGAGCACTCATGACGACTGAGGAAGCATAGAAGTAGCATGTAGCCGGCAGTCAAGTGGAACGCGTCAAACCAATGCCTTTTGTCAAACTGTAGATAAAGCTAAGCGCAACAGGGAAAGACAAATCCTCGAGCAGTGTCTGCTCTTCCATAAACTACCGATACTCCCCGCAAGCGCCGCCATTCTGAGGATGCCGCTGCGAATGGAACAGCAGCGCATGAGTGTTGTGTGCACTGTAAAACTCTCAAAAACGTTGAAAAACCCTTCCGAAAAACGAACAAACATGCGGGATAGCGATAAGCTACGGGTAGGGCCATAGAGCGAACATAAAATTGTAACCACGTTGTAGCTCTCGTTGGTCTCGCTTTTCTGGTGGTGCCATGTTTTGGTTTTGATTGTAAGTCGATCCCCTCACTTCAGATTTTCAAATTTTAAAAAAGTGGTCGACTTACAATCATGTAACTACGGTACTTTGACTTTATGCAAAAAACCTAAAATGCCTGCATTAATTTTCTTGCTATGGCATCTTTGTAATGAAGCAGCGCCTGCTTACGCTCGAGCTCCGATTAATAAAATATGTCAGTTGCTAGTCAGTGTGCAGTCCTGTCGCTTTTGTCTTTTTTTTGTCTTTGTCTAATGGAATGATGCGCTAATGCCAACTATCCGCATTTACCGTTGATCTTGTTGTCCTCTCTGCACAGAACTTTGACGCCCAGGGCCGAGACATTCCCCTGCCCACTGGCATCTACAGTGTGGTAAGTTCATTGTCAGCGCTTTGCTCGAATGCTGATGCTTCTGTACCCTGTACAGTCCATCAAGCGAGAAAGGCTGTGTGGGCTTCTGTTAACCGTCGTATTGAGGACGACAGCTGTGTTTTAAGTGCCAGCTCCAACAAAAGTTTGATCCATGTGAAAAAACCTAACTTAACCCATTCGCTGCTGCCTGCAGTGCATGCACGTGGGCTTTCTGTATCGCATGTTCTTTTACCGAAAGCTTTAGTATGCTACACGCTCGTTTTTCGGTGTGCCATCAGCACCTAGGTCAAACATTTGGTGGAAAAATCACGAAGCACATTTATTTACATTTGAGAATCATTCACACTTTACTGTGTGCAGTTTTTAAAGTCACAAGCATTTCATTGTGTGAGAAAGTTTGAAGCACTCCAGCACGCACGGTTGTCCTCTGGTGATTCTGAATCCCACTTAACCATCAGGTTCATTTTCGTCAGAAGAAGGCTCAGAGAAAGTGCTGTTGTCGCAACTCTTGTCATCACTGTCACTATCCAAGAGAATGTCCAATATCTCACTCTCAGAGACAGCATGCCAACTGCCAGACAAAAACAACCAAAAACATACAAAAGTGTGTTCAGATAACTATTGCAGTGTATCAGTAACTTATCTAACCATGTTCAGGTAAACCGACACCAGTGCGACCATCCATAAATAGCTTCTAAAAGTACAAAATACGGCTGCCCGGCACATGGGTTAACACAGTGTAGATATAGAGGAACCTCCATGCAAAATGTCATGTTTGAATTACAAGGGAAAGCATCGTGTGAAGATAGAAAAAATTACCATTTTTGATATAGACACTGGGGGCAAAAAATAGCGTTTCCATTATCGCTGGCTGGAAGTGCTGCATTACCTGTAATGCGCAGCTCTACGGCGAGACCTCCAAGATTAAACGCCTTATCTTGCAGGCGATGTGCTGGGACTTAAGTCATAGCCGCTGCACGCTGCAACTGGGTGTGATCTGTCCTTTGTCGAGTAGTTTTCAGCTCTCCGCATGTTACCAAAGGGTAACCCAATGGGATTGACGCCCATGCGTTGTTGAGCGATCACCATGCACTCAATGCACGCCCCGTCCCTGATCGCTGTCCACTCCCCCACATTTATGACGTTGCAGCCAACTAGCTGAAACGGTAATATACAGCGATATAGATTTTGTGAAGGCCTACCATCAAATTGCTGTTGAGCCAGCGGACATCCCAAAAACTGCAATTGCGACATTCGGGCCGTTCGAGTACGCCCGCATGCCGTTCGGGCTCTGAAACGCTGCTCAGACGTTCGAGAGATTTATCAACGAGGCCAACCAGGGACTCCTCTTTTGCATACCTGAATGACTTCCCGGCGGCTAGCACTTCTCCAGAAAAGCGAAGCAACCATTTACGCCTGCTGTTTTCTCGGCTCCGGGAACATGGCCTTCTCATCAACCCCACAAAGTGTGTCTTTGGTGCTCACAACGTTGAGTTCCTCGGGCATCGCGTGACTCCCGAAGGAATCTGGCCATTGGAAAAGAAAGCTCAAGCCTTGCGCAAGTTTCCTCGCCCAACATCACTGGGAAAGCTCCACGAGTTCCTTGAACTGCTCTACTTCCACTGCCATTTTCTTCCCAACATCATCCGAATTATTATGCCACTGGCCTAGCTTCTCAAGACCGCTAAAGTTCCGTCTTCTCCACTGTCCTAGACGTCTGACACCAAAGAGTCCTATGAAGCTGCGAAAACGCATTGGCAGGTGCCACCCTGCTGGTGCATCCCCTACATATTGCATCAATGTGTCTTATCACCGATGCACCTAGTGCGGCTGTTGGCTCTGTTTTACAACAGTTCCAGTGCAACTCCCGGTGCTCACTGAGATTTTTCTCACAGAAGCTGAATCCTGCTGAAGTGCACTACAGCACGTTCAGTCACGAGCTGCTTGCGGTATACAGTAATCCCTCGTTATCATGAAGTCGGTGGGACAGTGAAAAAATTTGTTATAATCAGTAATTCTATATAAGAAACCACTTGAGGAAAGCTAAAGCAGTCGCACGTTGATTGCGCCACAACTGCGATGAAGTCAAAATACAGTGTATTCAGTGAAGTAAAACTTTATTGAGGTGCAAAAAAGGCAGTGAGCCTTGGCTGTTTCAAGTTCTTACTGGGCGCGAGCAACCCCTGTTCTAATTTGACCAAGCATTGCATGAGGCCGTGGTCACCACCCATGCATTCAACCTTATTTCGCAGCAGGCGTTGGTACTCCCGCATCTGCACCATAGTTGGCACTTCACGTGGCTCTTCATCCTGGTCGGCTCCATCAACAGTGTCAATTAGTATCTTCGCATCCGTCGCTGGGACGACCACGGGAGCAGCAGCGTCAGCCAACGCAAATGTCTCCAAGTTACCTTCTACCTCTTGGCCAGCAATTTTTCGAACAGGCTCGTACAGATCGCTGCAAGTCCGGTCATCGTCAGGGTCGCTTCGAAGGTGCGACTTATTTCCATGAAAAATTCAGCAAATAGATAGTATCAAGCAAATCAATGTTGTACCTCCTGCTGGCGTCATATGCTGTGAGCATGCACTGCAAAGGTGCCTTGCGGTACAGCGTGCGGGTGGCCTCAATGATGCCCTGATCCATCGGCTGCAGTACCGTGATTGTGTTTGCAGGCAAACATTTCACAGCCATCACCTTGAGGTTGTCGATCTTCCCGTGGCTCGGATAATGGTCATTTACGAAGAGCACTTGCCAATTCTTTGTGTCAAACCGTCTATCCAGAAGGCGCACGTAGTCTTCAAAAATAGCAGCAGTCATCCATGCTCACTTGTTACTTCTGTAGATGCATTCCTTTTGAATACAGTTGAACCCACTTATAACGGTACCAGTTTTAACAATACATCAGTTATAACAAGGAGAAGCTGCTGCACCGTCCACTTTTGTATGTTTTTCATAGTGAAATAACCCACTCACTACAATGCCCTGATGCAGCATTATCGGTTATTACAATGAAGTCTGGCTGCTGGGTGTCCAAGCCAGAAGGTAGTGAAATGCGAAATCTTGGAAAAGGAAAAAAGAAAGTGAGAAATTCGAGCTGCTGCACAATGGGTCGCTGCTCCAACAGCCGCCACGTGCTCATTTTCCAGCCATCTCCGCGCGGCTCTCTCTCATCGCCCTTCCACCCCTCCGAACACAAATGGGCTGTGCCCGTAGCTCTATGTTGCCCCACCCTAGGAAACACGAACGGACTGCGCTAACTGCACTGCAAGCAGATCGCTTGCATGTTGCTCACAAGCTACCTCTATCTACCTCATTCAACGCAGTTCTGCAAACAGCTTAATTGCTCGCGTTTGTCTTTGTTTGTTGTATCGAAGCCGTTCTTGGCCACGCAGTTTCTCAGCTTCGCTTGACTTGTGCCGAAACGGAAGATTGCTGATCCGCCCGCTGATTGTCGGCAATGCACAACGTTGTCAGTGAAAAGAAAGTGCAGGGCTGTAGATTTGGAAACTAAGTACTTCTAACCGATGAGACGATTGTTGCGAACATGCTTGCATCAGATAGCAATGGCAACGATGGCAGCGATGACGTGGTAGGGCAGGCTGCCTCAACGTTGTCCTCACAGGAGGCCCAGCAGATGATTCAGTCCCTCTGGGGCTTCATTTTCGCAAGGAACCTTCCGCTGCACTATGTGGAGCACTTGGATGCTTTGGAGAAGGATGACGGCAAGCTTCACGTGTAGCGTGCAAGGCTGATGGACATAAGCTTTTCATGTGCAAGCCACTAGAAGTGTGTGGCGAGATGCTTGTGGTGATCTCCCTTCAGCGTTTCTTTGGCATCTCTCAAGCTGACAGGCTGCAGCGGCAACCTTCTCCCAATGTTTAAAAGGCTCCTTTTCAGGCCACCAAAGCGATGCCTCGGCAGTGCTCACATATCGCTTGCTACCCATGACACCTCTTTGCAGTTGTTATAGCAGTGCCATTCTTTAACGTCGACAGCCGCGGCTTGTTGCGTGTCGTCGAAGCACTCGGGAAGCAGTTAAACGAGTGAACACAATCAGCAGCCAGATGGAGGAAGGTGGTGGGAGGGGCACTGACCTCCCCACCGTTATAGTTTTCTCACATCAGCTCTGCCATCCCCCTATTTTGATTTTTTCACTATCGCTGGCGGACGCGCCTTCACCATCGCTCGCGGACGTGCCTTCACCTTCACTCGCAGACGTGCCTTTACCATTTCTCGCAGAGGCGCCTTCACCTTCACCCGCAGACGTGCCTTCAACATCTGTCACGGACGCGCCTTCACCATCGCTCGTGGACGCGCTTTCACCATCGCTCACGAATGCGCTTTACCGGTCAACCATGTCCGCCGTTGACAAGCTCGGTAGCATCTGCTTCTACGAGTGGTTTTCTCCCTCTTTTCCATGCCTTTCTTGGTCTTTCATACCCATTCAGAACTTGATTCCTTTGGGGCTCATCACAGAACACGTGCGTTAAGCTGACACAATCATCAGTGACATTAATCGGAATGCGCAGCTCGCTGCTGCGCAGATGAACACGAAAGAGGTTCATCAGCAATTCAAATCTACAACAGCCAATAGGAGTGCGCCCTGTGCCTCATGTGACTACTGCGCCCAGTCACAATGGCGCATTTGCCGTTTTTTCGCTTAATTTTGTTGGTTTATTTTTCGGTGGAGAAATACATCGCTCTAGCTATCTTTGCCTCCGATCTCTCCTCTTCACGATGGTACCAAGATGGCGGCACTGCGTCAACGGATAGCCAAATGATCTACGGTGCGACGGGGCTTTCCGAAGCCAGATTTTTTTCGCATTTTTTGATGACAGCATTCTAGGAAAGTGCTGTTTTCTTGATTTCTACCGTGTATTTTGTTATAATATTTCACTACAAGGTAAATAATGGTCCGTGGATCGGAAAAAAAAAAATTAATCGGAAAATCGAAAATTTTTACAATTTGACCACTTCAGTTGCCGCGTCTCCCCTAAGGTTCATCACACACATCAAAACCCAAGACAGGCAGAAAAGCGAGCCACAGACACGCAAATTCGGCATTACGCTCGACTATGACCACTATGCAGATCAAGTGCCAGCCGTCTCTTCACTTAGACTCTCCCGTGCTCTGCTATTATGTCAGCGTAAAGTACGTAAACTGGGTATGTTGCAAAGAGCCATTAGCGTTATTTTCTCTCTCGAATCTGCGAGGTGCCTTTGCGTCAGCACTGGAGGAAATAATGTGTTAAGCATTAAGTGCGCTTGCTTTAAACATAAGTGCGAGAGTCAAAGATTGTAGTCTCTCCGAAAAACTACAGCACGACCATTCGATCGTGGGACTGCACAGCAGCAAAGTTGAGGGTGCG
This sequence comes from Dermacentor variabilis, assembly GCF_050947875.1. Lineage (NCBI taxonomy): Eukaryota > Metazoa > Arthropoda > Arachnida > Ixodida > Ixodidae > Dermacentor > Dermacentor variabilis. The sequence continues at coordinate 66,567,849 of NC_134574.1, forward strand.
TTCCTTACGCGAGGAAAAGAAATTCAGATTTCTCGTGGCTAATTTGGCGGTGCATTCATTAGGCGAGTAAATACGATATTTGGAAGCGGCTAATAATAAAATGATGCAATTACCAGTCCTGTGGCTCTTGTGAAATTCCTTCAGTGGTGCATACTACCCATTGATAACCAACTTAGCCAAAGTGAGATAGCATGCCGGTTGGCTTCTTGGAAAGCTGGAAGCGGTGTGCTGCTTGCTACTGTGCCAGCTTTGTGTGGTCTTGATGGTGGCTCAGTTTGCGATCTCGATTCTATTTGCTCATTCGTGCAGGATGACCTGAAGGAGTATGGGCGGGTGCACCAGCTGTGTCCTTACTTCATGGCACGGCAAGCCGTGAGTCCTTCTTTTTTCTTGCTGATTCATGGTGGTGTACCATATCTTGCTGCATATAAGTAAACTCTGAATAAATTAGTCGAATCTTTTATCCATTCTGTTGCTCTGGGCAATTGAATCCTGTTGATGAGTCGCTAAGTCAGCCTGTCAACTACAACGAACTTATTGGCTATGGTCTTGCGTTGCTGAGCTCAAGGTTGCAGGTTTGATCTCGGCCACATTTTGATGGGGGTGAAAGGCAAAAATGCTCGTGTACGTAGGTTTAAGTGCATATGTGGGCATAATTAATCTGGAGTCCCACACTTTGGCATGCCTCATAATTAGATTTTGGTTTGGCGCATAACGCTCCAGAATTTCATTAATTAAAATTTAACAGGATGCAGGCTAAGAAGCTCTATATATTTGCAAACAACATTCTATGGTAATGAGGAGAAATGTACAAGAATGAAGCTTCAGTGCGTACACGTTGTGCTAGATACTCTGGCATAGCTTGGCAGCGATTTTAGTTCTTTGGAACATGTACAGAATCGGCATGGCATCCATGTGTGGTGGTTTCGCATTTGCCCTAACACAGAAGAGGAAAGCATAAGATCAACTCAAACTTGACACTGAGTGGTGCTTTTGTCTTATTTTTCTCTTGTGAAAATGTGTTTATTTTACCTTTCCCCAGCTTGAACAAATGTGAATGACAATGCGCAACTTCTTTCAAGAGCGATCTTACTTGCACTTACTTTGCCTTGGTAGCTCTCACTCCATAGCCGCAGAAGTTGCCCACGAGTATAGCCTGGGCAAGGATCGACCGACCCCTATCTCTTCTCCCACTGGCATTCTCCCACTGGCACACTTTCTTATATTAAATAGAAATAAATGCTAAGAACGAAGTTTACTCCCGCGTAGCCAGCAATATATTTGATTTGTTTCGAATATTCGTGTCCAGTCGAATATTTAAAGCATTTAGAATACCTAGTTTTCGAATTGAATACAAATATTAAAGATATAATACTATTCGATAAAATTCGGTATTTTTGAGTATTCGCACACACCTATTTATCGGACAGCTCTACGGCACTGCCTCTAGCCACATCGACTTAATGCATAAGGACGACTGCAATGTTGGACACCTTGCAGCACGCTGTGCGATAATTTGGACTCTAACTATGTGACCGCGCGCTGATTTGGCAATCGAGTTGAGGAGAAATAGCGATATTTTCGTATTGATACGTCGCCGGCGACTCCTTGAGACTGAAGTTGGCGAAGCCTAGTCAATCAAGTAGTCGCCAATGAGAATTTAGTGCATGCATTGACTGTACATTCGTCCCTCTGTAGCAACAACACGACAGTGGTAGAGATATGGGCTGCAATTTTGTGGCAATTCATTCCGCTCAATTCTATGCCAATCTTATCATCCACTGTTAATGGTCGGCCGATTTCATTGATAATGGCTGCGAATGATTGCTCTGACCACTGACAAAGCACGAAAAGTGTGAAAAGAAATAGCATAAAAGGCATTGGCGATAATATTGCGACAACACAATGTCTAGGCCACAGGCATGCAGCAACAAGTTCACGCACTTGCACCGTGTTCTCAGGCGATTACCTTTAAAGAAACTTTTCATTTTCATGATATTTGACATGGCTGGCACCGGGTGTGTTGATGGGCGGTAGCATTTCCCTGCTGTCATAAGGTAGCGTGCTTGGGACTGTGCCAAGAATGCCATCGCTCGTAGATGCCAATGCACATTGCGTTGTTCACACGAAATTGAAGATGTCCCTGAAAGTATGATTCGAAAATACAGCGCACCATTTTTGGCCATTTGTGGAATATAATATCGCTATTTTTGGGTGAATCCAGTATTTCGGACTTCTGATTATTCAGACTTTTGGGCATTTCATGCGTGTGTCTGAATGATTGGTCGGTGACTGTAGACCGTACAGGCTGTTTCCTGAGTGCAGGTGCTGCACGCGAACGTGGTGGTGTACAGCTACCACTACCTGTTGGACCCCAAGATCGCCGAGGTGGTCTCCAAGGAGATGAGCCGCAACGCTGTTGTCATCTTTGACGAGGCCCACAACATTGGTGGGTGGTCCCTCTTTTCGCGCACTTCTGCACCAAACTTGCCCAAGGTGCCGAGTGTAGCGTCGTGGTTGCAACAGTGCGACTGGACACGGACAGAGCGAACAGGTGGGAACACCACACGTTGCTGCTCTTCTTGTTCCCTTCATTTTTACTCTGTCCGTGTCCATTTGTGCCGTTGCAACCATGACGCTACACCAACCTGCCCGATTTTTCATCCTGCTGAGTGTAGGGTGTATGAAAGCAACAGCACATAATGCAGACTTCTCACTACTGCTGGCCACGGTACAGTTTCTGTTTAAAGATTTTGTCTTCCTGTACATCAGCTGATACAGCTGATAAACATAGCTATATTGAGACTAAAGTAAAGGCGTTCTGCCAACATCAAGTTCTGAAAAGTAAATTGATTTGCTATGTAGAGGATTTTATTACTTTTTTGCTGTTTGCTGCATCAAGGTTCAACTGTATTGCATCTTAGATGCATATAGAGATGCTGGTTACTTTGTAGCAATTATTTTCTTGCTATTTTGCACACGTCTTGTCATCCGTCGCACCAACTCGCCAGTCACAGTAATAATGGCAGTGCGTGACTTCACGTCTGCAAGCCAATGACAGAGAGCAAAAGGAATTAGAAATAGTAAGAGCGGCTATAAAGTACAACCGTCGGTCATGTTCAGAGTTAATAGTTCCAGCTTATGCTTGTCACGGTTGCTTACAGCTGTGCGTAGTAATAGGCAGACTAAGCTTTTTTAAAGACTCTCATATTTGTGGGCTTTCTTTTGAACGTGGAAGAAAGGACCACATGAGATATAACGTGTTGGAAACAATGTTTTTTAGAGGTTTCTCAAGGTGCTGTACAACTTTGTGTATCCCACTTGGGGTCTGCAGCCAATACTTAAAAAGTTGATTAATTGAACGTGACTAATCTGTTAATTAAGGGGCAAATAAAAATAGCCTCAGTAACTCTAGGCTAGGGCCAACATTATGCATTCAGTTCAACTCACGTCCGGACTGCCTTTCATTTTTATAACATTGGCTGAAGTTATGTGGGACAACCTGTATACTTTTTTCCATTCTACACGGCTTTTGCCCACAAACACATTTTTTATGAGAACCTAGCCGTATACAGCTTCGCTGTAAAGGTCCTGTGTTAGTCTAGCTTCAAAAAAGGCAGTTGTTTAAAGTATTTTGATTTCGTTGCCAATGAATTATGTAGCTACCACAGCTCGAACCCAAAAACATCTATTTTTTAGTCAACTGCGCGTACCTCAATTGTAGAGGGGGGGGAGGGGGGGCTGAACAAGCACTTTCTCTTGCTGCTGTTGTCTAGAGCCTGGTTTCTGGAAGGGTACACAGTTTCCCATTCTGTAAATTCCTGTTGGTGAGAAGTCTTAGTGTTACCTTGCACTTGTACACGTACCGGAAGCACTTATTAAAAAAAAGTAAATCATGCGCTTAACACAGCCCCGGATTGACATGTTTATTTGCTGCATGCTCACTCGCATCTCTCATACTGGTCCAATTATGGGAATGCTGGAACTATACGACCTAGAAATCTTCTCGTGTATTGTTAACATTGTAAAACATGGTGAGGCCTAGATATAGTATACAGTAACATACATACAGTCGACTCCCGTTAATACGAAGTTCACGGGGACCGCAAAAAACTTCGAATTAAACGAACTTCCAATTAAGCAAAAAACACAAAAACAGCACTTTATTAGTAGCGAAATCGAGTATTTTCTCTAAGAAAAATAGTCGGTCATCTTGTTCTGTTTCTTCTTGCCGAATCGCGCTGCTGAAAGCAAGTTCTGCAGGCTGTAAATGTGGTGGAACGCTTTTTCCGCGTTACGTTCAGCGGCGAAGAAGCGCTCCGCGAGAGCAAGGTCCGCAGCTGCATCGGCAGCCTTAGATGGCGGCTCGTCTTCAACGTCATCGTCGCTTCCTGGGGCGGAATAATCTCCACAATCTCTTTATCCGTTAGTGCACCGCATGTTTCGACCGCCTTGTCTACGGCGACGTAATCTTCAAAATTGACGTCCCCGAGAGCATCACCAAAATCAGTGCCGTCAAGCTCGCTTGTTGATGCTTCCTCCGATGAAATTGTAGAGGCATCCTCAGAAGAAGCTGCCACAAAACAGCAAGCCCTGAAGCAGTTTGCAATTGTTCCTTGCTTCACACGATCCCATGCTCGCGCTAACATGTTAATGGCACTGAGCAGGCTCACCTCGTATTTTGCGGAATTATCCATACACAAAATCATGCGCTCGAGGAGGTGCCGCCTGTACAGGACTTTAACATTCTTGGTGATGCCTTGGTCCATTGGCTGCAAAACAGCTGTTGTGTTTGCAGGCAAAAATGCGAGGTGTATTGCACTCAAGGCTGACACATTCACGTGAGCACTGCAGGGATTCACAAGGAACAACACCTTGTGGTTCGAAGAAGCAAACTTGCGGTCCAATTTCATTATCCAGCTCTTGAAGATTTCAGCCATCATCCACACTTTCTTGTTCGACTCATAGTCCACAGGCAGCGTCTTTACGCCTTTAAAACACCTCGGCTTGGCGGCTTTCCCGATCACAAGTAAGCGACATCGTTCCGTGCCAGTCGTGTTTGCCGCGATCAGCACCAACACCCTGTCCTTGCTGTGTTTGCCCCTAGCACAGTCGTCCTCCTTGAATGTTAGGATCTTCCCTGGTAGAAGCTGATAGAAGAGTGCAGTCTCATCTGCACTGAAGATGTCTTCCGGTCTGTATTCGCCGAGATATTCACACAGCTTTCTGTCCTTCCACGTGGCGCATGTTTCCTGGTTAACGGGGGCTTTTTCACCACACATGCTCTTAAAAGCCAGGTCATGGCGATCTTTAAAGTACGTCGGCCATCCATCTGACGAAACGAAGTCAGTGACCCCCAACATTGCTGCAAGCGTTCGGGCGTTCATCGCAACGATGTCTCCGCTGAGAGGAAGTTTGTTGCTCCGGGCCTCCCTAATCCAAACCAGCAGAGCCTTCTCCAACTCTGGGGAAGCGCCGGTGCGCATTCACTTCCAAGACATCTTGAACTTGTCGTTCTCAAATGCATCCATTATTGTGCACTTGTTCTTGATTTAGTTTGAGAGCGTGTTCGGCTTGATCCCGTACTTCCGCGCTATGTCTTGTTTGGGGGCACCTCCCTTCTCTACTTCCTTCAAAACCTTGACTTTCGTTGCCACGTCGAGCGTGCAATAAGAGCCACGATTTGCTGTGGTTGTCAACTGTGTGACTATGTAGAGTCAATTTCGAAGCGTAGGACCACCCGCGGAACAACCTAGCCAACGAGCTACACGCACCAAGGCCCTCGACCAACACACATCACAGCACACGCCTTGACATACGCTGCGCTATGGTGGCTAGAGGGGTAGGTGTCGGCATCGGAGCACCCGAGAGGCAGCATTTGTTCAGGACAATGCGGCGGCGCTGCTGTCGGCTCCGAGATGCCTCCCGTACGCTGGCTAAGGTCCAGTGTCGTTACAGTAGAACCCCGCTGTTACGTTCCTCACTGCTGCATTTTCCCAGCTGCTACGTCGTTTTCATCCAGTCCCGGCATAGCTTCCATAGGATCCAATGTATAAGGAACCCTACTGTTACGTAGTAGCTGTGAAAACGTTCCCGCATGATGTGTCGCAACCCGAACCCGCCTGGGCTAAAGTAGGCAACGCGCTTCAACTGCCATTTTGGTTTTTGACGAGTTTTGACCGGGCTTGGCCGGGCTTGGCTATGGAACTTGCTGCAAGAAGCCGCATGCCAGTTCGAGAGGCCGCCAATAGATGGCCATACGTGAAAAATGCTCTCACTATCACTGTGATTACGGTCACCGCATGGTTTGTTGGACGGGTCGACTCACGGAGGAAGGGAACTCAGGAGAGGCCCTGACGTTACTCTTTGTGAAGCTATAGCTAAAGGGAAGCCGGAAGTTGGCGTTGCTCATGGCGTTGCTCCACCTATCGGGCCAGCTCTCCTCTCTTGTTTACATTTCTCACGAAACCACGCCGCGCTGCGCGCAACCGGGCTGCTCGGACGCGCGCGCTCTGCAGCAATACTAAACAATCGTTAGCAGGTTAGCCTGATTACGCCAAAGAGGGCAAAATTTCCCGCGGATATTCCTTCGTCCGTTGCCATTGCCGTGGCGCGGTGACGACGAGGAGCACGAGCCGCATGATGCCGGGGAGTTGCCAAATCCTAGCTTTGGAGAAGCTGTCGCGGCTCTGGACCTCCTCCGCTGGTACGTCGCACCTCACAGCGATGCTGACAGCAATGCGGCCTTCCAGGCTATTGAGAAACGTGTGGTGATTTCTAGCGAGCGAAAGAAACGGCAAGCCACCATACTGGACTTTTTTAAGGTCTAAGCGCACTCTGTGGAAATAAATTGTCTATAGTTGAAGCTGCACTTTTTTCATTCATTTTTGGAGCTTTCCTCACTTGCGTTTTCCCGGCTGTTACGTTTTTTTTTCTCTGTCCGGTGAAAAACGTGTGAACGGGGTTCCACTGTATTCAGTTGGTTCCACTGTGAAGTGCTTTTCTGCTCCGCGGCTTCTTGGAGCGCAGAACGCGCATAGAAAAATCATTTTAAAGGCTGGGCGACTTTATCACTGCAGCTGGCCTAACGTACTATGCACTAAATTTTGGTCATTTGGCCATCGCCGTGCTTTAGCTTTGCGCTCACTGCAACACTTGTGAAACTCATAATTGCACTGAACAGAGAAAGCTTCCGCAGTAGGCGGTTGTTTGTGGTTTGCCAGTGCCGCTTTTACATTCTAAGGGTCTATTATGGTTTGCCGTATGCAGTTCTGTCTGATGTGACTTTATTAGTGCCTGGAGCTACAGGCGCTTCTCCTAATCGTCGACTGGATGGTGCGCGTCTCAGCAGTTGAGACGGGCCGCTTGAGTGAACCATGATTATTTCAAGTTTATTTAATTTTGCAATGAAAGGTAGAACCGTAGGCACCAATGGCCAAAATTCAGCATAATGAGAGCGCTAAGGGAAATTTGGTTTCCAATGTTAGAAACCTGCAAATAACTAAGTTCGCGTATTTAGTACTGCTCAGATAATGCCAAGAATGCCTTACAAAAAAGAATATTTATTTTTAATAAAATAATACACACGACTCTATATACATGGTTGTTAGGAGGGAGGAGGAGGGAAAGCGATAAGTAGAAGGCAGGGAGGTTAACCAGAATAACGTCTGGTTGGCTACCCTACACTGGGGGAATAGGAAAGGCGGAAAACAAAGATAACAGGAAGAGAGAGGTTAGCTCTCAAACAAACAATATGACACGAAATGGAGCGCAAATGCAATATATAATAGAGGTATACACCCAGAAACGGTGAACAAGGTGCAGTGCAAACAATAATAATTTGTCGGGTGGGAAGTTCTGTTCAGATATGCAGATATTTCTGGGCATACAAAGTGTGACGTCTTTTGTGCAGACAACGTTTGCATCGAGTCCATGAGTGTGCGTCTGAACAAGCGGACCATTGAAGGCAGTATGGAGAACATTGACAGCCTTGAGCACACCATCAAGGAGTGAGTCTGCTACTTATGTACATTTTGGATGTTGAGGGGTTTCGTGTCGGGGCCCGTGTTGCTATGTCGTCTGTCTTTGTGATGCATTTTCTTTTCTCATCATCTTTGGCGTGCCATCACCGTGCTGACCCTTCCAGGTCTGTGCGAATTGCACTTACAGAGAATGTGTTGGGTCACGTCACGAGTCTTTCGTTAGGAGTTACCGTGGCTGGCACGAACGACCCCTAATTACCAGTTGTACAATATTTCCAAATGTTCAAAGCAGCATGTAATTAGTGTTCTGCTGTTGATTACAGCATAGACTGCTTATAAGTTGCGGGAGTTGCGAGTACCTGCACTGTAAATGATACCACACCGTAACCAATACAGCATTTTTAGACGTTTTGCATATGCAAAGCATGCAGACAAAACAGCCGCACGTTTTCGAGAATCGAAGCATGTGACTGGATTGTTTTTATCCATTTAAATTTGTGGACGTTGAAAGTTTAATGACGAAAAACCCACGGTCATTGTATGAAGCAGACAAGCGAGTACAGGAAAAGAAAAGAGAAGTAAGTTGGCAACTACTAATTTTTGAGACCTGCTTGATTATTTGGACTTCCTCGTGGCACTGTGCCGCGAACGCCACTAAACTAATGTAGAATGGCAAGCAAAATTGCGCGCACCGTACGGTGCCTCGTTCCATATTGCAGATTGATGCATGGGCACAGTGTCGAAAACACGCTGACTGCAAACCAAGTTGCCGCCATTCGACTGTTCCACATGCCATCCGGGCCCCAACTTTCTTTGTCAAGGTGGTTTCTTCACTTTCCAAGTGCCTTCCGCATACAGCCACTGTGAAGCGTCTGGTTGACCTGGCACCACACTGCAACTTTGGTCACCGACTAACGAGGCAGCACTGGTTAGGCCCAAAGCCCCTCGATGATTTCAAAGTAGTGACACGCTCCTCCATGATGCGCTTTCCTCCTCGATTCTCCTCACGTGCCCATTACGCACGCTTCCCATGGCACGCTTTTTCTCCTTGGCTCCCACAGATGGGCCGCAGATTCGCCTGATTGAGTGGGCTTGGCTAAAAATGGAATTTGTGAACACCAGGCACCAGTGTCTGTCTGATTTTTCTTCACCCACAAGCCCACAACGGCTTACGCTGTAAAATCTTTAGCACGGCCATTCAGCCACGGGCTGTGTCGGACCAAACTTGGGGATGCGATTATGAGGATGCATTTATTATGCAAGTATGTTCATTACCCAAGCATATATTGACACGTGTACTTATCTTTATCGGGTGACCACGTTTCGCCACCTAACAAATGTTACCGCACAGTGCAGGACGCGCCTGCATGTAAAAGAAGTTTCTGGAATGTTATCGATGGTTCCATCCACTGTCTTTCACCGCAACTTGTGTAATCTGATTGCATGTATGTGCGTTGCGAATAGTGTAGAATTTTGTGGAAGACACGCGGGTCCCAGCGGTTAATCTGGAACATTTGACAACTGATCTACAAAAGCCGACGCGCTTGACCCGCTGATTAGATTTTCGACAATCGCCGACCATGTTCGCCGCTATCGTTGTGCTATATGTGTAGCCTGTTTTGTGGGCACAGGTTCGCCCAATAAAAGTTAGCTTTGTCGTTCACAGTATTGCTGCTGTATTCTTCAACGTCACCACCACGTGACAATATGATATGCGCCTTCAAGTCCATCATTCCTTTAATACAGGGAATTGCTTTCTAGATGTGTTTGGCTATTTGCTTACATTGACAATTATCGTTCATAGTTTCTGTGCAATTTTTTTTCATCTCTTGATGCACTACTGTGGTATGCACAATTGTGCGGACAGTACCTGAAGGGGTTACAGTAATTGAAATTAAGAAGATGAGAAATTAAGCAGGTCACATAATGCATAGAGCAGATACCCAGTGGTTTATTAACAGTTAACAAGAGTAATAGAATGGGGGGCCAAGGGAAGGGAAATGCATTTTAGTATAGCAATGAATTAGGTGGTGTGATGAGATCAGGCAATTTGTAGGTGAAGGGTGGAGTCAGATGACACAAGATAAACTATGGGCTACTGCTTGGAGAGGCCGTTAATACACTGGGCACCGCACGTAAATAAGCTGATGATGATTATGGTGACATACTTTAGTTACTTAGAGTGAATGAGTTATGTATAATTTTAAAGGCCAGCTGCAACAAAGCTTTAGGCTGCATAAGAAGCGCAGTTTCAGATAGTGTCCACAGAGCAGCTTCCATCCAAATGTTAGGTTTGAAGTATGACTGGATGCATCGCGAAAGGATAGCAGGAGCAGTTTTTGATACTGATATAGAAAAAAATTTGGAGAACCCATCTCACGAGGATTGTCGACAGTAATGCATTTCGCATGGAATCAATATATTGACACAATGTATGGCCATCGTTGAAACAAGTTATGTATGAGGGGTGTGCCGTATTGGGACTCCTATTCTGTACTACCCCAAGAACACTCGGTACCATCTAGCGCCACCGTCGCGAACCCTGCGCATGACGTCCAATATTTATGGCGCACCAACACATGCCAACACTGAGAAGCATGTCAATCGGCCACCGGGCTCCTCACCTGCAGTTATTTTTGTACACGCTGTGCCATCTGGTGGTGCTGCTGAGAAGTTCACGTGTCACAAATAAACTGTCACAAATTACTTATACTCAAAGTGAAATATCAGGATAAATTCAAACACGAACAATGCAGCGCAGATGAAAGGAATATAAGCAATACAAGTGTGCAAGCATGTTCTACATTCAGGCGCCACGGAAGCCATTGAGACCAGTGAGGCTGAATATTCCACGGAACTCATGAGGCTGCATTAATTCAGGTGCCAATGTAGTAGTGGACATCTCTGTAGTACCCACCGTTATTTAGGCTGCCATGAGGTATTCAACGGTTTGATTTGCAAGGGAAGAGGCTTGCAGTGAAAAGATCCTCTTTTGTGCCAGAGACCAGGTTCAGTTTTTCATCACAAGTCTGTGAATTTCATCCTCAAGTATCAAATGGTATGAAATTAATTTTCGATGCCCTGACCTCCTATGGAAGTATGTATAAGAAGCATTGATGCTTTTCTTCAGGTAAGAAAATGCAGGGAATAAGTAAGTGGTTAATTCACCCTCACCATGCCGTATGGTAACCTCCTCGTTAGCTCAGTCACTAGAATGACTTCCTTGGAAAGATGGTATTGCTGAGTTGGGTCAACAGATTGGCACAAAGTTAGCTTCAACTACAAAGCATTTTTTTTTCTGATAAACCCATCGTGTGTAAGTTCCGTGCTGCTTTCAAGCATCAATGCCGACATTCTTTTGCATGAAGCAGTGTTGCAGTGTGATGCAAAATCCAAATCCTGCAAACACCTAAATCAGCAAGCGAGTGCTATTTAGTAGTCTTGCTGATAGTGCCGAATTCCAGCAAGATGCTCGCAATGCATTAGGTGACAGGTGAAGCAGAGCCACTTCCGAGAGGGGTCCCTTCCCTCGGACTGGGGTATGAAGCGTGCCTTTGCAAAACTCCTGGACAGAACCTTTTCCTCCCGTGCAGGTTGAAGGAGCAGGATGCCGAGAAGCTGCGCACAGAGTATGAGCAGCTGCTGGAAGGACTTCGCGAGGCACGGGAAGCCCGGGAGGCTGACCTCATCCTCGCCAACCCTGGTCTGTGTACTTTCCCACCCAACACGATCTTGTGGTACTGCCAAAGCGTCTGTGATTCACTTGTCTCTGCCGTAGTTGCCTCCTCGTGCTGAGAATGAGAAGTCAACAGTCCCAGCTGCAGTTGCCACAGTGCAACTTAAATGGATTGCAAAGATTCTTGTGTACTTAAATGTAATCGAATGTTAAAAAACTTAAGGTGGTCAAATTTAATCCGTAGCCTTCTCTTGTAGAATCCCTCACAGCCCAGTGGGCTGATATGAGTTAATAACCCTGCGAATCATCCAGACCTGTGTGTGTTACAGAATAAATGTAACCAATGACGACTAATTATTTCAAATATATAATTGATTACGGTTACCAGTTATTGCCACACGAAATATGAGAAATCCTTAAAAAGCATTCTATTACTCTAACATTACTTTTATCCCTGTTTTATTAAAATTGCACAAATGTACTTCAAATAGAATGAGCTGGCCTGGCCCTTTTCAAAGCCTCCTCTGCAGCCCTTCATATGTTGTTTATCTTCACTAAAAACTGCTTTACCCACCACGGTGGCTTAGCAGCTATGGTATTGTGCTGCTAAACATGAGGTCGCGGGAATCCCGGCCACAGCAGCCGCAATTCGATGGGTGCGAAATGCAAAAACGTCCATGTCCCATGCATTGTGGCACATTAAACATCTCTGGTGGCCAAAATTAATCCAGAGTCCCCCGCTACGGTGTGCCTCATAATTGAATCATGCTTTTGGCACATAAAATGCTAGAATTCAGTTCAAGAATTGCGTTTAGAAATTTCGGTAATCTTCTACTCGTTTTCTTCCAAAGACATCTGCAGCGAGACTATAAAGTGTAGTTTGAATTTGTTGGCCAACAATTCATAGACCTCTTTCTTGTGCCCTTTATACAGCACTAGTTAGCCATTTAGACTTTAGAGGAAGCTTTAGCTCGGGCCAAACTCTGAGGCCACTTATTCAAATACATGTAAAACACATAAACACTTTTTTAGACCACTGGGACGATCTTAATGAAATGTGTTGCATTTGAAGGAGAAAGTTAAATTTCAGTGACTGTTGGAAAAGCAATCTTTATTTAGGGCCTGAATTCTTTAAAAGTTATTTTCAAAATTGGTAAGCTTGAAAAAATAGAACCACTATGCTTACAAGTTTGTAGCTCTGCGCCAAGAACAGATATCGCAGTTCTGTAAACTACATCCGTTAGAGCATCCAAAGCTGAAAATTTTGATACATCAATTTATATATTATGTGAATTTGTTACATTGTTTACAAGGGGTCTGCAAAAGTCCTACTAAGTGGTGTATTTAGGAGCCTTGTACATATTACACATCAATTTTGTCTGTTTTGGATGTACTATTAGATGCAGTCTGCAAACTTGTGACATTTTTCATTGCTGAGCTGTAAAACTTCATAGCTTCGTTTGCTAAAAATTTTCAACTTTTACAATTTTTATTAAAAAATTGACAACCTGAATCATAAATTTGCTACTGACAGTTACTAGAGCTTAACTTTTTCTTTTAAATGCAACAAACTGCATCAAATTTGTTTGAGTGGTTGTCGAGAGGAACGGATTTCTCTTTTCCAATGTGTTTAGATAGGAGCGCCCAAGCTAAAGCTTCCTCTTAAGCGACTGATTGTTACAGACGCCAGCAAATGTTAACATTCCTTGAAAAGGTGGGCAAAGCTGTGATGTAAAAAAATATCTAAAGCGGCATATTCAGCCTTAAAATACCGTTTGTGTGCTACAATTGCAAAAATAGGTATGAGTCACGTGTACAGGATGTTTTTGTTTTATAATTAACATCACTTTTAAAAATCACCAGGGGCATGTCGCACAATTCTACTTCTTGAGATAGAATACTCTCGGAGGTGAACATTATTTCCTCAAGAAATCAAATTTATTATTTGAATAATTAATTATTTTTACCAAATGACTTTTAACTAATTACTTTAGAGAACATATATTTATTTATGAATTGTATCTGGAGAATTCAAAAGTCATATCCATGTGGAACAAAACCTGAGAATGGTACCAGTTTTGAGATATGCTTTCCCATAGCGTGCTACAATATTGGGGATCCATGAACTTTTGAGCTTCTATGCACAAAAAGTAGTTTTCTAGAAGTGGAACAGGAGTGCTTCTTCAGCAATTTTGAGTGCAGATATGTCAAAGCTGGTGCTAGTTACAAAATTTGTTCCAAGTGGAGGAGGCGTCTTGTGAAATCACTGGCTTCAATTCGCAGCAGCTCTTACTGCCTACGAAGGCCGCTTAGACATGCTTCCAGGCGAGAGAGAGAGAAAAAGAAATTTCTTATTTGAAAGAGGTTCAGAGGTCTGATTTCCAAGAGAGATGCAGGCCTGCCAGATAATTGAAGGCGTAGCTGCAGGATGCTGCTTGCGGGAAGAAGGTAACCCACGTACATATTTTCAACCTTTTGGACCCTGCAGTTCCTGCTAAATTTAAGTGCCCAAGGCTGCATCATCTGTTAAAGCTTGTTTAGTCAAAAATGAAACTGGTTACGTGTTGCTCAATAAAGTAATTGAATTACAGTGAGTGTTACCGAGTAAACAAAGTAGTCATTATATTACAAAATTACCAGAAAGCATATAATTCATTACAAGAATTAATTACACGTCATTTGTTGCATGTCAGTTTGGAACCGCCCTCATGTGAAACTTTTGAGGATTACCCACCACGGTAGCTTGTGGCTATGGTTTCACACTGCTGAGTTCATGGTTTCAATCCCCAGTGTGGCAGCCATATTTGGATCGGGGCAGAATGCAAGGGCACTCATGTTCTTAGATTTAGGCACACATTAAAAAAAACTCCAGATGGTCAGAAGTATACCAGAATGCCCCACTACAGCATGCCTCCTAAACAAATTGCGTTGTCGGCATGTAAAAAAAAAACTCCAAAATCTAATTTTTAATTTTTGCTAGTCTTTAAGGTGTGTATGCACGTGGTGAACGCGCTGTCTCTCTTTTCCAGTTCTTCCCGACGAGGTGCTGCAAGGTAAGCGGCCTCTGGTGCCTCTCTCGTTCCTGGCACGACCGGTGTGAGTGACCGTGCTTCCTCCTCCGGGTAGAGGCGGTTCCGGGCAACATCCGTCTGGCGGAGCACTTTGTGGCCTTCCTGCGGCGCCTGCTGGAGTACCTCAAGATGCGGCTGCGGGCGCAGCACATGGTGCAGGAGAGCCCCGCCGCCTTCCTCAAGGACATCCTGCAGAAGGTGAGGAAACCGCCGCATCGAAACGCACTCGGCATGCCAAGCGATGCACCTAACTGCTGGTTCGCATGCCTACTGGAGCAACACACAGGGTGTTTCAGCGAACACTTTCAAAAATCTTTTAAAAGTTGCCTGTGGCAGATATCACAATTCTAGTTGATGAGCCGGTCTACTTGAAGCGGGCGGACACCACTTGCACAAAAAATTAAAATGCAAAATTGACTGATTAACGAGAATACACTAATTAACTTTTTAGCTAATAATCTTATGACCCATATTGCAATTTACAAATTCTAGCAGTGGACTTCGCAAGGCGGATCTATGTGGAACAAATTCTCAGGACGACACCAGTTTCGAGATATAAATTCCCGAACTTTGCGGAGAAATGCATTGGTGTTCCAATTATTTGTGTGCTTCAGTGCATGAAATGACATGCATGAAACTCCACGGCTATAATTTGTAATTGCAATATGGGCCATGGTGTAATTCGTGTAAAACTTAATTAGTGAATTTTTATTAATTAGTCAATTTTGCATCTCAATTTTTTGCGCAGGTATTGTCCGCCGCTTCTAGTAGAGCAGCTCATGAACTAGAATTGTGATATCTGCCACAGGCAACTTTTAAAAGATTTTTGAAAGTATTCGCTGAAACACCCAGCATAACTTGCAATCATATAGACACTTCAATAACAGAGTTGCTGACATGGTTGGCAGCCCAACTTTAAGACGGGCGCTGTTGGGGAAAGCACTACTGTGGGCTTGACTTCTCTATTGATTAGTGCTCAGGGAAAGACAAAAGTGTGACGTTATTTCCAGTGCACACTGTGTGAGCATGTTAGGGAGCAGGGAGAGGCCCTGTGCCGGAGAGCAAGTGGAATGAACAGTGGTGCTGTGTTTTCTTGCGAAGATTCCTCTAAAGACTTGCAAGATTTCTAAGTAGCATGGGCGCTGATTAACTTGTGATGAGAACATTACAAAGGACATCCTGTGATGCATACATTTCTTTTGTCACATTTCCTGGTGTTCATGGCACGGTGCCCCTTTTGAAAATTTGACTAGCTTAGCAAACTGCTTTGTAGGAAAGATAGCTTTACAGTTATGCGTTATGGTCAAAGCTAGCGAGGGCTAGTGGGAAGCCAGGTGTCATAAACTACTGCATGATGCAAATAGGGAAGCAAAAATGTGCTCGTATTGTTTGTTAATTGGGAACTCGTACAATTTGGACTTATTCTTAGGTTCCAGCAGGCATATTAATTATTTAATGTCCTCAAACTTTTTAATTTGGACCTATTTAGACACTGGTTAATTTGCGACAACCCTCGGGTCATGGCGACCATGGAGCATCAAAAATGTGCGATGCAAAGCAGTAAATGTTGTGCTAGCGTCCAGCCGAAACTAAGCAGCAGAATCTGCATTGCCATAGTGGTCAGCGGAAACTGTATGAGAACAAGAGGAACTGACATACGAATGCAATTTGTGCCTTTATAGCCTTTATTCTCGGGTCTATCGCTGCGCGCAACACCGTGTTGGTGGTGTGCTGTCAGAACTGGTAGTTGCCTTTCATGATCACGTCTGTAGTGACCACGGTTTTGTCCTCAGTGGTTGTGGCAAACAGTAGTTTCATTTTGACTCGGTGCAATCCGTGCCCAATATCAAACATGGCGGAAGGTGTTAAGGATGAAGAGTGATCTTAACGTGGTCCCGCACTCTGGCATCAAACCCGCTGGCTTCATCGCGAGGCTGTTGCCAACCAGCCCACTGGCAAAAGATTAGCACAGTATTAAAAAGCATGTCTTGGATAAAGGCGCAGGTTTTGCACTGGGGTCGTACTGCGAAGGAAGTCGCGAGGCCTTTGCCGCTGCGAGTGCTAATTAGTCACGAGATGATGAGAATTGCGCAGCGTAGTGTTTTGTGGCTTTACTGGGTACAGTCGCAAAGCTCTTGGAAATTCTACATTTTCTGCGCTTTGTGTGGTCCGTAAACCTCTGACGCCGGGTGTACGTGTGCATTTAACTTGACTGCCTCTAGTTTGTGCTAAGTTTTATGATGACGGGGATCATCGACCCGCTTGAACTTTGCCGCTCTTGTGACTGCAGGTGTGCCTGGAGCGCAAGCCCCTGCGATTTGCGGCGGAGCGCTTGCGGTCTCTGCTGCGAACCCTGGAAGTGCCTGACCCGACCAACTTCAGCCCCTTGGTGCGCCTCTGCCACTTCGCCAGCCTCGTGAGCACCTACACCAAAGGTGTGTGGTCCCACATCTCGGTCCATCCTGACACTCCTCCACTTGGTATTCAGATAAACACAAGACATACTGGTGCCTTTGCTTCGAGAAGTGGTCTGCCCAGCACACTTTAAGCCTTTAGTTCCCGAGTCCTTTTCCGGAAAAGTGTGTTGAGTCCCCGGCACTTCTCTTATTTTGCAGATTTTTCGCACATAATGTGATCATTAAAGAAATCTTAAAGGGGTTGGGACACCAAATTTTGAGGCTATAAAAAGCATCTTGTAGGCTGCATCCGTATGCAAGGACACCCAGAACGAGGTATTGGACGCTGCAAACATTTCAAAATAATTTTAATTCAGCTCCAAAAAGTCATTAAAAACTCCTTCTCGTAGTCGAGACCCATCGCTAGCGCGGCATTTACTACATCACAGAGGAGGAACGAAAATATTGACGTCATAGCACACTAGCACAAAAACGTGACGTATGATGAGTAGCGATGAAATGCCGATTACGGAGCCTGCTGAGCCGAGCGACCGAGCATAGCCTCCACTATGACCGAGCTACAGGCATATAGAAATCCTTTCTTAATGCAAAGAAGGGGTAAGGCGTGCAGACACGGACACAAGAGGAGAGAAGTAAACAACACGAACGCTGCACGGCGGCCCGCGAACAGCAAACTGCGAGCGGCGAGTTGCCGTGCGGACGCGTTTGAGTGTAACACTAGCCGGCCGACTCCGAAAGGGACCAGGATATGCGGCGTTCGTGTTGTCTGCTTCTCTCCTCGCATAGTCGCATAGTTCGGCAGCTCGGAGCAGTCTCTCGTTCCCTTGGCCTTTCTCAATGTGAGGGCCCGCCCACGTTACCGGCACGGAAACTCGCCGCACGCCGTTTGCCCTTCGCGGGCCCCCATGCGACAGTGGTTTTGCTCGCGAACGGCGAGATTTCCTCGCCGTAGAGAGGACGGGCCCGGGACCCATTTGTGCGGCAGCCGTACAGCGAAGCGGCCAATCAGCGACCGAGGAGTGGTCACTCTGGCAGCGATGGCAGCTTCACCGCCTCTGATCGTTCCGCGCCGCCGATATCGTCGCTAGGCCTTTTCCGGTTCACTTCAAAGCTAAAACTTACGGCGCCTCGGAATAAATCACCGACTCTCACAAGCCGCAATAATTTCTTACCGTTGTTGTCGCTCTTCGCAATAATTATAATAATCGCGACATGCACTTCGAATCGCCAGTTGTTGACCTCTGCTGGCAGAGCACGCATATGCGCGAGCAGACGACGCAGCATAGTTTTACGTCACTATTTTTTGTGGCTCACGTGACCAAGCCATGTTGCGTTTCCTCCTCTGTGACGTCATAGCATCCCCCGGAGCCCAAAAACCGAAACCGAAATCGCTCGGTATAATAATGCTATTATTAAATTATTTATCGGATATATATGAATCCCGCTGTGTGTATCGTGCTCCCTGAAGTATGACGCAACGTTTGAATTAACAAATGCATGAACGAAAATTTTGACGTCTCCACCCCTTTAATTGGATAGTTTATACATTGAATTCAGTAGAAACATTAAGTAAGGTGCCAGCAAAGCGTTTTCACAAGAATGCATAAAATTCTGCGATATCCTCTACACTCATGGTAGCAAAACAAATGCATACCATTAAATTATAGTTACAAGAGCATTTAGCCATCACATATTAAATGAATGAGTTGATGTGCTTGACTCTTTACTGCAGAGCAAACCAAGGAAAAGTTCGGCATAAAAAAGTAGGATTTGTACACAGAAGTATTGGTACAAACTAATCCAGCTCAAAATTAAGGGCTTAAAATGTTAATACAGTAGACTTCTGTTAATCCAACTCCCGTTAATTTGATTGTTCGGTTAACTCAATCCTGATCGAAGGTCTCGGCTGGCACAGATACCTTTCTATGGGATTAAACTTTCTTTATTTCTATCCTGAACTTAGTCTTTGCCAGGTCATCATGCATGATCCCTACTCCAGTGGTGATTGCAGTTGGTGCCTCCCCTAGTGGCAGCTGTCATCTTGCTGTCACCTTGTTGGCACTTAGCTGTCATTTTGGTGGCAGTTAGGGCACAGTCAGTGCTTTGCACACATGCCATTTCCCATTGAAAAAGCCTATTTTCGGCTTACCCAGGAATAGCGGAACCTCGTTTGTAAGTTTTGGGAAAGAACGCGAGAAAAGACGTAATTATTGAGAAAACCTACAACCCAAAGTCAACAAAGCATTTAGCAGACTCGGCCGAGCTGGTGGGGTCCAAGTGGCCCGAGATGCGCATTGTTGCATTCGTGACTTCAGCAAGCTTGGTATGTGTGTGCTCCTCAGATTCGGCCTGGGTCAGCAGCTTTTTCGGGCAAGGTGTTTTGGCGGGAAGTTTTGACATGCCCACTAAGGTAAAGGAATCTCTATTCTGTGAAGTTAAAGTATATTGGTTTTGTCTTCTTCTTGCCAGAATTGGCAGCATTCTACGTTTTTCTTAGCAGAACATGGGGTGCATGTTTAACTTATAAATTGTTTAGAAGGTCTAATGTCATTGCTCTGTTAGTTTTCTACATGGAACAGGTAAAGAGTGGGTGCACATTTGATTCTGGGGCATTTTAAAATCAAGCAGATGCTGCCAATCATGGTTTCCTTAGGTGTTTTTTTCCCTTTTGTTTAATTTGACCCGCCGGATAATTTGATTAATTTCGTTAGTCCCGTCAGGGTTGAAATAATGGAAGTCAACTGTACTTCAGGAATCTTGGCGGTGGGCTCAAGTTCTCCAAACATGTCATCTATATCTGTGCCTGGCCTCAGTTCTGTAAAAGAAAAGGCAGCATCTAAAGGAAAAGGTGTCTGGTTTATTGAAAGTTGGCTAAGTGATGGGAGATGCTTGACGAAACATTATGTCCGAATGAATATCCAGTGGGAAAATGTTTACAGTGATCCTACTGCTGGGGGGTCAGTGGTTCTAGGGACACAAAATAACAAGTACAAAATATTCATCAAACAGTGGCAACCTAACTCAGACAACGAAGTAACCAGAATATAAATACCGTATTTACTAAAATCTAGGCTGGCCCCATTTCTAGGCCGACCCCTGAAAGTCTGAAGCCAGGAAAAAGAAAAAAGAAAACTTACCTCGAATGTAGGTCGAACAAAAAAGTGAGAAAAGCATTCACAAAATGAAAACAGCATTTATTGAATATGAACACACCGAGCTCAATATACGTTGCTATCTTTCTTTAGCTGTCATCTCCTCATTGTGGCGGTCGCATGCAAAAAGAGTCTCCCCTTGCCCCCCCCAACGACGGATATTTTTTTCATCAATGCCGAAGTCCCGCCCAGCTTGAACGTTTGACGATGCCTCTACAGCTAGTACAACTTTGCGTTTTAAAGCGGCAGCATACTGGTATCACCTGTTTGGTGTCATTATGATAACGGCACACTACATTGTTCTATTCTAGTATGCACTGTAACAGTGTGTAGCCATGCCGCACTTTGATACGACACAGCTCAAAATGGCAGCATCACTCATGTACTTCAGTTGACTACTGGTGTGGCTAGTAGCGTTTGCGATACTGACTTTTCTAGATGTAGCTAGCTATGCACCATATTTATCAATTTCAATGAAAAACTGGCGTGTTATCTTGTAATCTTCGAATCTAGGCCGACCCTAGAGTTTGGTATATGATTGTTTGAAAAAAAACTATCGAGCTAGATTCAAATAATTCCTTCAATCCTATGCAGCATGGATTTCGCAGGGGTTTTTCGTGCGAAACTCAATTGGCCATGTTTACGCACGACTTATGTGCAAACTTAGATTGCAATTTTCAGACTGACGCCATTTTTCTGGACTTCGCGAAAGCGTTTGATAAAGTACCCCATGAGCGCCTTCTACTCAAACGTTCACTGTTAAATCTTCACCCCGACATCATAAATTGGATCAGTGAATTTCTAAATAACCGCTCTCGGGCTGTTTCTGTAAACAATGCTACCTCTGCTTCCCTTCCAGTAACATCAGATGTTCCGCGAGGGTCCGTCCTTGGCCCGCTTTTATTCCTTATATACATTAATGACCTACCAACTCATGTATCTTGTAATATCAGAATGTTTGCCGATGACTGTGTTATTTATTGCACTGTTGTCAACGCCTCTGATCAATTAACCCTTCAAAGTGATCTTAACCATGTAAAGCAATGGTGCGGTGATTGGCTAATGGAACTTAACCCTCACAAATGCAAAACCTTATCTTTCAACCTCCGCCGCTTTCCACTTGTTTTTCTTATGCGATTAGCAGCGTTCCTGTCTAAGCAGTTAAAATCGTTTAAGTATCTGGGAGTCACTTTCTGCCGGGACCTTTCTTAGGCTTTACACATCACTAACGTCATATCATCTGCAAATAAAACACTCGGATTTTTGTGACGTCATCTACATAACGCACCTAAGAACATAAAATTGTTAGCTTATAAAACTCTCGTGCGAACAAAATTGGAATGTGCTTCACCAATTTGGAACCCGCGACAAGCTTATATTCAAGACGCCCTTGAGTCACTTCAAAACCATGCTACTAGACTCACTCATTGTTCATATTCTTATGATGCGAGTGTGTCATCACTAAAATTAGAATCTAATTTACCCCTTCTCTCATGTCGCCGCCGTATCGCCAGTCTTTCTTTATTCTATAAACTTTTTCATAGCTCGATGGGTATACCGCCATACATTGTTCCACCAAGACGCATATCTAATCGCACTGGTCATTCTCTTCAGGTCGTGTGCCCACGTGCATGCACCGTTACCTTTTCTACGTCATTTTTTCCTTGTACAGCTGCTGACTGGAATGGCCTTCCAAGCGACACCGCTGCCATCCCTTGTCCATCCACCTTCATAGAAAGTGTCACTAATCGCCTTTCACCATAGATTAACACATTGTTTCTGCTTATTTCTGTGTAACCCACCTCTTATGTAATACCCTGTTACGGGGTCTTTAAGGAATAAAAATGAAATGAAATAAATACACTACGACCTGACATGGCAACCTGTGGTTCAGCTCTAAGCCATTCCACAACAAGTTCCTACGGCTGCACACCGTCCGTCATATGTCACTTGTTGCCTATCATTTGCTCTTTTTATTGTGTTATCATGAGTCAAGCGCCATCTGGTAACAATCCATGAAAAGAATACAGAGTGCTACTGTAACAGATGGCGTTACGTTCCTGAAATTCCAACACGTTTCACTCATGTGGCACCATTCTTGTATATGGAGAGATAAGGAAGGCACACTTACTACTTTCTGTATTGGTGCTGTGGTAACTTCCACGCTTGTTCAGAACAACAGGATTGTCAGCAAATTTACGTATTCATAGAAATAACAATAGACAATTTTTGGTGAATACAGTAGAACCTTGTTGATGTGATCCTGTTTCTTACAATTTCCTAGCAACAACGTTCACGATCAAAAATACAAAAAATTTACCAATACAGTTGCGCTTCTTTCTTACTGGCTCGTACGTTCCTGGAAGACTTTCAGCACCAGTGTTCAATACATTGCCAAACTGTTATATGATACATTTTACGGCTGCTACATTACATGTGGACAAGAAAAATTTGGAGGATGCTTAAGCTTCGCATTTAAGAGTGGAACACGATAGCATTCAATGATCCCTGAATCCCTGAGTGCTTTTCACGCTTCCTGGCAACTGCAACTTATGTAAATAATGTTTACCAGGAAACACTGGTGGTGAACACTATGCACCAAGGCGAGCTTTGCGATTCTTTTTTTGATGGTGTGCAAGGAACCAAGGGGGCTGCGCTGCTCCTAATATAAGACAGACCTCAAACGGAAGCTGGAAAATGCTATTGCGTTAAAAGGGGTTTGTGTTTGAGTTTCCGTGTAACAGAATTGTGTTTTCTCGTATATTCAAATTACACTCCGATGCTACCATGTCTGTAGGTTGTAAATCATACCAAACCTCGTTAAACCATAGTAGGCCAGAGCTCGGAAAAAGTATGTAGTAAACGGTAGTACTGCTTAACCGAAATAGCATGAGATCGCCCACTTTCCTGTCAAAAACGGAACTCAGTGAGAATGCGATGAAAGGGGGGAAAACATGCAGTGTTTGTTCACTTCGTACGACAACAGTGTTATTTTCGTTTGATGCCATGGCGGCCTAGCAGCGATGACAGCGGCCTCAAACTTACTGAAGCTGCGAGCCAGCTTTTCAGCCAGCCCCTCTTTTCGGCAAACACTTGCATGGCAGATTCCTTGTTGGCATTGTATATTCTCCATGCACCGGCGTGGTAGCATTGCAGAAGTCTCGGGACGCCCCTTTCATTGCGGGGTGTTGTTCTCGTCACGACGAATGCATTCATGAGGCTGACGTAACGTGCAGCTTCTGCCACTGGCGGGCTTGAATAGTCCGTGCTGTCGCTTTCTGTGTTGTCCTCATCACTCTCGCTAGGTGACACTTCGGCAACAACAGAGGCAACGATGGCGAAAAGTCGGAACGTCATAGCCGACATCTCTTCGCGGTCACAGCAGCGCTGCTGAGTAACTTCTTCGCATTCCAAATGCTGCACCGTAGTCTTCTTGTTCTTGTTCCCGTAGTCAACAGTAGATCCATGTTGTGTGCCAGTGCAGACTTCTTCGTGTCGCGTTCGATAGCATGAACAATGTCTAATTTTTCTTCTATGCTGAGCACCCAGTATCTTTTTTACCCGAGCTTCGGCATGATGCGACTCGTTGCTTGTATGATGCCACAATGCTCTCTGGCATGGCCTGGCACAGTGCCGAAATGATGTTGATGTTGATGCAGCTTCACACTCAAACGCACAGGGCGCTTGGAGGCCGTTGTTTTGATCTCTGAGGCTTGTTGTTCTGCCGGGCCGCCCGATGGAGACAATGCACCATTGTGTTTGCGCGACGAAAAGTGGAAACACTATGTGTTGACTGATATGCACGCAATAAGCTGGTACGGTTTATGCGGATACAAAACTTATTATGTTCAGTGGCCACTGAATCGGGGATATGACTTTACCACTTTTAAAACGAAACTACTGTTTAAGCTGGTAAGGTTTAACGAGATTTTACTGTAGTTCAGTAACTTCCTTGTGCCACATGGAGGGCCTGCGTGGTTGGGTATGCGTGGTTCGAAATTCTTTTTGCTGTAGCGATGTCTGACACTGGACACTGACGCCAGATTTTCTGCGACACGGGGCCCTTAACACTCACATTAAATGGTGGGAGGTATGCGTGATTGAGAACAGTAGTTCCTGCTGTACTTATGCGCCCGTATCACGTGAGAATGTTGGCACGCCCTCGGTTTCCTCTTCCAGTTCCAGCAAACCTCTTCATGGGTTGTCACACGTCACATTCAATGCTATCACCGGCCATCCTATCACAATAAGCATCTTCACCTATCTGTTTCACAGCATATGTGGCATGATGCCATTGGAAGCATACTGAATGCTTTATAATAGGCTGTCGCCCATTAAAAACCTGCAATAGGACAACAACAAAGCATGCCTCGGGCTGCTCGAGCACCACCAACTTGCCACGATTCTAGCCACCTGGGCAAGTCAAAACTTCCCGCGAAAGTGCTCAGAACAACAAAGTTGCTGAGCAAGGCTGGATGACAACGCACATCTTGAGCTGCATGGGCTTGGCATGCATTTGTGTGTCTCCTCATGCAATGCTTCGCATTATGTAGACATCAACCACAGCTGGGAGTCTGCCAAATATTTTAGTGACTTTGGGTCGTACGTTTTGCACGTTTTGCCGGTTAGTATGTTTTTTCTTGGGTTCTTTTCTGCAACACCATTCACTTTCAGTGAAGGGGGCAAATGAGTTACAGATGGCTACCTGTTCGCCTTGATGCATGTCGGCCTAGGCAGGTCAGGTATCGTCATGTCAGCTGATGACATAATTTGAATAGGAATGAAAATTTGCGGGAGACCTCAGCAAAAATCACTTCAGTGCCAAAAAATTTCACTTTGACACTGTTCATCTGAAACATTTTTTACAAAGTGCAAAATTTCACCGAAGTTGGCTGTGCTGCAGTTCTGCAGCACACTTGTGGTCCAACATCTATGGATCTTCCAGTCTCTTCAGCCAGAGACTTGGTAGTTCTGTAACATATTAGTGTGACGGTGCTCTGACAAAGACAATTGCCAGTGTAGGTGTCTACCCCTGGAGCCAGTGCAATAGTGGCTGAGCCATCGCTTTGGTGTTGCAGGCTTTACGGTGATTGTCGAGCCGTACGACGAGCGGAGTCCCGGTGTGCCAAACCCTGTGATAAACCTGTCCTGCATGGACGCCTCGTTGTCCATCAAGCCCGTCTTCAACCGTTTTCAATCTGTCATCATCACATCAGGGGTGAGTTTCGGCAAGGTGCTGCTGGAAAGTTGCGCATTATGTGGCTGTATGCAGTCGTATGTCCAGCTGTGAACCCAGAACAGAGTGAGTCAATTAACCTGTATATGTATAAATGACGACAGTCACATGTTTACGTGCAACAAAATTAGTATGAGCGACCTGCGTTAGAGCGGCGAAATTGCAATTTGCAGCACTGCAGCTGACGATAACAAGAGTGCCAGGCCATTCTTACTCCTCTCATTTGAAGACAGTTGCAGCTTTCTAATACGGTTAAACCTGTCTATAAGAAACTCGATAAATCCATGAAAAGTGGTCGTTATATCAGTAGTTTTGTTATATACCCTCAAAAATTAATCACACGGAAGCTGGCGTCAGCAGTTGTAATTCAGCAGCACATTGGTCCAAAAACCGGATTTCCAGTGTTATTTTTGTACCTGGTGCGTTCCCACATCTAGCCGGAAATTTCCTTAAAAAACATCCATCTAAAGAGTGAAATGCGACATCGTATAGCTCTTCCAAAATGGCGCCCGGTTTCGATCACCTGTAATTTCAAAACCAAGTGCTGCCATTATTTTTTATTTGAGACCTTGCGATACATTTTACTTTCAGTGGGACATCACTTTATTCTGCACAAGAGAGCGAAGCGTTCTAGTTGGCCCGAAGCGTAAACTTTGGAAACTACTGTGGCATGCCGCCATTCTACATCTGACCACACCATAGTCTCCGCATTACGACTGCATGTCAGCTAGACAAGAGCTGTAAAGTTGTCAAAAAATTTTGATGCTTGGAGGGTAAAACGTCATTCATCATCGCAAACTGTTATCGGCAAACGGTAATGCGTAGACGATGTGCCGCCAAACCACAATCGCCTGATAACAGCGTAGTAACCGCCGATCGTTTGCAACATTGTGTGGCGGTAGTGCGTGATGCAATGTTCTCGCCGACTCAGGCTGCGGGAATATCGACAGTAACAACAGAAACACTTGAGTGGCCATTGTTGCCACGGTGGAAGGACATGCCTTATTTACTCGAATCTAACTTGCACTTTTCTTTCGATAAAACGGGTGAAAGAATTGCGTGCGCATTAGAAACGGGTACAACCATAAATGTGCATTACCATATTGCCATCGCCATTTCAAAATGGCCACCTCGTAGTGCTTCGAGCCCAGCTGCTGTAGTTTCCTCCATGTGCTGGAGCACGTGTGCTTAGGTTAGTCCACCATCTGTCTTCCCGTTTTCTGCATTTGCTCTATCAGCATGGAAGCGCCAACTGCGAAGACACGTTGAGTTCGGAAATCGGGTCGCATCACGGGCCTTCGGAGTTCCCAAAGCTTGCGTGCGGGACTGGCACAAATAGGAGAGGCGTTCTACTGCAGCGGCTGCACGGCCCCTATCTTGAGAGCGATCTGCGATGGAGACAAGTCTACGCATCCAGGCGCACCGTGCTGTGTTATTGTCGCTTAGTTCGCGTTGAAGCGGGAGGCCGCACAAAGGTCAATGGGCTCGCTCCTGCTGCCACAATTCGTCGCTCCAGCGTTTTGATAAAATGTTTCTGCAGTCATTCAGTGAGGTGTGTTCATGTTTGCTTGTGCATGCGTGACACCATGCTCGTTAATTTAGCTGGTAAGCGAATGCCTAAAAGTTTATGTGGCCGATAGAACTACTAAACTCACTTTTTGTATAGTTGTTTACTAATTTGCTATCGAAATCGATGCTTTGCCTTTTGGGCAAAACTGTGACTTTTATTTATCGCAACTTTAGTGCATTTGGAGTAAATCTTGTTTTTCCAAACGAGAGAAGGTTGTATTTCTGTACAAAAGAATGAGCTGCACAGTACTGTGAAGGACTTATCATCTTTTAGGTTGTGGCAAACAGGTGTGCATTACAGTCAAGGGAGTTTTTGTTTCTTTTTTTTTTTTTGGTCACAAAATACGAGTGCGCATTGCGATCGAGCATTACAATTATGCCTGTGCATGCCCTGCACCTCGCTGTTTATGCTATACGCCTCCTTCCTGGAGGCGTGACTTGAAAGCGAGTGACCTTCGTGGCTTCCGAAGTCCACACATGATGGTCGTTCTCTCAATCATCTCGAAGGCCGTATCATTGTCATGATTGGACTGGAGTGCGGTGCACGCTGCTATGCACCCAGTTTGGTCCTGTTTTCATGTCTTGGTACTTCCTGTGACCCTCTTTTTATTGTGAGTGGATTCATAGTGTTCTTTGTAAGAGTACAGTGATTGGAAAACCGTTCATTATATCTGGAAGCAGTTTCAATAGGCCGGATTGGAAAATCGTAAATGCACTGAAATGCGGTCATTGTAACCGCTAGACCGTTATGTCGGGGATCATTATGAATGGCTTCGAATGTAATTATTTTTTGTTTTGATGGGTGGCCAGCACATAAACATGATATGAAAAGATAGTGATTCAGATTAACGATTTGCTGGGACACTGTTGTACATAACTGCCAACCTTCCCATGCTGCAAACATAACAGCCCCTCGCTTTCACTATTTGCTTACTTTTGCAAATCAGTGCTGCGTAATGCAAGTCACGTGCACTTATATTTCTATATTGCCACTGTACCTTTGTGAACAACTGTGCAGTGTGAACCAGTGGTTAAATTAGGTGAGGTGGAAAGGAAGAAGACTTCCTTTAAAGACATCCTTTAAAGGGACTTATAACTGGCCAGAATGTGTAGTGAGACGTGGATTGAAATGGCATGACCATGATTTATAGTGGTGGAATCCAGCACGCTGTTCACGATTTAAGTGGGAATTCTAATTTTAAGTTGGCAAAGAAAGTCTGAAAAACCATCAGTGACGAGGCCTGGCAGTAAGATCATGTTACTTAGGATTTAGTCTGAGATTACTGTACGTAAGTCGGTTGTGACTAAGTACGACATAGGTATTGCTTAAAATTGTAGTTTCTATATTATTAGACACTTGCGCTTTAATCTATGCTTCGGAAATCAAAACCGTACACATGGCTACAGCAACACGCTGCACTGCATATCATGTATAAAAGTGTCATTTCGTTTTCAATCCGATTGGTTTCATTTTGATTGGTCAAGTACTAATTCAGTTGGGCAGGAAACCACGAAAACATGTAGCTATTGTTGTTGAAATACTTTAACACTTCGGAAAACATGACTTACAGGAACATTGACTTGATAAACAAAATAATACTTTCTCATAATTACGACCACACTTGTCGTCTGCCTCCCACTAATGCCGGTGCATGATTGCTATTGCACTCACCTATCACCATTTTCAGCATGGTTCCAGTAAACAACTACATCCTTGCTGCAGATCAAAAAATTCTGATAAAAGAAATGTTCGACAATGTTTTCTGCATTATGAATTCATGACTACACACTGTGACCGGTAAGGTTTCCATTGCATTAAAAAAAATAGGTACCATGAAAATTGGCCGTCAATCCCTTTAAGGGGCGATGGCCAAGGACAAAGTGACTGTAAAGTGGTGGAGGGGGTAGTGGGTGGTTGCTGTTGAAAAAATAATGTATTGAAAGTAAGCACACTTGGCATGCATGGTAAACACGCATCCTTTGACGAGCTGCTCTCCCAAAGGCTTTTCTCCTTTGATCCTCTGTGACTCGTTTACAGGGGCCCAGATGGGGACCATCTACCTCGGAGGCCATAAATTCTACAACGAATGCCAGAAGCGAAATGATGCAGTGTCACATACAATATTTGTGCGAAATATTTTTCTGTGTACTTTTGCAGTGCTGATTATTGGACGCTTCACCACTGTGAATTGTGTGAGCTACTGTGTAAAGCGAGGAGGGAGTGGCAGTACCAGCGGACTTCCCTAGTAGTGGGGTTGCTGCACGGAGCACGAGGTGGTGGGGACTTAGACAGGGAGGGTGCAGTTTGTGTGGCGCGGTGGCAGACAGAGCCATGGAGCTATGTGTGGAGCTAAGTAACACCGAGAGAATGCCTGTAACTGAAGTGTAGTCTTTGCTCGTGACAGTAAAAAAAAAAAAACTTTGTGCCATTGTCATTGCAGTGTCCTTGTTGGCAATAACGCTACCAATGCTTTCAACATTGTTTTTTCCAAGGTTCCAGCCTTGAAACGACACTTGCTCAGAGTGGCGCTAATTGCACATCTGATCAGGGATGTTAGTCATGGGAATTACTGACAGATCGCTGCAGTATCTACTAGCGTATATCACTTGAAACGTATGGCAGCAGCTTAAGATTTCATTGTCTTGCAGACGCTGTCCCCAGTAGAGATGTACCCAAAGATTCTTGACTTTCGGCCCGTCGTCTCTGCTTCTCTCAGCATAACCTTGGCACGACCCAGCATATGCCCTCTGGTGAGCATACAGTCATTTCCTGTGCAAAATAGAAAACATTAATTTCCGGCCTGTTACTGGCTGTACCGTGTTTACTTGATTGTAACCGGAGCTTTGTTTCATGATTTTCATTGCTTCAACTCAACCCTCGCATTAGGTTTCAATAATGGCAAAATTTACCATTTTAAGATAAATATTCTAAATCGTACAGTGTTCAGCATTACGTTGGCAACCTGTGCATTTATGTCTCAATCCAGTCCATAGACAAGTCAATCGTATTCAAAACTTGGTTTTTTGTTTGAATCAATGCCTCCTCTAACTATTGCCTGGAATGTAAGCTGCAAATGCACAGCTGTTCCTTCTCTCCTTTTTGTCCTTTTGTGTCGGTAGGGTACCTGTGGCCAGGGTGCTGCTGGCCACTTGTAAACAGCCACCCAGATGCATGGCCGGTCAGTGCTCGCAATCTTGAAGGCCATGGCTACTGCTGCACCCGGGGGGGGGGGGGGGGGGGGAGAGAGGGATCATGTGATTGCGGACAGAGTGGTGGCAAGCGCTATCTGTGTATGCCTCCTCGCAGCAAGGGGCCTAATGGTTTCTATCGGAAAGCAAGCATCTAGTTCCAGGCATCTAGTTAGAGAAGGCGCTGGTTCAGATAGCTGCCATTTTTGCTGTGCTTGTGACTGGTGTAAGGATTACAGTTCTGCAGTACCCTGGAGCCTTCTATGCTTCGACTCCATTGTTGTCTGCCCAAGTCGTGGCTAATGCCCACTAACGAGGATTGGCCAAGAAATGGGTTGATTAGTGAAAATTCTAAACATAAATAACCATTTAGGACTGCTATAGAGTAAGGACTGTTGAAGGGTGAAATTGCACGTTAAAATGAAACCAGTAAGAGCAAGAACATTCAATATTCATTGACTGAGAAGAACAAACAAAAAAGGATCCAGCAGAATTAATCTCACGATGAATGTTGATGTTACTGTGATTATCATTGAACCAGTGCATTGACACCCTATATTGCAACCGCCAAAACGCGTCATGTATGACGCTTGTGCATCTCGGCTGCTCTCATGCACTTGTTGCCAAACATGCTGAGCCAACTAGTGCTACCACAGGGAAATCCCCGCATGAAGCATGTGTGAATATATATTCAGGCAAGATTGTCTGAATATACATGATGAAGATTCGACTCCATCCAGCACCAGAGAAATTTAAATGATTTTCTTTTGTCATTGAAGAGGGGCACATACCTTATGGCTCACACCCAGTGAACCAAGGTTGCATCTAAGAGATTTATTGAAGAGCTCCACAAACCTAATTACTCATAGCTAGTGACCCAAGTCAGCATGAAAGGCATGCATTGAAGAGCAGCACATACCCTGTAGCACATATGCCAGTGACCAGAGTTTGCACCAAAGATGTTCGTTCAAGAGTGGCACATACCCAGTTATTCACAGCTAGTGACTGAAGTCGGTGCAAAAGGCGGTTATTGAACAATGGTACAAACCTTGTAGCACATATACCAGTGACCCGAGTTTGTACCAAAGATGTTCGTTGAAGAGTGGCACATACCCAGTTATTCACAACTAGTGACCTAAGTCGGTGCAAAAGGCAGTTATCGAACTGTGGCACAAACCTTGTAGCACATATACCAGTGACCCGAGCTTGCACCAAAGATGTTCGTTGAAGAGTGGCACATACCCAGTTATTCACAGCTAGTGGCTGAAGTCGGTGCAAAAGGCAGTTATTGAACAGTGGCACAAACCTTGTAGCACATACCTTGTAGCACATATACCAGTGACCTGAGTTTGTGCCAAAGATGTTCATTGAAGAGCGACACATACCCAGTTATTCATAGCTAGTGACCGAAGTCGGCGTAAAAAGCGGTTATTGAAGAGTGGCACAAAGCTTGTAGCATATATCCAGTTATTCAGAGCTAGTGACTGAACTCGGCATAAAAGGCGGTTCTTGAAGAGTGGCACAAACCTTGTAGCATATACCCAGTTATTCATAGCTAGTGACTGAAGTGGGCGCAAAAGGCGGTTATTGAACAGTGGCACAAACCTTGTAGCACACATACCAGTGACCCAAGTTTGCGCCAAAGGTGTTCGTTGAAGAGTGGCACATACCCAGTTATTCACAGCTAGTGACCGAAGTCGGTGCAAAAGGCGGTTATTGAACTGTGGCACAAACCTTGTAGCACATACCTTGTAGCACATATACCAGTGACTCGAGTTTGCGCCAAAGATTTTCGTTGAAGAGTGGCACATACCCAGTTATTCACAGCTAGTGACTGAAGACGGTGCAAAAGGCAGTTATGAACAGTGGCACAAACCTTGTAGCACATGTACCAGTGACCTGAGTTTGTGCCAAAGATGTTCATTGAAGAGTGGCACATACCCAGTTATTTACAGCTAGTGACCAAAGTCGGTGCAAAAGGTGGTTATGAACAGTGGCACAAACCTTGCAGCACATAGCTTGTAGCACATATACCAGTGACCTGAGTTTGCGCCAATGATGTTCGTTGAAGAGTGGCACATACCCAGTTATTCACAGCTAGTGACCGAAGTTGGTGCAAAAGGCGGTTATTGAACAGTGGCACAAACCTTGTAGCACATACCTTGTAGCACATATACCGTGACCCAAGTTTGCACCAAAGATGTTCGTTGAAGAGTGTCACATACCCAGTTATTTACAGCTAGTGACCGAAGTCGGTGCAAAAAGCGGTTATTGAACATTGGCACAAACCTTGTAGCACATACCTTGTAGCACGTATACCAGTGACCTGAGTTTGCGCCAGAGATGTTCGTTGAAGAGTGGCACATACCCAGTTATTCACAGCTAGTGACCGAAGTCGGTGCAAAAGGTGGTTCTTGAACAGTGGCGCATACCTTGTAGCATGTATACCAGTGACCCAAGTTTGTGCCAAAGATGTTCATTGCATAATGTAGGAACACATGCCCGTGGTGCGGGGCAACTCCCACACTTTACCATATAATCTGGGAGTGTAAACATAACTACACATTCCACCAACACAAAACCCAGAGTGCGGAGTAGTGGGAGAGCCGGCTCACCAGCTGCGAGCTTGCCGCCCAAAGGCAATGGTGCAGCACGCAAGCGAAGCAGCGCGGCTCAGTGTAGCCCTGGACTAGGGGCCCAACCCTGCTAAGAAGGTCAAGCGTCTGCCGTGATGAAGACGAAGACCGAACGCTAAACCCTTAATGGACCAAATAAAGTTTTCTCTCTGTCTCTCTCGTTGTAGAGTGGCACATACCCAGTTATTCACAGCTAGTGACCGAAGTCGGTGCAAAAGGCGGTTATTGAACAATGGCACAAACCTTGGAGCACATACTTTGTAGCACATATACCAGTGATCCGAGTTTGTGCCAAAGATGTTCGTTGAAGAGCGACACATACCCAGTTATTCATAGCTAGTGACCAAAGTCGGCATAAAAGGCGGGTATTGAAGAGTGGCACAAAGCTTGTAGCATATACCCAGTTATTCAGAGCTAGTGACCGAAGTCGGCATAAAAGGCGGTTATTGAAGAGTGGCACAAACCTTGTAGCACATACCCTGTAACACATATACCAGTGTCCCGTGTTTACGTCAAAGATGTTCATTGGAGAGCGGCACATACCCAGTTATTCATAGCTAGTGACCGAACTCAACATAAAAGACGATTATTAAAGAGGGGCACATACCTTGTAGCACATACCTTGTGGCACATGCGCAGTGACCCAAGTTCGCGGGAAAACGTTCTCGGACAGCCTTCAAAAAGTATGTGTAGTAATCTAAGAATGCTAATTGCATTAAAAAGAAAAACATACAAATTTAAAATGGCATTCAGTTGGACCCCATACAAGATTTCTGGGCTGTGGAGCAAACATCGTGTGGCTGAATCCCACAGTAGAGGCCCTAAACAATAGAGTCAAGTGCAGCACTAAACCTTGCTGTCATTGACACTTTGGACGAAGCTGCCACTTTTTTGTGAGAGCACCTGTGAACATCCTGAGCTCTTCTGCTCAAGAAAATCTCCCAGCAATGTCTTTCCTACTGTTGATAAGCTCAGTGCCTTTCCCACAGGGCATGGATGATGGCGCAATCCGTTTCTCACAAATGCCATTCAATGACTACGCAGATTGTGAGCAAGGGCAGCGACCAGGTGGCCCTGAGCTCGCGCTTCGAGACGCGTGATGAGGTGTCGGTGGTGCGCAACTATGGGGCCCTGCTGGTGGAGCTGGCGTCGTGCGTGCCGGATGGCATGGTGTGCTTCTTCACCTCGTACGTGTACCTCGAGTCGGTGGTGGCTGCCTGGTACGAGCAGGGGGTGCTCGACCAGCTGCAGCGCCGCAAGCTGCTTTTCCTCGAGACGCCCGATTCAGCTGAGACAGCGCTTGCACTGGCAAACTATGTCAAGGTACTTAATGTGTATGTGCTTGTTTGTGGTGGTATGTGCGTGATGACCATCGGCTGTTCAGTCACTCGAATTTATTTAAGTTAAGCTCGCATAGAATGCCAAGCGGGAGCAATTACTATATTTGCACAAGTATGATGTGATGCTTCCTTTCCTTTTTTTCTGGCAGGAAACAGCTGCCGGTGCAACTTGTAGCACTGATCCTCTTTGCTTTCTATCTGTGCCTCAAAGCCCCTCTATTCTCACCATTGCTGTCATGCCTCATCTCACAGTTTTACAAGGGTCCTGCTTGCATTTCTTTCCGTTTTCTCAGTCGCAGATGTTCCTTTCTCGCATTAACTGTGGTGTCACATTTATCGTCCTCACGTCTTCATCAGCCTTCTGTGTCCACTGCAAGACCTAATCTGTTTTTGTTTCTCTCAACTGCATCTTTATTCTCTTGGCACTCATTCTGTTGCTCTTCATAGACAACCGACTACCTGCTCTACTGCATGCATTAGATGATGTGCCCATTTTTATGTCTTTCTTAACTAGAATATCAGGTATCCACAATTGTACTGTAATTCATACTGCCACTGCCCTATCTCTTAATGTTATGCCTGTTATTATCACAGTATGTTCGTGCAAATGCATCGTAATGGAAAGTTGCAGGTACTTGAGGAGTACATAATTTAAACTCATTGTCCATGAGCCGATGCATATGCAGTTAAACCTCAATACAGTCGCCAACCTTATATTCGGACCTCATGGGGACTGCGGAAATGTCCGAATAAACAGGTGTCCGATAAAGCAGATTGAGAAAAAAAAATGAAATCCTTTATTTCCACGCACTTATTCGGGCTCGGCAGTAGGCTTGAAGAAATCGTGAAAGCGCCGTTGCACGCTGTTCCGTTTACGCCCAATCAGATAAGCCTGAATCTCAGAGAGGGTCATGAAAGCACAGTCACTGCTTGTACACGCTACACATGCGACGGCAGCGTAGCACATGGTGCCTCATCTTCCGACTCAAGAGTCATCGTCCGGCGGTGCAGCAGAAACCTGACGAATGATCTCGCTGTCGTCAAGTTCTGCACATGTCAGTAAAGCAGTGTCAGCACCTGTGTAACTGTCAAATGAGATGGTGTCCGGAATCTCAATGCAACCATTGCGCAGGTCTCAGCAGAACATTTTCGCGTCAGTAAGGAGCACATTGGAAGGCGACAAATGTTAGGCCTGCTCGCACCCGCTTGCCGGCATTCCCCAGTGCAATCTGCGCGGACACTGTCGGCGCCATTAGACACTTGACGCGATGTTTCCGTATGCCGCGTTGGATCACCGGAACCTCGACACAGCCAATGCCTCCTTTACTAGATGCCCGCCGCGTTGCTCGCTTTCCCATTGTAGCGGCGTTTCCATGAGTTGAAGTTAGTTCAGCATAAATTCCGTGAGGCGGCGCTCGTTGCCTTTTCAACATCCGGCGGATGTGGCAGCGGCGGCTGAACGCATCCGCCGGCGCGTTATATGCGCGGGCGTCTGTTAGTGAGCGTTATTGCAGGCCTCCGAGACAGTGACAGATGCCATGTTAATCTCAGAGGCCGCAGCACATGATTGCAAGTTTCAGGCATTTGCCATGAGAGGCGCTCGTTGCCTTTTCGCGGAGGAGAGAAAAGGGAGAGGGCCCGGAACCGAGCTACCGGACAATACGGCAGGCATCTAGTAAAGGAGGCCTTGACACAGCACACAAAGCAAACACCACCATGCCGACACCAGTCGCACAAATGAAAAACGTGACCTACTCGCAGCGTCGTGCGCGAAGAAACAAATCAGCTGCTGGATTGTCTTGACATGGCTTACTAAGCTGAAACTGGAACTGCTGTAGAGCCACTCTATCCTCCATGACTCTATCGAACTGGGCAGAAACGATGATGATGAGCGGGGATTTGCAGTAGCGCCACTCCGTGGGGCAGCAAGGAGCCTTCGTTCAAAACAAAAATGGCGTCCAGCAAGTTGAACCAGAGTCAGTGCATGGTGCTTTCAATCAAGTTGGCTCAAGGAGTGTCCAAAAAATTAGATGAGAGGTTGTAAGATGTCCGAGCTTTCGGCAGTTGTTATACATTATGGTCTATGGGAAGAATGGCGGTGCCGCGAAGCAGACTGAATAATCGAGCATGTCCGAATTTTTGGAGTCCGGAAAATCGGTCGGTGACTCTATAACAAGCTTCAATGTAATCAATTCTCAATATAACAAAGTATTAAGCTTTTTATAACTTCTTGTCCTTAGAACACCATGTATTTAGGACCTCAGAATACCGAAGTGTGTTTATAAATAATTTCAATGCTATAAAGAATTTTACAATTTCAATACCATATGGAAATTTCATTGCTGCTATGAAAGTATACTGAGACGGTAAATAGAGACTGCTGTGGATACAGATGATCAAATGGTTAAATTACAAGCAGCTGCTTGCGAACGTACCTCTCAAATTATGTGCCGTGCAACCAGGAGCGGCCGCCAAAGTGGAAGAGCATCATGTTTCGCATAAAGTCCAAGTGTAATGAGATGCTTTGCATGCTTTGGATGAGAGTGAAAGCATGCGAAGGTGAGCCAAGAAGGATAGTAGCTTAATGAAGGCAGTCTTCCCGCGCTAGCAAGGGGAAAGGAGGGGGAGCGAGCTTGCGGTAACGCAATCAAGTGCTTTTGAGAGTTGGACGGGCAAGGGAGTGAGGTGCAGGTTGGCACGCATCTCCTTTTCTAGCACGGCCATGGCTGCGCATAGCTGTTGGCACATCTGAGCGCATTCGCAGCCCTGGTGCTCTATTTTAGAGGTAACCTG
This sequence comes from Dermacentor variabilis, assembly GCF_050947875.1. Taxonomy (NCBI): domain Eukaryota; kingdom Metazoa; phylum Arthropoda; class Arachnida; order Ixodida; family Ixodidae; genus Dermacentor; species Dermacentor variabilis. The sequence goes on from NC_134574.1 coordinate 66,604,910, forward strand.
CCGCATGTGCAGGGTGGGACTGCTGCGCCAATTGCGGTAATACAAACGCAAATTCCTGCGCGAAACTTCGCCAAACACGGAAAGCTGACCAAAATTGCACCACGCTGCACCAGAAGGGCTTCGGCATGTGTGCTCCGTCAGAGGCTGCCAACAGCGAGCAGACTCGTTGTCTGCGAAAGGGTGCAGCCATTCACATTCCGCACACTACGCGACGGTGCCTCTGACACTGTTTCTCATAATTTTCTCGCTTGTAACGCTGGACTTTTCGGTGCTTACGGCAAGTGGCCAGTGAGGAGCATGTGGCCACTCCCAGCTGTCATCACTCCTGTTGGAACGGCCCGGGCATGCTGGGGCGGCTCTATTTAGAGTGTTCTAGAATATGGTTAGAGGGTCGAGCAGCATAGCGATCCCTAGCTGAGGTGCAAAACAATGAGAAAAAGTCACAGTTTCAGCTGAAAGGCAAAGTATCAACTGGGATAGCAAATTATTAGACAGCTGTACAAAGCAAGAAGAGTAACCTTATCGGCCATATAAACATGTAGACATGGGCATACTAACTAAATTAACAAGAATGTTGTCACGCTCACACAAGCAAACATGAGTACATCTCACTCAATGACCGTGAAAACTCGCTGTCAAAACTGCTGGAGAGAGGAAGCGCGGCAGCAGCGAGCGAATGTACCTTCATGCCGCTTCTTGCTTCAACGGGAACTAAGCAGCGAAAATAGCACACACAAAGCTCATCGCGTACTCTGTCCCATCGCGGATCGCCTTCTAAGGTAGGGCCGACGCGACCGCGCCTTACTCAGCAGCTGCCGAAGTAGAACCCTGCTCCTAGTACCTAGTGCGCAACGGCAATGGAAGACTGCGACAGTGCGCTTCTCCCTCGCTTTTCTCCCATGCACGCATGAGAATGAGCTGCACCCTCGCATGCTTTCACTTGCACATACAGCATATGGCACGTAGTGGCGATTTTATAGTCCTTGGACTTTATACAGAATGTCAAGGCGGCGGCAGAAATGTTGCTGGAGTGTCTGTGTAATTGCTATCGCAATAAAAGTTGGCTGACAGTGCTGCGAGCAAACTAGGTACAGTGGAACCCCTTATACGTCCCCCGGTTTTGCGACGACCAGGGTTTTATGACGGATTAACGCAGTCCCGATGAAGTCCCCATAGAAGCAATGCATTAAAAACCCCGCTTATCTGACGCAATTTTACGCCTGACCCACGTTATACGACGACCCTCGCGAAGTGCGGGATGGAACGGCGGACGAAAGAAAAGTGCCGCGGGTTTCTTTCCTCGCTCCGTCTCTCCGCATGCAGAGCGTTTGACACCGCTCGACTGGTTTGCTTCGGCGCAGCTTTCTTCCCTGCCTCGTCTCATCGTTCGTTTCTCTCTCCCCCACCAGCAGCCGCCCATGACACTTGCTGTGCTGAAATAGCGCCTTTTCTTCTCCGCAATCACTTTCTCCCTCTCATCTCTGCGGAATCGCCTCTCGTCGCGTTGGGGAAGCATTTCTCTCCTTCCAGTTTCCCAGCAGCAGATCGCTGACAAGGTAGTGCAGAGAGGCCTAGGTTTATTCCACATGTTCTTTGTCGTAATCCTAGCGACCAACATTCAGCGGAGGTTTTGAGTTGTGTGGAGCAATGCGACGCACGATGTCCCGAAAGAGGACAGTTCTGTCGCTCGGCGATAAGCTGAATGTTATCGAGGTAGTGGAAAAGCGGCATGGGGCCACAAAAGCCAGCATTGCCCGGGACCTTAAGATACCCAAATCTTCGCTTAAGACGATGCTGGCAAACAAAGCAGTGATATTGCAGAATGCCAACAAGTTCGGGCTCAAGCGGAAAGTGGCAAAAGAAGGACAGCATGAGAAGTTAGAAAAAGTTCTCGTCAAGTGGCTGCATCAAGCACGGGGCTCTGCGATCAACATTGACGGTGCCATTCTAAAAGAAAAGGCAGACCTTGTGGCATTGCATCTGGGCATCGACAACTTTCAGGCATCGAACGGGTGGCTGGATTGCTTTAAAAAATGAAACAGGATTGTGTACAGTCGCTCCTGCGGAGAAAGCATTTCCGGGCATGTTTCGACGGTGGACGATTGGATGGAGTTGCTGCCGGAGATGATCGCTGCATACAAGCCAAGCAACGTTTTCAACGCCGATGAGAGCGGTATTTTTTACCATATGCAGCCCGAGCAAACCCTTGCATTTAAGGGTGACAGCTGTCATGGTTGCAAGCGTAGTTAAGAGCGTGTGACAGCACTATTCTGTGCTAACGAGGACGGTTCCGAGAGGCTGCCTGTGCTCGTTGTTGGAAAGTTTGCAAAGCCACGGTGCTTTAAGAACTTGAAGACGCTGCCGTGCAGCTACAACTTCAACAAAAAGGCGTGGGTGACGTCTTCTCTCTTCAGCAATTTTTCGCAGCAGCTGGATAACAAAATGGGTGCTAAGGCGAGGAAAATATTGCTTTTCGTGAACAACGCACCGTGCCACCCACCCGATATGTCCAGCCTGAGGAACATGAAAGTTGTTCTTTTCTGCCCAACTGCACAAGCCAGCTGCAGCCACTGGATACCAGCATCATTAAGTGTGTCAAGCAAGAGTACCGGAAGCAGTTAGTGCAGCATCGGCTAGTGGCTATGGAGCGCAGCGAGTCGGAAAAAAAGATCACTGTGCTCGACGCCATGCATTTTATTGCCAGTTCGCGGAACGCAGTGTCGCGAAGCACAATCGCTAACTCGTTCAAGCACCGTGGCTTTAAGCGAGAGACTGCCTCCTCTGCTGGGGATGCAACAACCTTGATGCCGCTCGAGGCCGATGCAGGCTTCGCCGAAAACGATTTCGAAGGTTTAAACCTCACCACGACCTTCGCCGAGTACGTGGAGGCCGACGACAACATTGTGATCTGCGGCGAGGTGTCGCTGGATGACGCCATCGAGGAGACTTTGCCTAGTGCCGACACCGCTACGACATCGGACGAGGACAATGACGAGGCTACAGATGCCGTGCCTGTGCCTACCACATTCGCCAAGGTGCTAGGGCACATAGACGGCATCCGGAACTTCATCTGTTCATGCAACGCCACAGAGGACCTCGTTTTGGACGTTCCCCAACTCGAGTGAAAGCTCTTGGTTCACGGATCAAACAAGGTTCAAAAGAAACTTACCGACTTCTTTTAAAGCTCGCGCCGGCTGGCGGGAATCGCGGCAGTGAGCAGTGGAGTGCTGTAAAGATTTGTTTGAATAAAGCATGATTGCTACCTTTACTGCAGCATTAATTCTTATCGCATTTACTTTTTTGGTAACTTTTGTTTCCAAGCCCAAGTTTACTATGCTTTTTCGCGGTCCTGAGAAAGTCATATAATCGGGTTTCCACTGCACTTGGCAAGCTAACGCATGTGCAGGAGCTCCACTCTTGAAGCTTTGTAGCTTCAAGAGTGGCTTCAAGACTAGCTGGAAAATGTTGCAAGTGAGCAGTGTTTACACCAGTGAACCTGAAATCTTTTGCCTTGGTGCAGGCCTGCGAGAATGGAAGAGGGGCCGTGCTCCTTTCTGTAGCTCGAGGCAAGGTGTCCGAAGGTGTTGACTTTGGTAAGCACTCTTGACTGGTTGGTTTTCCACGCCTTGTTGACCTCAGTGCGGAGTGTCTCAGAGCTTGCTCTCTTTTACAGACCACCACCTTGGCAGGGCTGTGCTCATGTTTGGCATCCCATTTGTCTACACGCAGAGCAGGATCCTTCGGGTACGTGTATATGGAATCCTTCTTAAGTGGCACCACAGCTAGATGTAAGACACAGTTAAATCTTGCAATTAGTGAATCTCACCGTTGGCTGAAGATCATCTTATGGATACAGTGAAGCCTCGTTAAACCGTACTTCAGAAAATGTATGTACTAAATGGTAGTACCGCTTAACCGAAATAGCGCAAGATTGCCCACTTACCTGTCAAAAACGGAACTACGAGAGAGTGCTATGCAAGTGTAAAAAACATGTAGTATTTATTTACTTCACACAACAAAAGTATCTTACCATATTTACTCACATAATGATTGCACTTTTTTGTCAAAATAATTGACGCAAATTAAGAGGTGTGATCATTACGCGAGTTAAATTTCTCGCGAAAAGAAAACATTTTTTTTTCATCCCGCATTTGCTGCGGGATGACAACAGGTCAATAAATAGGCGGCTACCATTGTAACAGTGCGGGACACCAAAACAAAAATGGTGGCTGGCAGAGCAGGCCAAACGTGCCAAATGCATTTTCTTTTTCTTCTCGTGAGTACATTACGCGCATTGAAACAATTTCTTCCGTATCAGTAATGAATAATATCGTTACTGCCGGCAAGTTTGCGGCAATAATGCAGCCATGTCCAGTTTGAGGGGACAGAAACAGAGATGGGCGCGCTTAGCTGCAAGTGACATAGAAACCCATGGCAGGCATGCTGCGAGAACTGCAGCATTTGTCTTCACTACTGCTTCCTCTATGGGTGGGCGAATATCTTAGCTGTGTTACAAGTGTTGGCGTATGAATAGGGTACACATCTAACGTATCACTGTAAACGTGGCTACTATCATTACCGCTCGCGATTTGTTGTGTGCCCACTAGTGCAGATGAGAAGAACCGAAAAGTGCCTGTTTTGTTCTTGTTGACCACAACCATTATAAAGCCTACAAATAAAATAGCCAAAGCAAGTTTGGTTGTAGCTTTTTTTTTTCATGGAGGTGCGGAAAGTGATGAAAGGAATGAAATGGGGTATCTGCTTAAGAATGTTCGGTGTGTGATTCAAAGCGTAGAGCTGTGTCACTTGAGATGAAGCTGCCAATTTTGCAAGACTCAACGTACGAGCTTTGAGACGGGCTTCGTACGCCAGGTTGAAACACCCATGGGTGAATCCAACAGGGTGGAAGCCACTGACATTACCAAACTCTGGGAGTACATTGCTACTGATGATGTAATAGGTGCTGCTTTGATGGAGAACTTTCTGAGTGCAGATCGCAGAACGAGGCAGTGCTAAGAGATCTCCAACGGGGTGATCATTGTTGCGACAGATGTTGGCAGTGTGGGGCAGACGCAACGACAGCAGTGGCAGTGACATCGAAATCGTCAATGGCCAGTCTTTGACACGGACTCCGATTTTCACCCAAACAGCACTGTCGTCATTTGAGCCACTCATTGATTTCATGCACGCTAAATTACAGCCGCCGGTGTTTGTGCAGCAGCTGGACACAATGCACACTGCCATTGTCAGCCTGAAACTTCCGCGAAAGTTAGTGCAGATTTCTGACTTTCAGGGTGCGTAGCGCTTGACACGCTGCTTAGAGGTATAAATAAACATCTTATTTTTACAGCCTACTTTCTAAAATGTAGATTTTTTATCGCAAGTGGCAAATTTGGTTTTGAAGCTACAAAGAAATGTTCGGCAGTTTTTTTTACTGCAGTACAGATCTAGCGATGATGGCTTATAACCATTGGATTTTTCGTTCTTGGTATCGTTATAAGTGGACTGCACTGTATATGTGCTAAGCTGTGGAAAAGAAATGATAGACAGAAAGCATAACAATAGCTCATAGAGGGTCCTGAGTCATGGAGCAAATACAACCAATTCTGAGTTAAGTGAATTTGTAGACTTGGCCACGATGTGTGAACAGTGATGTATAAATTTGTGTTATTCTTTTATCGCTGTGGTGATTGGATAGCAAGGGGGGAGGGGGGAATAGTAATTATCATGTGTTGTAGGAACTAGGCAACAGCGAAGCCGTTAACTGAATAAAAAACACTTCATTGGTTGAACTTTTGCTCCCCAAGAAAGGACCAATGCAGTGGTGATGATCGTGACAAGCACAGTAGCTGTTGACGAATTGGAATTTAAGTGATTCTCTTCCCACTGCAACGGAAGAATGCAACAAAGTTCGCTTTTGACAGACCACGCTACAACGGAATATTGGCTACCGCAGACGAAGTTAGCCGCACTTGTTTTCAAAATCAGGCGTATTAAACGTGTTTCTGCCTTGTCGACATGGGCTAACAACTGACTTGCGTAGGTCAGCTGACGATTGCGGCTCAGTATTGCATGCATGAGAGAGGAAGGTGGGCCAGAAACGCGCCGCCTTCTCTTGCACACGAGGCACCGGGGGAGTCAAGGGAGAGGGGAGTTCTACTCTGGCGGCTGCTCCTTATGGCACGGCTGCACAGCCACCGTATGTTGAAAGTGATCTGTAGCGTCGTATGTGCTGTGCTTTCAACGTTGAGTTCACGTTGAAGCAAGAGACAGCACGAAGGTCAATTCACTGGCTGCTGCTGCTGCGCTTCCTCACTCCATCGTCTTGACAGCGACTTTCCATGGTCAACAAGCGAGACAAAACTACTATCCTTACTTTGCATAGCTGTCTACCAATTTGCTATTGCGATCCATGCTTCACCCTTCAATTGAAACTGCGACTTTCTTGTTTGTTTTTTACTTTGCATGTTCGTCACTCACTCTTTGCAAAAACGTTGTTAGACACTGCGACCAAAGTTTTGGAAGTGAGGCGTTTTGGATATTACGGACTTCGGAGAAAACTGACGTTTTATGTCAGATTATCAGGGTCCATTGTAACGCGAGTCGACTGCCCTTACAATTATTTAATAGGGGGAAGGGTTTCACGTAAACAGTAGAACCTCGTTGATACAATCCTGTTTAATATGATTTTCTGGTGATTGCATTCGCTATAGAGAGCACAAAAAATGGCCAAGTACAGTCGCGCTTCTTTTTTACTGGACGATATGCTCCTGGAAGACAGAATCTTTCAGCAATAACGTTCAGTACAACACCCAGCTGCGATCATATGACACGTTTTCCGTCATCCATATACAATGTCAACAAAAAAAAGGTATGAGGCACGTGCGATCGAGAGCAGTAGACGCCTGCCACGGTATTTTCCTTGTGGTACTCGACTGCCCGTCTTGTGTGAAAACACTGGCCCGCACTCACTTTTCTCTTCTGGTACAAGCAAATCTCTGCACGGGTTGTCACTGCACATCGCATTCACAACTATTGTCACCAACCATATTGTGATGAGCTTCTTGACCTGTTTGTTTCACAGCGCATGTGGCATACTGCCATTGGAAGCGTACTGCCCACTTTTAATAGGTGATAATTTAAATATCTTGCCATTATCTGCAGCAGGCAGCACTTAGTGAGCACCATGCAGTTTGTGCTTACGTTAAGCGGCACTCACACCTGTTTATACTTGTGTCCAGTCAGTTTCACCGACACTCACTCCCATTCACACCTGCGTCTTTTCACACCCTTCATCACTCACTAATGCGCTATCTCACACATGCAAAATGGGCGTGGGGCAAGTGTGAATCGATGTACTCGTGATTCCTACGTATGGCTGGAAGGCTCGAGCTGAAGGTGCTCTCAGATGTGGCGATGACATCACAACTTCGAGTACGCATGTATTGCACCAACATGCTAAGGTAATTGAAGAACTCACACTTTGGAACACTAGATGTTTGGATGTGGTGTCAGCAATGATAACGAAACACAGTAAAATAAAAGCAATGTGCTGCAATATTTACGAGTGGCATGTGATCAGACGGAGTGATAAATTTAGAAAAGTCGAATGCATGGAGGATGAGCCAAGGTTGTCGGTGTGATTGGAGAACGTTTAGAGTTGAGCCATCTATAGCGGTGGCAACTGACAATACTGTGGTCTTGACGGAGAAGAGAATGATGATGCCTCACCACTTTCTCTTTGCTAGGCCCGGCTGGAGTTTCTGCGGGACCAATTCCAGATCCGGGAGAACGACTTCCTCACCTTCGATGCCATGCGGCACGCTGCACAATGTGTGGGCCGAGCGCTTCGCGGGAAGACTGACTACGGCATCATGATCTTTGCGGACAAGGTCGGCAAACGCTGCTGTACAACTATTATCTGCACTTAATGAGTAGTTGAACAAGGTGTAAACAAACAACTGCAGCAGAGGTGTGGTAGCAGTGAAACATATTCATCTTGTGATGCACTTTCACAGTCTTGGAAAAAGTAATTAGTTAAAGGAACTAAGACACCCACCCAATCGTAGCATTTGCCACAAAGGAAACCCACACGGGTTCCTCGAAAGAAAAGCCTCTCAGTTGAAGGAAAATTCGTCCTGGTCCTGGACACCAACCCGGGACTACCACCTTTCTGGGGCAGCCGCTCTACCATCTGAGCTAACCAGACAGCAGGGCGAAGTCGAATTTGTCAACAACTTGAAGCAAAGGCAAGAATTTGACGTAATAGTTCTGTGGAAACCCGCACGTTGGAGAGAAGTAATTAAAGGAAAATAAGACATCCACCCAATCGTAGCATTTGCTACAAAGAAAACTTTTTTGCTACAAAGGAAAATTTTTCTTCAACTGAGAGGCTTTTCTTTCGAGGAACTCATGTGGGTTTCCTAATAGCTCAAAAAGGCTACCACCTCTTTCTTGCTCGTTTAGTGCTCATGGGAGTGCGCATAGAAAGGATGCCACCGTGCATGCGTTTCCGTTGCTTTTTTTTTACACTCGCGAAAACTAATTGCCTCTGGTTGGCGATCAGGTGACGATTAGCGAAAGTTTGTCACACATTGTGCTTTTTTGACGGGCACACAACCACACAGTTTTCTTGAGTGCTTGCACCTACACAGTTCGATTACGCTATGGACGTACATATTAGATATTGGTGTAAGAGCAGGAGTCTTGCGAAATATTCTCGTGTGCGCATTTTCAAGGCCTTGAACTATGTGGATAAAAATACATAAAATTTTTAATTCTCATAAGTTTATTTCCTTTTTTATTGTTGTTATTCATGAATGAAGAGTACATATATACAAACGCAATATGCATTTTCTCACTTTACGGTCACCCTAGAAAAATTGCGGTAAATTTTTTTTCAAAATAAGTCCCCAAGAAGAATTTAAATCTGCAATAAAAAAAAAATCAACCCTGGGCAGTCGCATATGGCGGAAAAAATCTACCCTCAACGGGTTAAAATGGCGCTGTCATGGCTAAGGCAAACATATTTTTCTGCTGTAGCTGCCCTGGTATTGTATCAAATGTGTCTTGAGCAGTCATACTTTATTTGGGGTAACTGTCAGACACTTTTTTTAGTTTGATATAAACATACTTGATTGTAGATGCCGGGGAATGCGGGTGTAGGTCCGCAATGATGCATCCAAGAAAGACAAACTATGTATCTTGTTTGTTTATTGGCACTGTTCACAGTGGAAAGATCGGACGTTACATCAATTCTTTATCTTATTCCTGCAGCTAATATGGAAAACATAAAAATATCATATTGTACACTGATATCTGCTGGAAGGAAGAATAGAATAGTCTCTGTAAACCACAACATTGCTGGGCGCAGTCAGCGGGAAAACTGCCCTAAATTAAGAATGCTTGCTAGATGCACCTAAGGCATGCCAACTCATACCTATGAAAAAAGGCCTTCAATTCCTCAATGGCTTGTGCTTTTTTTCTCTGTGCGATTCCTTACACACCATTACAACATTTTGAAGCGGTGATTGTGTCTGAGAATGCTGCTAATGTTGAGCGAAATCTGTGCTGTATGAATTGACACCTTGGCTATGCGAACAATGACGCAGCGTTTCTCACGGTGGGACAAGCGTAGCAAGCTGCCTCGCTGGATACAGGAGCACCTGCAGGACTCTCTCTGCAACCTGAGCACGGAGGAGGCATTGCAGGTCGTCAAGCGCTTCCTGCGACAGATGGCACAGCCTTTCACAAGGGTCAGTACCCCTTGCCCTCTCCGCTCTCGCCGCGTTCGGTAGATGTGTGCCCATACGTATAGATGAGTGTCCTCTTGTGGTAGTCATCTGCATAGTACTACAGTCAAACATTGTTATAACGCAGTTGCAACCAACACAGAAATGCCTCCTTTGTTATACCTGATATTCATACTAGCATGTATGCCGATATTGGCCTGAAAAAATTTCCAAATTTTATGTGTATTTCCTACTTTCTTTCTTGTATATCCGATACTTCATTATATCTATGTTCTCTACATTGGCGTGACAGTGACTGCATGACGAGAATTTGTTGACAAATCTGTAGTGATAATTGAACGACCACAATGGCATGGTGGCAAGTCTGACAATGGATGCATAATTGTGATTCTCTGATGATGATGGTATGACAATGGGGACATAACCACGATTGAATGATGACAGTTAATTACCGTATTGACTCGCATAATGATCGCACTTTTTTGTCAGAAATATTGACGCAAAATCAGGGGTGCGATCATTACGTGGGTTAAATGTCCTGTGGAAAAAAAAAATTTTTTCGTCCCGCGTTTGCTGCGGGACACCAAAACAAAAATGGCGGCCGGCGGAGCAAGTCGAACGCACCGAACGCGATTGATTTTTTTCTTCTCGTGAGTACATTACGTGCATTGAAACAGTTTCTTCCGTATCAGTAATGAATAGTATTGTTAATATCAGCAAGTTTGCGGCAATAACATAGCCATGTCCACTTTGAGGGGACAGAAACAGATGGGCGCGCTTAGCTGCCAGTGACATAGAAACGCGTGGCCGGCATGCTGCGGAAACTGCGGCATCTGTCTTCGCTACTATCCTAATACGGCACGTTACCGCTAAGGGTGGGTGAATATCTTAGCTGTGTTACAAGCGTCAGCGTATGAATAGGGTACACTTTTAACGTATCAGTGTAAATATGGCTACTATCGTTGCTCGCGATTTATTGTGTGCCCACGAGTGCAGATGAGAAGTGAAAGGTGCCTTTTTTGTTGTTGTTGACCACAACCATTATAAAGCCTTCACATAATAAAGGCAAATTTGGTTGCAGCTTTTTTTTAGTCGTGCAAGTGCGGAAAGTGATGAAAGTAATGAAATGAGGCATCTACTTAAGAATGCTTGGTGCGTGCAGACCGTTTAGTTTGTCTTGAAGAGTCGTTCACGTAGCATTCGACAGATGGTAAGCGTGATCAATATTAGCTAGACTTGGCACACGACATATTGCTGCAGCAAGTTCGGGGTGCGATCATTAATTACACGGGAAATAAAAAAAATAGAATTTTGACGACAAAATTCAGGGGTGTGATCATTACGCGAGTGCGATCATTATGCGAGTAAGTACGGTACAGTAGAATGATGAAAAAAGATTGGCATTGATGGAACAATGAAGGTGGTATGATGACGGCATGATGACAATTAGATGACCTTACTGAACTGAATGATGATAGTAAAACGACAATGTGATGATGACGGCGTGATGATAATGGTGTGACGAAGTTAGAGTGATGCAATGAAACACATCACGCAGCAGTGTCATAACGAATGCGGTGTATGGCAACAATAGCGTCATGGCGATGGCATGATGATGGCATGACGAGGTTCATAGGACAAAACAGGAATGATGACGATGCAATGGCTGCTGCGGCAGCACGAGCACAAACACGTACCTAGTGGTCAAACTACTTGACAACCTGGGTCACTGGGTCATAGTAGAATGCGTGACGGTGACAGCATGACGAGAATGAGATCATGAAGGTCATCGCAGAGCAGCTCAAAGTTATGAGCTCCATTTCCGTCTCTGGCAATCATGTTTTATCAGTGCTTTGCCCCCAGCCAAATAAATATAGTGGCTAAATAGGAAACGGCTGCTTAGCATAAAGTGTAGCCTGAGTGTGCAACTATGCTCTATGAGAAGCTAAGAATTCAGGACGAGCTTTGCCCACAGAACCACACTGCATCTTCCTGCTCAAAATGTAGTTCCCAAGAGACCCTTATATTGAAAGAGCTGCACTGCAATTGTGACGTCATGGAAATGAGTGAATGTAATTGGCCAGCACATCTATGCAAATTCTCGAATGGACAGATGTGTATTTTTCTCTGTGTTTTTGTGTTGTCGCGGACTATATTAGTAGGATGACAAGCTTGGCACTCTTGTTTTCAAATTCTCCAGTATTTATTTAGTATGTTTATTCTTCCATGTAGTTCGTCTGTAGTATCGCAAATATACTAATTTTGATTTAATTGAATGAACTCGTTTGCATGGACTGCCTATATTGCACTTTTTTTAAAACTGACATTACAGTGAGTATTGTGCAGTGCTCAGTGTGTGCTATTTGTAATGTACAGCTGTGTAGTGCATGTGTAGTGTATGTGCTATTTGTGTGCACTGACCAGTTTCCATTGCACTCACACTTCGTGTTTCTGGCTGCAGGAGGACCAGCTTGGAGTGTCTCTACTCACAGCTGAGCAACTACAGTCCGATGAAACTAAGCGCAAACTGGAGAGCAGGGTGCAGCTTCACTGACGGGGGTGAGGGGGGGATCACTACAGTTGGCATCGTTCCCATCATCAATATAATTTAATAAAGCGTCTATGCACATTTGTTAATCGCTTCTTGAAGGTTTGGATGGCATGAACTTGAGGCATTCTGCAGTGAGGCAGATGCTGCTTTCTCCTTTCATGAATACATTGTTTTGCCAAAAAGGAATATAAAGAGGTTATTTTCCTTCTTGGCGCAACAATGTATTCATTAGATCCCAACCAACTCGCCCAGCAACAAGTTCTACCCTTTCTCATTTCAGTTTTTCGAGGATGAGAACCAGAACCAGGATGAAAACGTAAGTGGTGATGGTGGGATGCTGACACGATTTATTTTAGTTGTTTTGTAATTACATACCACAGTCCTATGTGGCTTATGGCAGGAGTGGAATTACAATAACATCTTTCTGATCGATTAATTACTGAGCAACTCTAGAAATCTCCGTTAAGTGTACTTTATTTTACATCTTACTTAAATGCTGTACAAAGAGACATGCTATACAACGAGACAGTAAAATAAAGCTTTCCTTCTCCACTTTGCAAAACCCTCTTGACATTCGGTTGCTTTCTTTTCAACTTTCAGACATGCTTCCAGTAAAACAATTATAGGAGTCTGGTGTTTTACATGCCAAACCATTATCTGTTTATGAGGGATGCTGTAGTGGGGTACTCCAGGTTATTTTGGCTGCGTACAGTTCTTTAACCTGCACCTAAATCGAAGTACATGTGCGTTTCTGCATGCTCCCCCATCAGCATGCAGCCGGGATTCAACTGGAGACCTCAAGCTCTGCAGAACAGCGCCACAGGCACTGGTTTGCCATGGCAAGTCTTGCCTAGGGTCATCCTTTTACATGCAAGAATATGTGGCATATTTTCTGGAATGTCGAAGTTATCTAAATGTACTAATGATGCCGTCATAGAGAAATTTCTCAATGATAAGCACATTCTTAAGTTGAACCTCGTTGCAACAATGACTCATCCGACACGAAAATAAATTCGTTATACCCAATATTAGTTTAAGCACATGCTCTGATAGCATTAAAATAGAAATGTTGCTATCTTGTCTACGATAAATAAACGCAAGCGAGATGGTTTCGACACGCTAGAAAGAAAGGTACCTGGCAAATTTCAATTGCCAGTCGGCAGCTTGCCGTACGGTTACGTGACTCAGGAACAACGACAATTATGTATGAGCGTTTTGCACTGTCGCTAATACCAGCCGTGCGAGAGGTGCGGTCCAGTGGCGTAGCCAGAAATTTTGTTCGGAGGGGGCTTACATTGTAGCTCGGCATCCTCCTTAAGAGGAAGCGTTAGCTTGGGTGCTCTTATCTAAATACATGTAGAAGGGAAATTCATTTTTCTCGGCAACCACTGCACCAAATTTGACGAAGTTTGTTGCATTTAAAAGAAAAACTTGGGGGGGGGGGGGGGGAGTTCTAGTGACTGCTGGTTTCAAATTTTTCATTTAGGTCATCAATTTTTTATTAAGAATTGGCCAAAATCGCAAATTTTCAAAAAATGAAACTATCAAGTTTAAAACTGCAACTCAACAATGAAAAATGATATCACAATTCTGTGAATTTCTTCTAATAGCACATCTACAGCGGACAAAATTGATATGTTAAACATGAATCTAAAAAATTTCAGGAAACACGGCTTTTGCAGAACCCTTGTACACAACGTAACCGATTCACGTAAGATACACATTAACATACCAAATTAGTCTGCTTTGACTGTTATAATAGATGCTGTTGACAGAACCGCGATATCTGTTCTTGATGCAAAGCTGTTAATTTGTAAACGTCGTGCTCCTATTTTTTTCGAACTTTCAAATTTCTCAATATTTTTTAAAACTAAATTCAGGCCCTAAATCGAACTTCCGCTTCCAACAGACAATACAATTTAACTTTCTCTCTCAAATGCAACAAATTCCATTAAAAGCGATCCAGAGGTTATCTCAGAAAAGCGTTTCTGTGTTTTACATGTACTTAAATAGGCCACGTCTGAGTGGGGCCCGAGCTAAAGATTCCTTTTAAACAATTTGTCGAGGGATCAAATACATGAATAATAACTGCATTGCCATTGCCAAAGATTATGCAAACGAATTGTCGAATGTTACACACTGTCAAAACAAGTTAAATGTGTATTTTTTTATAAAGGAATATACCCGTATGCCCCAAGAATTGTGCCTGAAGTAACTGATATCAATGCTTCCATGTTTTTGTCTATTTACTAAGTAAAGAAAATATCACACGAACTTTGGAACTATATCAGTTCGACACCAGCAAAGCAGTGCATGCCGCTGATATGAAAAATGTAAAGGCCATGAAATGAACAAGTTGAGGACAAATACGTTAATCAAACTTTGTCATTCAAGAACCATGTTTATATTCATGTACGTATGCGACAGCCAGTGCAAAATATCAATGACTCTGGCATTTGTTCCAATCTATTACGCAGGAGCAGCTGTTACCGGTCGTGTATAATGAGTAATTGCACCGAAATTGTAGTCGCAACAGAGAGCTCGTATAAAAAGCAGGAGTTCTACAAAATATACAAGGGCGAGTCAAATGAAAGTGAGCCAATGCGAATATATGACAAACGGGGTACTTCATTTAATAGTAGTCTCCATGAGCATTTCAACATTTGTCCCATTGACTAAGGAGTCGCGTGATTCCGGTCTCGTAAAATTCCTTGGGTCGCTGCTTCAAAAAATCTGCAACTGACTCTTTCACGTCATCGTCCGACGCGAATGTGGTTCCCTTCAGGTTTTTTTTTTTTTTTTTGCCCCAAAATGTGGATGTCTCAAGATCTGGGCTGTGTGGCGGATGTTGCGGCGTTTCCCACTTGAACGTTGCCAGTTTTGTATTAAATACATTAGCAATGTGGGGACGGGCATTGTCGTGGAACGAGATGAGCCCATTCGTCAATTTTTCCACATCGTTTCGTCTTGATTGCAACATGCAGCCGTTCCAGCGTTTCACACTATCGGAAACAATTGATAGTCTCTCAAGAGTTAGCAAATTCTATCCGTAATGGTCCCTGACAATAAAAAAAAAGGTAAACAACACCTTTCCGGCAGAAATGATGGCCTTTGCTTTCTTTGGGCGTGGTGAATTCGAATGTTTCCACTGAAAGCTTTGCCGTCGTGTTTCAGGCTCGTAGTAATGGCACCATATGGCTCGTCTCCAATCACAATTGGAGGCAAGAAATCATCACCCTCATTGTGATGCTGTGAAAATGTGTGATTGTGAAAATCTTGGGCATCCATTGCGCACACAAAAGTCGATGACAGAGATGTTCATGAATTATGGCGTGAACCGAATCGTGACTGATGTTCAGACGCTCTGCCAGTTCATCTATGCTATCCTCCGTTCTTGTTTCATCACCTCATCAACTTTTGCAATATTGTGAAGGGTGATTTCACGATGGTTTTACTCCCGTCTCGGATCGTCTTTGCAAATTTCACGTCCTCCTTTGAACCGTTTGCTCCAACGCTTCACAGTGGCCAATAAAATGCGATGTTCAACGTACACGGCAGCCATACGGCGACTAATTTCTTTTTACGAAGTACCTTCAGCAGTCAAAAACTTCATGGCACCATGCTGTTCAACTTTTGGAGTTTCCAATATACCACGCAACCATGTTCAACCGAATGTATGAGAGCATTACAGAACCTTTATCCTCACACTTCCTTGTCACTTTTGTAAATGAGACATGCCTCTCTTCTACACACATGCCTCGCAGATAATGAACCGAACCATTATTGTGTGGAGTGGGTAGGCTCACTTTCATTTGACTCGCCCTCGTACATTAGAAATGCGAAGATACAATGGGATATGCAAGTGCGAAGACACAGCTTGCTAAAGGGCAAAATCAGTGTGTCAGTGTAAACAAAGTTCACTGCACGTATACACAAAATCTCCCAACAAGATCTTTAAATATACGTATAAGTCTCCAATGTACGTATCTAAGAAAAAGTCACGGTGTATAATGCGTCAAACGAAGCAAATAAACATGTTGCGCAATCACAGATTCACAGACTCCTAGTTGCCGCCCCATTCCATCCACTCCCCCCGATGTATCGCGCGCGATGGAAGGTGAATAGCTTGCTCTCCGCTTTCCTCCTTCGCGCACACAAGACTGAGTCACCATCGTCGGCTCACCCATTCCAGCTCTCCCTTCCCCCCCCACCCCTTCCCATACGCTTTCGCACATACAGCTTGTAGCGCTCGGTAACGATGTTATCGCCCTTGGACTTTAACAAAACATTAGGGCGACGGTGACAGCAGGAATGCGCTTGCAGTGTCCATATAATTGCTATCGCAATAATATAATAAGAGTATCCGGCAACTGAAGCGTCCCGTGGTCCATTACTTTTCCGCAAAGGAAGAAGTAACAAAAGCGAACTTTCACCATGCACAAATTCGCTGCGCCGCAACAATGTATCTTTTTCCTTTTGTTGGGCTAGGGACACCGAAATTTAAAAAAAAAACCAAGGAAAATATGTTAGCCACAATTGAATGCCTACTTTGCGCACCTAATGTGGCTACCGAAGGAATATTGAAAAAGAAAATGTGAGATGCTTGGTCCACAGAGAATACGCATATAAAGCCCTGCATCCACGCGCCACCACCGAGCAGCGGCAGTGGCGCGTGGATAAAGGGGCTTTATACGCATACTGCTCGGTATCCTACACCGGCGGAGAGGTTGCCCTCAAGCAAAGGCGGTGCAATCCGTTGAGTCCCCACAGTGATGGCGGCGAGCGACCATTGTTTCTTTTTCTCG
Source organism: Dermacentor variabilis (assembly GCF_050947875.1). Classification (NCBI taxonomy): domain Eukaryota; kingdom Metazoa; phylum Arthropoda; class Arachnida; order Ixodida; family Ixodidae; genus Dermacentor; species Dermacentor variabilis. The sequence goes on from NC_134574.1 coordinate 66,622,018, forward strand.
TCTGCTAGCCAGAAAGCGTCTAAAACTCTGCCAGGCGAGAATCCACTCGGCCAGAGCAAACTGAACACGCAGCGAAGTGCGCCGTGCGGTGGTCAGGGCAACACGAGAAGAACATCTGGCTGGCTCTGGCAGCCTGTGTGTAGGGTAGCAAGACCAAAAAAAAAAAAAAAAATGAAGACGCTCAATGTGTCCTAGCGAATAAAAGTCAAAGTAGGAAAAATAAGAACATACCTTGGCGGGCTTTAATGTCTTAACATGGATGCTTTGGCGTAGGAGAAAAAAAATTTGGTATTTTCTTATGAGACATGACGGCACAAATGAACCACCACAACGCTTCGTTTCATCGGACCTCGCTGCGTGGTTTGTCAACTTGTCTAACAGTGTGCTGATTTGGCTTGTCCCGTTCTACGTTCCAATGCAAGGCTTTAGAAAAGTCAATGCACCTTTGGCATCAAATCTTTATAACAGCATTAGACCCACAAAGTTCCGCAATTGAAAATCTAAAGCACTACTTTGGAAATGTCAATGCACCTTTCACATCAAAAGTTTGATATTTATACCCATAAAGTTTCGGAAATTATATACATGCACACCGTAGATTCCGCGGCCTCCGCGAGATGCCGTGGTGAGCCCGTTTGACATCAAAACGCCATTAAAACTTTGTGCTCGGATGGGGCTGCTTGCGTTAAGTGACTCCCGGTCACGGAGCAAGCAACATTTAGGAGTGGAAACTCCGCTGTTTGCGGCGACCAGAAAAGGTAACAAGCCCGCGGAGCCGTTATCGTGCTGGCGGCCTGGAAAGAAATTACCGCCGTTGAGAGCACGCCGGAGCCGCCTGCCCGGACGCTGCATTTTTTTTAACGCGACAGCGTTAAGGAGCTCGTGTCGCAGAAAAGCCGGTGTCGTCGGCGTTGGCCGTGAGCGATAAATCCCAGCAGGCACTTCATAAATAAAAAGCAACTTCCAAGATGGGCTGGGTGGGAATCGAACCAGGGTCTCCGGAGTGCGAGACGGAGACGTTACCACTGAGCCACGAGTGTTTTTTTTCTCTTTATTGCCGGAAGTTTCACCAAGCTAACAAAAGGGCATCAATTCTTGAAATAAGGTAAGCGATACATAAATACACACTCACACACATTCAACTTTGTGCGCATGCATATTGTGCGGTCAGTCACATTGTGGCTGGCCATGCCAAGTTTAAAATTCCTTTAATGTGGCGAGGGGCTCAATCCTCGCCAGCCAATCCGGAGGACATTCTTGTTCTTTAATTACATCAATGAACTTGGAAATAGCTTCCCGGAAAGCCGCGCAGGCCGGCTGTCAGGCTCACAAAAGAAACCGGCCATTCGAGCCCTCCATAAACAGTGGAGGCCCATTAGCATAATTAAGTCCAATGGCATGCCGTCCTCATTTTCTACCGTCAAAAATCTAATACCTAATGGGCTTAAAGGCAATTCTTTCTGTAGTGTTCTTTGAAGAACGTCCCAAAAGAAAACCCCTGCCCAACAATGCAAAAAAACATGGTCAATTGTTTCTAATTGTTTACATATAAGGCAGTTTGCTCCCCATGGTAAATAAAAACCCTTCTCTTGTAAAAAGGCCCGTACCGGCAAAGTTCCGGTATGGAACTTAAAGAAAAAGGATTTAGTGCTTGGCTGCACCTGCATTTTCTTAACACGCTTTAACACGTCGTTTCCCTGTCCTCCACTGTTTATGGCTCTGTGCATCGGAACCGGCATAATCATGTCAACTACATCCCTGTACAATTTCTTCTGCGACACCGAAAAGAGATAATCATTAGAAAAACGTACGGACAGAAAACGGACACTGTCAACGACTTCCCTTAGGTACCCTCGAAGAGCACCAGGCATACTTAAATTGCAGACCACGTACATCGGCAGATGCTTGCTCAGTCGTAACTGGCACATTGTGCGCAGAAAGGGGTCATGCACGTCTCGAAAGAAAGAAAACCGATTTACTAGCTGCTTCACAAAAAGATGTGACAGGCCTAAGCCCCCGTCCTTGACTCTCCTAAACAAGTTCGTGCGGCTGCACCTCTCCCATTCTGATGCCCAAATGAACACAGCAAAAACTCTGTGGAACCTTTGCACATTTAAACGAGAGCAACAGAAAACTTGCATAACGTACCATATTTTGCTTATTAAAAACAAGTTACATACAGTAGCTCTCGCAAACATCGAGAGATGAGCACCTTTCCAATCTGTTTTTTTCCTTGAGTCGTTTGGCCTCTTCTAGCCAATAGTCCTCATTCCGCCGGTAATGTTCGAGCGGAACGCCCAAGTATTTAGCTGGCGCTTTAATCCATCTAATGTTGGTGAACATTTCCGGTGTTGACTGTCATTCACCATGCCAAAAACCGAGACACTTATTCCTATTTGCAAAGCTCCCTGTTGTGTTTCCGAAATGTTAAACAATGGTTGTTACCTCTGTAATGCTTTCTTTAGTTATACAGCACACCGCTACATCGTCTGCATATGCCAGGAGGTTCACTTCGGCTTCCATGAGGTTGAAGCCCTTTATGCTACTGTTTTGAATAATTGCCAAACATAAGCTTTCTAGATAGATGGCAAACAAAAGCGGGCTGAGAGGGCACCCCTGGCGCACGGAACGCTCTATCTTAACGGGGGCCCCCAGTGTCTTGTTAATAATCAGCCGTGTTGAGCAGTTCCGGTACGCCAGAGCTACCCCATCAGCGATGATTGATCCTACATTCACGTACTCAAGAACTAATAACAAAATTTCATGTGGGACAAAATCAAAGGCTTTTTCTAAATCTATCTGCAGGATGGCAACGGCATATTGAAAATCGTCACAGCATTCCAAGACGCCTCTCATCGTGTGTACATTTGTCGCAATAGTGCGTCCCTTTATACCACAAGTTTGGTGTGGTCCTACAAGATCCTTAATCATTGACTGTAATCAGCTTGCAAGAACTTTCATTAAAACTTTGTCATCCGTGTTGGTCAATGAAATGGGTCTGTATGCTGTGACTAGCCTCAGCATTACTTTTTGGTTCGTCTTAGGAATAAGGACGGTATGGGCTTCAGAGAAAGACGGTGGTAATCTGTTGGTAGCAAAAACTTCGTCAAACAACGCTTTCAACAAAGGCACCAACTCGTTCTTGAACGCTTTATAAAAGGCCGCGCCAAGACCATCCGGGCCTGGCGACTTATTAGGGCTCAGGTTATCTATAGCACTTTCTACTTCAGCATGCGTAATGGGTGCTTCTAGAAGTGACTTCGTTTCCGCTGATAGTTGAGGCATACGGGAAAGATAGTTTGCTCTGTATGCCTCGATATCGACTGGCTGGTATGCAAAGAGCCGCTCGTAATGCCGGTGAAAGGCACCTGCGATGCTCTCCCGGTCATTCAGTTCTTGGCCATTCTCTTCCATCACTTCTATTTCGTTTCGCCGCGCATGCGTCTTCTCGATACCTAGCGCCCGTTTCGTGGGCGTTTCACCCACGGCCCATGATTGTGCTCTGGCTCGAACGAGCGCCCCGCGATGGCGGTTCTCCTCGAATTGTTCCAGCTGTTGTTTTATCCTAAGTAGGTCTTCTTTAAAAAGACCTGGCGCTTTGCTTTCCAGCGCAGTTAGTTTCCGCAATGTTTCCTTCAGCCCGTTCTTTCTCATTTTTTCACGGTATTTCAAGACGCTGCTTCTTTCAATTGCCTTTATTTTAAAACTTTGTTTTAGTAATTCCCAATCAACACCTATCTGCTTATTACCGTCTAGTTTAACCTCGTTTATTTCTTCTGACACAAAACGGATAAAGTGCTCGTCGCGTAGTAGCGTTGCGTTAAATTTCTACAGATCCCAGTTAAAACTATTGCATCTTTTTTGTTCACCCACATTGCATTTCACTAAGCAATGGTCCGAGAAAGAGATGGGTAGCACAGTGTAAGTGTTACATGCAGGTATGATTTGAATGGACACGTAAATCCTGTCTAGCCGAGCATGGCTAGAGCCCTGAAAATGCGTGTACTGCACCTCGCGTTCCCCTTCTAGACATTCGGCAACGTCGGCAATATATCATGCTCGTCTATCAGTTCTTTTAACAATACGGTGCTCTTGTCGTCCGGTCTCTTTTTTGTCGCTCTATCCCTCCCACTCAATACGCAATTAAAATCCCCTAGCAAAACCAGTTGTTTCGTGACATTGAGATGCTTCTTAATCTCCGAAAAGAAAATGGTTCGGTCTTTATCCGCGTTTGGTGCATAAATACAAATGACCCGCCAGTCACGCTCGCCCAACGAAAAATCGCACCACACAATCCTACCCGACACACATGAGAAATAATTTTGTATCACAAGGCTTTGCAAATTTTTAACAAAAATGATGCAGCCAGCAGATGTTCCCACGGCATGGCTAACAAACACAAAATACTTAGACGTGAAACGAAGCACCATGCCTCCGGTTTCCTCCTCCCCTTCAACTTTTGTTTCTTGTACTGCCAACACGTCAATGTCCTGGTCCACCAAGAGTCGATAGACCTGGCTCTGCTTTTTCTTGGCAGCCAGTCCTCGCACATTAAGTGTGGCGGAACTAAAAGACAGGTTGGAAGCCATCATTCACTAATATTTTTATAGGGAAACCCGAAGCATGGTGCTTACCTTTAACGTCTAGCACAACGCTAGACGTCACCATGCTTGTCCGGTTGCCCGGTGTCGTTTTGTTGCGGCGCCGGATTGTCCCCGACACGCCTCCCTGCCCCGACGTTCGGCACTGGCTTGTAACCGGAGCGTCCCCCCAGAGGCGCCTTTGCAGGCGGTTCATCCGTCTTGTTTGCCTCATGGCTACCTTTGAGGTCTTTTTCCAGCGGTCGCTTGACGGCCGCGCCAGCAACCGACGTATTGGTGGTCCCGTCAGCTGCCTCGTCCTTGCAGTCGGTCAGCGCGCCGACCACAACTTGCGGAAAATACTCCCCTTTCTCAACGTCCTTCTCTGCCGTTGCCGGTGTCCTCGGAGATTTATTCGAGAGTTTAGGGGGCCGATGTGTCTTCTCTGCAGCAGGTGCCACTGTAGTGGTGGTCTCCTGCAGTTTGGCTACATCTCCTGTACCTCTGGCAGCTTCCTCAGCTTCAGCCGCGTCCATGGCTTCCTCTGCTGTCTTGTCACCTTCAGGCTGACCTACCGCTGCGGCATAAGAACGCTCACATTTGGCGTCAACATGCCCGAAACGTCGGCACAGAGAACATCGGGGTACTTAACAGTCGCGGCGTATGTGACCGTTTCCTTTGCAGCGCAAACACTGCATCGGCCGTCCAGGGGCGACGACGAGGGCCAGCTCACCGGCGACCCGGATGTCATGGGGCAGGTCATCCACGGTGACACCACTCTTGAAGTTCAACAGCACGGTCCTCGTCGTCGAGCCTTTGTCACTGATGCCTTCAACGCGCCAGCGCTCCCGGCTGACCTCCAGCACCTTGCCGAAGGCCGCAAATGCCGTCTTCACATCCTCGTCGTCGACACCGTGGAGTAGCCAGTGCAGCCGCAACTTCACCGTCCGGTCCTGCGGATCGATGATGAGGCAGCGCCGCCCCTTCACCTGAAGCTCCCTGACGGCCTGCAGACGCTTTGTTGCATCAGCGCCACACATGGTGACCGCCCAGACATGGTTTATCTGGTACGCTCCCAGCGCAACGACTTCAGGCAGCAATCCGGTAGGGCGCAGGGCCGTCACGAAAATCTTCAACCTTAAAAGGCCTCGCCGGGATGTCGCCGTGTAAAAACACGGTGTTCAACGCGACACGACCCGTAGGCAGCTGCGGCAAAACAATCTGATAGTCACTATCGTCGTTCTCGTTGAGCCAGTTACCGCGGGACACGCCCGCCTGAGCCGCTCCATAGGAGCTCATGATTGCATGTCCGTTCGCTGTGGTGGCCGGAAGTGGAATGGCTCTGAGCCACGAGTTCGATGCTTCAAAGCGGTACAAAAGCGCCTCTAGTGAACGCGGTGTTGCCTTAGAAACGAGCTGTTTCTAAGGCTCAGGCGTGCGTCGCTTGCTCAGGCGCACATTTCGTTGTCGCGCCGAACGTTGCGTTGCTCGACGCTCACCGCGTCCGATGCGGGGCGCGTAGTCGCTGCGCCGTAGCCCATTGTCTGACGGGTCGACGGGAACGCTGTCGCGTTCCACTCTTGAAGGCGAAGCTTAAGCGTCCTCCAATTCTTTTCGCTGCGGCTTCTACGACGCGCCGCATGGCGCCGCCACTGTATACGGCGCCGTTGGCGCATACAACAATTGTGACCTTATCTGGTCGCCCGCGCTCGCTCGCGCTGACGGGAGTTTCACCTCCTAAATGTCTTGCTCCGTGCTCCCGGTGCATGGGCGCTGCCACGAAATCCAGACCGAGTGCTATTTTCGCGGTGAAATGCCTTTTCGAGCATGAAAAAGATATTCTAGACAAAATCCAGTATGATTTTCGGTGCCGGGGGCTGCTTTGCTCGGCGGTGCATTGACAGCACGAAAAAATTTCGATTGGGGAGGAGAGCTGAAGCCCCATAAGCCCCCCTCCCCCCCCCCCCTGGCTACGCCCCTGGTGTGGTTAAACGGGTTCAGAAAGTTGGCTTGACGGCTATGGTCTATAGCCCAGCCAAGCAGCTGGCCGAAAACGCGCACGGCGGTCCCGAGTGCGTAGTTTAAAGTAGCTCTCGCTGAGTACAATCGTCGAACGATATTTCGTACACGGAGAGCGGCGCGCGCGTTCGCGAACTCAGCTATTGCGGTCGTCCGACCAGCCCGCGCGTGAGAGCTGACGCTCGATCACTGGTGAAATCTCCGGGTACGAACATATTGGTGACGAGACTACGGCTGCTCTGCCGCCACACATCGGCAGTCCATCGCAGCCGTGGCGAAAGTGGTTAGGCGTAGGCCATGAGGCCTAACTACCGCCGCTTCGTCGGTAGTTGGGAACTAAACATGCGCTTTGGTTCCGAGCAACGTCCATGTATATGTTACGTCGACGCTGCGGCAATGTTCAAGGCCGCCCTGTTTGCGGCATCGCGCGCGTATAGTGTTAACAAAATTGAGTGGAGCACTGTGCGCCTTCCAAAATTTTCGTTGCCGTTTACGTTATCTCAGCGACATGGGGCGGTGTCGCCGCAGACGTCCGCATAATCGCGCAGGTTAGAAAAACGAGGCACCTGAAAATTCCATCAGTGACTGTATTTGTCATGTTTTGGTACCCGATACATACGTTGAGCCACGTGCAAAAATCTGCTTTGCTATAACCGTTACTGTGTAAGGTCCCGCATTTCAATTATCGTTACAGCAGTCGAAAACTCACTGCAATAAAGCATGGCCGGACCCTCAGCGGTAGTTTGGTGGCTGTGGCATTGCGCTGGTGAGCTTGAGGTCGTGGGTTCGATCTCGGCCGCGGCGGTCGCATTCCGATGGGGGTGGAATGCAATAACGTTCATGCATGTACCTGTATCAGGTGCCTCATTATCAAATCGTACTTTTGGCTGGTCAAAACTCCAAATTTAATTTTTAAAGCATGACCGATAAAATGTTATAGTTGCTTCGTTATAACGAAGCAATTATAACATGCGTTAGTTGCGTTATTCGTTGCATATATGCGTTAGTTCGTTGTTGTTCTGCTAGTAGTTCCCTGATGTAGCAGACGACGACAAACACGCTACCGGAGGAAATCAACAGAAAAGTTCGTTCGGGCCCTGCGGAGCAGTTTTTGAGGCGAGATATTGCTTCGTCAGTCGGTAACTGGCCTTAATATTGTGTTGGAAATGCGCCAAAATATGGAGAAAAGGACCATTATTGAAGACGCAAAGCGCCCGCACATTGAGAGTTCGCGTTGCTCAGACACGACGCATGCACACGGTGTGTCCAAACAGGTGCGTAATTACCTCAGTTTCAGGTTTTGACTGCGTGAAAGTATGTATACGTGGTTTCGTAGGTTGATTTACGTACCTTCTGGATACTTTTGTTCGGCCAGCACGTGAGAGATTCGTAGTGTCTGGTGCCAGCAACACCTAGCAAGAGCGGCGCTTCTGCTCCGCGCCTTCTACAGATGTGTGTAGCTCATGCACGGGTTGTGGCGGCCATGAGCAACGTTTTCACACGTAGACAGCATTGATAATTTGAACAATGTACCAGCACATGAAATCGTTTTTTTATTTATCTATTTATTACAGTGCAAGTGGTTGTAATTTGATAGCAACAACCAGCTTGTTCGGACAACTGGACAGATGTTCCGAAAATAATTATCTCCCCGCCCCCCTCATTAGCAGCAGTAACACTTTTGTTGAAGTGCTCATTTTAATCTGTATACTACGTGCGTCTGTATTCTTTTGCGTTGCAAGTTTTCGCAGGGAAGCAGTGTTGCCTTAACTGAAACACTGAAGGCACACAACACAGAGAAGGAAAATTGGTTCTTTGGTTTTACGTGCCAAAACCACTATCTAATCAAAGGCACGCCGTAATGGGGGACTCCTTTTGACCAGCTGGGGTTCCTTGTGGCCCCAATGGACGGGACACTGACGTCCTTGCATATCGCCCCCAACGAAATGCGGCCGCCGCGGCCGCGATTCGATCCCGCGACCTCTCGCGATCAATCCGTCCGCGCGTACTTTCATCGCATTGGGCCAGCAATGGCGGTCGGAGCGCGCTGGAAAGAAAAAAAATGTACAAAAGCGGGACGCGTGCTTCCGCGTGACACAGATTGTCCAATGGGGAAGTGGAGGGCGCTGGGGCGACAGGAGGCGGGGAGGAGGAAACGCCGGGGAGAGCGGGGCGGCGGCAAGATCTAAGAATGGCGCTACTTTTGGAAAATTGAGGGGTTTTAGATGGCTCTTTAGACGACTGAGCGCACCGAGGTTCGCTGAGGACAACCGCGTTTGGCGTAGGCTATGTTCAGAAGGCGGAACGCTGTGAACACACCCCGTTCCGGCCAAGTGCAAGTCTTTTAAGATGGGGCGGAAATACCAACCGCAAACGGCATGTTTGACTGCCAAGAACTCCGCTTTTGCTGAACGGATTGAAGTACTTCATTTCAGAAATACCTTGCCACAAAGTCTAATTTAACTTCAATGCATTTATCAACATAGATGAAAGGTAGTTCAGAGCCTTTTTAAGCAGCAGGAATATCCTCACTATAATGTGCTTTTGTGCACGGGCACCGGTAGCAGGAACTGTATCTAGCTCGGAAGACGCATGCCTTGCCGTGAGGCGACAGATCGTCGTTTTGATAGCATGCTTTAGTTTGGCGGTGCAATTGAATGATTTTTGTGCGCACCTGCGCTCACTCGCATCCTGTGCACAATCAACCGACACTCGCGTTGCTACCGATTCACGTTAATGGTCACTTCCGTACATACATACATACATACATACATACATACATACATACATACATACATACATACATACATACATACATACATACATACATACATACATACATACATACATACATACATACATACATACATACCGGCACCCACTCACGCTCATACTCGCGTCAACGCTCACTGAACAGTACTCACTCATATTCACACAAACATACAATCATATTCGCCGTTAGTCAAACATGGTGATACGCCTTTTGAAGCTCACTGGCATCCACTACTGTTCACACACACCTCTACTCAAACACAGCAGTCACTTCCGTTCATATATACTCATGTTCCCATTTACAGCCTTCGTCGCTCACAAAAGCTCTGTCTCAAGCCTGTGAAAATTGTGTGGAGGGAGTACGATCGAGTCAGTGTAATTGTGAGCCAGTAGGCCTAGCTATGTTTCTCTATATGAATAAAACATTTGCTGCATTTGGGCGCAGTATGCTTTGTTATACCGTTGTAGGGCCCGGTTCTTAGCCTATTCCACATAGTGGGTGCTTACCATAATCGATGAGCAGCAACTATAACAACGTGGTAGCGGTGATTTCCAGCGGTGGCACGGGAGTGCCACGCACCGTGGCAGTGCCATGCCCGGTCCCTCGGCGCCTCTGGTCGAGCATGGGGCTGCCCACACCGGAGTGCTCGTTCCATAAACGACACTGATGAAAACAGGTGAGCTGAAAAGTACATCGGCGTTCGTTCTCCGCAACAGGCTGCTCAGACCTGTGGGTTCTCTCCTCCCGTGCTCTTGGGACAAAGGAACGACAACACAGTAGTGCAAACAATCACAAGGGCCTTTATTGCACCTTTCATAGATCAATGCCTGCTAGCCTAGTTGCTATCCACAAAACATGCCGATGGGCGCGCGACAAATCTAGAAGTCCGACTCACCGCGACCGGATAGCGAGTGAATATGTTCGCTCCATGCTGGATCCCAACGCCTGGTCGTTCGCGCTTACTGTCACGCGAATGGTGGCGCATTCCAAGGCGGCCACGCGAGACGGTCTCGCAGAAGCATGGGTCGGCGCGCGGGACGTCCACGCTGTTCCCCGACCCGCCGGGAAAGAGCCAGCCTGTTCTCCCCTGCGCCCCCAAGTAACCCTGCCGTGAGGCGGCGTTAGCAGCGCAACACTCGCGCCATCTCTCGCACTGCGCCCCAACCACATCGACCGCAGCGGGTATCACGCAGGCCACGCGGCGAAGCCAGATTACAGGAGACGCGCCATGCGGGAAAAACATATCAGGGGACGCGCGAGAGTCGCGCATCCCCACATCCCCCCAACCTTAAATCACCACATATTCCGGCGAGACATGTCCCACGGTCTAACAGCAACGCAACAGTGGCCGCGCCGAGGAAATGTCCACGCTGTCCATAGCATGCGAGCCGACATTGTCCATGGGTACACCGCTGGCGTCCGCCGGTCACAGTAGCAGCTTTGCAGACTCGACGGCACGATGCCAGGCCAGGACTCCGGAAACGACGACGCAGTAGTCGGTACGAGCAAGCGTCGCTCGCGCCGACGCGCCCTGCTGGCAAGAGCCGCCGTAGCTGTCGGTGACCGCCGGCTCTTTTGTCCGCCGCCGAGGGTTGTGAGCTGGAGACAGGTGGCCGCCGAAGTCGCTGCGCCGAACTGGCCACAGCATCACCATCGCCCGGGGTGGCTCGATCGTAGTCCAGGGCAACAGCGCAGGCGATGTGCAGGTGGCAGCAAACCAGGGGTGACTCCACTCACGCTGCATACACTCAACACACTCGGCAAACACTAAAGTAGTGCAAGGGAGAGGAAGTCTGCATGCTCATCGCCCACGTGGTACGATGTTCAACTCGGCTAGCAAAATATCAGTCAGCTACTCAGATGCTAAGTTCACGTGAACGAAGCTCGCTTCCTTGAGTCGAACGAGTAATTTCAATTCGTGCGAGGCTAAATAGAATGAGGGAAGCAAATTGCAACACCTCAGCGCCAAGGGCCACCAGGTTGTGTCCCTCCGCGTGCGACAGGCAGCTTCGTAAAGCCTTAGGCCTAAAGCGTCGCTACACTGACAACAACCGGTATCCAAAAACAGCACCCAAAATGAGCGCAAAACAGGCAGTCGCGAGGAGACGTCAGCTTTGTGAGGTGGCCCTACTCCGCTCGGTGCACACAGCATCCGAGTTGACGGCGCCTACCGTCCCAGACGGTGTCGGAGCGCCCGGTGCCAGGCCGCAATACCAGTCAGCCCGTAGCGGCACCCGTGGCCCGCGGCCACCCGGCTCCCAGAGCCGCGACTTCATCAGAGTCAAAGAGATAGGAGAAGCTATTTACATGAGAAATTCGAACCACACACGAGGCTTCCGTACTCACTCGCTTCAGGCTTGCCAATGCTCCGCGGGCGCTGAGCCTCGCTCTCCCAGGAGGCAGACCACGTGGCTCTCGTAGCGACGAATGTCATTAAAAAAACACTTGTGAAAAGGCCTAGCATGCTGACATGTTCAAACACACTACAGCCACCGTCGCCTCGCTCAGCGATCAACATCCACGCTAGCCCAAGGCTTCGGTTCAAACAAAGGTCTCGAACGAAGCAAAACTGTTAAATCTATCGTCCGATGACCCAAGAGCCCCACGTTGGGCGCCAGATGTGGGTTCTCTCCTCCCGTGCTCTTGGGACAAAGGAACGACAACACAGTAGTGCAAACAATCACAAGGGCATTTATTGCACCTTTCATAGATCAATGCCTGCTAGCCTAGTTGCTATCCACAAAACATGCCGATGGGCGCGCGACAAATCTAGAAGTCCGACTCACCGCGACCGGATAGCGATCGAATATGTTCGCCCGATGCTGGATCCCAACGCCTGGTCGTTCGCGCGTACTGTCACACGAACGGTGGCGCATTCCAAGGCGGCCACGCGAGACGGTCTCGCAGAAGCATGGGTCGGCACGTGGGACGTCCACGCTGTTCCCCGACCCGCCGGGAAAGAGCCATCCTGTTCACCCCTGCGCCCCCAAGTAACCCTGCCGTGAGGCGGCGTTAGCAGCGCAACACTCGCGCCATCTCTCGCACTGCGCCCCAACCACATCGACCGCCGCGGGTATCACGCAGGCCACGCGGCGAAGCCGGATTACAGGAGACGCGCCATGCGGGAAAAACATATCAGGGGACGCGCGAGAGTCGCGCATCCCCACAGACCACGGCTGTCTTTCCGAGGCTAGCGCACTGCTGTTGGTTCGGTCGCCCAGGTTCGTACATTCTCACTCACACTAACCTATAATTATAGAGAATTCAACATCCCACATCAATTTATGCAATCCCTCCCTCTTACTGGCTCACAAGCACGCAGAAACACCAGGAGGAAAATATTGCTCTAGACAGAAGTGCTTCGTCCCTAGATTCCTTTCGCCGCAAGGTGCAATTGCAACGAAGGATGGGGGAGGGCAAGCTTGTTAAAAACTCGGTGTCTCGGAGGGGGAAACGATGTACGCCAGCCAAACGTCGTGATCGGCACGGGCAGAGAGATACAGATAGTGATCTAAAGAAAGGAAGGACGCTTGATTATGCAACCCGTGAGGGAGCATGGCGAAGCGTCGTCAGGGGAGAGGGTGTCCGGGCCGCGACGCGCCTCGCACCGGTCCCCGCACAGCCCCAATGCGCGCGTGGCGCGCCACCTGTCGGGGCAGCGCCGTACATTGAGAGGAGGGGGTCTTCTGTGTTTGCCGCAAGATGGCTCTGCGTGTGCGGAAAGTGCAGAAGAAATGTAGCGGAAACGCTCTTCGCTACTCGTGTAACTGCGACTTCTGTAAGTTACATGGTCATAATTACCGATATACACCGCAGTATCACTTTCTACGGCTCGTTTCTAAGGCAACACCGCATTCACTAGAGGCGCTTTTATACCGCTTTGAAGCATCGAAAAAAAAACTCGTGGCTGAGTGGTAGCATCTCCGTCTCACACTCCGGAGACCCTGGTTCGATTCCCACCCAGCCCATCTTGCAAGGTTTTTATTCATGAAGTGCCTCCCGGGATTTATCGCTCACGGCCAACGCCGCCGATACCGACCCCGACGACACCGGCTTTTCTGGGACACGAGCTCCTTAACGCTGTAGCGTTAAAAACTCCGTGTATAGGACTCCGTAACTCCTCGCCGCCAATATATAGCATCGACAAGTTCAAAGACCAAACCGTGATGACATTAGTCGTGCAGCAGACTCGGGCGAGCGTCTCAGTGCACGTCTTCAGAATATCGCAGACCGGGCGCCGTAGCAGAAATCTTCCTCGCGTCTGTGCTTGCTGCATACTCGAGTTGTAGCCGATGACTGTTTGCCGGTTTTATGTTTCGCGAGCCAAGTTTCACGCAACTTCTTGTCCTGCGGCTAGGTGTGAATAAGGCAGACACCGGCCTCCGTTACGTGCGTCCGGCCGGCACCGAGCAGTAGTCTACCATGTTGCGCGCCATCAAAGGCAGCCGTTATCTATTGTAGTGCGTCCAAGCGTTGTAAAGGAGACACTCGAAGCGGGACAATTTCGCCACTAAATGAAGACCGCAGCATACGAGGGAATTCAAACTCGTTTTCAGCTCGCTTCGGAGTTCCCGAAGCAACTGACGCGGCCGCTATGTCCACGTGATCCCTCCTAACACGTCACGCCGACGGTGGCGCCAGCTTTTCCAGTGGTGGAGCTCGAGGCGAATACTGGCAAGTTCGCTGGAGTGGAAAGGGAGCGGTAAGAAGCACATTAAAAAAAGCGTGGCATATGATCATGTTTGTGTTACGAAATAATGCACTGGATTACAAAAAAAGAAGCAGCGGGAAATCGCCCGCTGAGAACACCGATAAATATATAGTGCGACGCAACTTGAGAAATAATATTGAAACGTCCAAGAATTTAGAAAAACTCGTGGCTCAGTGGTAACGTCTCCGTCTCACACTCCGGAGACCCTGGTTCGATTCCCACCCAGCCCATCTTGGAAGTTGCTTTTTATTTATGAAGTGCCTGCCGTGATTTATCGCTCACGGCCAACGCCGCGGACGCCGACGCCGACGACACCGGCTTTTCTGCGACACGAGTTCCTTAACGCTATCGCGTTAAAAAAAGATTGAATCGTCGCGACGGCGCATCCCAGTCCGCGTAGGCGTCGAAGTCTCTACAATGAAATTATTTTTGAACAGCTCTGATAGCGCCCACGCAACAATGGTTGCTTGTATACTGTCAAATGCTTATATTGTGCGGCCTAAAGCTCATGACACGGTGCGAAAACGCGCACACGGCGAAAGCAGAACATTGTGCGCGGACTTGCATGCAGACGCGCAGTGCATTGAGGCTTCATTCTATTACGCTCCATTTAGTTATACAAACACTATAACATATTTCACATAGTTTGCTCTCGGCGTTTGCCTACCTTTCACGCAAGGAGCCGGTTCGGGAGACTCCATCACGGCGACCGCGCGCAGTGGCGTTCACTGTACGTATTCGGTAAAGAGATAGCGTCTGTAAACGATTCCGTGCTTTCAGTTTGCCCAAGATTATAATGTAGACATTAAAAACCTACTCTCGTTTCGAAAGTACTTACAGAAATGTCCGGGAGAGCTCCCGCGTGGTGTTTTCAGTGAGCGCTGATAGCAAAACCTATGAGGAACGCGCCGCGTGATCCCTTATACTACGCCCGCGAGGAGCTTACGATAGATGGTGACTCCCAAACTCCTCGACGCCAATACCTGCTGCATTCGCGATCTCGCATTCGGGATTACCATTTCCCACATTTAAGGGACACATTCATCGATGGTCAGGATTTTGGGGACAGTTGGAGAGAACTGTTCATCGCAACAAGACATTATCACACACGACCAAGTTCTACTACTTGCGGAATTGCTTCGCGGGAGAGGCGGTGGCGTCGATCGCTCGTTTACCGATCACAGAATCGTGTTATGTGGACGCCGTCGAGATTCTTAAGGAAAGATTTGGTGACCGCAAAAAGATCGAACAATATCACTTGTCAAACCTAACAAACCTTCTGCGCGTCGTGTCGGGAAACGATGTAAGAGGTCTTCGGAAGTTGTACGATGCCGCGCAAGTGCGTATTTGTTGCCCGACTGCACTGAACATACCAGCGCTTAATTTTTTGGCGATGCTGGTAGACATCATGCGTAACGCTTTACCTAGTGGCATTGTACTTGCTTTTGTGTTCGAGAAGCGGGAAGAGGCAGTAAGGAAACGTACCATTGTCAACCCTCCAGGAAATTTATTTATTTATTTATTTCAGAATACTGCAGGCCAACAGTTATGGCCCATGCAGGAAGGGCTACACAAGGCATGGAAATACACTGTGACATAAAAAAAAAGAACGGCAGTTTAACAGATTGCCGCTAATAAACAAGCAGAAAAATATGTATACACATACATATTTATACATATATACACGTATACGCACTTATACAGCACTCATTCACTCAAACAAATGCTCTTCTAGAGCTTTAACAAAATTAAGGGACTGGAAATTGGCCCCCGGAAGACAGTTCCAATCGGAAACGGTCCTCGGGAAAAAACTGTGTTTGAATGTTTCAGTTCTAGCAAAAATTGGTTCCAGTAAATGACTTCCTGTGTGGTGTGTTCGTCTAAACGATAGCTGTCTAAGTACAGTGGGATGCGAAATGTTTAGTTTATGTGCTAAAAGGTTATGCAGGAACAACAAACGGGAGATTTTCCTACGTACTTGAAGTAGTTGGATGTTATTTGTTTTCATTAGTGTCGTAGGTGAATCAAGCCTTCTGTATTTGTTATAAATAAACCTAATCGCTTTCCTTTGCACCATCTCAAGCTGGTAAATGTCCTTTTTTGTGAACGGGTCCAATAAGACCGACACGTACTCTAATTTTGATCTAATAAATGTTGTGTATGCAAGACGTTTAAGCTTACTTGGAGCGCCTCTAAGCTTCCGCTTCAGAAAGCACAGCTTGGAAAATGATGAGGAACAAATGTCTGCAATATGCGCAGACCAGGTTAAATCGTTTGTTATTGCAACCCCTAAGTATTTATGATGTGTGATTTCCATAATAGAATGATTCGGAAGGCTGTAAGAGAAAGGAGAAACCTGCTTTTTGCGCGAAATTCGCAAGAGGGCAGTTTTATCTAGGTTAAGTTGCATATTCCATCTAAGGCACCATTGATGAACAGCTAATAGCGAGTTTTGTAAGAGGTAATGATCATTACGCTCGTTTATGCTCTTGAAAAGAATGCAGTCATCTGCAAAAAGCCTGACAGAGACATTTTCGAAAATAGCAGCCGGCCAATCATTAATATAAATTAAAAAAGCAGCGGGCCTAAAACGCTTCCTTGGGGTACTCCTGACGTAACTGGAAGCACTTCAGATGTACAACCATTAACCTCTACGTACTGTGTCCTGTGTTTTAAATAAGCATTAATCCAATTAACAAGGTGAGTAGGGACGCCAATACTTTTCAGTTTATAAATAAGTTTACTTTGGGGAACTGTGTCAAATGCCTTGCGGAAATCTAAAATAAGTACATCAATCGGCCCTGATTTATCAAGCACAACAGAAAAATCATGAATTGTTGTAACTAATTGTGTCACAGTGGACATTTCTTTCCGAAAGCCATGTTGTGAAGGTGATAAAATGTTATTTTCAGTAGGATAGGAGTTAAGATAACCAGAAACTACGTGTTCAAGCAGCTTGCAACAGCAGGAAGTGATTGAGATTGGTCGATAATTATAAATGGTTTGCTTGTCTCCTTTTTTTAGAATTGGCACAACTCGGGCCATTCTCCAGTCCTCCGGCACATCTCCCGAAAGTAACGAGACTTGAAAGATCCTCGTTAGGAAAATAGATATCTGTGCTGCAAAACGCTTCAGAGAGGCATTTGGAAGCCCATCGGGACCTGCGGATTTTTTATCTGCGAGTTTACGCACCATAGGCACAACACCGTTCACAGAGATAGTTGGTACGTCACCAGGATCTTCAACTGGAATTCTAGCTGTGGTTGCCCGTTCCATAAAGAACACGCTTTGAAAATACGAGTTAAAACCTTGCGCTATGATCGTGGAGTCGGTTACAACGCTGTTATTAACTCGAATTTTGGTCAAGTGGTCAGTCCTGCGACCTAGAAAATTCCAAAATTTTTGGGGATCACTTCTGATAAATTCGGGGAGTGTCGTGCCAAAATAACGGGACTTCGCTAATTTTAACTTATAGGCAAGTTCCTCTTTTCGAACCTGGAACTGTTGCGGACAATGTATTTTTTTCTTCCTACAGCGCCTTACTTAGCGTTTCATTTGAATGATTTCACGACTTATCCAAGGATTGCGGCGATTAATACGAACCTTTCTAAGGGGATCAGAATGTTCAACAGTATACTGTACTGTATTCTTAAAGTGCTGCCATAAACTATGAATGTCATTGCTACAAGGGTTATCTAACCGTGATTGTAAAGAGTCGATGATTGCGCTATCGTCAGCACGTGCGTAGTCCTTGATAATTTTAACCGAACGCATCCCGGAAACAATTGGCGAAACACAGCAGAAGAACAACAGACGATGGTCCGAGATTCCAGCTTCAACACTAAGCACTCCATCAAAAAAAGGTTTGACTAACAAAGAAAAGGTCTAAGACAGATGTCTCTCTGGTGTATGCATGAACGGTTTGCTTAAGGTTTAAAGAAAACATCAGATCAAGAATAATATCACATGAGGCAGACAGGCCAAATTACGATTTATCCCAATCAATAGCAGGCAAATTAAAATCACAGGTAATAATTAAGTTCCGGTTTTGGTAAAGTAGTAAGCGGTCAAATAAACTATACATGAGAGAATCCGCTGCATCAGGTGCCCGATACACAGCACAAAGAAAAAAAAGTGAGACCATGCGCAGTAACGCGCAACAACAAACTTTCATGCTGATCAATCTGTTCAAGCAGCGTTACGTTTACTGTACGTTTTGCAATCACAGCGACGCCTCCACCACGTGAGCCGCGATCGCGCCTGTATATGACGTGGTCTGGTGGCACAATTCCTTCATCAAGAATGCCACTATGTAACCATGTCTCGGAAATCACCAGTAGGTGAGGATCGTAAGAAATGAGCAGAACTTCAAGGCTATCCATTTTGTTTACAATTCTTCTAGCGTTCAGGGATATCACACGTAACTGGCACGTACAGTGGCGATCAATATGAAGGTGATCGTTCGAGCGGCGACCGAGGAAAGGAGCAGCCACACGTTACGTCACCACCCTCGATGGCGAGGGGAACATTAGAGTAGCTTCCCTCTCTCTTTTCGCTGTTCCTTGAGCTCTGTCACTCCCTTTTAGCAAGTACCAAATTTCGTTGTTTTTTTTACGCGTCAGCAGGCAGATACGCACTTGTCGTAATCTTGTGTATACTGCTAGACCGGACGCAATCAATTGGAAGTTAATCGTGCGAGCGTCAACCTATGCTAGAAAAAGCCGCCTTGCGCGGCATTGTTTTTTACCTTTCAGGAATGAAGTTACGCTAGCTTCCGTTGCACTCATGCTCTTCCACAAAGAGTGGGCAGTCTTCACAGTAACGATAGTGTCAGGTTTCACTTTTTTCTTTAATTCCTCATTTGCACTGCACACTGCCGCATCTATTAGCTCTGCGAGGGCAGCACATTTTGAAGCTCCCAGCTGATCGAAATTATTAACGCAAAAGCGATACATGAGTAATCGGCAGGAGAAAGCGGCGGACGTGGTAGCGTCCAGAAAAAAAAAAACGACACCGAAAACCGCCTAAGGTAGTTGGTGATAGGAATGGAAAGGTGCTTTCTCTAACCCATTACTTACGTGGGCTCCGATACCTCTCTATAAGGGATAACTGCACACCTGAACTTCGGTTAGCAATAGAGTGAATGGAGGAAAATCAAGAAAGTGAAGGCATGATCTATGTCATTCTTGGGGGGGGGGGGGGTTATAAATGAATACTCATGGTTGGGATTATTTAAGTCAACCGATTAAAGATCAGATACTGATCTATGACATCTCGAATCAGCACTTCCACATTAGCAGCACGAAAATAGTCTCAAGTGCCCCCGCATCGTTCCGGTGCCCTCTACTACGCAATTTCTCCCTCCTTTTCTTGACTCCCTTCGGTACCAGGGGTGACGTCTACTACTGCGCCTTCATTTTCCTGTAATTACAATACTACAATACTATAATACTATCAACTGTTTCGTTGTCTAACACTGCCGTTCGTTTCTACTCTTTGCCTGCAGCCGCAAAAGTTGCTATCAGATAGTCACAACGAACTAAGGCACAACATTGATCAATATTTTATTCATAGCAAAAAAAAAAAAGGATAATTTTCAGCACGCTGTGCTCATCCATAACATGCAACATAAACTCTGTCGATAATGCCCGCTTCAGACATGCACTGACTTTCTATCAATACTTGATAGGGCGCCCTCCTTTCCTTTGGAGGTCTTCAATTCTCCTGGGCAAAGATGCATAGAGTGACTGTGCTATGGTCGGGTCTCCTCGAATGCGATTCCATTCGCCTTCTACCGCTTGCCACAATGTTTCTGGACTCCCTCTGTCCGGATGCATGCGATCCAGGTTAGCTTTTATAATTCCCCAAATGTTTTCAATTATGTTGAGGTCCGGACTCTGCAGTGGCCACTCCAGCTGTGCGATGCCACTGCTGTTCAGGTACTCCTGCACTACGGATGCAGTGTGTACAGGGCACCCGTCATGTTGAAAATACAAGCAGCCGTCCGGGAAGGGTCCATTAATAGAGTATGGGAGAAGAATGCTCTTACAAATTTCTCTGTAAGCTTCAGCTGTCAGCCTCCCCGGAATGTGGTACAGCGGGCCAAGGCCTGCGTAGCTGATGGCACCCCACACGTTCAGATACACATCCGCTGGCAGCAAAGTTCAGGACGTTGTCCTCATCGTACCTTCCGGAAAAGAGAAAGAAAAAATCAAATTTGAAATGCGCAAAAAGCATGCGCATTCCTATCTTACTATTTTACCTAGACCCGGAGGCCCTCCAGACGCGGAGGATTCCAGCAAGTGGAGAACTCGTCGCTGAATATAACTTGCTGCCATTGGTGCGACGTCCAGTTTCTGTGACGGTTGGAAAATTCTAGCCGTTTCTGAAGGTGAGTTGCTGTACGGAGGGGCTTCCTTGCGGCTACGTGACTCTTGAGTCCTGCCTCATGAGGTCGCCTTCGAATAGTGGGCAGACTAACATCAACGTCGAGCTGCTCGGCAATTTTTTTTGCTGTTCTGAAGGGGTCTTGGACGGCTGCAGCTACGATGAGGTGTTCTTCGTCTTAAGTCGTTTTTCTGGGCCTGCGACGATGAGGGGCATCCGCTACACGGTTATCTCTGAAACAGGCATGGAGGGTACGGTTTACAGTTTTCGGTGCACGGCCAACTATATGGCAGCAATTTTTCTCTGAGAGAAGCCTGCCTTTCCTAGACCGATTATTTCGCTCCTTTCCTCCGCAGTTAACGGCCGTGGCATGTTGGGAGCGACTGAAGGCGGGAACAAAAGAAACGGCATTTATGTGTCACGAAGAGGCTCTGATAAGTCTGACATGCTCGCCGGAAGCTGCACACTGAGGACGCCCGGTGACTTTTCTTTTTTCTATGCATTACCAGTCCGGCGCAAGTGGGCCGTAGAAACAGTGGCAGTGTTATCAAAACCTGTGACGGCAGAAAGACCCGCCCCTGCTATATCGGCAAAAATGAAAAAGAAATGATATACAATGCAGATAAACCGAAGCCCAGAGAACAAACAGGAAAAAGGTGGCGAGGTAGTGAAGGGGTGACGATTGTAGCCCGGAAGAGCCTACGAGGGAAAGAGGCAACGCAATCTTTATCGACGCAGTTCCGATATCGGCCGCTATGCAACTGGAAAGGCCCGCCGGTCGATGCTCGCGCGATCACCTTCATATTGATCGCGACTGTACCTAGCGATGGGGTCGTCTTGACGTCAAGAGAACTACCGGCGTTAATATTAACCGATGGCGGTTTATGCTTCGCTTGATTCGGAAAACCATGGGCGTAAAAAAAAAGGACAGTGATTCTGAACCTGTGGCTTGTCAAGTACTAGAAGCATTGGCGCGTTTCCTTCGCGGACGACCCGCATTTTCCCCCGGTTGTGATGCTTTCGTTTACCACTCTCATAGCTGAGATAAATACCGCGTGAAGCGGCTTCAGCTACTTTAAACCTTTGATTTTTCCTTTCGTCCCACGCGTAGACCTCTTTGTTAATGACTAATTTGTCATACTTAAAGTACACTTTACCCTCAGGCTCCTTATCTTTGGCAGTAGCCCAGAGCAGCTTTCTAATTTTTCTTAGCCTAGGTGAGAAGTCTTTCGAAATGTACATTTGAGTTCCCTTCAGCTTCGAAGCATTTCTGAGAAGTTCCGCCTTTTCAGCGAAGTAAAAAAACCTTATAATCACCGGACGCGCTTTCCCTACCACTTTTTTTCCTAGGCGGTGTAAACTTTCTAGGCTCTCTACTTTTATTTCAAGTTTGCGTTCAAAAATTTCTGTTAGAATATGTTCCTTAAGACTATTTACAGTCTCTGCTTCAGACTCCTGAATACCATACACGAGCATATTGTTTCGTCGAGAATAATCTTCAATGTTGTCCACATTTCTCCTTAGTGAAGCAATCTCTTCGTTTAGTTCCGCAAACGATTGCTCGAATGTCTCCATCCTTTTGGCTGTCTGTGAAAGCACTTCCAGTTTACCTTCAATGGAAGACAGTCTCACGTTTGTCGCAGTAATGTGCGAGTCTAGCTTAACTCCGATAGCCTTTAGTTCACATGAAGAAGCTTTTTGATTTTGAAGAATTTCTTCGAGTTGATCTGCTATCCCTGGGCCTGGATTAAGCTCAACGTCCCCGCTTAACAACAGTGCAAGTAGACAAAATGAGTCAAAACACTCAGTAAAACATTCAAGCAAGACGCCTGGGCAAGGCAGCACAACCAAACAGAGGGAATCACATTTAAATTCACAGGAATTGCGATATCTACTAACCTGCATAAAAAAGACGAACAGGTTTAGCCGTGACTGCATCCCTCGGGTGGTGCCTTGCCCACTGGCGAAGAAACCATGAGGGGCGGTTTCCAAGAAATTTGATGATGTCGATGCTACTTCGGATAGCCAACGCTAATGCCGATAACGTTCAGGGCAGCAGCCATCGGTGTCGTTGCGAAATCCAGTGTTCACATGGAAGAGCATCGTCACTGGCACATGGTGATGTCGTTCATTCCACGGCGCAGCACACTGACCGTCGATGGGATGAAAAGAAGCAGTGTCGATGCACGAGACAAAGACCTGCATGAAAAAGACGAACAGGTTTATCCGTGACTGCATCCCTCAAGTGCTGCCTTGCCCATTCATGTTTCGGCAGAAACGATGGCGGTTGCGTGTTCAGAAGCCGAGCTTATAGGTCTGCTCAACTTCATATGGGTTGAATTAAAAAGCCGGGAGCAGTGTTTCACACCGACGGCACGCGTTCAGAAGATGCACATCAAAAGTCACGAGACCACAGCACCGCTTCTGTTCTACATAATGCGTCTTTGGCAAGACGCGAGTGTTTCTTCTGTCAATCCAATAGGCATGTCACACGCATCTGGGACGCTAAGCTTTCTCTGGCTGCAAAAAAGCAATAACTAATTAAGGACAACATTGCTTCAGCAGTATGTCACGAGGTCATCAGTCAAGGTCTTGTAATCTAAAACTCACTCCTTCGTTTTACCACGCGAGACATGCATCCACCATGTGTGACCCGAACTACAAGAAGCACGAGAGTACAGCAATATCCTCTAATAGCACGACAGCATTTGTGTCGTCAAATGCAATACTCCGAGGTAACGAGTCATCGTGCATTATTTCTAGGACAGACAACGTAGTATACCTGCAGACGTTCCGTGCTTGGGCTGGTCACGACGCTAATTCTGGATGCTTCAGAGGTATTTTTGATGGTTGCAGCCAACGGTCATTTACCAAAGAAGATTTTGCAATAAGGTTACGACTGAAGATCGTTGGGTAGAGAAAAATTGCTTTCAACACGTTTGGGAGTGGGACTCAGTCAAGGGCTGAAAAACGTAAAATCGTGGAAGTTCCGTTGCGTAGCCAGCACAACGCTCAATTCTTCATTATGCAAGCAATCATGGTACCGTTTATCTGCCACGAACTTTCTGCACCATCAATCGACAACAACTCTGTGAGGCAGCTGCGGCTTAACGCAAGGTTTTTTGCGGAAGAATGGTGTTTTCTTGGACCAGACGCCGAACCCGGACTTTGTTTACTCATCGGATCAGATCGTCTCCGGAAGGTATTGACCGGAGAACTGGAACGCAGCATAGACATCCAAGGATTAGTCGCAATAAATTCCACCTTCGGATGGACACTCCAAGGACCAAGTCTATACAAGTATTAATCGAACGCGGTACGAACTTGATGCTCTATGCTCTACAAGTGGAGAGTCTTCCTGACGACAAAGAAACCTCGCAGATTTTGCAGTTGTTTTGGTAACTCGAAGCGATACGTATCACCAATGAAAACGACTTAATCACGTACAAGTCTCTGGAGCGATTCCACTAGACGATCAGTAAATATGATGGCAGATCTACCGTTGCGCTACCGTGGAAAGAAAAGCGCAATAATTTACTCGGAGATAACCGTGATGCGGCTCTCACTCGCCTACAAAAGCTGGTTAAAGGCTATCGCTACATGACGAACAGCTACAGTGATGCGACATGGTCATTAGGCAATATATTTTTCTCTGACACTCGGACTTGGTGTCCGAAAGCATTCCTAATTAGCGAGCTGCTTATGCCTCATAAAGAAGTGATAAGAGAGTAATTACTGACTACGAAGCTGAAAGTAGTGTTCGACGCTTCGTCGCATGCACAAGGTGTCCCATCCCTTAATGACTGCCTGGAAATGGGTCATGTTGCAGGTCATGAAACTGCTGCAGGTCATGATATGCTTTCGCTGGTACTCCACATCCTTTAGCTCGGACGTCGAGAGGACGTTTCTCCAAATCGAAATACAAGAGCCTGATCGAGATGCATTCCGCTTTCTTCGGTTCGATACAGTCCCCGGTAACCAGAGCAATGACATCGTAGAACGGCGTATGACTCGGATGCCCTTTCGGTCAACATCTAGTGCGTTTCTGCTAATGACGATTGTCTATCATCACGTAGACATCGTACGAAATGAAGACAAGGCATTAGCTTCAATCCTGAACAAAGCTTTTTATGTCAATGATTTGTTCGTGGGTGCAAACATTTCGAAGAAATTTTAGACATCTACAGGCGGTCGAAAACCATCATGAGAGACGTAGACATGAACCTTCGTAAGTGAAAAACGAATAACAAAGTACTACAAGTGTTTGATCACAACGAAGAACAAGTAGAAGGGGTACAAAAAACGTTCGTTTTATGTATGCAATGGGGCACAACGAATGACCTCTTCGAATTCTCTGCAAATTTCCTGTTCCAATACATGTGTCAAGCCCAAGGCTACACGAAACGCACCCTATTAAAACTGGTTCTAGAATATTCGATCCGCTTGACATAGTCCCCTCGTTTACTATGACTGCAAAGCTGCTGTTTCAGAGCTTATCGGTCTTAAAGAGCCCATGAGATGAAGAGCTGCCGGAAGAGATAAAAACCCAGTGGAAAAAATGGTGCGCAAACGTCATCCAACTCTCTTCTGTGACGATTTAAATATGTGTAAGGGCTGGCCTGGACACGGATATAGCGACTGCTGAGCTTCGTGTCTCCTCTGACGCCAGCTTGAAAGGATGCGGAACTTGAGCCTATTCGAGGGCAGTCAACATCCGTGGCAAAACAATCACGTCGCTCGTAGAAGCCAAATCGCGAATAGCACCGACAAAAGCTCTGATGCATCAGAGACTAGAGCTCATGGCAGCAGTCGTAGAAGTAAAGCTAATGAAATATATCTGGTCGTCATGGAATTCAAGGCCTGTGTGTTAATGTGGTCTGACCCCATGATCTTGTTGAGCTGGATCCGTGGGCAACAGAATAAGTTGGGCCAATTCGTCAAAAAAAGAGTGACAGATATACTAGACGCCACTGGCCTGGTTGCTGTCCAGGTGATCACAATCCATGCTACTCATTGACTCGGGGAATATCTGCAAGAGCCATGAGGTAGAACAGCAACTGGTGGAATGGTCCCAGAGGGTACGACCAGCTGATATCAGCATGGCCTGAAGAACTAGATGCAGTTCCTAGAGCTAGCCGGGATTTCGAGCCATTGTATGACCCGCCAAGCGTTCTTCTTCAAGCATCACATCATGCGGACATGCTAATTGATATGAAAAAGGTCAACGATCTGCGAGAACGTCTGCGTATCACTGCTTAGCGTGCGAATCGAAGTCGAAGAAAGCCAGCAGCGAGTGCGAAGACAATGTCAGCTGAAGGGCTCATCAACGCTGAAACGTTTTAAATTTGTCGTGTCCGACGAGAGGCTTTCTTTGCGGACATACAATGGCTTTTGCATGAAAATGCTGCTCATAAAAACTTCGTCATAAAAGATCTTCACCCTTTCATTGACCAGAGAAACAGCTTCGACTTGGAGGTCGACTTAAACGAATGGAACCGCGTACATGGAGAAACATCGCATTATTTTACCGGGACACCACCGCTTCACGACGTACGTTGGTAATCATCGAGGCGCATTGTAGAGCATTGCATGGAGGGGTTGCGGGCACCATGGTACAAGTTCACCGGCTTTCTGTATTATTATTGTTCGGTGGCAAACCAAACGAGTTATAAATGCCTGCTTTGTCTGTAAGAGGTATTGCGCGAATCCAACAAAAGTGCTGTATGCTCGCCTGACACTCGATCGGTTGGTTTCTTCGAGAGCCTTTGAAGTAGTTGGGCTAGACTTTGCAGGACCACTCCATATAAAGCAAACAGCCCTGACAGTCCCCGCCTGAACAAGGCTATTCTGCTATTCATATGCACCATCATCCGATCGGTACACCTGGAATTGACGAGCGGGCTCACAATGGAAGCCTTCTCCTAGCGTTCCGAATGTTTCTAGTTCGCAAAGGGGTGCCGTTGACACTGTACTCTTATAACGCAGTGGCCTTCAAGAAGGCACCACAGAGCCTAAGAGACATATGGGATGTTGTTAAAAGCTCTTGTTTTCCGTCCTTCCTCGCCAAACATCGCGTCTAGCGGGCGTTCATTGGGCCAGCAGCGCCCTGGTGGGGAGGTTGGTGGGAGAGGTTGATCCACTCAATAAGGTCTTCCCTGCCTAAGTGGTTGGAAAGAGCTACCTGATTACCAAAGAGACCGAGACAGTACTGCTTAAAGTTGGAGCGGTGATCAATTCACGACCCTTGACCTACGCATATACTTACGCGTCGGAACCTTCTGCAATATGCCCAGCTCATTTTCTGGTCGGGCGTTAATTGATTGCTGCTTAAGGAAAACACAGCCCGGAGTATGAAACTTGGTGCACGCAAGCAACAACGAACGATTTGACTAAGAAGTGGCGGCAACGTCAAAAACTGTTTGACCACCATTGGATACGATGGAGAAAAGAGTACTTCCTCGAGCTGCGTTCACTGCATTGCTACCCATCGGCTGCTACTAGCGACTTAAAAGTGGATGACGTCGTTCTCGCCAAACACCCCGGAATTTCAAAATGTATGTGGCCCCTTGGGCGGGTAGCAGAAGTTTTTTCCAGGTCAAGACGGGGTGCATTGCGGGTCTGCGAGTCAGGATACAAGATGGGAAGTTCATGCGGAGACCAGCTCAGAAACTCTAGAAGCTCGAGTTAGTCTACAACCCTTTGAGGTGGGAGGATGTTGAAAAAGAAAATAAACGTGCGCAGGCTAGGACTGCATGAGAAGAAGTTGAAAACGCAAGAAAAAATTGCTGAGTATCTGACTTCTCGCGTCGGCTCATAGTTTTCTTGTAACCCTAATTGCCTTTATTCGGACCTCTTATCTTACTGCTCAGAGCTAGTCTAGTTATTGATTTCATGCTAACTGTTGATGAACCAAGTAAGAGTGGCGACCAGGGATTCAGTAACCATGAGCTGTCATTTTCTCAAAATTTCATTCAGTGCTTTTGATCGTTTTAGCAAATCAGGACCCAACATGTTACTTCTCCATTTGTTATAAAATGATCTTAAAATCATGTAAGCGTGTATGTTAAACTTTAGCGTTCCTGCTCGGTATCATACAAAACTGTAGACTGCTTTTCTGTATAGGAATCCCACCCCTCCATCTGGTAAACTTGAAAACTGTTCATGGTGAGGCACGAAGTTCCAAGAAGAGCTGTTGTCATTACGGGGACCATTGAGCTCATTATAGTTTGGCATGGGCAGCTTGCAGGCCAATATTCCCTCTTTTGTCAGTCTTCCTGAAAAGAGAAGTGATGAAGCCATGACAAACAAACAAATAAATGGGAAACAAAAGTTAGTATAATATAACAAATCACGGTTCAAGGGGAAGTGTTTAGAAACATGCCATGTGAGTATTCTGGCCCTTGGTGTTACTTGCAGTGGTGCCACATTCTGTGTTGACTTGTACGTGCAGAGACAATAAAGTCCAAAGAGGTGAACTAATATGAACAGAGCCTTGGAGGAGGCTGCGGTCGAAGGAACAAAAAAGAAAGCCTCAGTTTCTATGGTGGAAGCGCAGGTGAGCTTGCGATTAATGTCTGCCTCAGAACAGTGCTCACAACGCATCATGACAGAAACACACACGCGGAACATTGTTCGGCGTGTGCCTATCCTTCAGTTGTGTCCTCATGTGTGCGGTGCTTAGTCAAGCCTCGATTAGATGCGAATTGTTTTTCTCAGTCGCTAGCAATAAACACAGTCATAATATAATGGCTCAAATTCAATAATTCTAAGTGTATGACCGGAAGTACATTTTCCACTAATGCGCAGTGAAATTACCGTGGTGCATATTTATGCAGAAACTGCCAAACTATTTATTATTTATGCTGTGCTTCATGTCGAGAAACTGCCGCCTGTACAACAAACGAGACACAAAGCAAAGGTAACACACAAGCGCCGACTCGCAACTCAGTTCATTTTTGGAAGGGAAGTTACACACCCACACACACACACACACACACACACACACACACACACACACACACACACACACACACACACACACACACACACACACACACACACATATATATATATATATATATATATATATATATATATATATATATATATATATATATATATATATATATATATATATATATATATATATATAACCAAGCTAGCTAAAGTGGGCATGTGCAAGAGAGAGCATTTATAATAAATAATAATAATAATAAGGTATATAAAGTATATATATACAATAGATGCAATACAGTGACAATATATGTTAAGTGGTACGCCTCAAGCGCGTAGATAAGGTACTGTTACGTGATATGTTACAATGCTACATGACAACCTTACAAAAAACGCAATACTAACCTAATAACAAGAAAGGCATAATTATTTATCAGGCGTAATACGACAATACGCCTATTGTAAGGAGAGGGTGGTATTCCAAAGCAGTATGGTGACGCGTTAACTCACTTGTACTTTTTACTTCATAAGGTAGGCTTAACGATTCGTGCAGCGAGGAGCATTATGACTTCGCAGGCACATCGCTGTTGCCCGCGGACAGCATGGTCTGTACACGACATCGCGAAAGTAGATTGATCATGTCACTTTTCTTTTTTGCAGACAGGATGGCGCACACACAGATTAGAAAACAGTGGGCGAAATTCGGAACATCGAAGTAGTTGCAGCAAGGGCCTGTGGGGCAGCTTCCTGCAATCGAAATTTGACTGAAAGGACTGAAGATGAGGCGCAGATCACATCGACGACGCCGGAAGCGCCATCGTCCGAAGATGTCAAAGGCATCAGGCAAGGTGGACTGCGAGCCCCGACGTGACCAGAGCATCCAGACAGTATCCCCCGAGAACGCGTCAAATGGAGTTAACTGTGAGGCGGGACATGACCACAGCACCCAGGCAGAGACCGGCGCTAATGCGCCAAGCGCGGTTAATAGAGAGCCGGGTCATACTCAAAACTCCTTGATGGAGTGCGCCGCGAACACATCTAATGCGGCAAACAATGTGCAGGCGTGTGCCGTGATCGATTCTGTCGCAGCAGGGAAAGTCGTGCCACAAGACGAGGTCGCGAGGAAACGCTTCGAGACGCCTGACATCGTGACTTTTATGGAAGCCGTCACGGGGTCAACTTTCGAGGCAGCTTCGGAGATGATGAGCTTGACAGAAGAGTACGTTGCCATGGTTACGGTGGAAGAGCCCGATGTAGAAATGGTGTCCATTACAGAGCCGGACGTCTCCATGGCGTCGTTGACTGAATCCGACGTCACAATGGCCTCGGTCTCAGAGCCTGACGTGATAATGCGATCGGTTTCTGAGACAGACGCCACAGCGATGCCTGTGACCACCACACTGATGTGTGCAAACTGTCACTCCCAACTGGGCTTACAGATTTGTGCCGTGTCCCCATCGCCCGCAGGACAGGCCCCACAGGTAGTGAGCGGCCAGCCTCAACAATACCTGGTTACGTCCGCGCCCTTTGTGCCCCAAGTACCGCCAGAAGTTCAGATGTACAACGGTGTACCTATCAACCAACCTCAAATATCAGCAACCACTTCCCCAAGCCCTGTGACACAGGTATCTTCTGGAATGCAGGCGTTAGGCAATACGACGAGCTCCCAACAACAACCATCTACGGTGGTGCCACAGCCCGTTCTGACACAAGCACCATGGGGAATCGAGATGTGTAATATTCCTCCAAGCGGCCAACTTCAACAGCCCACAACCGCACCGCCGCCCAACTCGGCACAAGTGCCGTCGGGAGTCCAGACGTTTGGCAATACGGCGAGCATCCAGCAACAACCACTTACGACTGGGCCACCTCTTTCTCTGACGCAAGTACCATGGGAAATTCAGATGTGTAATAGTCTTCCGAGTGGCCAACTTCAACCAAAAACAAGCACACCACCGACTAATTCGGCACAGGCACCGTCGGGTATCCAGACGTTAGGAATTACGACGAGCACCCAGCAACAAGAAGCCATGTCTGTGTCACCGCCCTTTCTGACACAAGCCCCATGGCAAATCCAGATGTGCAATATCTCTTCGAGCGGCCAACTTCATCTGACCACAACCGCACCACCGCCCAGTCCGTCACAGATGCCGTCCAGAATCCAGACGTTAGGAATTACGACGAGTGCCCAACAAGCACCCACGGCTGTTCCAACACCCTCTCCCACACAAGTACCATGGGAAATCCAGATGTGTAATATGTCTCCGAGCGACCAACTTCAACCGCCCACAACCGCACCGCCGACCAGTTCGACACAGGTACCGCCGGGCGTCCAGATGCACGGCCTTCTAGAAGGCACCCAAAATCATCCATCCGCGGCTGTGGCACCGTCGTCTACCGCGCAGATACCGTTTCACGCGCAGATGTACAGCCAACTTCCAAACAGCCAACTTCAGCCTTTTATGGCGCCGGTTTCCTCCGTTCAGACGCAAGCGCCACCAGTTGTTCAGATGCGACAAGTTCCCACACCCGGCCAGCTTCCAACAGCCAACGCTGTGGCAACGTCGCCACAGGCACAACCACCTGTGGATGCACATATCTACAACCTTTCAGCGAGCAGTCAGCCTCAGCCTTTCAAGGCCGAGGCAACGTCCCCTGCAACGCAAGCATCGTCGGGCCTTCAGATGTCAGAGGGTATCGTCAACGGCCAGCCTCAATCTTGCACAACTATGGCACCGATAGGCTCTGTGGCACAGATGCCACCTGGCGTTCAAATGTACAATGTACCAGTGAACGAGTACTTTCAACTTTCCGCAACTATGTCCCCTTTGACACAACTGACGCCAGGTATACAAGTCCACGACGTTCCATCCAGCAACCAGCCGCAACCTTCTTCGTGTGTTCAGCCACCACAAAGCGCCCAAGTGCAGGATGTTGGGCCGACCTTCCAGTCCCATCTCACCCCAGGTTTGGTATCCACCTCCATGACACAAGAACCATCGAAAGTTCATTTTTACGATGTTCCGGCCACCGGCCAGCCTCAATGTTCAGCAGCTCAGGTGCCATCCTCGATCACACAGTCTTCGTCGCAAGGTACGACCTGCGGCGCTGCTGCGAGTGGCCAACCTTCTCGTGTCACAGCCGAGGTCAAGTCTATTCTGTCCGAGCTACCCTCCAGTGCGTCATCTCGGCAGGCTTGTAAACTGTGCTCAGTAGCCCAGGCCCAGATTCCCGGGGCCCCACTGCCACTGACAATACCTTGCCCTTTATGCGATTCGCTGTCCGCCGCGAACGCCACGATGGCGGCTCCGACAGCAGACCCGGTTAGCCAAGAACCACCATTGCCAGTACGCACACCGTCTGAAAGGCTGAAGTGGGTTGATGAACTGGACAAGGTGCAACAGCTGCGGCCAGCATCGTAGCATTTGCCCTTTCCTGATTGTTGTCTGCTGGACGGTTGACTTTTTTGTTCGAGGCATGCAAGTGACCATTGAACGCTGTACTTCATTCGTTAGACTCAAGGGCGAAGTACGCATGTAGCGTGGTTCATCTGGCGTTGGTGCTCACGTCAGTCGTAAATTATTGCACCTGTATGGCCAAAGATAGGAATGGCCTATTTCGTGGTTTATTTGATCCAATATACCACGTTCTACATTGGCGCATGTGCCAGATTCCGAGACAGCGGCGATACGGCGTACTCTATAATTTTAGCGGTGGCGCACCAAATTGCTCGTCAGGCTCTGTTGCAAAGTAAGTTTTGAGCATTTGTCAAAAAGATTGAAATATTCGACGAGCTCACATGGTGAACATTCTTTCCAAGGCACCAGATACACATACCGCACAGTGCAGCCTTGGTGAGAGAATTCGCAAGTGCCCTGTCGATGTTTCGCACTGAAGAATCAGTGGACATAGCTACAAAAAATGACACACACGTGTCCCATGTGTGTTTATTCACCATGCAGCCACTGACTTACTGTCATTCTTAAAAATTAAATTATGGGGTTTTATGTGCCAAAACCACATTCTGATTATGAGGCACGCCGTAGTGGAGGACCCCGGAAATTTCGACCACCTGGAGTTCTTTAACGTGCACCTAAATCTAAGTACACGGGTGTTTTCGCATTTCGCTTTATCGAAATGAGGCCGCCGTGGCCGGGAGGCCGCCGTGGCCGCGACCTCGTGCTCAGCAGCCCAACACCATAGCCACTGAGCGACCACGGCGGGCACTCTCATTCTTATGTCGTGTAGTTTGATAAAACTATGTATACGGCGAGGGACAGCATTCTTGCTTGTAATGGTAGTGAAGGGCACCAACGCACAAGATGAGCATATTCAGTCAAAGCGTAATAGCTCTTGTGCTGCAATTTCGCGAGGTGTGGCACAGTTACATGTCGTGAAATTAGGAGTGTCTGTAGTTCTTGCATCAGGCGGTGACACCACGCCACTTTGCAAGAAGGTAGCAAGTGTCGTGACAATTGATATGTTATGGGGCAGACGAAATACTATCCCTGCGTTCATGCGAAATTTCAGAAAAAGGGGACAAGTTTTGAGGCCGTGAACACACTCACACCTGAATAAAATGTGGTAACGTAGTTTCACACGTCAATATTTAAGTATGCACGAAAACGCAGGTAAGTTTTGGAATTGAAAAAGAAAATATAATTTCCCTTGTTTAGTGAGTGCTGATCTTCATCTATTACACAGATCCATTCAACAGTGATATGCGCGTCCCTTCTAGGTTAGATGAAGCATTTTTCCTAGTTCTTATCTCAAGAATAATTGCATATGTGCACCCAGCGCTTACAAGGTCCGATGGCTGCCAGATAATCAAAAACACCGCATTGTACAATTGCTTCCTCGAAAGACCATAACAATGTAGTTCCACTCATACATGGCTGCGTGTAAGAAAGAGTGCTTGATACTACTGACACGTTGCAGAGGACGAAATGGCACGTCGTCAATACTCTGGTGTGACCTGTTAAGATCTGTGTCGCGGCTCTGCTGGGTGGATGGAACCTATTGAGGTTATGCCTTTGAGCTATTTGATTAACCTTCATTTCATTTGAACAGCGTTATGCAACAAGAGCCTAACAAATACTATTTTCTGTTGCTTTTTCATGTTCGCTATTTTCATGATGTTCTTGTCGCATTCAGCTATTTGTAGCAAGTCGATGAAAGTGCTTCCGAGGGCCCAGATAGATGTATGCTTGCTAGCGAAGCTGCATGCCTTCGGAAGCAAATTTTGAAGCTCATAAAGAGCGGCACGGTTGTTACTAGCTCCGAGATCATAGAGTGGCACCCTCTCGCGAGTGACGTGAGAAGCGCCCCCAGCCAATCAGCACTTCAGTAGCATATGAAATGGACATGCCTGCTAGATGGATACTTACAGAATGCACCCCCTGCTATCGTGCTTCAATTAAAATGCTGCGTAGGCTCTCGTTTACTCGCTCGGCGCGATGTTTTATGACTGAGTCACGAGATTTTGTTCCTGCCCGTGAGGTCTGTGGTTAATGAAAATTGTTTTATAAAAAAAACGAGATTCTGGGGTTTTACGTGCTAAAACCACCATATGATTATGAGGCACGCCGTAATGAAGGACTTCTGATTAATTTCAGCCACTTGGGGTTCTTTAACGTACACATAAATTTAAGTATATGCGAGCGTTTTCGCATTTCGCCCCAGTCGACAAGCTGCCGCAGGGACCGAATCAGCAACCTCGAGCTTAGCAGCGCAACGCCATAGGTGCTGGGCTACCACATCGGGTGATGACATAGCACATGCAATAAATATACAGCGTTCATTGTCTTTGAAATGCTGTCATTTAGAGAACTAAGGCAAGCAAAAAAATACACAGTGATTGGAGAGCGCCGCGCTACGTGAAACGCAGTCAGAGCGCGAGAAAACGCGCGAGAATGAAGCTATTATATAGCCCGAGCGCAGCAGACGAGAAAGGCAGGTCGCCGAGTGATGTCACCGGATGGATGGATGTTATGAGCGTCCCCTTTGGAACGGGGCGGTGGGTTGCGCCACCAAGCCCTTGCTATTATACTGCCTAATGTCCTATCTAAGTTAAAAAAGAGGAAAAAAAACACGATGAACTCCCACAACCAAATTTTCTGATCCCCTATTACGAACTGCGCTTTTGTACATCTCCTTTTTTGTCGTTTCCCTACTTTTCTTCCACCAATTCTGCAATCGCCTCTTACTAATGCCTATTGCGGACATGTTTACTTTTCCACTGCTCCCGCTGAACCTAAGGGCTTCAAGGAGGCCAGTGGTGCCTAAATCGACCGCTGGGTAGACGTCTTCACATTCTAATAAAACATGTTCCATAGTTTCCCTAGCTTTACCGCAGCCAAGCACATGCTTCTTCTTCCTTCTTATATCGCTTTATAGGTGCGTGTTCTAAGGCATCCCGATCTCGCTTCAAAAAGTAATGAGCTGGGCACCGTTCGCAGTGCCGCCATCGGTCGCGCGCGCGACTAGTAGGTAACAACCATGGGGCCACTTGAAATCACGGTGAAGCGCTTAGCGTGTTGCCCATATGACTTCCTATAGCTGCTCCACAGCGTAAGTCATAGAGACCCATGGTTGCTTGGGTCAGTCGAAGAGTCTGGAGCAGGGCGTCACCATGAACTCCGCCACGCCTGCACTGTTCAGGGGGAGGAAGAATGCGTCGTCTGCAGCCGCGCTGAGCAGCGCTCCCGCAAGGGCTGCAGAAGACCAGCGCTAACCTTTCCCTTCCTCATAAAGAACAACTACTCTCTTTAGGCCATTTCAGCGCCCATTGCTTGCAGGCGCGCAGCCAGATGCTGACATTTATGAGAAAGCTTTATAAATACTGCACTCAAAATTAGAGGCTGTCTTCCGCGCTTACAAAAGATTGCAAAGAAAATACAAAATAATGCCAAAATTGCACAAATGCGTTTGCGCTTTGGAGTACGCAACGCTGATTGTAGAATTTATTAAGGCGGAAGCCTTTAATGGCTCATTGTCAAGGTCATAAATGGCTCATTGTCAAGGTCATCTGTGGTTAGCAGAAACTGTCACAGCTTTCCGGCCTCCTGATTGGTTTCCTCTGTGTCGTGACGTCACTGTCGCTAGGCCAAGCGTGACGTCACTGTCGTCAATTGCGGGTGTCGGGGTGGTTCGGCGCCGCGCGGGATGACTCATCACATCGGCACGCTTGGCGGCCATGTGTTCGGCGGTGCGCCCTGACGTCACTGTCGTCAGGCGCTTGAGGTGGCCTCCCGAGTGGTCGACGTGTGGCCTGACGTCACTTTCGCGAGGCGTGCGAGGCGACTGTCTGTTTGGGTGTGGTGTGACGGCGGCGGTTGCGGCAGTTTACATTGCGGTATCGTGTAGGGAAGGATGCCTTGTCTCGCCAAAACAGTGTCTCCCAACACGTGACGTGCGGCAGTCGCTGAACGTAAGCGGCGTTCAAGAGAGGCTGAGCGTATACGTAGCATGCATCAGGGCGGCGAAACGCGTCCGACACCACAGAGCCCAGGGACGCTAAGGGCCAACGCAAGAGAGGCAATGCGTTTGAAGCGACTCGCTGCATCTCCGGGTACCAAGGCAAATGAAGCTCGGAAGCTCCGTGACCGCCATCTTGCCGCGGCAAGCCGACCAAGTACAAGTCAATGGAGCGAAGTGGATGATGAGGATGGCCAACTACACCCCGACACCGCCTTGGAAGACGCGTCTCCTCCTGATACACAAACGGCGCTGCAACAGTCCGGCGCTGAAAAGCAGCCATCCTGGATGTGGACCAACTAAAGCACAAGGAGTTTACCGGCCATGAGTTGCAAGCCGACAACCTCCCAGATGACAGCTTTGAAATGATGGACTGTGAAGATAACTAAACGATAGACATAGGCGTAAACGACGTTACAGGCATTTAATAAACAAACAAACATTCACATAACAGTGTACGAGTTGTGTGCATCCGTGGTGTTTCCGATGCAACAAATCGCCATTGGCAATGGTGCCATGTTTCCGCCGTTTCACACTTTAATCTCGACAAAGTGTCTTCCGTTTTTCTCGTTTTTCTATAGTACCTATTACCAATTTTTCACAAAAAAGAAAAAATAAACAGGAAGAAAGATGAGTGTTCTGTAAAAGGTGTAAGGAAAGTGATGATTCGCACAATAGCCGGCGATGGGGCTGATAATTGGATTGTTTTGATGTTCGCATTAAACAATCAACGAAAATTACAACAAAGCAGGCGCTAAGTACTTTAAAAGTATGCAGTGCTACGTTTTCATGTCTGCTCGTGATATTGCACATTGCTGTGCGTGTGAAAAATGCGGCGCGTAGCGCCGCTACAACCCCATAAAGATGGCTCGGTTTGCATGGAGGCAGACCGAGAGACGCCACAAGACGTCAACAATTGACTTTTTGCGTGCACGTGCTTTGTTGCGAGCGCCCACTGTAAGTTTCCCAGTGCAAAAGTGAGGCAACACCTCGTGAGGACAGGGCCTAGGAGAAGGGCATCTCGCGCTATTTGAAAATTCATTATGAGATCACCTCGCCCCTATCTGCCAACTCTGCATAGTCAGCAGCCACGTAACTGCGCTGAATATCTATAGTATCATTTTCTGTAAGTAATCAGCCAGACAATCAGAACAGATAACTTGTTTTTGAACAGACAACGTCTGCTGTTCCCGAAGTCTTAAAAAGAAAAAAAAAATTGCCTTCAGTTGTTTGCTTTCAGGAATTTTTTGCAATCATCACAGAAACAACCGGTACCAAATTGTTATTCAGTTGTTCTTATTGTTCTAATACACAACTGCATGTCGTTAATATGTTTCTATAAGTTTTAGGCTGTGCAACCCGGGTGGCGTAGTTTTTTCAACCTTGATGTTGTAGCGCGCTTGCCACATTTTATGTGTGCACTTGCTTCTATGCCCCTTTACTCAATGCCCCTTGTAGGGGGCCTTGTAAGGTATTTTACAAATACATGTCTAAAAAACAGCAGTGTTGATCGCAGAGCTCTGTGGTTACTAGTCAGACAGATGTTACTAGTCTGCAGGCTTAAAGATGTGTTTCAGTTTAACGGAGTGATGTCGATTTGTTATGTTCAAGTGGTTCTGTATGATTAGTACTAATTGCTTGTATTGGCAAAAAAAATATGTTCACTAGAAAAAGGAATGGTACGTTGTTGCAAACTTCTCCCGGACAGCTAATCCAGTGTCTGGATGCAGCCCCTCACACAGGCCCGCAGTACCACCGGCGGTTGAGTCAAACCCTCGCGGGCGTTCATTAGCGTCTTCGATATAAACACGCCAGGCATCATACCCCAGGTTGGGGAGACAGCGTCGTATATCCGCAATGTTTCGACCCACCGCCTTCCGGCATTCACAGTATTGACATGCAGATATCACACCACATGACTATGAAACTGGTACTCACTCGTTTGGTAAGAGTGATTAATGTAGCTTAAGAGTGTCCTATTAGCCGGTGGTTGTGTTGACAGTATGGTTGGATGGGAACGTAAATGAAACAGACATCGGAATCTTTCGGGCCCGCGCACAGCCCGAGCCCGGAAGTGTCATGCGTCAGCCCACCTGAGCCCGGCGTGGTTTGGTGTGTGATCCTTGATCAGGGACCTAACATATATATATGGTGAACGGGCGCCAGGTGGTCCTTAAGCTGCATCAAAGTAAATTATTTCCGTACGCAACCTTTTCCTGGCTAGTCTGTAGCGTCGAGAGAAATAAACATTTCATTACAGGAAAAACCCGCACAAAGTATTATTCGATATTCAAATGCACTATTAGAAAGGACAGGGAAGAAAATAGGGAGCGATCAGGGATAGAAGCTGTCATTTAAAGTGGCGCAACGCCTGCTTACTCTTCAGGACAGACGATATCTCAAAAGAAATTGAACATTTATTTTCCTTTCTGGTACATAGAGCCTGCCTGGAAACGTACCAATTTTTCCCGTGCTGGCCTTCGCGGCTGGGAGTCTTACGCAGCAGTATCGCCGGTTGCACTTGTTATATTTAGCACCTCCGTCATTTCGACGCCTGTACATGAAGTGCATGCCATTGCACTGTCGCAAGACGTACCCCCCCCCCCCCCAAAAAAAAAAAGAAAGTCGGTAAGGCGAATTAACAAAGCGAAACGGCCCCAACCGTGTCCGACACGAGGTGCAGTGCGCATGAAGTAATAGGCGTCGAGGCGGACGAGCCGCAAAGCCACGTTCCCAGTACTGTCGCATCGCTACGGCAGATGGCGCCAGAGTAGCCGCAAAATCGACTGTACGGAGCCTATACATGCCTACGTGTAAGAAAGAGTGCTTGATAGTACTGTCTCATTGCAGAGGACGAAATCGCACGTTGTATGTACTCTGGTACGGCCTGTTAAGATCTGTGTCGCGATTCTGCTGGGTGGATAGAACCTATGAGCTATTTGATGAACCTCCATTTCATTTGAGCAGCGTTATGCAACAAAAAGCCTAACGTATACTATTTTCTATTGAGTTTTCATGTTCGCTATTTCGTGATGTTCTTGTCGCATTCGGCTATTTGTAGCAAGTCCATGAAAGTGCCTCCAGGGGCGCAGAGAGGTATATGCGTGCTAGCGAAGCTAACATTGAAGCTCATAAAGAGCGGCACGGGTTAATCGCTCCGAGAACGTAGAGTGGCGCTCTCTCGCGGGTGACGTGAGAGGCGGCCCCAGCCAATGAGCACTTCAGCAGCATACGAAATGAACATGTCGACTAGGTGGATACTTAGAGAATGCACCCCCTGCTATCGTACTTCGAGTCAAAAGCTGCGTAGACTCTCATATACTCGCCCGGCGCGATGTTTTATGACTGAGTCACGAGATTTTGTTCCTGCCCGCGAGGGCTGTGGTTAATGATAATAGTTTTACGAAATCACCACATGATTATGAGGGATGCCGTAATGGAGGACTCCGGATTTATTTAGACCACTTGCGGTTCTTCAATGTGCACTTAAATTTAAGTATATGCGAGCGACCTCGAGCTTCGCAGCGCAACGCCATATATATATATATATATATATATATATATATATATATATATATACAGCGTTGGTTGTCTTTCACATGCTGTCATTTATAGAACTAAAGCAAGCAAAATATATAGACAGTGTTTGGAGAGCGCCGTGCTACGCGAGGCACACTCAGAGCGCAAGAAAACGCATGAAAATGAAAGTTGTATAATCTGAGCGTAGGAGAAGACAAAGGCCGGTCCGCCTACTGATATCACCGGATTGACGGATGGCAGTTATGAGCGTCCCCTTTGGAACGGAGCGGTGGGTTGCGCCACCAAGTTCTTGCTATTATAATGCCTAATGTCCTGCCTACACTCTTAAGCAGATCGACGCCCTTTGGGGTGTATATTTGCCACACAACAATAATCGTCGTCTGTCTTGCTTGCGTTTTCTTTCTTGAAAACGCTGCGCTCGCTACTTTCCTGTCGAGAGTTAAACATCGATGATGTTATAATAAAGTGTTTATTGGCGGCAAGTTACTGTGATTAGTGTCGTGATTTCGCTCGGCCTATGCAGCAGTGCCAACTTTCAAAGGTAAATGTACACGCTAATTTTGAGTCTTATATAAGAATATATGTATGTATATATATATCTTGGGATATACCTGGCCAAAGCAAGCGGGCAGCGCAGCAGCAACAACAGAAGCAGACGACACCGGCGTCGGTCGTCTGCTGCGCGGTACTCCTCACAAGCGTCATTGCGCTTTCGATACACATTTAACTTTCTAGGCAACTAGAAATTATTCAGACGTCGCCTGTCATTTTTAAATTAAGATTGTAAGAGAATAATATTTGAAACATTATCTATTATTAGTAAGTAAACAGTTTTGTGGTATTAGTGTAACTGCCTTTAGAATCCAGGCGGCGCTAGCATCGCCTGCGAACATCGGTACCATTTTCTCTATGGGAATGTCACGGCATAGAGTTACTTTACTGGCTCTAGAGGACAAGCTACCCACAGTACAGTGGCTAGAATAGGGAAGTGTGGCGACCTGCACGGAGCGCCTACGAGACGCAGTGAAGCCGCCCACAGGGGAGCCGCGAGGGGGCGCGCGCTGACGTTTACACATCGCCCGGTGCGAGTTGCGCCGGCTCTGCTGCTTAAGCAACGCCACGCGCCCTGACCTCTGGGAAGTAGTGCTCGTTTCTTTTTCTGCTGCAGCAATTTAAAAACGTAGAAGAGCGCACGCAAAAGCCACTTGCCGGCTCAAAGCCTAGCTGTCACTTTACACTCAAACTACTGAGAAATTGAACAGACAAAAATACAGAACTTGAAAAGGGCTTCCTCGCAGACCGGTTACACGCCCTTCCACCGAAGCAAAGACTTGCTGTTATGCAATGCTTTCAAGCTGCTCGTCAAAAATCAACGAAAGGTATGTAGTACAATCCGGACTGGTTGCTGGATTGCGTGATGATGCTAATGAAAAACTTGAGGCTCGACGAGCATGTCGGGCGGGATGGCATACTCATCCTTCCAAGCGGAAGCTGTTTGAAGGTGCACATGCGGAAATACAAGGATGGGTTTGGCCTCAACCCTGCTATTATGACAGGCATTGAAAGAAAAACCAAATCTATGGAGGAATTCAAGTGCCATGGTGACCTGATTGTGGACGAAATGAAGCTGTCAGAGTTCTTGAATGTTGGCGCAGGAGGGAAAGTAGAAGGAGTGGTGGACTTGGGGAAAATTCACATTGGGAAATTACAAACATCTTCCCTGCAATCACGGTCTTGTGATCATGTTTCAACCTTTCACTGGTTCCTAGCTGGCACCAGATATTCGGCGTTTTCGCTTCCAGGGGAGATGTGAAGGCTGCTTTTGTGCAAGATCTTAACAGAAGCCGTGTAGCTCGCAGAAAAGGCTGGACTGAAGGTAGATTATATCACGGCGGAAGGAGCTTCATGGAACCGTTCAATGTGGCGGCTTTTTGTGATTTCTGGCTCCTCGACGTCCATAAAACCATCTGCACCATATCCTGTTGACACTGGAAGACGCCTCTTCATTTCGGATTTTCCGAGCCGGATAACATGCGTTCGAAATGGCCTTCTTAAAGCAAGGTGCAAAAGGCCTGAAGATTCTGTTTATACTGAGCACATCAGAGCAGCACACATAGAGGATAAGTGTCCACTTACCCTTAAAGTGATGCCGAAGATCACTCTTGCTCACGTGAGACCTAACAACTTTGAAAAGATGAAGGTAAACCTGGCATTGCACCTTTTCATTCCCCAGGTGCTTCGGGGCCTGTTTTTCTACAAGAAAAAGGAGCACTGGGTGACCCCGCACCAAGTCAAGCCTTTGTTCTGCTAATGTGGAAGCTAGTAAAGGCAATGACAGCACGGATTCCACCTGAGGGATTGAAACCTGACTCTGAACATGAAAGGCACGTCAAGGATGTATGAGACTGCTTAAACCGATGGGAGGCTCACGCGGGAACGTCACCAGCAGGATTTCTTTCAGCAAGCACTGCCAAGGGACTAAGGGTCACCCTTCAGACCATGCTTGATCTAATGAAGTACCTTCGTGAGAAACTTGGCTTTAAGTAGCTGCTGACGCGCCGGCTGAGGCAAGACTGCCTAGAGAAATTGTTTGGTATCATTAGACGATTTTCTGGTGGCAACGACCATCCCTCTTCTGCCCAATTCTTGCTCGTTGTGAACTGTTTGAATTTTTACGAATTGGTCAATGCGCCCAGCAGTGGCAACTGTGAAGAGGGCGATCTGACCTTTCTCCTCAGTGGTTAGGATGCAAGCCATAGCAGGAAGGTAGAAGCTTCTCACGTGATAAAGAAGTCCGCAATGCTTCCATACCATGAGTACCTTGAAAAGATGAGTGATCCGCAGCTAGTCTTCTACATGGCAGGGCATGTTGTACACGAAACAATCCTGAGGACTGCGTGCAAGGAATGCTTTGACGAGCTCCTTGTTTTCGCCGACGAATCCAAAGAATAGCTGGCGATGTTCATCAAGTTCTGCGGGGCCTCATATACCCTTCTGAGAAGCTCTTCTCATATGTAGACACCCTTGAAACTACTTTTTTCGGTGTGGTTCAGTTACAACGAGCTGCACAGTGACTTCTTGGAAAAGCTTGTCTTCTGCCTGCAAAAAAAAAGAAAAGACGCCATGCTAGGCTGTGCACAGCATGGCCCCAAATTCACCAACCAGGTTACAAAATTTATTTTGGTCACCCGTTTGCACATTTCTACACGAAGGCACTCAACAAAGAGAGCGCGTTTTCCTGTGAAAAGAAGCACTGAAGCTCAGGCGCGTCACTTAGCAGAGGCTGACAACGTTCTGTTTGAACTGCTTGTAAACTATTTAAACAAAATGTTTTTTTTGTTGTTGTTCTCGTGAAAAAAGAGCACTAGCTCTGGCGTGTCGTGTATCAAAATATCGTCGATTACTGAGAATGGTTTGCTTTCTACAGATTCTAAGCAATTCTTCAAAATATGAGTTGTTTGTGAAAGCAATGTGTTGAAAATAAAATGTTTGCTTCCGAGTTACCACTGGGAATTTTCTTGCTTTGCGTTCGATAACCAGACAAAACAAGGCGCATTCTACCATCGATGTGCGCTCAATCGGATTGTTACGTTGGCGCCCTGTGATTCGTAAGGAGCTATGCTACTATATAGCAATTTCTAGCCATGAACGAGCGAGCATATACGTAGTGTGAAGCTCTCTTATTTGTTATTGCATTCCTGACCGCGCGTGGATGATCGCATTCCGCGCAGGGCCCCTGCACTGCGGCTGCTAGCCGCCGTCGCTGCCGACGTGTATGCGTGTGGCAGCGCCCCCTGGAAGTTTCCTTCCAAAGCGCCACGCGCGAGCTGGCGCGTTCATCACACTTCCCTATTCTAGCCACTGTACCCACAGGGCCCATGCATTGAAATCGGGAACCGCAAGAGCGCCGCCATGTTGCTACGCGCCGACGTTGCCAGCTCCTGAGACGCTTGCAAGGCTTGGTGACAGTGGTCAGCTTTAATCTGGTATCCGTAGCAGCGTAGCAGCATGGCGTCTCGCTTGTAGTGTGCTCTATGGTGTGGGGATGTGGTGTGCGTGCAGCCGTGTGTTTGGGCTCTTTTTTCTATTTTGCGGGATGGTGTGGGTGTGGTCGATGTTGGCCGTGCAGGTGGCAGTTATACAATTTAAGGATGGTCCTGTTGAAGTTTCCGGCGGTATGCGGTTTTCAGCGGTCACGCCTGTTGCAGAAGTGTCACTCGACGAGGTTACGAGTTTGGAGCTCGAAGCTGTGGTCAAATTCTTCGTTGGCGTTCCGTAATTCTCTTCGCGCGGGCGAGGTATGTTGCAGAAGCCGCTGTCGCGATCTAACGTCGCGACGATAGATCGGGGTTTTTTTTATTACAAGTACTGATCCAGCTGGTAGGGCACATGTAACCGACAAACGGAAGTCTCAGGAGAGCACCTGAGAATATAATAAAGCAGGCGGCGCAGGAACACCAGGGCACCCAAGGGACAAGTGCGAGCGAATCAAAGCTCGAAGCAGAACGGTACGTAGGTCGGTGCCGCCGAGGCAGGTGTGTGCAAAGAAGTATGTTCGCCCGGACAGCTGCTCTGGCACGCACAGCGGTGCCTCGCAAGGTGGATATACTTTAAAGGCACCTGCCCTCATGATCGTTCTTTTGCCGCGGTGCAGTGAGCAAGATTAACCAGAATAATATGGAGGGCATCCGGTGCGGTCGCGAACGCGAGTCGGGGCAAATGTAGCTCGCGTCGCCTGGCGTGCGTTAAGATCAGAGTTAGTTTATGAACTTTATGTGTAATACGCTTTGTTACAGTACCTTAAAGCAATGGGTCTAGAGGACGGTGTTGATACGTTTTTTTCGTACTGCGCTAATACTATACCCCGCCCCTGCAAAAACAC
This sequence comes from Dermacentor variabilis, assembly GCF_050947875.1. Classification (NCBI taxonomy): domain Eukaryota; kingdom Metazoa; phylum Arthropoda; class Arachnida; order Ixodida; family Ixodidae; genus Dermacentor; species Dermacentor variabilis. Next base: position 66,666,339 of record NC_134574.1, read on the forward strand.
ACACATAACCCCTTGTTTTCTATATGTATACATACAATTCCTTCCGATGACGGACTGACCAGTTCAAGTTGTCAACTTGTCAATAACTCTCATAGGAATTACTGTAATAAACACAATTTCACGATCGGATTGTTTACTTTTATTTTATTGTAACACTGAGAACTACATAGAACCTTATTTTGTGTATGTGAGAGAAGTATAGGCCTTTTGCACATGTGGATATCAAAAGCTTAATCCAATGTGCAATACACAGACAAAGCAGCTGCTACAACATCAACTGCATTGAGGGCCACAGAACACGTACGTTACCCGCCGTGGTTGCTCAGTGGCTATGGAGTTGGGCTGCTGAGCAAGAGGTTGCGGGATCGAATCCCGGCCACGGCGGCCGCATTTCGATGGGAGCGAAAATAACCGTGTGCTTAGATTTAGGTGAACGTTAAAGAACCCCAGGTGGTCGAAATTTCCGGAGTGCTTCACTACGGCGTGCCTCATAATCAGAAAGTGGTTTTGGCACGTAAAGCCCCATAATTTAATTTTTTTAACACGTACGTAACTAAAGGTGCAAAATATAGAGGGAAGCTTCAAAATACGCTCTGTAGCACTGCAAAGTATAACATGTATGTGTACACTAAATGTTCAGAAAAGCAATGCATCAATGTCCCAATTACCCCCCCCCCCCCTTCAAGTTTAATATTAAGTTCAAGTTTACTGAAGTTTATTATGAGCATATGTACAAGAGGAACCTGCTGACACGCCCGCAGTCAAGGTGGCTGTTCGAGGTGTGCTGGCTGCCTCAGTGTAAGAAAAAGAAAGAAATTGGGTGAATGTCGACATCCGTGCTACTGCTTCTTGCCTCTGACCTGCACGTGCCTCCGCGGCAACTTTGCTGGTGGAGTCTGCACAGGTGAGCTGGCGTGGCGAGGCGTAGGAGTCATCCTAGAGAAAGGGTATTGTTTATATGGAGAAGTGGCTGTTCACATTGCCTGTTGCCTTCCCTTAAATGCTTCCTTGGCGACTACGGTGACACACCCGCAGTCAAGGTGGCTGTTCAGGGTGTGCTGGCTGCCTAAATGTAAGAAAAAGAAATTAGATGAATGTCAATACCAGTGCTATTGCTTCTTGCCTCTTACCTGCATTTGCCTCCACGGCCTCTTGGCTTGCAGAGTCTGCATGAGGGAGCTGCTGTGGCTAGGTGTAGGTATCGTCTAAGAAAAAAGAAAAGGCCATTCCCAAAAGGGGAATTATGGAAACAAATGCAGTTCTCACGTCTACTTCTTGCACTGTTCTTGCTTAGAAGTTTTCAAAGCTAGTGTCCAGAATACACCAGCACTTTACTTTTGCTTTTTACCTGCAGGTGTTGCTGTGAGATCCTTAATATGGCTGCGTGCAGCATCGTAACACTTGGTGGAGGCATTTGAAGTGGTAGCCAAAAATATAAAGAATCATCCTTGTCTCCACGAATGCTTTCAATTTCTAAATGCAGTGGTAACTATCACTATTGGTGCAAGGCCCCCACATCTTTGTGGCAAGTGCCATAGCTCGAAACTGAATTTTTCCTTCAGTGTTTCACAAGGCGTCTGATATGTCCACATTAGATGTGATTCGTTTATATTTATTTATCACAGTGTGGAGAGAGCATCATTAAATTTGTTTTATTTTTGCGTGTCTTGCTTTTTGGTTTGTTTCTGAATTTATGAAACAACGGTCTCATGATGCCTAAGTGACTCGCGTAATTTTGCATCAGTCGCATAATTTTGCAGAGTATTCTAAGTATATTGACTTGCCTGACCTTCACTAAAGAGTCTTGCATTTTCAAATACCATTCTTTCCTTAACATGATTCGACATTTCTCATAATTTCTGTACCTTGGGCTTCTGATACTATGCATTCACTATTTTTGCTTGTTGTTTCTGACTAGAAATGTCTTCTTTAATTTAGAGCTTAAATTTTACCTTTAGAACACACGGAAGGGCTTGACATTGCATATCTACATAAAAGGGAAACATGTGTCATTAAACATTTGCAAAATCCAATAGAAGATTGATGAATGTAGCTTGTGTGATTTCACTGAATGAGCCATAAAAGTAACTCATCTGACTTGGTAAATTAAAGCACATATTAGTGTGATGTACAACATAGGTTACACTAACGTGGTGGGTTCTCCTGCTGATACAGCAAAATAATCGGTGTGCGAGAAAAAAGTTATTTTTGCATACCCCTTGTACACACTGATTTAAGGAAAATGAGCTGTAGCTGTCCACATGATCTCCCTATTTTACCTGCGTGTAGACTCAACAAAAATGTGTCCAAGCTGCTTAGTGGTATTTGAGATTATGTCAGTATTGCATATATGTGCCTGATGTATAAAATAATTGAATTTTGAAAATGCTCGTAGGGAACTGATGTGCATATCTGCAGTCTATGGATACATGTAAAATACTCAGCATCAAGTGCAAGTGAACTGTCCCAGAGGCCAGGAGTCGATCATGCAAATAGATTCGCTGCCCACACATTTGTGACCAGAAAAAATATACCACATGAACTGGCATGCAAGGAAGTGTTGAAAATATTGCACACTTAATAAAACGCCTGCGCTATTAATATGTGGGTTCATGCACTCGATTTCGCCTGTATTAGGCACTCTTCTCTTGATTGCTTCGTGGGACAGAAATACTCGGCATCAGGCTGTTTTTCTGCTGTGGCCTTTGTAGAAGCATGATTGTTCAAAGTGCAACAATTAAACAGACTCTATGACTTGCTTGTGGATTCGCCAGTACAATTCCGGTGCGCTGGTCCGCCTGTACAGCAATTTCCTACTGAAGGGAAATCTGCAAATAAAAACACCGCTCCGCATGTAAAAAATGATCTACTGTGACACTTCCCAAACGATTATTATGCATGACAGGAGCTGTCTACTCGTGTGGTCTTCTGAACAAGAAGACACATTCGTTTACTTACATGTGAAGGTATATGCCTGAGCACGGGGGGCTTCGGTGGCCCAAAAGGCACGCATCTGCCATAGCGTCAGATGTTGACGCACCATCGCATGTCACACCTAAACTGTACGAAACTACTACGCATCTCAACAAACACAGATTCGAAACCGAAATTCGTGTCATCATTTATTGCATGAATGTGTACATCATGATTTACATAGGTCACGCACTTAGCAAGCACTTTCCGTAAACTTAATATTAACGAATCACCTTCATAAAGCCATCAGGTATGCGTTTTCAAATGAAAAAGCATAAGGTGACCTGTACTTGTTTTCGGCTATTTCAATAGTAACTGCGCTGGCCTCATTGACCAGTAGCAACAGGGCGGTGCCCTAGCGCTTCCCACTTTTTCGGGCCAGCTTTTCCTCTAGAGTTGGTTATAATAACTCTATGTGTCACGGGCTTTACAGTGCTCCCGCAAGGGCTGCAGAAGACAGTGCTAACCGTTCCCTTCCTCATAAAGAACCACTTCTCCCTTTCGGCCATTTCGGCGCCCATTGCTTGCAGGCGCGCAGCCAGATGCTGGCATTTATGAGAAAATTCTATAAATACGGCACTAAGAATTAGAGGAGGCTGTCGTCCACGCTTACAGAAGATTGCAAAGAAAATACGAAATAATGCAAAACGCATACAACTGTGTTTGGGCTTTGGAATACGCAACGCTGATTGGAGAATTTATTTGTAAAGTACCTTTAACCCATTTCCCATAAAAAATATAAAAAGGAAGTATGGCAAAGAAGTCTGACACTGCTGTGGACCACACGAAGTACGCCAACAGGAAGACGCAACAACGTAGGCTTAACCAGTCGCACCAGGAACAGCGTCTAGCCCGAGCCCTACTTCAGTATCGCTGGCGATCCGGCTGCGGATCTCTGCACGGCGCACTTCTTCCTTACAGAAGAAAGATTAGTGTTCTATAAAAGTGCAAAGAAAGTGGTGATTCGCACAATAGCAGGCGATAAGGCTCACATTTGGATTGTTTTGATGTTCGCATTAAACAATCAACGAAAATTAAAACAAAGCTGGCGGTAAGTACTTTCAAAGTATGCAATGCTACAGTTTTATGACTGCTCGTTATATTGCATATTACTGTGCTTGTGGAAAATGCGGCGCGTAGCACCGCTACAGCCCCAAAAAGATGGCTCGGTTTGCGTGGCGGCAGAGCGGGAGACGCCACAAGACGTCAACAATTGACTTTTTGCGTGCACGTGTTTTGTAGCGCTCCTCAAGCGCCCAGTTGAAGCTTTCCAGCGCAAAAGTGAGATAATTCCTCGTGAGGGCGGGGCCTAGGAGAAGGACATTTCGCGCAAACTGAAAATTCATGTCAGACCACCTCGTCCCTATCAGCCATCTCAGCATAGTCAGTAGCCACTTAACTGCGATGAACATCTATAGTATCATTTTATTTGACTAACCAGCCTGACAATCAGAACAGACAACCTGTTTTTGAACAGACAACAGCTGCTGTTCCCGATAATCTAGTTTTCTGAAAAATAAAAATGTTGCCTTCAGTTTGCTTTCAGGAATTTTTTGCAATCATCGCAGAAACACCCGGTATCAAATTGTTATTCACTTGTTCTTATTGTTCTAATGCACAACTGCATGTCGTTAACATGTTTCTGTAATTTTCAGCCTGTGCACCCGGCTGGCGTTGTTTTTTCAACCTTGATGTTGTCGCGCGCTTGCCACTTTTTATGTGGCCACTTTGTTCTATGCCCCTTCACTCAATGCCCTATGTGCGGGCCTTGCAAGGTATTTTACAAATAAACAAATAAAAAAAAACAGCAGTTTTGATCGCAGAGCCCTGTAGTCCGCCAAATGTTACCAGTCTAAAGGCTTAAAGATGTGTTTCAGTTTACCAGAGTGATGTCGATCTGTCTTGTTCAAGTGGTTCTGTATGATTAAAACTAATGAGTTGTGCAGGCCAAAAAAATATGTTCACTAGAAAAAGAAATGGTACGTTGTTTCAAACTTCTCCCGGACAACTAATCCAGCCCCACACACAGGCCCGCAGTACCACCGGCGGTTGAGTCAAACCCTCGCGGGCGTTCATTAGCGTCTTCGATATAAACACGCCAGGCATCATACCCCAGGTTGGGGAGACAGCGTCGTATATCTGCAATGTTTCGACCCACCGCCTTCCGGTATTCACAGTATTGACATGCGGATGTCACACCACATGACTGTGAAACTGGTACTCACTTGTAGCTTAAGAGTGATTAATGTAGCTTTAGAGTGTCCTATTAGCCAGTGGTTGTGTTGACAGCATGGCTGGATGGGAACGTAAGTGAAACGGATATCGGAATCTTTCGGGCCCGCGCGCAGCCCGAGCCCGGAAGTGTCATGCGTTAGCCCACCTGAGCCCGGCGCGGTTCGGTCTGTGATCCTTGATCAGGGACCGAACACATATATATGGTGAACGGGCGCCGGGTGGTCCTTAAGCTGCATCAAAGTAAATTTTTGCCCTACGCAACCTTTTACCGGCTACTCTGTAGCTTTGAGAGAAATAAACATTTAATTGCAGGAAAAACCTGCGCAAAGTATTATTCAATATTCAAATGCACGATTAGAAAAGACAGGGAAGAAAATAGGGAGATATCAGGGATAGAAGCTCTCATTTAAAGTGGCACAACTCCTGCTTACTCTTCAGGACAGACGATATATCAAAAGAAATTGAACATTTATTTGTTGATTTACTTGTGGTACCTTCTGGGCTTTACAGCATTGGAGAAGGGAGGGGCACAGAAAGAACACTTACAAATCTGATAAGAAGCACTTTACCTAAGACAAAATCAGAAGAAACAGCAAAAAAGGACTGAGTGGAAGATAATGGCATGTTTACAGAAGGTACATGGACTGACATGGTGTAAGATAGGACAATTCAATTTGCGCGCACACAGGCGCCAAAGAATTAAAAAAATGATGAACAAAAAAGAACAATGTACGTCAAAAGGACCTGTTAAGTTGATCGCAGAATCTTTCCGGTTTAGTAATACTGACAGTTGAACCTGGAAGGTGGTTCTAGTCACGGCCAGTTTCGGGTAAAAATGAATGGGAATATGTTACCGTGTTACGTCGACGAATATGAACTTTGCAATGGTGATCAAGGCGTGAAGATATGAAGGTAGCAGGCTGTACTCAGCGCGATTGAAGTACGTGATTGTGAAAAGAGATCTTTTGAAAAAGGCAGAGGTGAGATAATTTTTCGCGCATTACTAGGTTAGGGAGATTAAGGCTATTTTTCATGGTAGTTACACTGGATATTCGATGACAGTTCGAAAGTACGAAACGTGCTGAGCGATATCGAACTGCTTCGTGCTTGTTGATAAGTGTTATTTGGCCGGGGTCTCACAGGAAAAAAGAAAACAAAAGACACCACAGAGGACGAAATTGCACGTCCTATATACTCTGCTACGGCTTATTAAGTTCTTTAGCACAACTGTGCTGGGTGGCTGGAACGTATCTAGGGGATGCTTATAAGGCATTTGATTCATTTCCATTTCGATTTAATAACGTTATGCAGCAAGAGCATAACGAATACTATCTTCTACTGCGTGTCGTTATATTCTCGTTTGTTCGTGATGCCCATGTCGCTTTTGGCTATTTTCAGCAAGTCGATGAAACTGTTTCCATGGGCGCAGAGAGACGTACGCGTGATAGCGAAGCTGCATGCCTTCGGAAGCTAATTTTGAAGCTCATAAAGAGCGTCACAGGTTGTTATTAACCACGAGATCATTGAGTGGCGCCCTCTAGTGTGTGACGTCAGAGGGGGGGGGCATTCCGCACAGCATGCGCGCTTGCTACGTGAAGGTAACTTGGCGGTGTCGGCTGACCTGTTCTGCTCAAGCTTTTCAAGTGCGAATTTTCCGTTGTTGCGGCGCACTCACATGTGGTCGACGGTGAGTAGCAGCATTTGGCCTTCAGTTACTGCGTCTGCGCTGTAATAGGGCGTTTGTCTCTCCAGCGCGTGCTGCGTGTTTGGTCCACGGCTCCGTTGGCCAGACATTCCATTTTTGTTGCTGCCAGCGCGTTAAGCAAATCACGAAAGACGTTCGATGCCGTTCCCAGGAAACGAAGTGGTCGGTGCGGTGCGTGAATGCTTGCACTGCTTTAGCAGCATTGTCTCAAGATGCAGTCTGGAATGTCTGTTAGAGGGGCGGAGAAAACCAGTGGGACAAACCAAGTTACGTAGTCTTGTGCTGCTGTGCTGACCTTCGCAATATAATTTTAATTAAGCGTAATTACTTTCGTCGTGACACAGCTTGCTCCTGCAAATTGCTCAGCCTAACCTTTTCTTTCTTTGCTCCTGCCATGGGTAGCGAGAATATTTTCCGGGATAGGTTCGTCCAGCGGTGAGAACTAGCGCTGTAAAAACAGGTGACAACCTTAGCTTAGATAACCGTTGTCAATATGCTTTGTTCTGTAAAAGCGTCGTACGTATTTAATACGAAAACAATAACATTCAGAAGTTCAGGGTGGCTCGTACATGTGAGAATAAGCAGCTGGAGCGCTAAACAATTAGAATAAAGGGACATGGAAATGCAGACGTACAAAGGCGCAATAAAATGTTCACAGACGTCCCGGCGTTTTCTTTTTTTAAATAAAAATACTGACACGTGTACTTGTCTTTATTGGGGGACACGTTTGTATCCGAAGTTTAGGATTATCGGGGGCACGTGTATCCGAAGTTTCTGGAAAGTTATGGATGCTTCTATCCGCTGTCTGTTGTCGCCGAACCTTATGTTATCTGATTTCATCGCGTGACGCGAATGATGTAGAACTTTAAGGAATACACGCGGGTCCAAGCGATTAGTCTGGAACATTCGACGACTGCTGTATAAAAGCCGACGCGCTCGACCCCCTGATCAGGTTTTCGACGATCGCCGACCGTGTTCGGCGCTATCGTTGTGCTATAAGTGTAGCCTGTTTTTGTGGGCACAGGTTCGCCCAATAAAAGCTAGTTTTGTCTTTGACAGTATTGCTACTGTGTTTTTCAACGTCATCACCCCTTGACATCTGGTGGAGGTGCTTTACGTTCACCTACCGGACGCCCCCGACAAGCCGTAATCCATGCCCGGACCGCAAAGACAACACCAGCGCCGTTCCGGAACATCGAGCAAGCCGCCGGCTACAGCAGCTGCCCCCGGGACACGGAATTCTTCCAGAGACGACCAAGAAGATCGTCAAAGTAGTTCGTCCAGAGACGACCAAGACAGCCCCAATGGCAGCCGGAGCAGCCCCAATAGTTCTGCAGCAACCCAGGGAGCCACCGACGTTCCGCGGTTCCACATTTGAGGACCCGGAAAGCTGGCTGGAGACGTATGAGAGGGTCGCTACGTTTAACAGTTGGGACAGCGACGACAAGCTGCGGCATGTCTATTTCGCATTGGAAGACGCTGCCAGGACCTGGTTCGAGAATGGAGAATCCACCTTAACGACGTGGGACCTGTTCCGAAGCGGCTTCTTGCAAACGTTTACAAGCGTCGCGCGGAAAGAGCGAGCCCAAGCTCTACTAGAAACCAGAGTGCAGCTGCCAAACGAGACGATCGCGATATTCACGGAGGAGATGGCCCGTCTTTTCCGGCACGCCGACCCGGAAATGTCGGAGGAGGAAAAAGTCCGCTTGCTGATGCGGGGCGACAAGCAAGAACTTTTCGTCTGACTTATTCGTAACCCGCCGAAGACCATAGCTGAGTTTTCTACAGTGGCATCGACGATCGAGAAAACTCTGGAGATGCGCACCCGGCAATATAACCGCCAGGGGCTCACGCCGCAGTACGCCATCCATGGACTCTGTTCCGACGACCTTCAAGAGACCATCAGGGCCATTGTGCGCGAAGAACTGCGCAAGGTCCTGCCTTCGTCGCAGCCTCAAGTGGCCTCGATCGCCGACATCGTGAAAGATGACGTTCAGTGATCGCTTAGAGTTCCTGAGGTGAAACCTCAGTTACCGCAGCCACAGCCAGGAGCGATGACCTCCGCGACCGCGCCAGGGCCCTGCAACGACGCAATTCCGTCGTCCACCGCCGCCGCCGCCAGCACGCCCACCCGTCGCCCAGCGTACCTACGCGAGGAAGGCGGACATTTGGCGAGCCCCCGACCACCGCCCGCTCTGCTATCACTGCGGAGAAGCCGGCCATGTGTATCGCCGATGCCCATACCGCGACTTGGGGCTGAGAGGGTTCGCCGTCAACGCGCTGCGTCCACAGTTTGGAGGGCGCCGACGTGACATCGCCGACTACCTCGCCGCTACTCAATGGAGCCCTCGACGACCGTACCGTTCGCCGTCACCAGGCCGCTACCTGTCGCCGCAGCACCGACCATACACAGGCCCAGCCCCGGGCCGCTCTGCGAGCCCATATCCGGAAAACTAAAAGCAGCAACCGATGGAGGTGCGGTTGCTGTTCGTCGAACTGACGAAGATCCTCCGCCGCCGACGAAGACGACGAAGAGACCATCTCGACGACCTAATGACGACACGCCGCCGTCCCGACGAAGTAACGAAGCCAAGACTACACCGACGAAAGACGACTTGACGACGCGACGTTCCAGCTTCAGTTCAACACGACGCAGGTGTGATCCGACGCCAAGACCCAACTGCAACGCCAGACAAAGAACCACCGACCTCGACGGGCTTCTCGATGGCCACGCAGTCACTGCCTTAGTCGACACAGGGGCCGATTACTCCGTAATGAGTGGACACATCGCCGCCAAGTTGAAGAAGGTTAAGACTGCATGGGAGGGCCCCCAAATTCGGACTGCTGGAGGACACCTCATTACGCCGACTGGAATCTGCACGACAAGAATTACCGTTCATGACCGGACTTACCCTGCCACCTTCGTTATCCTCCAACAGTGTTCACGAGACGTCATGCTTGGCATGGACTTCCTGAACCAACACGGCGCAATCATCGACCTGAAGTCGATATCGATAACGCTTTCGCAAGATAAAGCGATACCATCGGAGAGTTTTCGTGGTCACCACACCTTGAGTGTGCTTGAAGATCAAGTGAGCATCCCGCCGCGCTCCAGCATTGTTATTTCCGTCGGCACCGAAACACCCGCTGACGTAGAGGGCGTCGTCGAGGGCGTCGTAGAGGGCGACCAGCATCTACTACTCCACCGTGAAATTTGCGTCACAAGAGGGATCACTCGACTCCACGGAGAGAAAGCGGAAGTGACGCTAACCAACTTCAGCCAAGAGTTCAAGCACATCAGCAAGGGCACGACAATCGCGTGCATCGAGGAAATTCTAGAAACGAGCAATGCTTTTGTCCTCTCAGATTCTGCCGCAGCTACCCCGCCGACCATAGTCCCCGAACCTGACTTCGACGTAAATCCAAGTCTCCCCATGAGCAAGCAGCAACAGCTCAGAAGTCTTCTCCGACGATCCAAAGACTGCTTTTCGCCGTCATCGAGGATTCGACAAACACCAGTTGCAAAGCATCGCATCATAACCGAAGAGTGCGCTCGACCACTCCGCTAGAGCCCTTACCGACTTTCGGCGCGAGAACGTGAAGCTATTAGGCAACAAGTAGACGAAATGCTGCGCGACGACACCATCCAGCCGTCGAAAAGCCCGTGGGCATCTGCTGTTGTCCTCTTGCAGAAATGGACGGAACCCTACGTTTCCGCGTCGGATTATCGTCGACTGAACAAGATCACGAAGAAGGACGTATACCCCCTTCCGCGGATAGACGACGCATTGGATCGGCTCTGCAACGCTAAATACTTCACGTCGATGGACCTCAAATCTGGCTACTGGCAAATAGAAGTCGACGAGAGAGATCGCGAAAAGACCGCCTTCATCACGCAGGATTGAAGTGGCAGACCTGTCTCGTTTACTTGAATGACGTCGTTGTCTTCGCCGGAAATTTCAACGATCACCTTAGGCGGCTTGCAACAGTACTAGAGGCCATCAAGTCATCAAGGCTGACTCTGAAGCCGGAAAAGTGCCGCTTTGCTTACGATTAGCTTCTGTTCCTAGGCCACGTCATCAGCAAATCTGGAGTACGTCGCGACCTGCAGAAAACAGTTGCCATCGCAAAGTTCCCTCAGCCCGCCGACAAGAAGGCAGTGCGTAGATTCCTTGGCATGTGTGCCTACTACAGGCGCTTTGTCAAGGACTTTTCACGCATCGCTGAGCCGCTAACAAATCTAACCAAATCTGATGTCGAGTTCAAGTGGCAAAGGCCGCAGGCCGACGCATTTCAAGAAATAAAACGACGCATGCAGTCGCAGCTGGTACTTGCACATTTCGACGAAGACGCCGATACCGAAATCCACACTGACGCCAGTAGCCTAGGTCTCGGTGGCGTCCTAGTCCTGAAGAAAGACAGCCATGAACGGGTCATATCTTATGCTAGCCGGTCGTGTCAAAAGGGGAAGGCAATTATTCTACGACTGAAAAGGAATGCCTCGCCATCATTTGGGCAACAGCAAAATTCCGCCCTTACATATATGTCAGGCCATTCAAAGTCGTCAGCGACCATCACGCGTTGCGTTGGCTAGCTAACTTAAAGGACCCTTCAGGATGGCTGGCGCGGTGGAGCCTCAGACTACAAGAATACGACATCACTGTAACCTACAAGTCCGGACGAAAACACTCAAATGCCGATTGCCTATCACGCGCCCCCATTGACGCGCCGCCGCAAGATGACGAGGATGACGACGCCTTCCTTGGAATAATAAGCGCGGAAGACTTCGCTGAACAGCAACGAGCAGAGCCGGAGCTAAAAGGCCTCGTTGAGTATTTGGAAGGACACACTGACGTTGTCCCTAGGGCATTTAAGCGCGGATTGTCTTCGTTCACGCTTCAAAACAACCTACTCGTGAAGAAGAACTTCTCACCAGTCCGCGCCAACTACCTTCTTGTTGTTCCGTCGGCGCTGCGTCCAGAAGTACTGCACGCCCTACATGACGATCCGACTGCTGGGCACTTCGGTTTCTCCCTGACGCTATCGAGGATACAAGAAAGGTATTACTGCCGATCTCGCCCGTTACGTCAAGACATGCCGAGACTGTCAACGACGCAAGGCACCACCGACAAGGCCAGCGGGATTATTACAGCCGCTCAAGCCTCCTTACCGACCTTTCCAGCAGATCGGGATGGACTTGTTGGGACCGTTTCCGACATCAGCTTCCGGAAATAAATGCATCGTCGTGGCGACGGACTATCTCATCCGCTTCGCTGAAACTAAAGCTCCACCGAAAGGCAGCACAGCCGAAGTGGCGAAATTTTTCGTCGAGAACATCCTGCTGCGACATGGTGCTCCAGAAGTCCTCATCACCGACAGAGGAACGGCTTTTACAGCAGAGCTCACGCAAGCCTTTCTGCAACACAGCCAGACAAGCCACATGAGGACAACTGCCTACCACCCGCAGACGAATGGTCTCACGGAGCGCCTGAACAAGACCCTCGCCGACATGCTAGCAATGTACGTCGAAGTAGAACACAAGACTTGGGATGCCGTCCTGCCATATGTAACATTTGCTTACAACACGGCGCTGCAAGAAACAACACAGATCACGCCGCTTAAGCTGGTTTACGGCAGGAACCCGACGACGACGCTCGACGCCATGCTGCCGCACGTCACTGACGAGTAAAATCTTGACGTCGCCACCTATCTCCAGCGTGCCGAAGAAGCCCGACAGCTCGGCCGCCTGCGGATCATGAACCAGCAGAGGACGGACAGCCGACACCACAACCTTCGACGACGCTTCTTCGAGTACCCGCCCGGCCACCGTATTTGGGTATGGACCCCGATACGCCCACGAGGACTCAGTGAGAAACTACTTCGACGATATTTCGGACCCTACAAGGTCATCCGACGTATTGGCGCTCTGGACTATGAGGTCGTGCCAGACGGCATTTCGCTTTCACAGCGGCGCCGCGCACGATCTGAAGTGGTCCACGTGGTGCGTCTTAAACCCATTTTCGGACGCTGACGAACTTTCCTTATGTTTTCTTAGCTATGAGTGCTTCTTTATTACTTTCGTTTGTTTGCAGCATCGGGTCGATGCTATTTAAGAGGAGGGTACTGACATGTGTACTTGTCTTTATCGGGGGACACGTTGCGCCACCTAACAAATGTCATTGCACAGCGCGGAACGCGCCTGCATGTATCCGAAGTTTCAGGAAAGTTATCGATGCTTCTATCCGCTGTTTTTTGTCGCCGAACCTTATGTTATCTGATTTCATTGCTAGACGCGAATGGTGTAGAACTTTGTGGATAACACGCGGATCCAAGCGACTAGTCTGGAACGTTCGACGACTGCTGTATAAAAGCCGACACGCTCCACCCGCTGATCAGATTTTCGACGATCGCCGGCCGTGTTTGCCGCTATCGTTGTGCTATAAGTGTAGCCTGTTTTTGTGGGCACAGGTTCGCCCAATGAAAGTTAGTTTTGTCTTTCACAGTATTGCTACTGTGTTCTTGAACCTCACCACCACGTGACAATACTTTTATTTCTACTCCGACAAAGTGATGTCTTCCGTGTGATGTCCAGTAGTCTGAAAGTCCATTGCACAGAAATAATTCTATGCTAACTTAAACAAGAAATACTTTTGCATTAGAAAGTGGTAATGAGATTCACTCGCGAGAAGATAGTATATAGCATGCTTGAGGATTGCGAAACATGATAGAACTGAGAAAATCAGATGTTTCATATATGTAACACTAAGTGACTAGAATTGTCAGCAAAATGAAAAATTTGTATTCAGCTACAGTACCAGTGAGACAACGCGAAATTTAGTTTGAGTCGTCAGATCATGCTTCAGTGCAAAAGATGCGCTATAGACTCATTTAGTCGCTCGGCACGATGTTATATGGCTTAGTCACGAGATCTTCCTGTCCACGAAGGGTGTGGTTAATGAAAATTGTTTATTAAGCAAATGAAATTCTGGGATATTACGTGCCAAACTTGCACCTAAATTTAAGTACACGCGAGCGTTTTCGCACTTTGCCCCCATCGACATGCGGACTTCGTGGTCGAAACAGCGGCCTCGAGCTTAGCAGCGCAACGCCATAGGCGCTGGGCTACCGTGTCAGGTGGTGATATAGCAGATACAATATATATATATATATACTGGATTCGTTGTCCGAAGCTGTAAAAGATACGAACAGCCATTGGAGACCGCAGTGTTCCTGGCGGAGACTAAAACATCGTCTGCAGCAGCGTCGGCTATTTCCGCGCCCACAGCTTACGGGCGTACAGCCAGATTCTGGCATTTAGGGGAATGTTTTAGAAATACTGTGCCCAAAATTAGGGAATGCCGTAGGCCAGGCTTGCAAAACAATGCAAAGAAAATACAAAATAATGCAATACGCGTACTTGGACTTGGGATTTTGTAGTGTACTTAGGCTTTTTAGTACCCAATGCTGATTGGGGACTTTATTTATAAGGTTCCTGTAATCAAGGTCTCACAAGAAGAAAAAGGAAAAAAATATTAGTGTTCAGTAAAAGTGCAAAGGAAGCTGTGATTTTCACAATAGTAGACGATGAGGCTCACATTTGGATTGTTTTTGTGTCCTTACTAAAAAGAAAAAAAATCAGAAAATAAAAAGAAAGGAGGTAGGTACTTCCAAAGGTTGCATCTACGCTTTCCTGGTCGCTCGTTATATTGCATATTACTGTGCGTGTAAAAAACGCGGCGTGTAATACATTCTACAGCCCCAAAAACATGGCTCGGTTTGCGTGGCGGCAGACAGGAAGACGCCAGAAGACGTCAACAATTGACTTTTTGCGTGCACGTGTTTTGTTACGCTGCTCAGGCGCCAAGTTTCAGTTTCCCAACGCAAAAGTGAGACAATTCCTCGTGAGGGCAAGGCCTAGGAGAAATATATTTTGCGCAATTTGAAAAATCACATCGGATCACCTCATCACTATCTAGCAACTCCGCATAGTCGGTAGCCACGTAACTGTGCTAAATATCTGTAGTATTATTTTATTTAACTAATAAGCCAGACAATCAGAACAGATAACCTGTTGTTGAACAGAGAACGTCTATTGTTCCCGATAATCCAGTTTTCTTAAAAATAAAAATTTCGCCTGTATCAACGTGGCTCCGTGCTTACGGTTGCCAGAGCACGAGTGCCCGGGATTTATCGAGCAGTTGTTTTATACAGTAAAAGGGGACAACGCCCCTCAGATGATCATGCCACGATATACAGAGAAGCGGGACTACGTCCCCTCAGCTTATCATGCATAGCACACGTGTGAGACGCGATGCTATACATCCTCTTTCGTTACGAGAAAGAAAAAAATAAAATAAACAGCGCAATTATTTACAGATGTGGTATAGCGATGATTCCGAGGTTACACGTTTGTAACGAAAGTAAAGCGTATAAATATTGACGCAGCGTGTTTAAGAAATCTGTTCGGAGTTCTGATCATACTGCAGTCGTCGGGGTGGTCTAGCTTGCCTCAGGGACCTCCTCAGTGCTGGTGTAGGCGGCGATCTGTCCGAAATGTCTGCAGTTGCCGTAACACTGGCTGGCGTTGGCGGCGCACTGTGGGACATCTCCGCCGCTGTCGTAACTCGGCGCTGCGTCGTCGCTGTGCAAAGCAGATGTCGAGCACTCAGGTTCCGCGTCGCTACCGTTGGGAATGGAGTCCCGCTGGAAGGCCTCCCCGGTCGGTAGTAAGTGTGTGCGATTGCGCCTCAAGGACCGCCCCTCCGGCGTGATGACATGGTACGACCTTGGATGCATCGACGGTTTCAGAACCTGCGCTTTCGGGGCCTACGTGCCCGTCTGGACTCGCACGACATCGCCTTCGTGGAGTGGTGCTAGTGGCTGCGCGGAGGTTTGAAGCTGACGGTGCTTGACAACTTGGTGGACTGGTCCACATTCGCAAGCAGGCAGCAGTGTTCGTAGTTGGTGGCCTTGGAGGATCTCTGCTGGCAACCAGCCACACTCCAGAGGGGAAGTCCTGTAAGCCAAAAATGCCAACCAGAAATCCTGTTTAGCTTCGGTCGTTTTCTTAAGGAGTCTCTTCACCACCTATACCCCCTTTTCCGATAACCCATTGGAAATTGGGAATCCCGGACATGAGCTAGTGTGTTTGAAGTCGTAAGTGCGCGAAAACGTGGCAATTTTTCTGCTCGAAAATTCGGGACCATTGTCCGAACGAACCTCCATTGGAATGCCATAGTGAGCAGATATAGCACTAGTCGCTTCAACGACTGTCCTGGCTGTAGTGTCTCGGAGCCATTCTACTACTGGGAATTTAGACAAGGCGTCATAGACGGACAGGTAGGACTTGCCGCCGTAGTGGAATATGTAGATTCCCACGCGATACCCAGGCTGGTCCGGAACGGGACGCATCATAAGTGGCTCCTTCGGCTGGTTAGACGCATATGTTTTGCAAGCAGCGCACCTCTGAGCGAACACCTCGATTTGCGAGTTCATGCCAGGCCAGAAGACGAGACGACGAGCCCTAGCTTTACATGTGTCGATTCCTAGATGACCGTCGCGAATCCTGTGCAATGTCTATCGCCCCATACTACTTTGAATTACGACCTTGCACCACTTGAATAGGACTCCTTTAATATGATATCCCTCAGGTGAAAATGGTTTGAACGGACCGTCTATTGGCTCAATCGTTATTAGGTTTTGCAGTACCACTTTCCGATTACTATCCTTGGCTGTTTCTGCTGCGAGACGCTTCCAGGTTTCGTCGCTGATGAGTGATGTTACCGTACTCACGGCGTGCACTTCTAGGTCAGCGGTGCCAACCGCTTCCGTGTCCCAATTGTTGGGTGCTCGAGACAGCATGTCCGCTAGCAGGAGCTGTTTTCCTGGAACGAATTGCAGGTCGAAGTCATATCTGAGCAATCGCATAAAGAAACGTTGTAGTCTGCATGACATGTCACCGATTGCGTTCTTAGAGATAACAATCAAAGCGCCATGGTCAGTCTCAATAACGACCTTTCAGCCGTACACAAGTGGTCGAATTTTTCGCAGCCGTATGTAATGGCCAGCGTTTCTTTTTCTATTTGCGAATAGCGTCTCTCCGCTTCAGAAAGTGTTCTCGATCCATACGCGACCGGTTTCCAAGTGCCGTTATAGTTCTGCTAGAGTGCGGCGCCGACGCCACTGCGTGATCTGTCACACGAGAGTTTTGTTTCCTTTGCTGGGTCGAACACAGACAGCAACGGTTGTCTACTTAAAATGTGGCATATCTGACGCCATTCTTCCACGTGGTTCGGCGTTCAATCAAACACCGCGTCTTTCTTGATTATGCTGTGCGAAAGCTTCGTCCTTTCTGTCAGTGTGCAATAAACTGCCGAAATAATTTACAACTCGGAGCATTCTCTGCGCGACGTGTTTGTCACGCGGCTCTGGAATTTGGAGCATAGACTGAACGAGGGAAGAGCTCGGCCTGAGGCCATCTGCAGAAATTACTTCCCCTTGAAAGTCTATTTCGTTGACTCCAACAACGCATTTGTCAGGGTTGACAAATGCGTTGTCAACTCTGGTTGTCAGGGTCAGGGTTTCTGCAGTCTTTAGCACCAAGCTCATTCGTTCGTCATGCTCTTGCCTTGATGAGCCCCAAACTAATATGTCGTCAAAATATACCTTTGTTCCTGGTACAGACTCAAAAATGCCGTTTAGGGCCTTTTGGAACACTTCCGATGCTAACGATATGCCGAAAGGCAATCGGAGAAAACGGTAGGGACCGAAAGGCGTCGCGAAAGAGCAGATTCTCGAGGACGTTTCGTCGTGAAGCGGAATCTGGTAGAAACCTGAATATTAGCTCCTGCGTCCTCTGCCTAGGCACTTCTCTCGCCTAGGCACTTCGAAGTGTACTCGTCTAATGGCCTCACTTATATTACGTGGATCCACGCACACGCGTATTTTACCGCTTTTCTTGCGCACAATGACATGAGGGCTCACCCATTCAGCAGGCTCACTCACTTTCGTGATTATGCCTTCCCGCTCCATGCGTTCCAGCTCATCTCGAAGCTGCTCTTTCAAGGCGAGTGGTACTCGACGCGCCGACTCGACGACTGGGAGCGCTCTGTGGCGCTGTACGATGTAATAGTGGCGCTGGATACTATGCCAGAAAAGTGATGGCGAAATTCATCCACAACTTCTTCTGAGCTGCTTTTCGACACGCTGTGTACTTGTCGGGATACGATACAGCCTTCAGTTGTTTGCTTTCAGCAATTTTTCGCACTCATCTCAGAAACACCCGGTATCAAATTGTTATTCAGTTGTTCTTATCGTTTGAATTCAAAACTGCATGTCGTTAACAAGTCTCTATAATTTTTAGGCTGTGCACCCGGCTGGCGTTGCTTTTTCAAGCTTGATATTGTTGTGCGCTCTCCACGTTTTATGTGTGCACTTGGTTCTATGCCGCTTTACTGAACGCGCCATGTAATTTCAAGGCGTTTTACAAATGAATATATAAAGAAACTGCAGTTTTGATCGCAGAGCCTTGTTGTCCGCCAGATGTTAGTAGTCTAAAGGCTTAAATATGTGTTTAAGCTTAACGGAGTGATTTCGACTTGTTTAGTTCAAGCGGTTCTGTATGATTAATACTAATTTCTTGTATTGGCAAAAAAATATGTTCAGCAGAAAAAGGAGTGGTACGTTGTTGCAAACTTCTCCCGGACAGCTAATCCAGTGTCTGGATGCAGCCCCTCACACAGGCCCGCAGTAACACCGGCGGTTGAGTCAAACCCTCGCGGGCATTCATTAGCGTCTTCGATATAAACACGCCAGGCATCATACCCCAGGTTGGGGGGGCAGCGTCGTATATCCGCAATGTCTCGACCCGCCGCCTTCCGGTATTCACAGTATTGACATGCAGGTATCACACCACATGACTGTGAAACTGGTACTCACTTGTGGGTTAAGAGTGATTAATGTAGCTTTAGAGTGTCCTATTAGCCAATGGTTGTGTTGACAGCATGGCTGGTTGGGAATGTAAATGAAACAGATACGTCCTTGATACTTGATCAACGACCGAACCTACCGAACATGTACCGAACACACACACACACACACACACACACACACACACACACACACACACACACACACACACACACACACAAACACACACACACACACACACACACACACACACACACACACACACACACACACACACACACACACACACACACACACACACACACACACATATATATATATATATATATATATATATATATGTATATAAAATATATTGATGTGGCTATTCTTCTATGCAGACGACAACGAAGATATGGACATTAACGGACTTCGTCTAGTGGGTCAGTGAGATACGGCGAGGACGATTAAGACGTGTCTCTGGCCTGTTTGGTATTTGAACAAGTTGTTCTGCGGTTCTTGAACGTCTCCCTGTCTACTGTCCGCGTTGTAGTGTGACACTGGTGGAGGTGCGGGGTACTGACCGCGCCTGATGCTCTGTAGTCCTTCTGGCAGTCGTTCCTCTAGCCCGGACGCGTTATCACCAGTTACGACACCCGTGCGTCGCTTTAGTCGTCGACTGCTAGGCCTTGCCCCGAACGTCTCCCCCACCACCTCTCTCCAGGAGCTCCACACATCTCGCAATGGCCGAAACCAGCCTACCGCAAGCACGTCAAAGCAGCCGGTTTTCCTGTTCCCAGCAAGTAACCGTTTTGCATCCTCTGGTTCCCGATCGTAATCGCGGAGCAGTCTTCTAAGACATTGAAGACTGGCTTGACAAATATGAACGCGTCGCACAGATTAATCAGTGGACTAAGCAGCAAAAGCTCACTCACGTTTATTTCGCCCTCGACGACAGTGGCCGTACTTGGTGAGAAAACCGCGAAGCTAGCCTAACGACTTGGAATGACTTGCTTCAGAAAATCACGGATACTTTTGCTAGGGCCGACCGACGCGACCGTGCCCAGCAGATGATGGAGCTACGGGTGCAACAACCGAATTGGGTCGGTCACAATGTTCGCCGACGACATGGCCCGCCTCTTTCGTAGAGCGGACCCAAACATGACCAAAGAAAGAAAGTTGCGCTACCTCATGCGAGGTGTAAAAGAGCTGTTGTTCGCGGGACTTGTGCAGAATCCACCAGTCACCGTCGCTGACGTTATCACAGAGGCTACGGCTATTGAGCGGGCCCTTCACCAGAGATGCAGACAGTACGATCGACTGCCCACCAGCACCAGAATGAATGCCGCCGCACTGACTGGTGAGTATCAGAACCGCTTGCAGGAATTGATAAGAGAACTCGTCAGAGAAGAAGTTCAAAAGATTCTGACACCGACAGTGGATAGACCCATAGCGTCAATCGCCGGAGTGGTGTGTGACGAAATCAGCCAGGCGTTACCGGCAGCCGGTCTTCAAGATCACCAGCGTCCCATGTCCTACGCAGCCGCTGTCCGGTGTCCGCCACCCGTTACAGCTACACCACCGTACCACCAGCCTCCGACAGTCGCTTTTTGGTCGCCGCCGCAAGAGCAGGCTTCGAGGCGCGCACCTGTTACGCAGCTACAGTCATACCACCAGCCGGCGTTCACAGCGCCTTGGTAAAAGCCGCAAAACGACACTACGGGACGGCCGCAATTTCGGAGAACCGACGCATGGCGCAGCGTCGATAGGCGCCCACTCTGTCTCCACTGCGGAGGCGCCGGCCACATTTCGCGTCATTGCTGGCGTCGAGACACATCATTTCGACGTTTTCGTCCATGGTCCTATTGTCGACGTGCGAATGACGACTCCATGCTACGCCGCGACGAAACTGCTTTTCAGGGACCTCCAATAGCGCACCCGAATGGCGAATCTGTGCCGCATGTTCAGTCCGATTTCGGCCGTCGGTCGCGCTCTCCAACCTCTCCACTTCAAATGCCTTCCCCTACTGGACGTACTTTTGCTGACCTCCGAGGACGAAAGTCGCCCAGCCCACGCCTGGGAAAGTGAAGGCGGTGACTTCTGGGGCTAACGTTGCAGGCCCACCGCAAGACAATAAAAAGCCCCCGACACTCTCGCCGCAGAACGATGTGAAGCCGATAAACCCCGACACCGAACAAATTGTGAGCGCCGACATTGATATTTTGGTGGATGGACAGCCGGTGACAGCGTTAGTCGGCACTGGTGCCGACTTCTGTATGATGAGTCAGGAACTCGTCCTCCACCTGAAGAAAGTAAAGACGCCATGGACGGGGCCCCGCATAAGGACGGCAGGCGGGCAATTACTGATGCCTATTGGAAGACGTACTGCTAGAATTAGCATCCGGGGTTCTTCTTTCATGGCCACTTTCATCGTTCTTCCTGTGTGCTGTGAAGATTTGATAATTGGAATGGATTTTCTGAAAGAATATGGCGCCGTAATTAACATTCCGGACCGCATGGTTACGTTTTATAAGAGCCGCCCTGGTTTAGTCCATTGCTTATCGCCGCAACGCAACCCCTTTCGTCTAGCAGAAGACGACGTCGTCATCCCACCTCGATCATGTACCCTTGTTTCGGTAGCATGTGACGCACCGTTTCGTTGCGAGGGAGTTTTAGACCAAATAACCACGTTGTTGCTTACTCACCGTATCTCGGTCGCACGAGGAATCGTAAATGTCACCGACGGGTGCGCTAACTTGTTACTAACCAATTTTAGCACAAAGCGACGGTACGTTCCAAAGGGCACGGCTGTGGCTTATGTTGATGGTGTTGCGGATGTTTGCGACTGCTGTTCGCTACTCGATGAAGCACCTACGCAAGACCCAGCTTCTCCACTTGACGTCAGCACTGCTTTGTCGCAGCAGGAACGAGAGCGGTTTCTCACGCTATTGTCGAAGTTCAATTACTGCTTTGCGTCGACGTCCAGCGTCGGACGGACGCCTCTAACGAAGCATGGCATAATTACAGAGGATACGGCAAGACCAATTCACCAAAATCATTATCGTGTGGCTCCCAGAGAACGTGAAGGCATAAAACAAGTGACAAAAATGTTGGAAGATGACGTGATTCAACCATCAACGAGTCCCTGGCATCTCCTGTCGTTCTAGTTAAGAAAAAAGACGGCAGCTTGCGTTTCTGTGTGGACTACCGAAAACTAAATCAAGTGACAAAGAAAGACGTGTACCCGCTTTCCCGTATAGATGATTCACTCATCAGGCTTCGTCGCGCGCGTTACTTCTCTTCAATGGACTTAAAAAACGGATATTGCCAGATCAAGGTAGATCCTAGAGACCGTGAAAAAACTGCTTTTATGACGCCAGATGGCCTATACGAATTTGAAGTCTTGCCTTTCGGCTTGAGCTCTGCCCCTGCTACATTCCAACGCCTCATGGATACTGTGCTTTCGGGTCTGAAATGGAAAACATGTTTAGTGCACCTGGACGATGTCATCGTGTTCTCCGCAACTTTTGAAAGAACACCTCGAACGGCTTGAAGCGGTTCTGCAGTACATCCGGTCCGCCGGCCTCACCCTGAAGCCGAAGAAGTGCCACTTTGGCTTCGAGGAACTACAGTTTCTCGGTCACGCCGTCAGCCACGCAGGTGTTCGCCCAGATCCTGAGAAAATTGCCGCCGTAGCACAGTTTCCCGTACCATCCGATAAAAAGGCTGTCATGCGCTTCCTGGGCCTCTGTGCCTTTTACCGGCGGTTTATTGCGGACTTTTCTCGCTTGCGTCGCCGTTAACTCGCCTGACGAGAGACGACGTTGCTTTTGTATGGGGCGACGAAGAGCAAGGTGCATTCAATGACTTGCGGGAACGTCTCCAGACACCTCCAGTGCTTGCTCACTTTGATGAGACCGCTCCTACATTGCTCCACACTGATGCCAGCAATGTTGGCTTGCGAGCAGTTCTTGAGCAGCTGCAGGAGGGCACAGGAAGAGTACTTGCCTATGCAAGCAGAACACTCTCACGCACAGAGGCCAATTACTCCACACCTGAGAATGAGATCCTCGCCGTAGTATGGGCGGTTATGAAATTTCGCTCATATTTGTATGGACACCACTTCACAGTTATCAGCGACCACCATTCACTGTGTTGGTTGACAAACCTTAAAGACCCTTCGGGACGACTGGCGCGTTGGTGCCTACGGCTGCAAGAGTTTGACATGACTGTCAAGTACAAGTCGGCGGGCATTATGAAACATCGTTTCAGCGCACAATTGAACACGGACGAGAGGACAAAAACAACACGAACGCCGGACTTCAACTGGATTTTATTCATGGAAAACAAGGCTTTATGTACACAGGGGGAGGGGGGGGCCTGCTAGTGCGCAGGACCACCCAAAAAATTTTTCCTTGGTGCAAGCAACAGTCATCAGAAGTGTCGAAACCAAAAGAAGAAAGGAATAAAAGCAAAAAGTGAAAAAGAAAGTGTAAAAACCTTTCCCTCTTTCTTTTCTTCCCCTCTAATTCACATTTTTCACTTCACTCAGTACAATCTTGCTCATCTCCCGCCCCACCTAGCTGAATCGACACACACGTTTGCCCTGAGATAATAAATTTTTTTCCAGAGTACAACAGAAGGAGCGCTGACACAGTTATCGTTTTCATTGGAGATACAAAATGCTTCAGAAATTTCCCGGTTTTTCTGATTGCTATATTTGCGCAACACACGTGTTCGTTCGAAAAACGCCTTGCATGCTGGCTTGTGCGAGCAACGGCGAATGTGGTCGGCTAAATGACCAGCGCTACTTAGTGAAGTAGCATTCCTGCGATGCTCTAGCAAGCGTTCATTCAGACAGCGCCCGGTTTGGCCAATATAGCATTTCCCACAGGCGAGGGGAATACTATACACAACACCAACGTGACATTCAACGAGGGCTTTGGTGTGCTTTATTTTGCAGGCTGGCTTCTTCTGGGATTCGTTTACTAGGCGACACATTCGTCCCAGCTTTTCCGGCGCTGAAAACACAACACGCACCCCGCACCTGTCACCAAGCTTCCTGAGGCGGTGAGAAACCTGGTGCCAATAGGGCACTACGAAAGGGCGTTGTAGCAGGCGTGTGTCTTTTTCCAGCCTGCGCTTCCCTCCAACCTTTACCTCGCGAATCTGGCTCTCTACCACCGAGGCCACGATTTCTCCGTGGAACCTAGCCTTCTCCAGACGCCTTAGCTGGGCGTCGACGCTGTCACGAACTTGATGTTCGCATGACTTCTCTAGAGCAGAGCGGATGCAGTTTTTTGCTATAGCTCTTTTTACGAGTTTGGAGTGGGCCGATTGATAATTAAGAATTTGTTTTTTTTCGACCGCGGCTTGTACTGCCAGCACACGCGCGCTCCATGAAAAATAAGACACAGGTCGAGGTACTGGATGCGACCATCTTGCGGCAGTTCGTGCCTGAACTTCATTCCAAAGGCGTTACTAGCAAAAATATCGAGAATGTTTCTTATACTATTGCCTCTATCCTGAGCATCAGTCGTACTCATTACCACGAGGTTATCGTCGACATATATAAAAAGTTTCTGCACGCCTGCGTTGTAAAGGGACGCTTGAGCGCGCTTGTCAATACTTGCTAAGAAAATATCGCTTAAAATTGGTGCTAGGCAAGAGCCGATGCACACTCCTTCTTTTTGGATAAAACAGCTGTCATTAAAAGTGATAATGGTGGGTGAGAGATAAAAGGATATTAGCTCTAAAGAATTGTCGGTTGATAACCCAGTAATGTTTTGGAAGGCCACTGGTACCGTGTCTTCAATGTGATTTCTAACCGCGCGGAAAAGCTCAGGATGAGGCAATGAGTAGAACAAGTCTTCTACATCGATAGAGAAAGCGAACCTCTTTTGACACGAGGTTTCGCAGACAGCAAAATATGCGATAACCTCTGAAGAATTTTTTACCAGAAAAGGGTCTTCTAACGGAATGGCACTAAGATGCTTCTGCAGATACCTTGACAAGATGCGCTGCCAGGAGCCCTTCTCAGTGACAATAGCCCTGAACGGAACAGATTCTTTATGGGTCTTTACAGTAAAGAAAACACTCAAAGACACAATGTCAGCACCGTTGACGCTCTTTCTTAATTTTTCTAGGTTGAGCTCTTCAAATAAAGCAATAGCCTTTTTCTTCACCTTAGCTAATGACACATTCACTGGGACAAAGCTTTTTGCGATAGCCTCATTTGCCTTTTGTAGGAACAGAACTTTTGGCATCACAACAAAGCCGCCCTCTTTGTCCCCAACTAATAGGGCAAGGTCTTTCTCGTCTCGTCCGTGTTCAATTGCGCGTTGGAACGATGTTTCACAATGCTAATCACAACCAACTAGCCCAGCTGTCCATACTTAACAAGTCGGGAAACGCCATACGGATGCCGACTGCCTGTCTCGATGGCCGATAGTCATCTGCTGCACCCGAAGAACTCTCGGCATTTCTTTGTGTTCTGGACACATCCACCATCGCTCAACAAGAACGGGACGACCCTGAGTTGCTTCAACTCATCAATTACTTAGAGGGCCGATCTGCGAAACTGCCTAGAGTTTTCGCAAGAGGCCTGTTGTCGTTTTGTTTGCGGGCCAAAGTCCTCTACAAAAGAAACTTTTCTTCGACCGGGTCCCCCTATCTGCTCGTCATTCCTGCAGCTCTTCGTACGGAAGTACTTGAAGCCTGTCACAACGAAGTGACTTCTGGTCACTTAGGCTATACGAGAACGCTGGCCAGAGCGCAGCAGAGATACTACTGGCCGAGACTTAATACCACCGTGAAACACCACGTCCGCACTTGCCTCGACTGCCAGAGGCGCAAGTCGCCTCCGTCGAAACCAGCCGGCCTCCTGCAACCCGTCCAGGTTCCTCGAAGACCATTTGACCAAATCGGAATGGATATATTGGGTCCGCTTCCTACTTTTACTGCAGGGAATAGCTTTGTTATCGTAGCAACCGACTATCTCACACGTTACGCTGAAACAAAGGCAATCCACAGAAGCACAGCGGCCGAGGTGGCGCGCTTTTTCATTGAGCACATTGTGTTGCGACACGGCGCACCAACCATCGTAATAACAGACCGAGGAACCGCATTCACGGGTGCACTTTTGGATCACGTCTTGCTGCTAAGTGGAACGGCGCATCGGAAATCAACCGCCTACCATCTACAAACCAACGGATTAACAGAACGCCTAAACAAGACAATTGAAGACATGCTCTCCATGTACGTGGATGTTGAACATAAAAAATTGGGACGACATCCTACCGTATATCACCTTTGCATATAACACGGCGAAATAACAGACGAACCGCATGGCTCCGTTCACCCTTGCTCATGGGCGGGATGTACAAACGATGTTGGATGCGATGCTTCCACATGACTTTGACGACACTGATACGGACGCCGCTGTGTTTACGCAACGTGCAGAAGAGGCTCGGCAACTCGCGCGCTTGCGGATCTGCCAGCAGCAAGACTACGACGCAGGGAGCTATGATCTTCACCGTCGAATAGTAATCTATGACGTCGGCGACAGAGTGTGGATTTGGACACCCATACGGAAACGAAGCCTCTCCGAGAAGCTGTTAAGGCGATACTTCGGACCATATCGTG
Organism: Dermacentor variabilis; assembly: GCF_050947875.1. Lineage (NCBI taxonomy): Eukaryota > Metazoa > Arthropoda > Arachnida > Ixodida > Ixodidae > Dermacentor > Dermacentor variabilis. Next base: position 66,692,803 of record NC_134574.1, read on the forward strand.
TATTGCGCCGATTCAGTGACGTCACGCACGAGGTCGTACCCGACAGTCCTAATTGTACGCGGCGCCGCACGCCCCGTCCTGAACTTGTACACGTTGTCCGCATGAAGCCGTATGTGAGCGAATAACTATGCGACAGACCCTTACTTCCGCAAGTGACACTTCTGGTCTAGGATCGGGGCGATGCTCTCTTAGGGAGGAACCAATGATGCGTCTATTGTTCTTTGCAGACGACAACGCAGATGGGGACATTAACGGACTTCATCTAGTGGGTCAGCGAGATTCGGCGAAGACGAAGAAGACGTGTCTCTGGCCTGTTTTGTATTTGAGGAAGTTGTCCTGCGGTTCTTGAACGTCTCCTTGTCTACCGTCCGCGTTATACTGCGACAATATATATCCATATATCTATATCTATCTATCTATCTATATATATATATATATATATATATATATATATATATATATATATATATATATATATATATATATATATATATATATATATATATATATATATATATATATATATATATATGTATATTGTTACAAGCACGGGGAAAAGGGGTTTATTGAGGCGTGCGAGAGCAGGAACGGCAGGCTACGAACAACAGGAATGGCCGCTGCACAGTCTTCGTTCTCCTCTTTTTTCCTCTTCTTGATCCACGCGTCCCTTTTACGCGCTTGGACGTAACATATACCTCTCCTCGCAGACAAAGCCCACTGGGCGAGTCAACAAGCTTGTCGTGGCGTGCATGATTTCAACCGTGCTACATGCGCGACTTGTGTCCTAGCAGAACGTCTACCATTGTTCGTGAGGCGCGCGAGAGTATAGTTCACTTCGCTGACTTTGTCGATGACAACAAACGGTCCATCGTAGTTTGCCAGCAGCTTTTGGCACAAACCGCGCTTCCTTGTAGGAGTCCAAAGCCAAACGAGATCACCAGGGTGATATGCAACAGGCCGATGTCGTGCGTCGTAGCGGGCTTTGGAGTTTTCTTGTGATGCCAAAGTCCGCAGACGCGCAAGTCTCCGAGCCTCTTCAGCAAGGCATAGCGTATCGGCGACCGTAGGATTGTCGTGGTGGTAAAAAGGGAGGACAGTGTCGAGAGTATACCGGGGCGGCCGAGCATATAGAAGGAAGAAGGGGCTGTAGCCGGTTGTCTCGTGCTTGGCGGTGTTGTAGGCGTAAGTAATAAACGGTAGAACTTCATCCCAATTCTTGTGATCGGACGCAACATACATGGAAAGCATATTTGTGATTGTCCGATTAGTGCGCTCAGTGAGGCCGTTCGTTTGCGGATGATACGGCGTCGAGTGCCTGAGGTGCGAGTTACATAAACGCACAAGCTCTTCCACGATATCCGCCGTGAATTGACGTCCCCGGTCGCTTATAATAACACCAGGCGGTCCATGTCGCAGAACAATAGCGTGAAGTAAGAAGAGCGATACTTCGGTGGCGGTGGCTGATGGTATAGCCGCTGTCTCGCAATAGCGCGTGAAATAGTCGGCGCAGACAATTATCCAGCGGTTCCCCTTAGACGACTTTGGAAAAGGGCCTAACAGATCAATTCCAACTTGCCGAAAGGGTGAGCTGGGAGGTGGCACAGGTTGAAGCAGACCAGATGGGGCAGTGGTTGGGCGTTTCCGACGTTGGCACTGTATGCAGCTGGCGACATACAACTCAACCGAATGTCGCATCCGGGGCCAGTAAAAGCGTTCTTGAATGCGATAAAGGGTGCGCACAGTGCCTAAGTGACCGGAGGTAGGGTCATCGTGCATAGCCTGAAGGATTGCTGGCCGGAGACGCTCCGGCACCACTAGAAGGAAGCGTGCACCCGTGCTTGAGTAGTTCCTTTTGTACAGGAGCCCGTCACGTAGACAGTAGCTGCTTGTTGCACTTGAATGGGCAGAAGTGAAGAGTGGCTCCAATTTGGTGTCTGTCCGTTGTTCTGCTTTGAACACATCGATTTCTGGAAACGCGGATGTCACAGAAGCGACGAGATGATCAAAATCGTCCGCGTCGCAGTCCGTCGTAGTAAGCGGCATACGGGAAAGGCAGTCTGCGTCAGCATGTTTTCGGCCACTCTTGTAGGCAACAGTGAAGTTATATTCCTGCAACCTCAAAGCCCAGCGCGCAAGGCGACCACAAGGGTCGCGAAGATTCACGAGCCAGCACAGGGAATGGTGGTCTGTGACGACTAGGAATGGGCGTCCGTACAAGTACGAGCGAAATCGCTGAACTGCAAAGATTACAGCGAGGCATTCTTGCTCTGTCACCGTGTAATTTCGTTCAGGTTTGCTTAATGAGCGGCTTGCATAAGCAATCACGTGCTGACGGTCGTCATAACGTTGGACCAAGACGGCACCCAAACCGACGCCACTAGCATCTGTGTGGATTTCTGTCGGCGCAGTAGGATTGAAGTGGCGAAGGATAGGTCGGGAGGTCAGCAGGAACTTGAGCTGACGAAATGCAGACTCGCACTCGGGTGTCCACTCAAACCGTGCGTCTTTATGTAGCAGATTTGTCAGAGGATAAGCGACGTCAGCAAAACCAGGAATAAATCGGCGAAAGTAAGAGCAAAGACCCAGAAAACTACGAAGTTGCTTCACTGACTGCGGCGCACTGAATGCCTCAACAGCTGCCGTCTTGAGGGGATCAGGCCGGATACCGTCTTTGTCAACAAGATGACCCAGCACAAGGGTTTGACGGTCACCAAATTTACATTTCTTGGAGTTCAGGACCAGGCCGGCGTTTTTGATGCAGTCGAGGACAATATCCAGGCGCGTATTGTGCTCATTGAATGTGCGCCCGAATATAACAACGTCGTCAAGATAGCACATACAGATGTTCCATTTTAACCCACGCAGAATGGTGTCCATGAACCTTTCAAAGGTTGCTGGAGCGTTGCACAACCCAAATGGCATCACATTGAATTCGAATAATCCATCCGGGGTTATGAAGGCTGTTTTCTCTCTGTCTGTCGGGTGTATCGGGATTTGCCAATATCCTGAGCGCAGGTCCACTGAAGAAAAATAAGAGGCCGAATGAAGACAATCAATTGCATCATCAATCCGGGGCAGCGGGTAGACATCCTTCTTAGTCACGGCGTTTAATCTTCGATAATCGACGCAAAATCTCCAGTTACCATCTTTCTTTCTGACGAGTATGACCGGAGCTGCCCAAGGACTCGAGGACTCTTGTATTATTCCATTTTTCATCATGTCACTCACTTGTTCCCCGATTATCTTGCGCTCGTTAGGCGACACGCGATAAGGCTTTTGCCTGATCGGGCGCGCAGATCCCGTATCGATAGTATGGCGCGTTCGTGACTCGGGAATCGCGAACGCTTTGTCCGGCTGCGCAAAGTCAAACACTGACAGATGCTTAGAAAGCGTATCCACCAAGGTATGGCGCTCCCTTGTGCTGAGCGACTTGTTTATCATCGACAGAAGCTTTTTGTCTGAGACTTGGCGAGCGTCAGCAGGTTCACACGGCGAGTCTGTTAGTACGGCTACGGACGAAGACGTGTATTCTGTAAAGTAGGCGAGTTTCAAGCCGTCTGGAAGCAGGACGGGTTCTGCCGAGCAGTTGGCCGTCCACAAGCCAGCACGCCCGTTGTCGATGGATACCACACAATGAGGGACAAAAACGTTCTTCTTCACACAATTTAGATGCAGTGGTTCTACGGAGGCATCGAAACTGCCTGGAACTTCACCGCGACATACAACCGGCACGCACACCGAGGTGGACGCAGGCACAACAGTATCTGCAGACACACAAAGTTCACCTTGACTGCAAGTCTCCACTAAGAGCCCGGACGAAACATGGTCATCGACGCAAACTTCCCCCGTGCGACAATCAACGGTCGCACCACACTGCCGCAAAAAGTCGATGCCCAAAATCACTTCGTGCGTCGATCGGGGAATAACTACAAACTCCGTCGCGAAAACTCCACCAGCCAGGGACACTTCAGCAGTGCACACACAAACAGGGCGCAACGACTCGCCGCTCACTCCACAAAATGTTGCAGCCTGGTCCCACGGAAATACAACTTTGCGCCCCAACCGACCTTTAAAACCGAGACTCATTACGGATACAGTTGCCCCGGTATCCACTAAAGCCATTGTAGGAACACCATCAACAAGTACATGCACTTTGTTCTTAATCATAGCAACTGCAGGGGGCATTTCTGTCGATAGCACGTGTCGAGCGACCTCACCCCCATCGGCCGCGCTAGCTAGTTTTCCGGTTGTGAAGGCGAGGCTGAGCGGCGCACTGGCGATGGAGATTGACGTAAACGGGGTGCACGAGAAGTTGGCGGTGGCGTCAAACTCCTGTCAGATGCCGGCGAGCGGCTCCGGAAGCTTCTCTGCCAGTAATCGTTGCCAGGAGGGACGCCAGCTGACCAAGAGGTGGAGCATGGCTGTTGAGTTGTCCTCGTAGGAGGTGTGGTCCTTGTTGAAGACCCCGATCGACGATTCCACGTTGTTGGGCGACGATTGCAAAATCTCGCTATGTGGCCCGCGACACCGCATTGGAAACACGCAGGCAGATGCCTCAAATTTCGATGTTCTTGCACGTAGTCACGCATGTTGCTGTCGACTGCATAGCCAGCAGGTGGGTCCCATTCATCATGGCTAGGCATCGGCCGCCCGGAGGCGTGCGTGCGGCGAGGGCGTTGGTCGTAGTCATGATCTTGATAGCTTCGGGTCCCTCTCGTTTGTGGGGTAGACCTATACTCGACGGTCGCTGAGTGAACCGTGGGTTGCCATGCGGTCGAAACGGCCGTGTTTCGAATCTCGTGTGGTAAGTACGCACCAGCGATGCCGGGTGTGCAACGGTACATCTCTTCCCGATGGAGCAACTCTTCGCGAACAATCTGCCGTATTGTTGATGGAAGGTCAACACACGAACTCGGGTCTACACTTGCCACCGTTGTGACATTAGCCAGGCGACCAAACTTCGGTATTATCCGTCGCATCTTCAGCGTCTCAAAGGTCCTGCAGTGGCGAATGACGTCAGACACGGAATCCAAGCTTTCTTTACCGATCAAAAAATTGTAGACGTCTTCGGCTATCCCTTTCAACAAATGTCCAACTTTGTCCTCTTCAGACATTTGAGAGTTCACTATTTTGCACAGTTTCAGCACTTCTTCGATATAAGTCGTACAGGTCTCGCCGGGAATCTGAGCTCTTTGCGAAAGCGTCTGTTCGGCGCGTTTCTTTTTTGCGCTAGAGTCTCCAAAACACGCTCTGAGCTCCTCTACGAAAAACTCCCATGAAGTGAGCGTGTCTTCGTGATTCTCATACCAGACGAGTGCTGTGTCGGTAAGGGAAAACACAACATTTGACAACTGTGCGGTCGAGTTCCAACCGTTAGATCGGCTCACCCTTCGGTAGTTTGTGAGCCACTCGTCGACATCTTCTCCGGCTTTTCCTCCGAAAGTGAGTGGCACCCGGTAGTATTGCCAGGGAAGGCCAGGTGCTGGCCTTGAAGCCGCGTCAGAACCTTCGGGAATCTGGCAGGCGTATTCAGTCATGTCAGGTGATGGTGGCGGAAGTCCGGCAAGTCGACGGCTTCGGCGAAGTTGTAGCAGCGTAGGCTCCGTGGTTACGAGGTGTACCCCGCACCGTCCACCAATTTGTTACAAGCACGGGGAAAAGGGGTTTATTGAGGCGTGCGAGAGCAGGAACGGCAGGCTACGAACAACAGGAATGGCCGCTGCACAGTCTTCGTTCTCCTCTTTTTTCCTCTTCTTGATCCACGCGTCCCTTTTACGCGCTTGGACGTAACAATATATATATATATATATACTGGTCAATAAACCCACATATGCTACCCGAAGGCATCATTGCAGCTGGATTCGAGACCCTCGTTGACCAGTTGCCTTCACCCAAAAAAAAAGATCTCGTTCTCGTGACGCCTGCGCCAAAAAGGACGTTCCACGTCCGCCGCCAAGGTCTGTGAGTGGTGGCGCTGGCTAACATTTCCAGGGTTCCACTAGGACAAATAAATACCCAAGAAAGTGGATGGGAAAACGGCGCCGCGGTAGCTCAATTGGTAGAGCATCGCACGCAAAATGCGAAGGTTGTGGGTTCGGTTCCCACTTGCGGCATGTTGTTTTTTCATCCGCTTTAATTAGCATTAATTTATCGTTTCTTTGTTTCATTTATTAAGCCCAAGTAATTTCCCTATGTTGTCCTTGGTGTGATTGTTTGTTGGCTTCTTATCATATATATATATATATATATATATATATATATATATATATATATATATATATATATATATATACATACACACATTCCGTGATGCTATACGAAGATAGGCTGAGTTCTCGCGCATTTTAAGTATACTGCCATATGGTGAACGGGCGGCGGGGGGTCCTTAAGCTGAATCAAAGTAGAGTTTCGCTTTACGCACCCTTTTCCTGGCTACTCTGTAACTTTGAGAGAAATAAACATCATTACAAGAAAGACCTGCACAAAACATTATTCGATATTCCAATACACGATTACAATGGACAGGGAAGAAAAGGAGAGATCAGGGATAGAAGCTTTTATTTAAAGCGGCACCAACTCCTTCTTAGTTTTCAAAACAGACGATATAGCAGAAGAAGTTGAACATTTATTTACCGTTCTAGTACGTAAAGCGAGCCAGGAAACATACCAATTTTTCTCGGGCTTTCCTTCGTGGCTGGGAGCCTTACGCAGCAGTATCGCCGGTTGCAATTGTTATTTTTAGCACCTCCATAATTTGGACGCCTGTACATGAAGTGCATGCCATTGCACTGTCGCAAGACGTATCCGAAAAAAAAAAGGCGGTAAAGCGAATTAACAAACCGAAAGGGCCCCAACCTTGTCCCACACGAAGTGCAGTGCGCGTGAAGTAATAGGCGTCGAGCCGGACGAGCCGCAGAGCCACCTTCCCAGTACTGTCGCATCGCTACGGCAGATGGCGCCAGAGTAGCCGCAAACTCGACTGTACGGAGCCTTATATGCCTACGTGTAAGAAAGAGTGCTTGATAGTACTCACTCATTGCAGAGGACGAAATCGCACGTTGTGTATACTCTGGTATGGCCTGTTCAGATTTGTGTCGCGACTCTTCTGGGTGGCTAGAACCTATCGAGGCTATGCCTATGAGCTATTTCATTAACCTCAATTTCATTTGAACAGCGTTATGCAGCAAGAGCCTAACGAATACTATCTTCTATTGAGTTCTCATTTTAGCTATTTTCGTGATGTTCTTGTCGCATTCGGCTATTTGTAGCAAATCGATGAAAGTGCCTCCGGGGGCGCAGAGAGGTATATGCGTGCTAGCGAAGCTGCATGCCTTCGTAAACTAACATTGAAGCTCATAAAGAGCGGCACGGGTTGTTATTCGCTCCGAGATCGTAGAGTGGCTCCCTCTCGCGGGTGACGTGAGAGGCGCCCCCAGCCAATGAGCACTTCAGCAGCAGACGAAATGGACATGTCCACTAGGTGGATACTTAGAGAATGCACCCCCTGCTATCGTGCTTCGATTCAAAAGTTGCGTAGACTCTTATATACTCGCCCGGCGCGATGTTTTATGACTGAGTCACGAGATTTTGTTCCTGCCCGCGAGGGCTGTGGTTAATGATAATAGTTTTATAGAGAAGTGAGATTCTGAGATTTTGCATGCCTAAACCACCATATAATTATGAGGAACACCGTAATGGTGGACTTCGGATTCATTTCGTCCACTTGTGATTCTTTATGTGCACTTAATTTTAAGTATATGCGAGCGACCTCGAGCTTCGCAGCGCAACGCCTTAGCCGCGGGGCTACCACACAAGGTGGTGATACAGCGGATACTATAATTATACAGCGTTCGTTGTTTTTCATATGCTGTCATTTATAGAACTAAAGCAAGCAAAATATATAGACAGTGTTTGGAGAGCGCCGTGCTACGTGAGGCACAGTGAGAGCGCGAGAACCCGCATGAAAATGAAAGGTATATAATGTGAGCGTAGCGGATGACGAGGGCGGGTCCGTCTACTGGTGTCACCGGATTGATGGATGGATGTTATGAGCAGCCACTTTGGAACGGGGCGATGGGTTGCGCCACCAAGCTCTTCCTATTATACTGCCTTGTGTCCCACCTACACTCTTAAGCAAATAGATACTCTTTGGGGTGTATATTTGCCACACAACGATAATCGTCATCTGTCTTGCTTGCGTTTCCTTCCTTGAAAATGCTGCGCTCGCTACTCTTCTGTCGAGAATACTCTGTCATGCTGATAACGGGCATGACATTCGTGACTTGGAAGTACCGTAGTCACTGCGTTAAAGAAACGAAATACGGACAAGACAAATGACGATTATTGGCAAAAGTGGCAAAAGAGAGAGAGAGAGAGAGAGGGCTCTTTATTAGAAAAACAGAGAATTTTGCCGGTGCGTATATAACCGCTGGCATGCTACTCTGTATAGGGATGGGGAATGGGATTAAAAGATTCCAGAAAACAGTGGGAGAAAAAAAGGATAAAAATAAATATGAAATGGCCGAGTGGACCTGATACTAATATTTACAGGTGACATGGCGGGTAAATTTAGGCTTTTGTATAGGAAGGATGCAATTTTTAAAGCTTTCCTATTTGACCAATTTCTGTCAGGTATTTGAACAATAAATCCAAAACCCGTCGCTGTTTTGAAGGGCCGGGCATTGGACCTACGATGCTCGGTAACGTTAAGGGTTCGTGGCAAATCATGTTTATTTGGTGCTCAAAAAATTGTCGCTCGTCGCGGTACGCGGGGCATTCTAGTAATATGTGCTCAATTGTCTCTAAGTTGCGACAGTTATCACAGCATGGGTTAGTGGTAAGTCCTATGCGGTACAGATAATTGTTCGTGTATGCCACGTTCAGTGGCAAAATTGGCAAAAGGGTGTATGTAACTTTGCTTAAGAGTGTAGGTTAAAAAAGAAAAACAAGCACTATGAACTCCCAAAACAAAATTTTCTGACCCCATACGTCGTCGTTTTTTGTCGTTTCCCTACTTTTCTTCCACCTATCTTCCAATCGCCTCTTACACCGGAGCGCCGTTTTCAGCGCCGCCATCGGTCGCGCATGAGACTATTAGGTAACAACCATGGGGCTACTTGAAATTACGGTGCAGCGCTTAGCGTGTTGCTCACATGACTTCCTATCGCTGCTCCACAGCGTAAGACAAAGAGGCCCATAGTTGTGCGGGTCAGTCTAAGAGCGTGGAGCAGGGTGCCACCAAGAACTCCGCCGCGCCTGCACTGTTCATGGGAAGGAAGAAGGCGTCGTCTGCAGCCGCGCTGAACAATGCTCCCACAGGGGCTGCAGAAGACAGTGCTAACCGTTCTCTTCCTCATAAAGAACCACTTCTCTCTTTCGGCCATTTAAGCTTCCATTGCTTGCTGGCTCGCAGCCAGATGCGGGCATTTATGAGAAAGTTTTACAAATACTGCACACAAAATTAGTGGAAGCTGTCATCCACGCTTACAAAAGATTGCAAAGAAAATACAAAATAATGCAAAACGCGTACAAATGTGTTTGGGCTTTGGAGTACGCAACGCTGATTGGAGAATTTATTTCTAAAGTACCTGTAACAAATTTCTCACAAAAAAAGTTAAAAAAGAAGTATGGCAAGGTAGTCGAACACGGCTGTGGACGACACGAAGTACGCCGACCGGAAGACGCAACAACGTAGGCCTAGCCAGTCGCACCAGGAACAGCGTCTAGCCCGAGCCCCACTTCAGTAGCGCTGGCGATCCGGCTGCGGAGCTCTGCAGGGCGCACTTCTTTTTCCTTACAACTTCCCTCCTCGCTGAAGACGGAGCCGCATTGGAGGCCTAAGGTGTTGTGAGGACGCAGGGCTCGTGATACGGCTTGAGCCGACCTACGTGCACAGTTTCGCGGCCTCGGCGACGCAGGTCCGTAGGGGGCGTCAGAGGTTCGATGACGTAGTTAATCGACGGTAATCCACGCAAAAGGAGATCGAGCCATCCTTCTTTTTAGCTAAAACTGGCGATGCCCATGGGCTGTCGGATTGTTCAATGTCACCACGCTTTAGCATGTCAGCTAGTTGCTCACCAATGACGCTTCGTTCTGTCGACCATACGCGGTATGGTCGCTGCCGTAGCGGTGAGTGAGAACCGGTGTCAATCCGATGACATACAGTCGTCGTTCGGCCCAGAGAAGTGTTATGGCTGTCAAAACAGTGCGAAATTTCTCGAGGAGATGGAGAAGGTCTTGGAGTTGCTTGGGGTTTAAGGTGTTGTCGATGACGTGGCTGAAAACACCTTCAGGCGATGTGGCAGTTACGGGACTACAGTAGAGGGTGTTGACCTCTGACGATCCAATAGGAAGTTCCAACGTGGTAATGGTGTCGTAAAGCTCACAGTGCTGGGAGATTCACTGCAAAACAGCGTATTCTGGAATGAGAAGTGGTTTTATACAGGTATAGGTGAGTCGTACCAGCTGGAATGCGAAGCAGCACAGTTGGGAGTGGTGAGAGGTGGCGATGAACGAAAGCAGCGGAAGGTGTGAAGAGTACGGTAGAGTTGGAGGCAACAAAACAGTATACAGGTGCCAGAACGGACGCGTGCGGAGGTATTTGGGTGTCGTCAGTGAAGGACAACTTGGTGCAGGCAAGCGAAACATCATCAGATACGGCATCGCCAAGCGAGGAGAAGGTGCCTTCTGCACGGGAGCAATCAATGACGGTTTGGTGATGCGAGAGAAAATCTCAACCTAAAGTAATATCGTGGGAACAGTGGTGAATAACGACGAACTCGGCTGTGTAGAACACTCCTTGAATTTCAAGTCTGGCGGTGCACGCAGCCACCGGCTGGACGTTCTGTGCTGTGGGCGTGCGGAGTAATGGACCGAAGAAAGGCGTCGTGACTTTTCGTATTGAGCGGCATAGTTATTCGGCAATCACAGACATGGCGGCACCTATGTCAATGAGGGCAAGCAGAGCGACACCTTCAACAGCGACATCAATAACGTTGGGCAGCGAAAGAATAGGGCTTAAGCGTTGCGGCGATGACGCAGTTTTTCCCTCGGTAACTGCACCACTTAGTTTTCCGTGTCAGCGGTAGAGGGACGTCGACGCATCGGGGAGAGGGAGTGACGACGAAGAGAAAGAGAACGGCTGTCAGAAACTGGACGAAGGCTTTAGCGGGTAAGGGTAAATCACAGTCTTGAGCGTAAGCGAACGGACGGTCGTGCGCGGCTGTGCGTGGGTCGTCACGTGGGTGAAGTGGACGGCGGCGGCACAGGCGTGCAACGTGTCCGGGAATATCGCACGAATAGCAAATGGGCCGATTGTCCGCTGTGCGCGTGGGATTAATTACTCGATGGACAGGGGCTCGTGGCGGCGTGGAGGTGAAAACAGGGCTAGGCATCGGAGGCGGAGCCCGGAAGGTCGGTGGTCGTGGTCATGCGACGGCGTTAGCGTAAGTCAATGGGGTGGTGAGTTAAGGCGCCCGTTTCTGAGGAAGGACCTCGGACGCTTGTCCTTCTGTAACGAACTTGACTCCGGCCAGTTGGAGATGAGGGAGAGCTGGCGAGCAACTTCTTCCCGGACGAAAGCCTTGATCTGCGAGAGGAGGGTGGAATCTTGAAAAGGAGAGGTCAAGCCTGACAACGATTCCTGATGGGGAACAGGACGGCGGGTGAGGAGGCGTTGACGGCGGAGCTCCTCATAGCTTTGGACAGTTCAATAACTTGGGCAACACTAGAGGGGCTCTTTGAAATTAGCATCTGAAACGCGTCCTCGTCGATACACTTCATTATATGCTTGATTTTATTGCCCTCAGTCATGGATGCATTGACGTGTTTACAGAGATCGATAATATTGTCACGCACTAAGGCAAGAATAAGCAGCAGTATCAGCAGCCAGACACGAAAACGTCAGACACAAGAAGGACGGTTTTCCAGCTGGCGCAAGATCCTTGACTTCGTCGTCTTCAATCGCCGTTCTTGCTGGGCACGCAACGCTGGCTCAAAACACCAGGTGACATTATTCCCGACTCGATGCTCAAACACAATATGTACATGGAAACTACACAAATTAGGTAAGACAAAAAAAAGTGGAGGGGGGGGGGAAACGCGCTAGCACACATACAAAAATGCACACGGAAAAATGTGTTCTGTGGTCGGGAACAAAAAAAAACGCTTCGTATTTCTTTGGAGGAAGACGCGACGACAGCAAAAAAAAAAAAAAGAAAAGAAGGTTGTTTCGTTTGTACACTTCACCGTGTAAAATACGGCTTGAGGCGGACCACATGTACAGTCTCTGCGCGTGGTAAACAGCGCTTGGGCGATGGCAGGTCTCCATATGCAATCACTTCACAGTTCACGTTGCTTACACGCCTTAGTACTGTGTATGCTCCGACGTACTTGCTGAGGAGTTTCTCGCTGAGGCCTCGCCGTCTAATGGGTGTCCAAACCCAAACTTGGTCACCAGGCTCATAGGTCACTTGTCGATGGTGGAGATTGTACCTTATTGTATCGGTATACTGCTGCTGTCTTATGTGCACGCGGGCCAGTTGACGCGCCTCCTCGGCGCGCTGAATGTACTCCTCAACGTCAGGAGCTAACTGGTCGAGCTGGTCGGTATCTTCATATGGAATCATGGCGTCTAGCATAGTTTGGACATCTCGACCATAAACGAGGCGGAATGGCGAGAAGCGTGTAGTTTCCTGCGTGGCAGTGTTGCACGCAAACGTTACGTACGGTAGGATTTCGTCCCACGTTTTGTGCTGCACATCCACCTACATAGCGATCATGTCTGCCAGTGTTTCGTTTAGTCTTTCTGTCAAGCCGTTAGTCTGAGGGTGGTATGCAGTGGCCTTTCGATGACTCTTGTAACTCAGCTTGAAGATGTCATCCAGAAGCTTTGCCGCAAATGCCATCCCTCGGTCAGTGATGATGTATGACGGTGCGCCATGCCGAAGCACAATGTGATGCATAAAAAACTGGGCAACTTCAGATGCTGTCCCGCGTGGTAGTGCCTTCGTCTCAGCGTAACGCGTCAAGTAGTCAGTTGCGACAATGATCCACTTATTGCCGGAGGAAGACAAGGGAAATGGTCCAAGAAGGTTCATTCCAACTTGATCAAACGGCGTACGCCGAGGGTCGATGGGTTGTAGAAGGCCTGCAGGCTTGACGGGTGGTGACTTGCGGCGCTGGCAATCACGACATCCTTTCACGTAGTGTTTGACGCAAGCAGTCAGTCTAGGCCAGTAGTACAGTTGCCGTACCCTGTCCAGAGTCCTTGAGTAGCCCAAGTGACCAGATGTGGGCTCGTCGTGGCAGGCTAATAGGATGTCGTCGCGAAGGGCTTGAGGAACTACTAGCAGAAGTGGTTTGTCGCCGGCACCTGTGTTTCTTTTGTATAAGATGCCCCCTCGTAGGCAAAATTACGACAACCGTCGCGAAAGTGGGCGAGGAATGGACGCGATGCTGCCTTCTAAGTGATCGATGACGGGTCTTAACTCTGCGTCCGATCGCTGTTTAGCGAGCAGATCCGGCCCGCTGAGGGCTCCCAGAAAGGCGCTGTCGTCTTCCTCGTCAGGATTATGAGATTTAACAGGTGCCCGTGATAACGTGTCAGCATCTTCATGTTTCCTGCCTGACTTGTACACGATGGTGATGTTAAATTCCTGGAGTCGCAAACTCCAACGTGCGAATCGTCCAGAAGGGTCTCAGAGGTTGGTCAACCAGCACAAAGCGTGATGGTCGGTCACAACTTTAAATGGCCGCCCGTAGAGATAGGGCCTAAACTTTATGGTAGCCCAAATAACCGCGAGACACTCCTTCTCTGTGGTGGAATAATTGGACTCTGCGCGTGACAGAGTGAGGCTCGCATAGGCGATAACTCGTTCAGTCCCGCCTTGTCGTTGCTCCAGGATAGCTCCAAGACCGATATTGCTGGCGTCAGTACGTACTTCTGTGTCAGCATCCTCATCAAAATGACCGAGTATGGGAGAAGAAGACAAGCGACGTTGTAGCTCCCCAAAGGCGGTCTGTTGTTCATCAGTCCAGAGGAATGGCGTGTCGTCACGCGTAAGGCGAAATAGCGGACCTGCAATCTTCAAAAAAATTTTCAATGAAGCGTCGATAATATGCACACAAGGCCAAAAATCGTCGCACACTTTTCTTATCGGTTGGAGAGGGAAAAGCTGCTACGGCAGCAGTCTTCTTGGGATCGGGCCGAACACCTGCCGCGCTTACGACGTGACCAAGGAACTTCAGTTCCTCGTAACCGAAATGGCATTTCTCTGGCTTGAGTGCCAGGTTAGCCGATTGAATGGCTTCGAGTACATTCCGAAGGCTTCGAAGGTGCTCGTCAAAAGTTTCCGAAAAGACAACGACAAAAGCTGCCTCGTCTATCATCGAGATAGACGAGGCAGCTTTTTCATTTGAGGTCAGCGAGAACGGTATCCATCATTCGCTGGAATGTGGCTGGAACGGAACAGAGGCCGAAAGCGAGTACTCTAAATTCGTAAAGGCCGTCCGGAGTTACGAAAGCAGTTTTCTCGCGGTCACGCTCATCTACTTCAATTTGCCAGTAGTCACTTTTCAGATCGATAGAGGAGAAATACTTCGCGTGCCTCAGCCTGTCCAGAGAATCGTCGACACGAGGCAACGGGTACACGTCTTTCTTTGTGACGTTGTTTAGCTTCCGGTAGTCTGCACAAAATCGAAGCGTGCCATTTTTCTTTTTAACAAGAAGGACTGGCGATGACCAGGGACTGCATGAAGGCTGGATTACGCCGTCTTGAAGCATTTCCTTCACCTGCGTTTGAATAGCATGTCCTTCGGTCGGGGAAACACGATAAGGCTGTTGCCGTATGGGGGGCACGTCGTCATAGGTGATGATACGGTGTTTCGTAATCGATGTTTGACGTACCTTCGACGACCGTGCAAAGCAAGAGTGGAACTCAAGCAACAGCTCGCGCAGGGGTTGTCTGTTCTCTTCAGGAAGCGTTAGACTAATGTCGACGTTGCGTAGAGGTGCTTCAGCAGTGCCGATTGCCTCGGAAAGAAAACACTCAGTGACATCGGCGATCGGGTCGGCGTAGGCGATGACAGTACCGGGGAAAAGGTGCCTGTGTTCGTAGCTGAAGTTGGTGACAAGAACCTCACAGTGGCCATCGTGGAGATCGACAAGGCTTCTTGCTACGCAAACTCCATGAGAAAGCAGGAGAGAGCGATTGCTTTCTACGACCGCCTCACCGTGTATGAGCTTGTATATGCCACTTGAACCACGACACTTGCACGCGGTGGTAACGTGACAACGTCATCGATGACACGAAGAGATGCCCGAGCGTGGGTGGTGTTGGTCGTCGCTGTGGCGCTCTTTGTCGAGAAAGTGACGAGGCGTTGTCGAATGTTGATGATAGTGCCGTGCTCCCTGAGAAAGTCCATTAGGTCTCGAGAACACTGAGGGAGAATGCTCAAACTGGCAACAAACGTAGAGCCGCGAATCTGTATTCGTGCCGTGCACATGCCGAGTGGTGTGACGATGTGCCCGCCAGCTGTACGAACTGGCGTTTGATTCCAAGGCGTGGTCACTTTCTTAAGAAGGGTGGCCAGTTTTCCGCTGATTATAGAATAATCCGCTCCAGTGTCCACTGAAGCAGTCAATTCACGACCGTCAAGCAGTACAGGAATGTCTAAAGAAATAATTCTGTAATCAGCAGGTACTGTCGTCGTCGATGTATCGTCGGTCCGCGTACGCATCAGTAGGGGTCTTTGAGCACGTCCAGACTGAGCGGCTTCGCCCCCAAAGGTCGCTGTGGTTAGTTTTCCCGTCGTGGACTGGGAGACCAACCCTGCACCACGGTTGAATACGTACGGCGAGTCGGAGAAAACCGCTGCGGCAAAGGGGAGCGTGACTGGTGTCGAGCTGATGGAGATCCGCGCTGCTGGGCAACGTATTCTTCAATTTCAGGAGGACGCTGGCCGAACCTAGGTCGCGGCGAGTTCGCTGAGAATCCGCGTAGTCCGAGCTCTCGATAGGAGCACTGTCGGTAGACATGCACAGCTTCGCCACAGTGAAAGCAAAGGGGACGGCGATCAGGTGCCCGCCACACGTCTGATTTCCTCGGGGCCTGTCGGTGGTCCTGGTAATACGAGGCAGCTTGGACGGGCTCTAGCATGGCCGGGCGCGCGGCGCGAAGCGGGGAGGGAGGTGGGGCAGGTTGCCTCAAGGCTTGCGAATATGACATATGTGGGCTGTCATTTCTTAGCGGTCGAGCTTCTGTGTTGAAGGGTGGTCCTCTAAGCGCATGCTGGACTTCGTCACGGAGAACGCTGGACAAGGAGCTGAGCGTCGGCTGTGAAGGTACCGACAGTTTCTGGAGTTCTTCGCGGATCACGGAAGGAATGAGCTCTCGAAAGAAATCGACGTGACCCCCGAGAGCTCCGAAGAAGTCCGTAGGTGAGGCAGTGTTCACTTGACGTTCGTATGATGGTGTCCGCTGGCGAAGAGTCTGCTCCATGGTGATGGCCTCGGAAAGAAATTCTGACACAGTCTTGGGAGGACTGCGCACGAGACCGCCGAACAGCTGCTCTTTCACTCCGCGTATCAGGTACCGCACCTTCTTCCGATATGCTGGGGTCGGCTCGTCGAAAGAGACGCGTCATGTCCTCGACGTACATTGCGACACCCTCGTTCGGCATTTGTATACGGGACTGGAGGTCACGCTCAGGTCGCTCTCGGCGATCAGGGCTCGCATACGTCCCAAGAATCCGGCGTTTGAATTCTGCCCATGAAGTTAAGGGATCTGCACGGTTCTCGTACCAAACACGTGTGCCATCGTTAAGGCTGAAATAGACGTTTTTCAGTTTGTCTGCGTCATCCCACTTGTTGAACGCCGCAACACGTTCATAGTGCACCAGCAAATCTTCAACGTCCTCCTGTATGGCGCCGTGGAAGGGATTCGGCGTTCGCGGATTGAATAGCGCACAATGAATCGGCGTTGTGCCTTCCATACCGGTTGGGGTGGTTGGAGCTGCCATTCTCTCTGGGAGGAGTCCAAACTCAGGGGCTTGTCCACGGATCCTTCTGATGGCGCGGTGTACAGGCGTAACCACCGGTACGGGGCTGGAGCTCCTGCTGCCCGGAGGGGTTTGGTGCATAGATTAGATTACCCCGCACCTCCACCAGTTTGTCACGCACTAAGGCAAGAATAAGCAGCAGTATCAGCAGCCAGATACGAAAATGTCAGACACGAGAAGGACGGTTTTCCAGCTGGCGCAAGATCCTTGACTTCGTCGTCTTCAATCACCGTTTTTGCTGGGCACGCAACGGTGGCTCAAAACACCAGGTGGCAATATCTTCGATATAGCAGATAAAGGCCTCACCAGGCTGCTCAGAGCTCGACTGCAGCCGCGGTTCGGCACGAAGCTTTTGAACAGCAGGGCAGCCGAAGATCTCACTGAACTTTGTCTTGAACACCGTCCAGCTTGGGACTTCGTTTCCTGGTTACGAAACCACAAGTGGGTAATTCCGGTGAGGCAAAAAGGGACGGTCGTCAATTTCGTGATGTCATCCCATTTTTTGTGCAGACTGACGCGTTCGCATGATGAGAGCCAGTCATCAACGTCGTGGTCGTCAGTGCCGCTGAAAATGGGAGGGTCCCGTTGACGAAGTGTGCCGGGGCATACGGAGGACTGGGGAGCAGGTGGTGGTAAGCTCGTGGCGCTTGCGGTGGTCATGATGGCAGGGCGAGTCCGGCTGCGCAATTCCAGGATGACAGGAGACCCAGCGAACCTCCACAAATTATGGCAAAGAAGTCCGACATGGCTGTGGACGACACGAAGTATGCCGGCAGGAAGACACAACAGCGTAGGCTTAGCCAGTCGCACCAGGAACATCGTCTAGCCCGAGCCCCACTTCAGAAGCGCTGGCTATCTGGCTGCGGATCTCTGGACGGCGCACTTCTTCTTTCTTACAGAAGAAAGATTAGTGTTCTGTAAAAGTCCAAAGAAAGTGGTGATTCGCAGAATAGCAGGTGTTAGGGCTCACAGGTGGATTCTTTTGGTGTTCGTATTGAATAATCAACGAAAATTACAACAAAGCAGGCGGTAAGTACTTTTAGAGTGTGCAATGCTACGCTTTCATGACTGCTCGTTTTATTGCATGTTACTGTGCTTGTGGAAAATGCGGCGCCTAGCACTGCTACAGCCCCATAAAGATGGCTGAGTTTGCATGGCGGCAGACCGGGAGACGCCACAAGACGTCAACAATTGACTTGTTGCGTGCGCGTGCTTTGTTGCGCTCCTCAAGAGCCCAGTTTAGGTTTTCCAGCGCAAAAGTGAGACAATGCCTCGTGAGGGCAGGGCCTAGGAGAAGGACATTTCGCGCAATATGAAAATTCATGTAAGATCACCTCGTCTTTATGTGCCAACCCTGCACAGTCAGCAGCCACGTAAGTGCGCTGTATATTTAGAGTATTATTTTATTTAACTAATCAGCCAGACAATCAGAATAGATAATCTGTTTTTTGAACAGACAACGTCTGCTCTTCCCGATAATCCAGTTTTCTTAAAAATAAAAATTTTGCATTCAGTTGTTTGCTTTCAGGAATTTTTTTCAATCATCGCAGAAAAACCCGGTATCTTATTGTTATTCACTTGTTCTTATTGTTCTAATACACAACTTCATGTCGTTAGTGTGTTTCTGTAATTTTTAGGCTGTGCACCCGGCTGGCGTTGTTTTTTCAACCGTGATGTCGCTTGCTTGGCGCTTTCTATATGTGCACTTTGTTCTATGCCCCTTCACTCAATGCCCCATGTAAGGGCCTTGCAAGGTAGTTTACAAATGAACAAATATAAAAAACAACAGTTTTGATCGTATAGCCCTGTGGTCTGCTACATATTACCAGTCTAGAAGCTTAAAGATGTAATTAAGCTTAACGGAGTGATGTCAGTTTGTTTTGTTCAAGGGGTTCTGTATGATTAATATTAAATGCTTGTATTGGGAAAAAAAATACGTTCACGAGAAAAAAAATGGTACGTTGTTGCAAACTTCTCCCGGACAGCTAATCCAGTGTCTGGATGCAGCCCCTCACAGAGGCCCGCAGTACCACCGGCGGTTGAGCCAAACCCTCGCGGGCGTTCATTTGCGTCTTCGATATAAACACGCCAGGCATCATACCCCAGGTTGGGGAGACAGCGTCGTATATCCGAAATGTTTCGACCCACCACCTTCCGGTATTCACAGTATTGACATGCAGGTATCATACCACATGACTGTGAAACTGGTGCTCACTTGTGGGTTAAGACTGATTAATGTAGCTTTAGAGTGTCTTATTAGCCAGTGGTTGTGTTGACAGCCTGGCTGGTTGGGAACGTAAATGAAACAGATATCGGAATCTTTCGGGCCCGCGCACAGGCCGAGCCCGGAAGTGTCGTGCGTTAGCCCACCTGAGCCCGGCGCGGTTCGGTCTGTGATCCGTGATCAAGGAGCGAGCCTACCGAACACACACACACACACACACACACACACACACACACACACACACACACACACACACACACACACACACACACACACACACACACACACACACACACACACACACACACACACACACACACGCACACACACACGCACACACACACACACACACACACACACACACACACACACACACGCGTGCGCGCACGCACGCACGCACGCACATATATATATATATATATATATATATATGTAGCGAACACAGCTATATATATATGTATATATACACAGTAATATCATAAGAACCCAATAAACACTGACACCAAGGACAACATAGGGGAAATTACTTGTGATTAATTAAAGAAATAAACAAACAATAAATAATGGAAAATAATGTGGATGAAGGAGCAACTTGCCGCAGGTGGGGACCGAACCCACAACCTTCGCATTTCACGTGCGATGCTCTACCAATTGAAATAACCCCCTTTCTTCTCGTTTATGTATATATATATATATATATATATATATATATATATATATATATATATATATGTGGTGAACGGGCGCCGGGTAGTCCTTAGGCTGCATCAAAGTAGTATTTTGCCCTACGCACCTTTTTCCCGGCTATTCTGAAACTTTGAGCAAAAGAAACATTTCATTACAAGAAAAACCCACACAAAGTGATATTCGATATTCAAATGCGCGATTACAATGGACAGGGAAGAAAATAGGGAGAGATCAGGGATAGAAGCTCAGCTGTCATTTGAACGGGCGCAACTGCTGCTTACTCTTCAGCACAAAGGGTATATCAAAAGAAATTCAACATTTATTTATTTATTTATTTATTTATTGTACCTTCAAGGCCTTACAGCATTGAAGGAGGGAGGGGCACAGAAAGAACACTTACAACTCTGATAAGAAGCACTTTGCCTAAAACAAAATCAGAAGAAACATCAAAAAAGAACTGAGTGAAAGGTAATGCCATGTTGACAGAAGGTACATGGAACGACATGGTGCCACATAGGTCAATGTACCATGCACGCATACACGCCACAAAGGACAAAAAAAAATGATGAACAAGAAAGAACAAAGTACGTCAAAAGGATCTGTTAAGCTGATCGCGGAATCTTTTTGGGTTAGTAATACTCACCTTTGAACCTGGAAGGTGGTTCTAGTCATGGCTAGTTTTGTGTAGAAATGAAAGGGAATATGTTATCGTGCTAGCTCGATAACACGCTCGAAAAAACGCTGCGTGTAATACATTCTACAGCCCCAAAAACATGGCTCGTTTTGCGTGGCGGCAGACAGGAAGACGCCAGAAGTCCTCAACAACTGACTTTTTGCGTGCACGTGTTTTGTGACGCTCCTCAAGCGCCAAGTTTCAGTTTCCCAACGCAAAAGTGAGACAATTCCTCGTGTGGGCAAGGCCTAGGAGATATATATTTCGCGCAATTTGAAAAATCATATCGGATCACCTTGTCACTACCTACCTACTCCGCATAGTCAGTAGTCTCGTAAGTGTGCTAAATATCTATGGTATTAAATTATTTAACTAATAACCCAGACAATCAGAACAGATAACCTGTTCTTGAACAGAGAACGTGTCTTGTTCCGGATAATCCAGTTTTCTTAAAAATAAAAAATTTTGCCTGTATCAACATGGCCCCGTGCTTGCGGTTGCCAGAGCACGAGTGCCCTGGATTTATTGAGCAGTTGTTTTATACAGTAAAAGGGGGGAACGCCCCTCAGATGATCATGCCACGATATACACAGAAGCAGGAGTACGCCTCCTCAGCTTATCATGCATAGCACACGTGTGAGACGCGATACGATACATCCACTTTCGTTACGAGAAAGAAAGAAAAATATAAGATAAACAGCGTAACTATTTACAGATGTGGTATAGCGATTATTCCGAAGTTACACATTTGTAACGAAAGTAGAGCGTATAAATATTGACGCAGCGTGTTTAGGAATTCTGTTCGGAGTTCTGATCATACTGCAGTCGTCGGGGTGGTCTAGCTTGCCTCAGGGACCTCCTCGGTGCTGGTGTAGGCGGCGATCTATCCGAAATGTCTGCAGTTGTCGTAACACTGGCTGGCGTTGGCGGCGTACTGTGGGACATCTCCGCCGCTATCGTAACTCGGCGCTGCGTCGTCGCTGTGCAAAGCAGATGTCGAGCACTCGGACTCCATTCCCAGCTACCGTTGGGAATGGAGTCCCGCGGGAAGGCCTCCCCGGTCGGTAATAAGTGTGTGTCATTGCGCCTAAAGGACCGCCCCTACGGCGTGATGACATGGTACCAGCTTGGGTACGTCGACGGTTTCAGAACCTGTGCTTTAGTGGCTATCGTGCTGGTCTAGACCCGCACGACATTGCCTTCGTGGAGTGGTGCTAGTCGCTACGCGCTGGTTTGAAGCTGAAAGTGCTTGAAAACTTGGTGGGCTGGTCCACATTCGTAAGGAGGCAGAAGTGTTCGTAGTTGACCGCCTTGGAGTATCTCGGCCACACTCCAAGGGGGAAGTCCTGTAATGCAAAAGTGCCAACAAGAAATCCTGTTCAGCTTCAGACGTTTACTTAAGGAGTCCCTTCACCACCTGTACCCCCTTTTCCGATAACCCGTTGGTAATTGGGAATCCCGGACTTGAGGTAGTGTGTTTGAAGTCGTAAGTGCGCGAAAATGCGGCGAGTTAATGCTATAACGAGAAAATATAGCACTAGTCGCTTCAACGACTGTCCTGGCTGTAGTGTCTTGGAGCCATTCTACTTCTGGGAAGTTAGACAAGGCGTCATAGACGCATAGGTAGTACTTGCCGCCGTAGTGGAATATGTCGATTCCCACGCGATACCAAGAATGGTCCGGAACGGGATGCATCATAAGTGGCTCCTTCGGCTGGTTATACGCATAGGTTTTGCATGCAGCGCACCTCTGAGCGAACACCTCGATTTCCGAGTTCATGCCAGGCCTGAAGACGAGACGACGAGCCCTAGCTTTACATTTGCCGATTCCTAGATGAACCTCGTGAATGCTGTGTTAAGTCGCTCGCCCCATACTGCTTGGAATTACGACCTTGCACCCCTTGAATAGGACACCTTTCATATGAGAAACCTCATGTGAAAATGGTTTCAACGGACCGTCTATTGGCTCATTCATGTTTAGGTTTTGCGGTACCAATTTCAGATAACTATCCTTGGCTGTTGCTGCTGCGAGACGCTTCCATGTTTCGTCGCTGATGAGTGACGTTACCGTACTCAGGGCGTGGACTTTTACGTCAGCGGTGCCAACCGCATCCGTGTCCCAATTGTTGGGTGCTCGAGACAGCATGTCCGCGAGCACGAGCTGTTTTCCTGGAACGAATTGCAGGTCGAAGTCATATCTGAGCAATCGCATAAAGAAACGTTGTAGGCTGGGTGGCATGCCACCGATTGCTTTCTTAGAGATAACAATCAAAGGGCGGTGGTCAGTCTCAATGACGATTTTTCAGCCGTAGACAAAGTGGTGGAATTTTTCGCAGCCGTATTTAATGACCATCGTTTCTTTTTCTATTTCCGAATACTTCCGAAAGTGTTCTCGATCCATACGCGACCGGTTTCCAAGTGCCGTTGTAGTTCTGCTAGAGTGTGGCGCCTACGCCACTGCGTGATACGTCACACGCTGGGTCGAACACAGACAGCAACGGTTGTCTACTTAAAATGTGGCATATCTGACGCCATTCTTCCGCGTGATTCGGCGTACAATCAAACACCGCGTCTTTCTTGATTATGCTGCGCAAAAGCTTCGTCCTTTCTGCCAGTGTTGGAATAAACTTGCCGAAATAATTTACAACTCGGAGCGTTCTCTACGCGGCTTGTTTGTCACGCGGCTTTGCAATTTGGAGCATATACTGAACAAGGGAAGAACTCTGCCTGATGCCTCCTGCAGAAATTACGTCCCCTAGAAAGTGTATTTCGTTGACTCGAACAACGCATTTCTCAGGGCTGAATGTTAGCCCTGCTTTTTCTGCAGTCTTTAGAACCAACCCAAGTCGTTCGTCATGCTCTTGCCTTGATGAGCCCCAAACTAATATGTCTGTGATGCCCAAATATGGGGACAAAGGTTCGTGCACTCAAAGGTTCTGGTGGTTCTCTTAGGCGAAGCATCCGAGAAACCAATTGAGGACAAAGCCGTTGGTTGCGAACACACACACAAACTTTTAATGGAACTAAAAAAGGCCTAAAATAAAGAGAAGAAAATATAAAACATAAAAGAAACACTCAAATAGACATCACGGCAGTAAGAAACACACTTGGGGCTAGTATGAAGTTAACTAGTGCGCGAGTCCGGGCCTGCCACGACGCCAGGGACACATAAATGTCTCGACGTTGCGACGCGGCGACACGCTGACGAAAGGAGTTGCGCCGGTCTCACCAACGGTCGTGGTGTCGTCCGGGCAACCGGAGTGCGTCAGCCCTGGTTTGGAGAGGTAAAGCAGGCGGCTTCATGCCACGAGCAGACGGTGGCGGCGTTCTGGCCGGGCAGCTGGGTGTAGAGCTCGGGCCTGTAGCCCGACTGTTCTTGTCCTGCCCACGGGCACAGAAGCTTGAACGCCGGCCTCGGGCAGCAAGTGGCACGACAGACGGGGGCGGCGTCCTTGCCGGGCAGCTGGCGTAGAACTCGGGCCCATAGCCCGACTGTTCTCGTCCTGCCCACGGGCGCAGAAGCTCACCAGCCTTGAGCAGCTGGCGGCACGCTCGGGTAGATGGGCGACGCACAGGAACGGGCTGGCAGGAGGCCCCGGTCGGGTGAAGTCCTGGTGGCTCGGGTCCGGAAACCGACGGCCCGTCTTGAACTCCCGGTCCGGTGGTTGGCCTCCTCCTGGCGTCGCTTCCTAGGACTCTCCCGGCGTCATGCTCTTGCCTTGATGAGCCCCAAACTAATATGTCGTCGACATATACCTGTGTTCCTGTCTCGAAAATGCTGTTTAGGGCCGTTTGGAACACTTCCGATGCTGACGATATGCCGAAAGGCAATCGGAGAAAACGGTAGCGACCGAAAGGCGTCGCGAAAGTGCAGATTCTCGACGTTTCGTCGTGAAGCCGAATCAGGTAGAAACCTGAATTTTAGCTTCTGCGTCCTCTGCCTAGGCACTTCTCTCGCCTTAGCACTTTGAAGTGTACTCGTTTAATGGCCTCACTTATATTACGCGGACTCACGCACACGCGTATTTACCGTTTTTCTTGCGCACAATGCCAAGAAGGCTCACCCATTCAGTGGGGTCAGTCACCTTCGTGATTATCTCTTCCCACTCCATCCGCTCCTGCTCGTCTCGAAGCTGCTCTTTCAAGGCCAGTGGTACTCGACGCGCCGGCTGGACGACTGGGAGTGCTCCGTGGCGCTGTACGATGCAATAGTGGCGCTGGATATTATGCCAGAAAAGAGATGGCGAAATTGATCCGCAATTTTTTCTGAGCTGCTTTTCGACACGCTGGTTACTTGTCGCGATACGACACAGCCTAGAGTTGTTTGCTTTCAGGAATTTTTCGCACACATCTCAGAAACACCCAGTATCAAGTTCAGTTGTTCTTATTGTTCTAATACACAAGTGCGTGTCGTTAATATGTTTCTATAATTTTTAGGCGGCGCACCCAGCTGGCGTTGCTTTTTCAACCTTGATGTTGTTGAGCGATTGCCACTTTTTATATGTGCACTTGGTTCTATGGCTCTTTACTCAATGCCCCATGTAGGGGCCTTGCAAGACATTTTACAAATAAGTATATAAAGAACGGCAGTTTTGATCGTAGAGCCCTGTGGTCCGCCAGATGTTACCAGCCTAAAGGCTTAAATACGTATTTAAGCTTAACGGAGTGATGTCGATTTGCTTAGTTGAAGTGGTTCTGTATGAATAATACTAATTGGTTGTAGTGGCAAAAAAGTATGTTCACTGGAAAAAGGAATGGTACGTTGTTGCAAACTTCTCCCGGACAGCTAATGCATTGTCTGGATGCAGCCCCTCACACAGGCCCGCAGTACCACCGGCGGTTGAGTCAAACCCTTGCGGCCGTTCATTAGCGTCTTCGATATAAACACGCCAGCCATCATACCCCAGGTTGGGGAGACAGCGTCGTATATCCGCAATGTTTCGACCCACCGCCTTCCGGTATTCACAGTATTGACATGCAGATATCACACCACATGACTGTGAAACTGGTACTCACTTCTGGGTTAAGAGTGATTAATGTAGCTTTAGAGTGTCCTATTAGCCAGTGGTTGTGAAGACAGCATGGCTGGATGGGAACGTAAATGAAACAGATATCGGAATTATATTTTTATTATATAATTATATATATAATTATATAATTATATATATTATATTATTATTATTAAATATATTAATTATATATATTATTTAATTATATTTATATTTTTATAGATATTTTTTCGGTGATTCTGTTATCGGTGTACCGACCTCCTAGTTTTAATGCGCGGCTTTTCTTATCCGAACTCGATTCCACATTGTCAATCTTATCGCTCGAGGAACACGTGTGTATCACAGGTGATATCAATATTGACCTTTTGCGTCCTACTGTAGGCTTGGTCGCAGATTACCTCGATAGCCTTTCCAAATGGGGCTTGGAATGCGTCATTGGTGAAGCGACTCGTGAGGAATTTCTGGCTGGTAAGCTCACTGTGTCCTGCATTGATCACGTTATCGTTCGTGCTCAAAATCTAGCCATAAAATCCGCTATTGTAGAAATTAAGCTTGCTGACCACTATTTAGTTTGCGCCTCAATGAGTTATCCAGATACTGCGACAGCGCCCACAGATTCTAAAAAACTAATTTCAGTGCTTGATCCGAAAATATTTGATAATCTGGTGGCTCAATATGACTGGCAATCTTTTTTAGCAATAGAGTCTCCTGCTGCCATATATGATAAACTCGTGGAAGTGTTCAAAAACTTAAAAGATAGTGCTACCCGAACAATACATATCAAACAACGTAACGTGGATAACAAGTGGATGTCGTCTGTCATACTCGCAGCAATAAAACAAAAAGACTTACTGTGGGCCCAATGCAAGCGTGCCCCGAATTGTGCAGACCTACGGGCCCAATTTAAGCTGCTCAGAAACAAAGTTACTGCCATGATCCGCTCCGCAAAGAGAATACATTTTCGAGACAAATTTAAAGCCGCTAGTTACAGTAGTAAGAAAGCATGGTCGTTAATTAACAGCTTTAGAGGCACTAATACGCGAGCTGATATAATGAATTATTTTCCTTCCAATTTATCCAGCGGCAGACAGAATATTTCTGATGAGTTTAATAATCACTTCTCTCGTGTAATGAGAAACGCAAACCTGCAGGTAGATTCTTGTACTTTGCGTCACAGCATTAGTGAATCGGCATATCTGCCTTCAATTTCTCAGGAAGAGCTGAGATCGATTATATTCAATTTAAAATGTAATAAATCTCCTGGAATTGACGGCATTTCCATTATTGAGTTGCACAGAACATATGAATACATCCAAGAAATTTTGCTAACACTACTTAATCGCATAATTTCAAGTGGTGAAATTCCTGTAAAACTGAAAACAGCGAAGGTTATACCTCTTTATAAAAGCGGTGCACGTAATAAAATTGAAAACTATCGCCCCATTTCAATTCTGCCTTCTATCGCTCAAATACTTGAAAAACACTTATTGTTAACAATGACAAGCTTTCTGGACGCCCACAGCATTTTGTCGCCTAGTCAGTATGGTTTCCGACCCGGCAGAAGCACTCAAACCCTTCTGGAAGATTTATCCGATCAGTTGAATATAGCTTTCGATAATAACAAAGTTGCTTGTGCGCTCCTTCTTGATTGTAGCAAGGCTTTTGACAGTGTTCATCATGGTCTGCTGTTAAATAAGCTTTCTTGTTAGGATTTCGGGGTGCTTTCTGGTCGTTGTTAGCAAATTTCCTTCGGGGTAGGCGTCAGGTCGTCTCAGTTGGGGAAGTTCATAGTGCATTCTCTATTATTAATGCTGGAGTTCCACAGGGATCTATACTCAGCCCATTATTATTTAATATTTTTGTAAATGACCTCTCTAGCGTGATACCCGTTTCTCTTTATCAATACGCCGATGATACGATGATCGTAACTACCGCCCACAGCTACTATAATGCGATTGCTTCTTTACAGTCTGCTGCCACAAAAGCTATGGATTGGTTTCAAAACAACCTAATTACTATAAATGTATCTAAGACGCAATTAATCTGCTTCCATAATCCTTTAAGGAGGGTAGCCCTTGACTATCCTCTTGTTTTGCATTCTTCAGATTGTTCAGCTTGTTCTTGTAGACCTTTAAAGTACTCACCTGTTGTAAAATATCTTGGTTTATATCTTGATAGCGAGCTTTCTTGGAACAGTCACCTTGCTTACGTTTGTAAAAAGCTTCGCGCCGTATCCTGTTTACTGTACAATATAAGATACTACATGCCCTTATCAGTAAGGAAAACTATAACACATGCTTTAGGCTACAGTCTACTCCGGTATGGAATAACAATTTACGGGCACTGTGCTGTCCGCTGGCACAACAGAATAAATGCGATACTGCACTCCCTCTTAAAAAACATATCTTAAGATCTGAACCTGAATGCTGACACAGACCGTTTCAAAGTACTTTCGATGCCGAATTTCAATGATCTTTTAATGCAAACGGTTGTTTTGAAACACTTCTGGTGCAGTCAATTCCTAGTTCCATACACAGCTTCCCGATGCTTAAGGCCCAGGGACCCCTTTTGGAGGCCACGTTGTTCCACAAGGTACGGCACTAGAGCTCGGGCCCATTATGTGCCCACCTACTTCAATAAATTACCGCACAGCACATTTTGTGCAAAAACGAAATATAAGTTAAAGAGACTACTAAGGCGTGTCTGTTCGTAAAGACGTACTTGTTCCATTTATTTACCGTTACTGCTTGTGTTTTATGCATGTGGTTGTGCCATTCCTTTGCAGCATGACGGTCAGTCTGGTATATGGTTATGCATCATCTCACGGTAATTTTTGTTCACACGCATTGCTGTACTTCTGTGTTTCATTATGCTCAATGAAATTTCTTTTCATAGACACTATAAATTCTAATTACCTTTTTTGGTGTTCTATACTTGAGTTCGCTGCTTATAACTGGTATATCAATGTATCGTGTATGGTTTTGCTGCCTGCCAGGCACTGCCGCTCAAGCCTTCAAAGGCTTTGGCAGGCCTGTATGAATGTACTGATTTGATTATTGGCAATAAAAGTATTATTATTATTATTATTATTTCGGGCCCGCGCACAGCTCGAGACCGAAAGTGCCATGCGTAAGCCCACCTGAGTTTGGCGCGGTTCGGTCCTTGATCTTTGATCAAGGAGCGAACCACGCCAGGCTCATATATATATATATATATATATATATATATATATATATATATATATATATATATATATATATATATATATATATATATATATATATATATATATATATATATATATATATATATACATACATGTGGTGCACGGGCGCCGAGTGGTCCTTAAGCTGCACAAAGTAGATTTTTGTCATACGCACCCTTTTCAGGGCTACTTTGTAACTGTGGGAGAATTAAACATTTCATTTCGAGAAAAACCCGCACAAAGTATAGTTCGATATTCTAATACGCGATTACTATGGACAGGGATATAAATAAGGAGAGATCAGGGATAGATGATGTCATTCAAAGTGGCACAACTCTTGCTTACTCTTCAGGTCAGACGAGATATCAAAGGAATTGAACATTTATTTATTTATTTATTCATTTATTTATTGCACCATCAAGGCTTCACAGCATTGGAGAGGGGAGGGGCACAGAAAGAAGGAACACTTACAAATTTTATAAGAAGGACCTTACCTAAAACAAAATAAGAAAAAACAGAAAAAGTTACTGAGTGAGAGATAATGTCATGTTGACAGAGGGTACATGTAATGACATGATGTCACATAGGTCAATTCACTATGCACGTATACACGCGCCAAAGAAAAAAATATACGAAAAAATAAGAAAAAGAAAAGGTACGTCAAACGGACCTCTTAAGTTGCTCGCGGAATCTTTCTGGGTTAGTAATATTGACGGTTGGAACTTGGAAGGTGTTTCTAGTCACGGCTAGTTTTGGGTAGAAATGAATGGGAATATGTTACCGTGTTACCTCGACGAATATGAACATTGCAATGGTCATCAAGGCGTGAAGATAGGAAAGGAGCAGGCTGTACCCAGCGCGATTTAGGTACGTGATTGTACTAAGGGATCTTTACAAGAATAGGGAAATTAAGGCTATTTTTCATGGTAGTTACACTGGATGTTCGATGATAGTTCGAAAGTACGAAACGTGCTGAGCGATTTTGAACTACTTGCAGCTTGTTGATAAGTGTTACTTGGCCGGGGTCTCATACGAAGAAAAAGACACCGCAGAGGACGAAATTGCACGTTCTATATACTCTGGTACGCCTTATTAATTTCTTTAGCGCAACTGTGCTGGGTGGCTGGAACCTATGTAGGGGATGCTTATAAGGTATTTGATTAATTTCTATTTCGATTTGACAACATTATGCCGCAAGAGCATAACGAATACTATCTTCTACTGCGTCGTCATATTCTCGTATTTTCGTGACGCTCATGTCGCTTTTGGCTATTTTCAGCAAGTCGATGAGACTGCTTCCAAGGGCGCAGAGAGATGTACGCGTGATAGCTAAGCTGCATGCTTTCGGAAGCTAATTTTGAAGCTCATAAAGAGCGGCACAGGTTGTTATTAGCCATGAGATCACTGAGTGGTGTCCTCTAGCGTGTGACGTCAGAGGGGGGATTCGGCACCGCCGTCGACTACGGCCGCTCCAGCACAAGTTGGATTCGACGGTCTTGGTTTCTAGCTAGAATCAACAGCACTCGACGAACGGACGCCGATGATATCAATTTTACTAAGGCGGGCCCTCGTTTTCCCCCAATTTTGAGACTTTAAAAGTTTTTGACGCACTGCATGGTGAGCTAAATCTTAGGTTCGACATAGCGACGAGAAGCCACCGGCGGCGGTGGAGGCTCAGGTCGACGACTATGATGGAGACAGTGCAAGGAACGGAGATCAATAAAAAAAAAACATTTTACGTGCTGGGGCAATGGTACGTCGGAAAGAAGAAAGGGAAAGCGGTCGCCCTAGTGAACAACGAGGCACGCCATATGGAACGGCAGCGAGCCGCCGAGAAGCTCGCAGGGAAGATGGCGGCTAAATCGGTTGGAAGGCATTTTCCCCGACTTCCGGACGGCGCAGAGAAAGTATTCATGAGGCCGCACGGCGGTCTCGTACGTCTGATGAAATACGGAAGTGCGTATTTGGCAGACGTAATACTTAGGGCGGCTGGCGTCAGCCCGACGCCACCGGAGAGGACGTCATCTCGATGAATGTGAAGCAAAATTCCATTCTCGTCGCCACCGTCAGCGCGGTAAGGAAGCGAAAATACGCTGGCTTTAAGCTCCTCGTGTTCGAAGGGGAAAAGATCAAAATGAGTACGTACGTCGCTATGCCGGAGGACTGCGGGAAAGGCGTCGTGCATGAAGTCCCTTTGTCTTTCTCGGCAGCAGATATCTTGAAAACGCTGCAAATCTATGGTAATCCTCCGGTCCTGGGAGTGCGACGACTCGGAGTAACGTCGAGGACAGTTTTACTACTGTTCGAAGACACAGATTTTCTTCGCTGGATGAGATTCAATCCCGTGGCGCAACGCTGCGTAATCTACCGCAAAAAGTACGAGGTTTGTAACGCCTGCGGGCGGCTCGCACACCGCGAGGACGTCTGCCCGGACCCCACGAATCTGAAGTGTCGTGGCTGTGGTATGGAGCAACAAGACCATTTATGTGAACCCAAGTGCCAACTGTACGGGAAAGGACACCCGCTCGGTGACAGAAAATGTAGAGAACTCTACCGTGTTCCTTACGAGGTGAAGAAGAGACAGTGGGAACGAAAGTTCAACATGCTACAACAGCAAGTTCAGAATCAGCAGCAGCAAGCCGGAGCGACTGTCGAGGTTAATCTCCGGGGTCGTTCCAAGGTCAGGCGCGGAAACGAGGTCTTTCGCGTCAGAAGCGATTCCTTTCCGAGGCTGGAGGAGACAACCGGAGGGCACTAGCAGCGTGGCCGTTGGCGGTCCCGCACCAGGGGGCGCTCCGGATCCAGACAAAGGGGGAGATAGAGCTCCATGGACCCGGCGCACCCATGGACTAAGAAGCGCAAGCAGAGCAGGGACCGCAGCAATGTAAGCCTTGGCAGAGGGGTTTCCCAGGCAAAAGATAAGAAGGATGAGGAGATCGATAAATTACGGGAAGAGGTTGAGCAGTTTCAAGAGGTAATTAATGAGCTCACTCAAGAGTTGCATAGAGAAAACTTACAATCAAATGCGCAATCAAAATTGGTATCGAAACCAACCCACCCGATCCCCACGGCTGCAACTCCCATGCAGCCTGCGGAACCGGAGGAGGAAAATATGATTACCGAAACGGCTAGACCACCCCCAGTGAAACGTAAAGGGGAAGACGTTGATTCGTTGGTGGCACTAGAGAAAAGATTAGAAGCGAAAATCGAAGCTAAATTCGATTCTTTCGTG
This sequence comes from Dermacentor variabilis, assembly GCF_050947875.1. NCBI lineage: Eukaryota > Metazoa > Arthropoda > Arachnida > Ixodida > Ixodidae > Dermacentor > Dermacentor variabilis. The sequence continues at coordinate 66,724,890 of NC_134574.1, forward strand.
GCCCAAATTATGGTAGCAATACAGCAGTCTCAAAGCCAGATCCAAGCCCTTACGGGTGAAGGTCAAAAGTAAAGGGCAGAATTAGTAGCCATCGGAGAATGGCAACTAAAAGCGGAGGAACAACTCGACCAGCTCCAACATGGCCAGAGGCGCGCAAAGTGAATCTTTAATCTGGCATTGGAACTGTCGCGGCTTCCAGCGCAAGCGGCCGTTAGTGCAACAGCACTTCACGCCATTAGATGAGAAACCGCTAGCTATAGGCCTGCAGGAGACGGGCAAAGCAGCAAAACTCTCGGGATACCAAGCTTTTTCGAGCGACAGGGGTGAGGAATCTCGCGTCACAACGTTCATTAAGAGGAATATTGCGGCAATCGCGCACGAAATCAACTCGAGCGATATTGAGGCAGTGCTACTGGAAATTATTACGGGTCGAAAAGAGGAACCGCGCGTGTTCCTATTAAACTTTTACATTGCTCCACAGCAGAGAAAGGTGCGATTCAAGGCCCTCTTTCGCAAAGATATTCAGGCAGCCGGGACTAATTTCTTGCTAATAGTCGGTGACTTTATTGCAGCGCATCCGGAAGGGGGTTAGGCGAAACAAGATCCAACAGGTAGGCAGCTATGGGAGGACGCGCGCGGGCTGGGACTCACCCTACAAGGCACCCTAGTTGTCCGACCAGGGTGGGTAACAGCGTGTGCGCAGACCTGACCTCCCCTGACCTGACCTTCTCCAAAAATCTGACTGATCTGAATTGGAAAAACTCTGAGCACAATTTCGGAAGTGATCATTTCATTCTAGCCTCGATCCTTAAAAAAGGGGGTAAGACGCGTCGTGCGCGTCAACCGAGGATCACCGAATAGGGATTATTTAGGGAGAAGCGAGAGAAAGCTGCCATAGGGAGAATCACAAACACAGAGAAATGGACGGAGGTCATCACGCGTCACGTCGAAGAGGTAACCAAGACGCTTGAAGGAAACGATGCCCCGGAAATAGTCGATAGCAAACTGCTTCACATGGGGGAGGCAAAACGTCGTATGGAGCGCAGACTAAAGAAGAAAAAATAGAACCGTAATGCAAGAAGACGGATTGCTAGACATAACAAAACAATCGAAAATTACGCGATCAAATTATGCTAACAGAATTGGTGCAGCAGATGCGAGGAGATGGAGGGGGCATGAGCCTTTCCAAGACGTGGGGTCTGCTGAGACACCTATTAGATCCGACCTATTCGAAAACCCTATCGGGAATTAGATTATCAAAAGCCAGGCGCGCGCATGAGGGTACAGACGCGGAATTTATGGACAAGGTAATCACCATGTACATTGGCGATACTCATAGCACCCCCCTCCCGGAGTACGACGGAGCTCCCAAGGGCAGTAATATTGGGACTAAAAACTAATTCAGCCCCGCGCCCTGACGGGATAACCAAAAAACTTCTGGGAAATCTGGACGATGCCTCCATCAGCGCTCTGATGGAGTACATGCAAAAAATTTGGACTAAAGGCCACCTGCCACGCCAGTAGAAGATGGCAAACGTGATCCTAATCCGAAAGCAGGGAAAACCCCCAGAACTAGAAAATCTAAGACCCATTTCCCTAACCTCATGCATGGGGAAATCGATGAAGCGCGTAGTCCAGACAAGGCTGACGCGCTTTATGGAGCAGAACCACCTGTGGCCGCACGAGATCATCAGCTTCCGACCGGGCTTGTGCACGCAGGACGTGATGCTCCGACTAAAACATGACATAATCGATTCACGTTCTAGAGACGCCAAGGTGATCCTCGGCCTGGATATGACAAAGGCTTTCGATAATGTTAAACACAAAGCGATACTCGACGATCGCCAAGAAATCGGGGTAGGCGCGCGAACATTCGACTATGTCAAGGACTTCTTGTCAGACAGAACAGCATGCATGAAGTTCCCATATAATGAATCTCCAACACTAAAATTAGGAAGCAGGGGCACACCGCAAGGCTCGGTTCTCTCCCCGTTCCTGTTCAACGTGGCCTTGAGTGGCCTCCCCGAAGCTCTGAGAAGTATACAGGGGCTAAATTTCAGTATGTATGCGGATGACATCACCCTCTGGACCAGCCAGGGGAGTGATGCGAGCATCGAGGAGCGCCTGCGGGCGGCGGCGGACACTAGAGACATTTAGCGTGTCCGGCATTCCGGCAAGCGCGGGCGGTTTGCCGGTTTAGTGGGGGCGTAAACGTGAGCGGCCAGATTGGTGGCGCCAGCTGGTGGCGCAAAGCTGAACCACACAAGCAGGAAGCTAATTACTATATTCTGCTTAGGTGCTGGTGTAAATTTTCGACAGCGGCGTAATCGTGTTCACAATTACGGCGCTGCCAAAAATTTGCACCACTAGCGAAGCAGGATATAGTGGGTCACTGCAGTTTTAGCACTGTGCGTCTGGTTGAACTCTACGCTACCAGGCGGCTGCACTGCTCTGGCCGCTCACGTTTACGCCCCCGCAAATCCGGCAATCCGCCCAAACCGCCCCCGTTTGCCGGAATAGCGGACATGCTAAAAGTCTCTACTGTCGTGGACTATGCTGCCAGTAGGGGTCTCTCATGTTCTCCGCAAAAATCGGAATTATTCATCTGCAACCCAAAGTTGCTCCGGTGCAAGCGTAGCTGGGAATTTGACATTAAAGTAAAAGGGAAACCTGTCCTAAAGGTAAACCAAATCAGAATTTTAGGACTTTTCATACAGGAAAACGGATATAATGATGGGACTATAAAAAATCTAGAGGGATTTGCCACGCAAGCCCTTGGCATACTTAGAAGGATCGCGCTGAAACGACGAGGCCTGAAGGAAACAATCTTGGGGCGTTATTACGTAAAACTATTCCAAACTTTTCTATTCCAATTCTGCTATCAGCCCTCCACGATTCCCTCACCTGTCTGTCACGCGACGTCACGAAAACCGCGATACCTCCCCATCTGATATGACGTGTGCACACTGATTATGCATGATTTGACAGAAAAAAGAAAAACAGTTATTTGTGATTCGAACCCTTTTCGCCATTAGCCCTCGGCTATTGGTAAAACGTTTTCGGGCTGCACCCACTTGACCTGCCTGTCACGCGACGTTACAAAATCGCAAGAACTCACCGCGTCAAAGTGACGTGTACGCGATAAAGATGCATTAATATGCCGAACAAAACTGCATTTTCTTCGCAATAGCCGCAGGCTGCCCCGTTCCGAAAGGAATAAAAGATGGCTGCCGCCGATCGCTCAGACGCTGGCTACTCGCACCTGCCGGAGAGCATGGGTGTACTTGCGTATAGTATAACTTCTTGCGTGGCCATGTAACGTTTTCGAGCACTTTCGACACGTTTCATCCCTCATTCTGCCAACTCTTCTTTGCTGAGGATCCGTTTTAGCGTCATTCTTGAGCTTCCGTCGCATGCCGCCGGGATTTTCGACCAGCCACCGCAAGCTAAGTAAGGGAAAGCCGACCAATCGCAGACGCCGGCACCACCCTTTTCATCCGGTTATCGACTTTCAGTGCAGTGGCTCGGCCCCATCGAATCCCTCTCCACTTGAGCTTTCTCCTCACCTCTTGTCAGTCAATTAGATACGACAAGCCGCTCAGTGTAGGCAACGTTATTCGTTATTCAAGCAAACAAAAGTTACCTCCTATGGACGAGGAGAGTGTTTGATTGGTCTGTTCAGACAACCCTGCGGGTGACCGCCCTGTGCTTGCGTTGGTGGTTACGCAAATTTGACATCAGTAGATTGGAATAGAAACATATTGGAATAGTTTTACGTTATAGGGCCCTTGTTTAAACTTACCCAAGCATACGTAATAACCCGCGTGTGCTATGCAGCGCCTTCCTTAAACATCAGGTCAGAGGAGAGGAGAGAACTCGACTTGCTCATTCGATGGTTCATAAAGAGGGCCTTAGGCTTACCAGTTACCACCTCCACAGAGAAGCTCCTCTCTATGGGAGTGCACAATACCTGGGACGAAATAGCGGAGGCTGTCAGAATTTCGCAGCTCGAAAGATTAAGCCGAACGACCACGGGCACAGCTATCCTCGAACTGGTAGCCTGCAAACAGATAGGGCACTACGAGGCAAGACAAACATCCTGCTGGACTGCCGAGAAAATCTAATAATTCCCCCCTGCCTCGTAACATGCATCCCATATTCAACAGGGAGAGGAGGGAAAAGAGAGCAGAAGCACTATTCAAACGCTTCGATTCGATGGGCAGCAGGTCGGTTGCGTAGGTGGACGCGGCAAGTGGCAAGGCGAGTGCAGCGGTCGCCTCGGTGGTCGACGGCCGAAGTGCCCCCGCATCGGCCGCCACCATTAGAAGCGGCAACTCAGAAACGGCTAAAGAAGTTGCGATAGCGCTCGCTTGCGTGGGAACGGAAGCAAATTTTATAATTAGCGATAGAAAAACGGCCATCTGAAATTTTGAAAAGGGTAGGATCTCGCCGGAAGTGGCGAGGGTTCTGGCCAGTAGATGGTTGAACAGAAAAATTAGCCTAATTTGGACCCCCGCACACACGTCCGCTCCTGGCAACGAGGCGGCCCACCAGTTAGCCCGAGCTCTCTACTTCCGGGTGGCTGTGGAACCGCGCGACTGCCCGAACATGGACGATCATCTGCAAAATTATACGGAGATTGTCGAAAATTATCGGCTACGCAGGAGACTGGTGCCACCATCGGATAAAAGTCTAAACAATAGAGAGACAGTCGCATGGCGGCGCCTACAAGCTGGGAACTTCGTAAACCCGGTCTGGGCATACCATGTTATACATGATAGAGAAAACGATAAGCGTAAACACGGTGAAGCGAGAGGGACCCTCGATCACATAATCTGGCGATGCGCTAGTTCGACAGGGGCTAAAGCAAACATAAATTCTAGAGAGGCCTGGGAAGCCCTGCCGCGGAGCGAGGACCCTACTCCACAGCGACACGCCATCCGCCTGGCGGAAGGAGCCGCGTAGTGTCACGACCCCTTTGCTTGCTTTTAATCGCGGAGATCCCGGGCAAGTCCCCTAGGCCTGTGTGCCGGGGACGGGGAATAGGGGGCCTCCTTATCCGGTGGTACAATAAGGTTGCTATCATCATCATCCGCATCGCATGCGCGCTTGCTACGTGAAGGCAACTTGGCGGTGTCGGCTGGCCTGTCCTGCTCAAGTTTTTGAAGTGCGAGTGTTTCGTTGTCGCGGCGCACTCATATGCTGTCGACAATGAGTAGCAGCATTGGACCTTCAGCTACTGCGTCTGCGCTGTAATAGGGCGTTTGTCTCTTCAGCGCGTGCTGCGTGTTTGGTCGCGGCTCCGTTGGCCAGATATTCCATTTTTGTTGCTACCAGCGCGTTAAGCAAATCACGAAGGACGTACGATGCCATTCCCAGGAAACGAAGTGGTCGCTGCGGTGCGTTAATGCTAGCACTGCTTTAGCAGCATTGACTCAAGATGCAGTCTGAAATGCCTCATAGAAGGGCGGACAAAATTAGTGGGACAAACCAAGTTACGTAGTCTCGGGCTGCTGTGACGACCTTCGCAGCTTAATTACTTTCATCGTGACACAGCTGGCTCCTGCAACTTGCTCAGCCTAACATTTTCTTTCTTTGCTCCTGCCATGGGTAGCGAGAATATTTTCCGGGCTAGGCTCGTCCAGCGGTGAGAACTAGCGCTGTAAAAACAGGTGACAACCTTAGCTTAGGTCACCGTATTCAATATACTTTGTTTTGTAAAAGCGTCATACGTAGTTAATAGCAAAACAAGAAAATGCAGAAGTTCAGGATGGCTGGTACATGTCAGAATAAGTGGCTGGAGCGCTAAAAAAGTTAGAATAAAGGGAGATGGAAATGTAGACGTATAAAGGCTCAATAAAATGTTCACTGGCGTTCCGGTGTTTTCTTTTTTTTTATAAAAATACTTTTATTTCTACGCCGACAAAGTGATGTCTTTCGTGTGATGTTCAGTAGTCTGAAAGTCCGTCGCACAGAAACAATCCTATGCTAATTTAAACAAACCATACTTTTGCATTAGAAAGTGGTCATGAGATTTGCTTGCCTGAAGGTAGTATAACGCATTCTTGAGGATTGCGAAACATGATAGAACTGATAGAATTAGACGTTTCACATATGTAACACTAAGTTACTAGAGCTGTCAGCGAAATAAAAAATTTGTATTCAGCTATAATACCAGTGAGCCAACGCGAAGTTTAGTGAATAGGCCGTGAGATCATGCTTCAGTGCAAAAGATGCGTAGGCTCATTCAGTCGCTCGGCACGATGCTTAATGGCTGAGTCACGAGATCTTGTTCCTGCCCACGAAGGGTGTGGTTAATGAAAATTGTTTATTAAAGAAATGAAATTCTGGGATGTCACGTGCCAAACTTGCACCTAAATTTATGTATACGCGACCGTTCTCGCACTTTGCCCCCATCGACATGCGGAGTTCGTGGTCGAATCAGCGGCCTCGAGCTTAGCAGCGCAACGCCATAGGCGCTGGGCGACCATATCAGGTGGTGGTATAGCAGATACATTAAGTATACTGCGTTCGTTGTCTTTCCAATGCTTTCAATTATAGAACTAAAGCTGGAAAAGATACAAACAGCCATTGGAGAGCGCCGTGTTCAGGGTGGAGACAAAAACGTCGTCTTCAGCAGCGTAGACCACTTTCGCGCCCATTGGTTGCGGGCGCACAGCCAGATTCTGGAATTTAGGGGAAGCTTTTAGAAACACTGCACCCAAAATTAGTGGATGCCGTGGGCCATGCGTACAAAATAATGCAGAGAAAATACCAAATAATGCAAAACGCGTACTTGGGCTTTTCTAGTGTACTTGGGCTTTTGAGTACGCAACGCTCATTGGGGTCTATTTCTAAAGTTCCTGTAATAAAGTTCTCACAAGAATAAAATGAAAAAAAAAACTTAGTGTTCAGTAAAAGTGCAAAGGAAGCGGTGATTTTCACAATAGTAGACGATTAGGCTCATTTTTGGACTGTTTGGTGTCCTTACTAAAAACAAAAAATCATAGAAAATAAAAACAATAAAGGAGGTAAATACTTTCAAAGGTTGCATCTACGTTTTCGTGCTTGCTTGTTATATTGTGTAGTACTGTGCTTGTGGAAAACGCGGCCTGTAGTACAGTCTACAGTCCCGAAAACCTGGCTCGGTTTGCGTGGCGGCAGACAGCAAGGCGCCAGAAGACATCAACAAGTGACTTTTCTTGGGCACGTGCTTTCTTCCGCTACTGAAGCGCTCACTTTAAGTTTGCCGGTGCAGAAGTGAGACAGGTTATCATGCGGCACGACATCGGAGAAGAACATTTCGAGCAATTTCAATATTCATGTCTGATAATCTTGTCACTAGCTACAAAGTTTACATTGTCACTAGCCACGTAACTGTGCTAAATAACAATGGCATTGTTGTATTAAACTGACTAGGCAGACAATTAGAACATAAACTGTTTTACGCCGGCTGTCGTTAGCGATAATGCAGTTTTTTCTAATTTATATTTGGCTTTAGTTGTTTGTCGTGAGGAATTTTTTTGCTGTCTTCGCAGAAACACTTGGTAAAGAATAAAGAATAAAATTTTGATCGCAGCGCCCTGCGGTTATCCCCAGATGTTATCAGTCCACGGGATTAAAGATGTGTTTAAGCTTAATGGTTTGATATCGAATTGTTTTGTTCAAATGGTTCTGTATGATTAATAACGATTGGTTGTGAAGGCCGAAAAATATATTTAGTACAAAAAGAAATGGTACGTTGTTGCAAACTTCTCCCGGACAGCTAATCCAGTGTCTGGATGCAGCCCCTCACACAGGCCCGCAGTACCACCGGCGGTTGAGTCAAACCCTCGCGGGCGTTCATTAGCGTCTTCGATATAAACACGCCAGGCATCATACCCCAGGTTGGGGAGACAGCGTCGTATATCCGCAATGTTTCGACCCACCGCCTTCCGATATTCACAGTATTGACATGCAGATATCACACCACATGACTGTGAAACTGGTACTCACTTGTGGGTTAAGACTGATTAATGTAGCTTTAGAGTGTCCTCTTAGCCCGTTGGCTGTATTGGCAGCCTGCCTCAATGGGAACGCAAGGGAAACAAATATCAGGTGGAGAACGCTCTGGCATAAAGTATTTACATTTTAATTATGTTTTCCTTATGTGAATATCTATCTCGCCTTAGCGTGCCCGGGACCATTAACATGATTGCACTTTGTTTGTTCTAGTACGTTCTAAATATCGGCAAGGGTTCGCGTTGCTGTGTAAAAAGAAATTATGGGGTTTTACGTGCCAAAACAACTTTCTGATTATGAGGTACGCCGTAGTGGAGGACTCCGGAAATTTCGACCACCTGGTGATCTTTAAAGTGCACCTAAATCTAAGTACACGGGTGTTTTCGCATTTAGCTCCCATCGAAATGCGGCCGCCGTGGCCGGGATTCGATCCCGCAACATCGTGCTCAGCAGCCCAACACCATAGCCACTGAGCAACCACGGCGGGTGCGTTGCTGTGTTAGTGAGTGAGTGAGTGGAAAGCGTTATTAGCTCTGGATTCGCTGGTCTTCTGCGGTCTTCAGATGGCTTCGTCCATCTTCTAGCACAACGGTCGGTTGCCCTTAGTCCAGGGCTCCGCTGGATGCTGCTGCCAGTTGTGCTCGCCGAATCAGACCTTCTTGGTGGACCTGGCGATCGCTGGAGAGCACTCCCTCCCATTGCTCCGCACTCGGGTTTGGTATAATGGGTACCATGTCTATCTTCTGGCACGCCCACGTTACGTGATACAGCGTGGGTGTTCAGTGGCACCAGGGGCATTTGACATTGTATTGTGTGGGATACATTTTGCTGAGTACGTTTAGGTTCGGGAACGAGCCTGTTTGTAGCTGCCTCCACGCGAGAGAGTCCTCTCTGCTAAGGGAGTTGTGAGGTGGTGGATACCGCTTTTTGCAGCCCTTGTAGTAATTTAGTATCCCCGAATAGACTTGGAGTACAGGTTCGGTCCCCTCGAGGTCGCCTACGTTGGATGCTCGGTAATAAGTGTACCCTCGAGCTATCCTGTCCGCCTCTTGGTTCCTTGCCACTCCCGTGTGTCCCGGCGTCCATACTATCGTATGCCTAATTGTTTCTTCTTTTGGTTGTCGTTGCGTTATGTGGTCTCTGGAGCGGAGTATGCGGAGCGCTCCGTGCCCTATTCTGCCGCGTAGGTAGTTGATTTGTATCCTTATTGGATACAAATCCTGGTGCGTGTTCGGTGGGACCACCCACTAATAATGCCATAAACTACGGCATATTACTCAACTCGCTTGAACAAGAAATGAGGAAATTAAATGAAAGCCAGCAGTGAGCTGTACCGTGGCCAAGGAATACCTGAATTTGTGAACATTTATTCGACAACATATTGGCTGTAGCGGTAATGATTTCGTTCAGTACATTATGAAATTAGTTCATTTTGCTTTTTGCAATAAAATAAAATCAGACAACTTAGCGCATGCATTACATTTTCACTGCTGCCAAAAGTCTACTTGTTTTCGAGCTGGAACAAAATATTTTCCAATCGTTCTGCCTTGAGGCATCTCTTTCACTTTTGCAAAATATGGCTGGCTGCATTGAAATTTCTTTCGCTTCTTGCCCTTATGACTGGCACACAAATAATACTTTTAGCAAGGGAAGACAACCTCGGAAAGTTTTTGCTGTGAGTCTTGCACTCTTCAAGAACATTTGCCATGTCTTCAGTGCCATCGTAACGAAGCTACCTGCCTGACTTGTCCTTTTGTTTTGGCTATCGAACGTCTTGCAACACTTGAAATTTGTCGTTCAAGGTCCATGTTGGTTTCTTTCGCAACGTGGAGGCACGATCAACGCTTTGAGCGGATGTAGAAGGTGAGGGCATATTGAGCATCTTTTCCGTGACATCAGTATATGCTGCACACTGTTCTGTTTCAATGGTGGACACAGAAGCGATGCAGCAGTTTGCGCTTTTTTAAGGTGCAATTTGCTTTGCAGAAATTGTGTTCGTTTGAAAGCTGCAACTGTAGGTGAGTCTTTTCACGCAGTAGCGAGGTGTTTTTTCAACTTTGTGTTGTACAAGAGGACCTGAGGCAACGTTGGCTGCTCCTTCTGATCTAGCTTCTGGTAAGCTTCTCTGAGTGGTTTCAGTAAGATTATGATGTATTTTATGGCGAAGCTTACTGAGATTATCCAAGACGTACTTACTATTTCTCGAAGAGAACATTAAATTTCATGCAATTGTGTGTGCATGGACGTCAGATTTGTAAGTTTTGAGTTCCATCATGTGGTCATATCCTAGCAGACGCCATGAGGCAAATGACTGGTGACACTGCTTTTCTTCATGTAGGTGACCACTCACTTCATTTTCTGAAGGTGGCAGTGAAGGCCAAGCAGGAGTTCAGCAAGGTATGTATCATAAAACGTGTGCTGAGAATGGTGCTGTGCAAATGTGTGCAGGAGTTAACTATTTTGTAAGAGCCTATTGCATTTGTAAAGGGGTGTATTTAATAATCCAGCTGGTAGCGTCAAGCGTAACCGAGAAGTCGGGCGACGCAGAGCAAGAACCGCTGGATGGCCGAGTGGCTATTGGTCGTGCCGAGCACTTTCCATGCGGCTGGCTCAGTGGTTGCACGCCAGGCTACGAATAAGTGATCTGGCTGGCCTTGTACGTATGCCCTTCTTCTTCCTTACACATTGGTATTATTTGCATCTTCGTTAGTCAGAAATAGTACATTTAAGGGATTGTAGGAATTTCATGTCCAATTAGGATGGCGAGACTGATAGACATGACGTTCGCAGGGGTGTTTCGCCGGGTGGCGTCCTTAGCCCAATATTGCTCAGTGTCATACTGGTGGGCCTTGCAGACGAGCTACGTGAAACAACACATATCAGCACGTACATGGATGATATCTGTATCTGGTCATCTGGGGTCACACGCCCACAAGTGCGTGCAAGGCTTCAACGTGCGGCTACCATCACGGCGAAGTACTTGCGCTGTGGAGGCCTGCAACTCTCAGCAAATAAGTGTGCAGCGTTGGCATTCACGTGCAAGTCAATGTCCCACCAATCGTTGTCGACGGAATGGCGCTCCCTTTAGTCACCCACCACCGATTTCTTGGCGTGACAATAGAACGCAATCTTTCTTGGACCAAACATGTTACTGCACTTTGGGCTAGACTGACCAACTTCATACACGTTCTTCGTATAATATCTGGACCGAGATGGGGCCCCGCTGAGTGAACTTTGCTCCAAGTGTACCAGGCACTTCTTGTGGGCTACATACGCTACAGCATGCCTGTGCTAGCTAATATGGGATCATCTTGTATACGCACGCTGGAGTGCCTTCAGGCACAAGCACTGCGGATATGCCTTGGCATGCCACGCTGCACGTCAACTAAGGGCACAATAGCGGCAGCACGGGCTTGTTCAATCGACATATGCAGGTCTTGTGAACCTGACGAACCTATCTTCGCCTGCTGAGCAGACACTCACATCGTTCTCTGTCAAAACTTCCAAGAACCAACCTTCACTGCGGTTATTCTAAAGCAGTTGCGTGTCACGCAAGCATTATACCTGCAAGGTTCCAGGCGCCCAACATCCCCGAGACACCTCGATGGACATTGTCAAGACCACTAATGAGGCTTCAGATACCCGGAATCATGAAGAAATCCCAGCTTTCCTTCATTGGCTTGAAACAGCTCACCGTGTCCCATATATTTACATTATATATTGGAACTATACCGATGGCTCGGTCACGCCATCTGCCAAAACGGCCACATTTGTCATCCCACAACTTGGGATTACTCGGCGATTTCAATTAGACCACAAATCGACATCTACGGCTGCGGAACTTGCGGGAATACGGGAGGCTGTCCGTTTTACGAGAACACCGACTCCTCATAAAGGGACGGTATTCTGCGATGCCAAATCAGTGCTACAGGCACTAACATGCTTTTTAAAGAAAGGACCATACTACCTGCACATGCTGGAAATCGCCGAACTTCATCACAGGGCTTTACGAATCAATTCGAGGTTAAGCACTGTCAGAACAGTCATGGCAGCACGTCGCCCGCACCAGCCAGTGCTGGGTCAGGCAAAGCATAAGGTGCCCCCTCCCGAGTCGACCGAGGCTTCGGTGGAGCTGATGGAGGAGGCGTCCGTGTCGGCTTCCATGCCCGCCGCGACCATCGCGAAAGGACGGCTTGCGGAACTCCTCGTTCGATTAGCGGAGGCGATTAAAACACAGTCCGGAGCTATCGAGCAGCAATCCGAGACCATCAAGAAACAATCTGAGGCCATTGCTACCCTCAACCGCAGAATGGGGATAATGGAGGCTAAACTTGTTGACGTAAGCAGACTGAAGGGGGCCGGCAAGGTTAAGAAAGCACATCAGGATTCCGAAGCGTCGGGAAAGTGCACCGCGCTCAAGGGGATGCTAACTAAATAGAGACACAATGGTGGATAGCACAGACAAATGATTTGTGTGGCAATGGAACTGCGCCAGCTTCAAGAGGCGCAAGGCCTCGCTACAACACTTTGTGAAAGCACAAGCGGACAAACCGCATGTCCTACTCCTACAGGAGACCCTTTGTAAGGAGGCGACCTTCTCGGTTTACCGCGTTGTCTCGACGAGAGGAGACCATAGGAGAGGGGCAATCACGATGGTTAAGAAGGCAATTTCCTTCCAGGAGCACGAGATCACAATAGGCAGAGCTGATGCTAGCACTAGGTTGGAGGCGCAGCTGGTTGAGATAATCCCTAGTGGCAGGATCAAACAGAGCATATTCGTCCTCAATGTGTACAGCCCTCCGACCGATCAGAGGCAGAATTTTTCGCGAACTCCTAGGCAGGGCAGTCGCCATAGCGGGTGATTGCCCTCTGATAGTGGCAGCGGACTTCAATGCCCCGCACATGGCCTGGGGTTATAATGGACAAACGGCGAAGGGAGTGAACTTAGTGAGCATGGCAGAAGACTGCGCGTTGACCCTAGTGGCGGACCCCCGCTTTCCCACGAGGATAGGCACCTCGGTCTCGAGGGACATGATGCCAGATCTGGCTTTTGTTAGAAACACTGACGCAGCCTGGACTAACTTGCAAGAAAATTTAGGAAGCAACCATCACATTGTAACGTTATCAATCAGGATCAGAGCGGCCCCGTTTAGGATATTTAAGTACGTTGATTGGGATCTCTTCCGAAAGATACGGGACGAAGGTGAGTCGGAGTACGGTGCACTGGAGGATCTACTCGCGCAGGTCAAGAGAGACGTTGAAAGGGCCACCAAGGAAATATCCACGGACCTTAAGACCCCCAGGATGGGCGCGCCTGGCGCATCTTCTTGAGGCCAAGAGCTCTGTGCTGGAAAGGTGGAAAACGCAAAGGCTAAACCGCAGGCTGAGAAAGAAGATCACGGAACTTAATCACAGCATATAGGCACACTGTCTGGAGCTCAGCAGACAACAATGGCACGAAACCTGCTCGGCAGCAGACGGGCGAATGCGCACGGGAGGAAAATGGAACCTTCTTAAGCACCTGCTCGATAATAAACTGGGTAATCAGAGACTCGCCGTAGATAGACTTGTGCATAAGCAAAAACAGGGGGGTCATTCCGATACGTCCCTTCTCCGAGACACGGCAAGGTAGCATCTTCCGGTAGGGAAAGATGAACTACGGGAATGCCCTCAATGCGTGGGGGAGGACGCCCCAAAGCTCGATGATCAGTTTTCTGAGGCAGATATCTGGGAGGTGCTCCACAAGCTCAATGGCAGGTCGGACCCTGGGCAGGATGGCATAACCAACCGGGTTTCGAGGAACCTGGACGACCCGTCCATTAGCGCCATTGCAAAGGAAATCAACAAGGTATGGGAGGAAGGTAGTGTTCCGGACGAGTGGAAGCAGGCGACGGTGCTACTGATTCCTAAGCCTGGAAGGCCCCCAAGCCTGGACAACCTCCGGCCCATTTCGCTCACGTCACGTTTAGGTAAGGTTGCCGAGCACGTTATACCTAACAGGATCTCAAAGCACATAGAGCGCGAGGGGTTGTTCTCGCACAATATGGTAGGGTTTAGACCATCTCTTACCAAGCAGGACGTCATGCTACTGCTAAAAAGACAGGTTATTGACAACAGGACTAGAGACGTCAGGGGCATTCTTACACTAGACTTGTCCGAAGCCTTCGACACCGTGTCGCACGACTTCATCTTAAATGAGATTTCGGCATTGAACTTGGGAGGTAAATTTTTCGCGTTTGTGGAGTCCTTCCTGAGGGGCAGGACGGCTGTCGTCCAGGTGGGGCAGGCCAAACCAGAACCATTCTCGCTAGGAAACAGAGGCACGCCACAAGGGGCGGTGATCTCCCCCCCTCCTGTTTAACATTGCAATGCACGGACTCTCGAAGCGGCTGGCCGCCGTACCAAACGTGGGACACGCGCTGTACGCTGACGACATTACGATCTGGTTTCCGGGAGGCTTGGAGGCGGCCGTGGAACAGGCGCTCCAGGAGGCCTTGGATGTGACCCAGTCCTTCCTGGAGGGCACGGCTCTCCAACTCTCTCCGACCAAGTCAGAGCTCATGTTATACAGACCGGCAAGGCAGGGGGTTCGGGGGCTCGTGCCGCTCGAGCAGATCCCCATAGATGTATACACGCGGGACTGCCAGAAGATCCCCAGGATGAATTCAATTAGAGTTCTAGGATTGTTGCTCGATGCCAGGGGCTGTAATGCCAAAACCATTGCGCATCTGACCACCAAAACCAAGAATATTCTCACATTAATTATGAGAGTCTCCAATAAGAAGGGGGGCCTGGGCGAAGACAACCTACTTTGGGTGCATCACGCTTTTCTTATGAGCCACATCAACTATGTAGTCTCGGCCCTGCAGTGGACTAAGACATAAAGAGACAAGCTTGACACGTTGATGCGGAAAAGCGTCAAGAAGGTACTGGGTATTCCGATCACGGTGAGCACGGACAGGCTAATTCAGCTCGGCGTTCATAACACCACCCTCGAACTCTGAGGCGCCACGAGCGGCGCAGATCACGAGGCTTTTGGGCTCCAGTGCCGGTAGGCGCCTCTTGGAGGCGGCGGGCTTGCAGCCGCGTTACAGTCACAGCGAGGCGGTTCAGCTGGACGAGAACTCCAGAGGACCTACGTCGTCGGTCCCTTCCCTAGAAACGTTAACCCAGAGCATAATGCGGGCAGGCGAGCAGCTCGTGCCAGGGCGATATTGAAGAAAACGGTCGGCATAGAAGCCTTCGTGGACGCAGCTCAATATGGGCGCTCCGGTAAATTCACGGTCCCGGCGGTCAGCGAAAAGGGCGAGCTCCTATCTGCGGCCTCGGTAGGCGCTGTGACGGCCGACGTGGCAGAACAGGTGGCGGTTGCGCAGGCGATGCAGGATTCAAAAAAGGCCGTGTATCTACACTGACTCACGCGAGGCCGTCAGGGCTTTCGCTTCGGGAATGGTTGCGAGACAGGTGGAGGCGATTCTGAAAAGCAAGTCCAGAGCTAATTGTGACCCCGTGCGTTATATTATATGGCTCCCCGCTCACATGGGCGACAACGTGCTGCCGGGCCGCCCGAACCCCTATGAGATTGCTCACCGCCGTGCGCGAGAATTAACGCGCCGCGACGGCGGTGGGGCTACATTGGATCCGGAGGGGCTCGGCCACAGCGACCCCTTATTAACCTTTCATGAGATCATCTCCCATTATAAAGAGGAACGCAGGCACTTCCCACCTCCACACACGAATCTATGGAGATCTCAATCGATCAAGCTCAGGATGCTTCAGACGAGGTGATATCCCTCGCGAGGTTTCTTAAGCAGGATTTACCAAGAAATTGACCCACAATGCCTGGATTGTGGGGAGGAGGTTAGCACTCTATCTCATATGCTCTGGCAGTGTCCTGCGTTACGGGATCCGTCCTTCACCAGCGAACGGGACTGGGACGAGGCCACATCTAGTACGGAACTCAAGCTCCAGTCCATGGCCGTCCAGAGGGCATGTGAAAGAGCGGAGAGGCTTGGCCTCCCGATTCCGACATGGGAGCAGCCAGTGGCGAGCCAGGGGCCCCAACGGGTCTCCGCCGGCTAGTCTCTCAGGACCTCAATAAAAGTTCATTGTCTGTCTGTCTGTCTGTCATCACAGTGCTGAGTTAAGTGGCCACGTGATCACTTGTCAATGGGTGCCTAGTTATTGTGGTGTGACTCACAATGAACTCGGTGACAGTGAGGCAAGATGTGCCTTGTCTTCTTCCGAATCAAGTACGGATTGCCTAATCGCGACCTGACACCAACTCCATGATCAAGGCACCCATGCAGGACTTTACGAAGGCATACATAGCCCACGATGGGAAAATTCACAGACGCCTACTTATGATCGACCCCGATGGTAAATTCTGTTTGCCCCCCGAAAAGCAAAACGTCATCGCTACATAGAATTCGGCTAGGCTTTACTTTCACCCGTTGCTACGCGCACCTCATCGGCGAATCGAACAGCCCTAATTGTGAACACTGCCAGATGCCTGAAACACTGAAACACATACTGTGCGACTGTCCAGCATATATGCTGGAGCGAAGGACGTTAGAAAGTTTCTTAGCCAGCGTTCGCAGGCAGCCACTATCGGAGGAAGCTATCGTCGGCCGATGGCCTGATACTGCAGCTTCAATGCGTGCAACTAAGGTGTTGTTGAAGTTTCTGCAGGACACCAAGCTCGACGAGCGGCTCTAGCAAGACAACTGTCTCATATGTGCATAAGCACTCAACACTTCTCTTATCATCATCATCCGTTCCAGTACTTTCACTCCCCTTCCCTCTTCCCCAGTGCAGAGTAGCAGAGTAGAGCGCACTAGCTCAGGTCAACCACTCTGTCTTTCCTGGCAATTATTTCTATTCTATATTATAGTATTATTTCATGAAGCCCATCCTTGCCCTTTTCCGCAGTAATTCTGTCGATGTTTTTTCTAGTCATTTTCTCGCCTGCTTGAAATTCATTCGTGAATATGGCCACATTTTGTAACTCCCAGCTGTCACCAACAAGTTATCGTATATAACTGTGACAGTTATATACAATATCGTTTTCTGTAATTGTCTGTCTACGAGCGAACAGTCATGGAAGAGGGACATTCTCCTACTGCGGTTCTAATGGCTGGCTCCAGTGCTTCTCAGAAAGCACTCGCCAATTTGGCTACGTTTCCGGAAACTGTTGTCGGGCGAGGAAGCTAATCTTTCGGAGTTACGCTTCCACATTTTGCACGCGCAGCACTAAAGTGATCCGGAAGGAAAAGGTACCTCACTGCGGCTGTTTACCCTTACAGCCTACCTACCTTCTTAAATATAATGCATAGCTTGATGTTCGTACTAAAAAGACAAACGAAAAGAGAAACTGAAATCAAGAAGCGATATAGATGGTTTCAGATTTGGCGATGTTATATTGCATATTATTGTTCCGCGCGGAAAATGAACTCAGCGTCTGACAGTGAGTGAAAAAGTGAAACTAAATTCAGTGTTTGACACACAGAATAGGAGGTTTTCCGACTTAGGTGCTGTTAAATGCACTGTCTTTCTTTCTGCAGTTGTGACTCACTGTGAATAGCAGGCCTCTTGCCGATATGATACCATATTCACATTCAAGTATTCCTCTTCAGTTCACCGCTCAGTAGATGCTCGGAATATCGAATGACAACTAATAACAGGAAGAAGAGATTTGGCTACTCTTTTACTTGCAGCAATTGTACCGTATAAATTAAAATTATGATTATTAGTCATATTCTTGAAAAAAAGAATAATGTGTGGCACATTGGACAATATGTCACTACAGCAGGAGCGCTAAGCTGCACAACAGGACATCAATTTCATCATCATCACCACCACCACCACAATCATCATCATCATCCTCATCATCATTACATTTTATGTTCACTGCAGGACGAAGGCCTCTTCCCGCGATCTTCAATTACCCCTGTTGTGCGCCTACCGATTCCAACCCGCAAGTTTCCTAATTTCGTCCCACCACCTAGCCTTCTGTCGTCCCCCTACTGCGCTTGCCTTCTCTTGGTACCCATTCTGTCACCATGATAGTCCAATGGTTATCTACTCTACGCATTACATGAGCTGCCCAGCGCCATTTCTTTCTCTTCATCAGCTGCGGTTGCGGTCGTGAGCAAGTCGCTAATCTACTTCTACTTTTGCCACAGGACAGCATATGCGGAACAATCCACGAGCCGAAGCAAGGAAAGGCTATCACCTCTACACGTGCGGTGCCCAGCTGACCACCTCGTCACGACAGTGACTGGTCTGCTGCGTCTGCCCTCTACCGGCCAAGCTCCCACATATAAGCTGGCATCGCTGACGCTGTCGCTCACTTTTGGCAGCGGCGGTTGCGGTCGCGAGGAAGTCGCTAATCTACTTCTACTTTTGCCACAGGACAGCATATGCGGAACAATCCACGAGCCGAAGCAAGGAAAGGCTATCACCTCTACACGTGCGGTGCCCAGCTGACCACCTCGTCACGACAGTGACTGGTCTGCTGCATCTGCCCTCTACCGGCCAAGCTGCCACATATAAGCAGGCATCGCTGACGCTGTCGCTCACTTTTGGCAGCGGCGGTTGCGGTCGCGAGCAAGTCGCTAATCTACTTCTACTTTTGCCACAGGTTGGTCTTTTTTTTTCCTTTGCTTTCCAAGCACATTTTTCTTAGTGTATACCGCTGCCGCTGCTGCTGCCAAATTGCGTGCTGTTTACACAATGCCGACCAATGCTGAGTTTGCAAAAGAAATGGACGCTTTACGGGCTGAGGTTGCTGTGATGCGTGACAGCCTGAACATGTTTAATGAACTTTTCGAGACGGTTAAGAAGCAGAATATAGATCTTGCTGTTGAACACAGGGCTCTGAAAGATGAAAATGTCGACTTGGCACGCAGGGTTTCTGAACTGGAACAGTACTCCCGACTAAATAACGTAGAAATAAAAGGTGTCCCTTGTTACTTTTCGCCTACGACGCGCGGTATAGCCGGCGCGGATGCAACGGACGCCGGGGCTTCGTTCAAAGCGGCGGACATTTTGGCCCGTTCAGCGCTGCCCCAACGCCTCCTCCAAGCGCGTCCAGGCATGTTTCAATGCCACGTGTCTTCGTGTGTGTGTGTGTGCATGTTGGTGCCCACGCTTGTCAAAGCACGGCAGCCGGGGAGAGGAGCTCCCCAACTGTGAAGCGAGGAGGTCTGATCGGCGCCGGCCCGGCGGATGCGTCACTTCTTGTCACAACGTGTCCGGGAGCCACCGTCACGTGCGCGCCTCTCGCAAGCCGTTCCTCTTGCCCTCGACTCCGAGAGTATAAAAGCAGCTGCCCCCGGACGCCAAGGGAGAGGCTCCGATTTCTTCCGTCGAGTAACGTGCTCTCCCGTCTCTCCACTTCGGTCGACCTGACCGGCCGCTCTTTTGCGATGCTATAATAAACAAGTTGTTCTGTTAGCAGTCGACTCGTGCTTTGCCAGGACCTTCGCATGCTTCCAGCTGTGCCCCAGGCCGCCAGGCCAACGCTACCCTTTGGACTTGCAACCCAGATGCAACACCTTGAAACCAAAGGTGAAAGCTGTCTTGCGGTTGTTCAGTCTATGGGTGATGCTATAGGATGCAAAATCGCTCCTGAAGATGTCGATACTGCACATCGTGTACCAGCTAAAAAAGAAACAAATATTATTGCACGCTTTTGCTCCCGAGAAAAAAAACTGAGTTCCTGAAAAATGCACGCAAGGCTCGCTTGACCACTGTGAACCTTGGGTTTCCACAAAAGGATCAGAATCCCTTATACGTTAATGAGCATGTTACGCAAGAAAGAAAGCGGCTGTTTGCACAAGCTCTTGAGCTGAAAAAAGGAAGAGGCTGGAAACACCTCTGGACAGACCACTGCGTAATCAAGGCGCGAAAGACAGATGACAGCCGTGTGTACCGGATTTCTAGTGCAGGTGATCTTACTGTTTTCACCTAGCTTACTATTGTTTGCGGCTGCATATCTTAAACCTGCGCAAGAATGTTTTCTTGTCAGGATCTTAAAAAAACATTTCAGTGATGAAACTCCCAAGTTATCGCTAATACATTTCAATATTCGTAGTCTACGAAAAAACTATGACAGCCTTATAGCATTTCTTTCCATAATTAATCACAACTTCTCTTTTATCTGTCTGTCTGAGACATGGTTGTCACCGGACGATAGAAATTTATATGCGCTACCAGAGTACAATGCAGAGTACTGCTATCGTGCTACGCCACGTGGCGGCGGATCTGCCATATTTATTAAATCATCATTGCCATACAAACGCCGCAATGATCTTGCCTTTTCTAATTTGATCTGCGAATCTATATGGTTAGAATTTGATCACACTGTTTTTTTCAATTGAAGGCCGGAACACAGTGTTAGCGTGCATTTATCGTTCACCATCATCGTCATACTCTGAGTTTTGTCTGCAGTTTGAAAAGTTGTTGCACACTGTTGCGAACGAAAACAAAAATGTCATCATCTGCGAAGACATCAACATAAACATTATCGACCCTAACAGTCCATCATGTTCTGATTATCTTGCGTGTTTTCTTAGCTATGGCCTTGCTTCTTTAATTACTTCTCCAACTAGATGTGACATGACAGGATCTAATACGTTAATTGATCATATATTAACCAACTTTACTACAGATCATACGGCAGGAGTCATCGAGCACAGCATAACCGACCACTACCCTGTATTTTTGACTTTAGGTAGAGAGAATTCTAAAGCGACTGAAAAGAAAGAGAAAGTACATTTTGACTCTGAAAAATTTATCTCTGATACAGTCAAATGACTGGAACGCAGTACTCTGTGAATCTTCCGCGGAAGAGGCTTATCAGTTGTTCTTGGCTGAAGTTACCCGCTTCATTCATGAATGCACTACTACATCTATCACAACTCGTTTCTTCAGTTCCCCTCGAAAACCTTGGGTCACAAAAGCGCTACTTCGATGTATATTGAAGAAAAATCGGCTCCACAAAGGGGTAATTTGTGAACCATTTAACTGTGACCTTAAATCTCGTTTCAAAAAATATTCTAAAACGCTTGCAGCAGCACTTAAATGTGCTAAACGAGATTACTTTCAGAACAAGATTTTGAATAATAGCAATAATACGAGGCGCAATTGGCAGGTCATTAACGAAGTCTTAAATAATAAATGCCGTGAGCATTTAACAAAAATAAAAACTGAGACACATACATACTGCCACCCAGCTGATATCGCGAATGCCTTCAGCGAGTATTTTAGCAGTACTTGCGATTCTCAAACAGATCCCCCATTACCGATATTGCCTCGTCATCTTCATTCTATCTACTTGCGACCTACGAATGTAAAGGAAGTTCTTCATGTTATATCTTCGCTTAGGTCTACTGGCCCTGGCCTAGACTCTGTTCACCCATCACGTATCAAGTTAGTTTCTAATGAACATTCTCCTATCATAGCCGATATTGTTAACAAAATGTTTAAAGCAGGCACATTTCCCAGTTCTCTGAAAGTTGGTAAAATAACACCTGTTTACAAAAAAGGCAATCGTGAACTTCTGAATAACTACAGGCCTATTTGTATTGTTTCATTTTTTCAGTAAAATCATTGAACGACTATTTCATACACGTTTATCATCCTACCTAGCAAAATTTAATCTACTATCACCTAAACAGTATGGCTTTCGGCAGGGTTGCTCAACTGAGCTTGCGCTTCTAACCTTCGCCGATAAAGTCAAGAAGGCAATCGACCAAGGCTTGCTGTCTGGAAGCGTATTCATAGATTTAACAAAAGCCTTTTATACCATTAATCACAAAATTCTAATACATAAACTTGAATATTACGGCATAACTGGCCCAGCACTTCAGCTTATTTCTAGCTACCTAACTAATCGTACTCAAGTTGTTCAGATTGACGGCAAACTCTCATCTGCTAAGAGCATATATCAAGGTGTTCCTCAGGGCTCGATCCTTGGCCCGCTGCTGTTTCTGCTATTTATCAATGACCTACCTAATGTTCTAACCACTACGGACTGTATGTTATATGCAGAAGACACGACTATTTTTACTTGTGCTAACAATGTCGACGAGCTACAGCAAAATGTTAACGTTGATCTGCATAACATAACTTCCTGGTGTCAAAAGAACATGTGCATCAATCCGCTAAAAACGGTTCTTATGGTTTTTCATTCCTTCCCGACACTAATTTCGAACTCTATATCGGTGCGTCTTGAAAACAACTTAATACCAATATCTGCTAGCACTAAGTTTCTTGGCGTAGTTTTAGACAGGCATCTGAAATTCAATCTTCATGCGCAGTCACTTGTACGTAAGATATCGTTTGGAATACGCGCCATAATCAAAACCCGCTCGTATTTTCAGCCACACATTATCCATTCCCTTTATCATGCACACATTCACAGCCATTTATCTTACTGCATATCAGCCTGGGGAAACAGATACCTCGCTCACCTCAGCCAACTTCAACGCATGCAGAATCAGGCAATTCGCCTCATGACTTTCAGCCATTTCCTATCGAATGCAACGCCACTTTATTGCAGTTTAAACATTCATCCTCTTCATCAGCTCTTTCAGTTAAAATTAACAATCGTGATCTATAAGTTATTTCGTAATATTGCACACATAGATGGGATTGTTATTGAAACTTCTGTAAATACTATCACTACTAGGTTCTCTGAACTCGATAATCGTCTTTTGACTAAAGTGCGCACAAACTATGGTAAGTTCACTACCCCATTTGCAGGAATAAAACTATCGAATTCTATTCCACATAGCATTAAATCATCCCCCACAGAGCATATATTCAAGAATCAGGTTAAGAAATACTTTATGCAGCAACTCTCTTTATCCTAACCACTGACTTTTGTGAATGTAATCATAATTGACTTAGCTATTATACTACTTGTTATATTACTCATATTTTTATTGTATTGTACATTTGCATAGCTTGTTCACTACAGAAGTCTTCTTCGCAATTTTTTGTCTTATTAAACAGTTTCGAATTCTTTTTTCGCGCTGTTTCTTATTCAGTCCGTAATGCCACCGTAACCAATGCTTGATCTGTATTGTCTTTTTTAGAGCGCAGCTCTTTGGCGTCCGTTCCTGGGTTTCGCGTCGTCGTCGTCGTCGGCGTCGTCGTCGGCCTCGTAACCAGCTCCGCCCCCCTTTCATCCCCCCAGCGCTAGCAGCGACCGACTGATACCGCTGGATGCCGCTGACGCCGCTAGAGAGTCAAGATAACGTGACTGCATAGAACACCGTCGCCGCCATGCAGAAAGAGGAGGAAAGGGTCCCCCCCCCCCCTGTTCTTGTGTGGCGGATAGCTGGGGTTGACTCACTATCGCCGTCAGCGGCATCAGTCAGTCGCTGCTATCTCTTCCCTCCTCCCTTTATCGTGTTGTCCGCTTGCTGCGCGCGCTTCTGCCCCCATCGTTTGCCGCTGGGTGTACACGCCGCCCCCCTCCGCTTCCGCTTACTGCTGGTTGCTCTCGACGGCGGCGATGAGCCTCCGCTTCGGCGGCGCGAACTGCAGGGTCTTCTCGGCGGCGGCGATGAGCTTCTGCTTCAGCCTCGCTTACTGCTGGTTGCTCTCGACGGCGGCGATGAGCCTCCGCTTCGGCGGCGCGAACGGCAGGGTCTTCTCGGCGGCGGCGCTTAGCCTCTGCTTCCCCCACGGCTGTGACAACCTCGCGAGGCACTTGTATAGATCTCGTCTTTGAGAATCAAGCATTGGTGTACCAAGTCGAACATATATCAGTCTATTTCTCCGACCACAAAGCTTCCTTCATGACTGTCAAGAACTGTTAGTGGAGTCTTTGTTAAAGGAATACGTGTGAAAAATAAAAAAAAATTATGTGATAGCGCATACATGTGTTGCTCGATTTCTTTGCCTCAATCTATCCAAAAGGTGAAACAGCTTATTTGCTGCGCTCACATTTCGCATTAGGAAGTAACGTAATCGTCGGTAATTTTTTAATTATTTTTTCATGTATGGGAGTCCCCCTTACAGTTTGTAACTTTGGGACTCCCTGTGTAGTGCTCATTTTGAATACAATTCTTGTAAATCTGACATCGTTGATGAATAAAGTAAAACTTGAATATTCTTTCACGAAAAAAAAAAATTAGAATGTCGTCTATGCCCGTTTGCTGTCTGATCCAAACCGCTCGCTTTCTGTCTCTTCTTTATGCCAAGCATTGTTCGTTCTATCGCTCTTTCCGCATTCCTTAACTTGTTCTCAAGCTTCTTTGTCAGTCTCCAAGTCTCCGCCCAATATGTCATCACCGGTAAAACGCACTGATTGTATACCGTCCTTTTCAATGATAACGGTAAGCTTCCAGTCAGGAGCTCGCGATGTCTCCCGTATGAGATAAAATAAGAAATTATATCTAGACTTCCACGATAAAAATATGCACTTCGTGCTGCACACTACAGCTGATTTCAGTGAATGATACTGAACAAAAATTTGTTGATTTAAGCTCCACTCTTGGGATTGGTCCAGGAGCGCAATATCTCGGAGGCGATGTCATGATTCGGAAGGCGTAACGATTTCACCGAAATGGACGTTGACGCTAAAGGAAAGGTCGGTTTATTCACTGCGCCATTGCTTGCAGCTCCGCGTCCGATTGGAGCTGCAGAGCGGCGAACTCGGCCTGCGCTTTGCGCATCAGTTCCGGGTCCGTCAGCAGGTCGAGCACGGTCAGCGCCAGCACTTTGGCCGTTCTCAGAGTCGGCGGCTGGGCCCGCTCCGAGCCGGCCAGGGTTGTGAATTCGTGAGTGTGGTTGCTCGGTCCCCGCACCTTCGGAGTCGACCCGACGCTGTACACTGCGTGCAATGTGGGCAGGCGATGGGACACGTTGCCGCAGTCCGTAGCTGCGCCAGAGACCGGCAGCTTTTTCACGTAGTCGTCGATGAATGTCAGCTCTGCGTGTTTGAGAGGCAGTGACAAGAGTGGTGATAGTGGCCCGTACAGCTTCTTACAAAAAATTACTATACTCCTAATAGTGTGGCATAGAAGTTAGATAAAAGGGGATAAAGTGCCTCAGAAAGGCTCGCCAATTTTTCGACTGGTGGGCCTATCTTTGTCAAAGATGGTTCAGTTATACTTATGTTACAGTTCACTCCGTATAAAGTCATCCGGGTATTTTGGTGGAACAAAGGAAAATAAACTGCACTGGCAAGGTTAAACCGCTCCAGTGACTTTGTTCTTTTACTTTTAATTTATTTATGTAGAGCACGTGGGGTTTAAGTGGATTGGCTTCTTGCTCTAGTTAAATAGTTTAACGTATTTTCTTTCTGGTCTACTTATATGTTCACACATTCCGTTTCTTAATTTTTACGCTTGCCATGCATTACACATAAACTGTTCTCACGATGAAAAACGCCATGGCAGGAACACTGGCGCTGAAATATTTCAACTAGTGCGGTTATGGTGGTCATTATTCACGAATTTGCCTAATCTTTGGCTCACGACTTTATACATTACTTGTGGCATTACCTATAGGCGATACGTGACAGACTCAATTCCAGCTCCGCAATCACTTCCGGTGCATAAAATTTCAAGCAATGAATGTTTTTTAAGCCCATGAAGGTGATCAATATTTGCGAACACGCCTAATCATTGCTACTTGTTGCATGTATAACGCAGTATTTAGTTAAACGTGAGAAATTCGCAACGGCAAACGGCTGTTTGAAGCATAAAGGACAGATCTTTGGCAAAGCCGTTCTCTAACCATCATTATCATGCTGGCTGAAACCCAAGGCTCGCAGGTCCCGAAGGAACTAGCGCCAAAGTTTTCCTAGTAAAATGTATAGGAAATATTAGGGTAGTGACTGTTTTGATGATAATCATGACGATAATAACACCGAATTTCACGGCATAGTAACAGAGTGAACAGCATTTTAATTCTATCAACTCTACAAGAAGATTTAGGCCTCACTGATGCTTGTTTTTTTTTCGCTGCAGAATCAGGATATTTCTTACCAATATCGTTCAATAACGCACTTGTCACCATTGTTCGTCTTTTTTCTCGGAACATTTAGTCTCGGAAGGCAATAAAATGCGCCCACGCCTCCGCAGAAAATAAGAAGAAATGTGAGGTGCGCATTTATTCCGAAACTGCGCAGGCACAAATTGCAGCAGGTAGAGAGCCCGAACAAAGTTACAAATCCATGGCAGGATTTCAGCGTAGGGTTACGCAGAAAATAAGGGAACGTTAACTTACACTGCGGAGCTGTCCTCCAAGTAATCTTAATCACAAACTTGCACGCACATGTAAAGTCACGGCCTTATAAAGATGATACGAAATCACCAATCCACCAGACGAAAATAAGTATGGAAAGATGGGGTTTTATGTGCCAAAACCACGACTTGATTATGGCGTACGCCTTACTGGAGGACTCCGGTATAATTCTGACCTCCAGAGGGCCTTGAACGTGCCCCAGATGTACGGGACACGGTCGTTGTTGAATTTCGCCCCCATTGGAATGCGGCCGCCGCGGCTGTGATTTGAACCCGCGACCTCCTGCTTAGCAGCGTAACACCATAGCAGCTAAGCCACTGCGGCGGGTTGAAGAAAAAAATACGTGCAGGGGCACGTGTAATAAATATTGGTTGGAAGAGGGCCCTCTTAACACACGCATTTGCATTCCGGAGTTTTCTCTGTAATTCATTGCTGGAAGCCTGCAATGCACTCGCAATTCCAACTTGATCAAATCAAAACGTTAGAAACCCAAATCACTTTCGATACGTCTTAACTGATTGATTTGTATACTGATTGATGTTATCCAGGATAAATACTTTACAAAAATGCATTGTACCAACGCGTCGTTGCTACTGCGTTGCTGCTGCGTTCGAAAGTGGCCGTGAACTAACTTACACAACTGATTTGTATAAGCAGTAAATAACACACTGGACAGAAAAGCAATAGTATTAGTGAAGATTACGACAAAAGAAGTATAAATGGCACTAACAAATAAAGTTCTTGATATATAAGGCAGACATAAAGATTGTGCTGTAGAACGCCAGGGATATATGTAGTCGCGAAAAGTAATTTGTGCGTCGCTTCTAGGTTTTATAAACACGGGGAGTTAAGACTTAGGAAATGTCTTTTTAAAGCTAAACGGTTGTTATTGGTTTGTTGTATTCATGGTGGAATGGTATTCCGCATACTGTATTATTATCAGTGATTAGCAGTGATTAGATATTAGTTCACTTGGTAACCAATATCTGGCATGGAGGCATGGAGTGTGAGCACCGTGCCTCAGCCGAAGACTGCGTTTGGAAATTATTCCAGATCACTGGCACCCACTGCTGGCGCATTTGTGCCACTTGCGGGTAAAAAAGCGAAAAAATCTGGAGTGGGAGAGCTGTGATACTTTTTGGGGTGAGGAAATAAATTATCTTGATTTTTGAGCAGTATATATTGAATTCGGAGCAGGTGAACGAAGAAACGAGAACATTTCGGAAACTGCTAACGTTACATTTCGACCTGCTTATTTGGACTAGCACACTCGAAGTATTAAACAGCTAAATGAAGTAAGTGGTGGCAAATTTGACTTCAGTGCTTTCTTTCTTCTTCTTTTTGAAATAAATGCAGCAGTAATAGATACGACTTCAGAATACGCAAAAGGCTGCCCAGTTCCACTTCCTAGTGTTCACCAGGTACAGCGTAGTCTTTAAAATTCTAGCTCCCATAATTCGAACTTGGCGATAACTCTGACAGCAACATCATTTCCTCCGTGGCTCGAGACATATAAATTGAGAGAAACTAGCCGCATTCGAAGTCATTTAGAGCAAAATTCAGATTTCTGCCATCTGCTTATCGAGGAGGCATGATACCCGAACACAAACCAGTGTTCCCGTTGAAAGCTAACATGCGTAATGCGCGCCGATGGACGCGCCCCTGGTGGTGCCCTTGCGAACTGCGCTCGTCAAAGGATGGCCTCCGAGATCCATCGCGGAAAAACGCGCGCAGGGGTAAATCTCGCAGGCCATGGTGAAAGGAGGCAGACGTCCGGCGTAGTTTCCTGCTGGCGTTGCTCCTACTTCTCTGTTTCATTCACGGTTTTTGAGCAAAATGAGCACCCTTCGCATGTGTGCCTTGGCCAAAGCATCAAGGCACGTCGAAGAATAGTTGTCGCTCGGTGGGGTGCTCAAATAGGCTGTAAAACCTTGCAGGTGACACGTTTCGAATCATTCCCTGCGAGCCAACATGAGCGGGAACAATGGCAGCAATGAATCACCGCTGTGCGGCGGGCAATTTCTTGTGCTCATGCTTTTGTTTGTCATCTCGGCGTCATTTGCGCTCGAACATGTCTCCACGGGTAAGCGACGAAGTTTACCACGGGTTACTCACGTTTTGCGCGATTTGTCCACAGCTCAGCATTGAGGTTAAAGACATTTCGCTTAGGTTCCGAATGCCTCTTGCCGTTTATACCGTTTTCCGATGTTTTACCTTGTTGCTGTAGCTAGTGTGCACGACTGTGCGAGTGAATCGCGTTGCGTGTTATAGCTGGTTAGGTAGGCCTGCGTGGACTGATTTTGTTGGTCTTATAGGCCCCGGTAAATCGTCGCACCAGCTCTGACGCAGTTCTTGTTTTTGGATGCGTTTTATGTCTGGCTTCGCGCGCGTTGAAGCGTTGCTGAATGCTTCATGCAAAACTGTTGATTTTTTTTAAGCGCGAGGTTTTGGCCTGGCCTCGTTCGTAAGAGGCTCAACTCACGCCGCGTTTCATCGGAATGACTACAGGCAAGCGCTTCTTTAACAGCTTTGTTTTCTTTTTCGTCCGAGAACATCTTCAATATTGTGGTTTCTTGGGAAATGTGTTGGAAAAGAGGCAGCTCAGCGCGAGGATTCCTGTTAGATGCTGCGTATGGTATTGCTGTACGATTTTCGCTGAAAAGTTCGCGTCGCGTTTCGAAAGACTTTGCGCCTTGATGCTGTCTGAGAACACTTACCACACAGAGTGCCTTGTTTGTTTCACAGTGTAGCCCCTTTTTGCGTGCGCATTTTTTACTCAACAGAGTTCTTTTCTTATCTATTGCAGCGTAGGAGTGCAATTAATGCCTACGCTGCAAAAGATATTAACAAAACATTCCACTAACTACAAGATGCTCACGAGAAGGAACTTAGTGGGACACAATGAACGAAGCACTGTGCGGGCTAAGTCTGCTCGGGCTAGCACAAGCTTAACTCATTAAAAAGAATCTGACGCGAATTTTTTTCGCGAAAATCGAACAGAAATATCATATGCATCATCTAACCGCAATCCTCGGCCTGAGCTACATCTCCTCTAGCACATTTCCCAAGAAACCGCAATATCAAAAAATGTTCTCGGGCAAAACGAATAAAGCTGTTAAAGAAGCATTCGCATGTAGTCATTCGGATGAAGCAGCGGGATTTACTCCCCTTACGAACGATGCAAGGCGAGAACCTCGCGCTCAAAGAAAAATCAGCAGTTCTGCTTGAAGCAACTAACACCAGTTCCACATTCGTGAAGCTACGCATTCAATAGATAAAAAAAAGAATCATCAAGTGCGTGACAGCAGCTGCGGCGATTTCACGGGGCGTATAAAACCAAACATAACCAATACATGTAAGCCGCAGCAGCTTTATCACACTACCCGACACAATGGTGCAGTCGTGTGACGCCAGCTAAAGCAACATGGGTAATGAAGCGGCAAGCGGCATTCAGAACCTTAGCGTAGGGCCTTGAAGCAGTATGCTGCACGGCGGACAGACGAAACTGAAACATGGGTATGCCGTGATCAACTTCGTCGCTTAGTCTTGTAGACATCATCGAGTGCGAAAGAAACCCACACGACAGAGAGAAAGCGCCAGAACAACACGTTTCCCGCCGAACGCAAGCGATCTATTGCTGCCATCGCTTCGTCTCTTGTTGCCTGACAGGGAATGATTGGAACCGTGTTGCCGTCGATTTTTTGTATGTATTTGAGCTCCCCAGCCCTAACCAGAAGGGAAGAACAAGAAGAAACGAGAGCGTGCGTCAATATCTGCTTCTCCTGCTTTTCTACATGATTAAGGTCGAGAACTTACTTCAATCTTGGTGATGTTGGCACCAATTGACGGCTAAAGTTGCAAGGATTCCGCCGATACGAAATTTTCAACAGTGGGTGGACATTTTTCCAATCGTTCGAGGACTTTTCTGTGTGACCTCTGCCCGTCAGAGGCTCGGTGGGCGAGCTCAGCGTGGTTCCGCACGCTCAAGCCACGTTGTCTACGGCTATGCAAATCACCGTTGAGGGTGAGGATATCTCTCCCGACGAAGTCAGTGAAAGGCTAGGTGGACCACGGCATTACACAAGCGAAAACCCATAATCCAGGACCCGCTCGGGCAGGGCGCCCGAGTCACCGACATGCGACGTGGCGGGAATAAAAGCCAGGCTCCGTCGAGTGTCAAGGCACGGCTAACGACTGCTTCGAGATTGCCTCGGCTACGGAAAGAGCATGTTCGAATCATAATCCGTCCCCATGGAGGACTGGACAGCAAGAAGATGGGCCACTTCAGAGTTGCCCAAGCCCTCACTACCGCTGATGGACTTACGGAGGCGGATACGGCGGAGGATATCATATGTCCGAACATGGTGCAAAACATATTGGTGGCAAGCACACCATCAAAGCGCAACGCCATGGCCTACGCCGATGTGGAAGCTATACATATTGGACAAGCAAGCTATGAAGTTAGTGCATATATGGCAGCCCCCGAAAACACATGCAAGGGAGTTATTCGTGAAATTGATCCCACCATCGATCGAGAGGAGCTCAAACGCCTCATTATTCAATCCAAGAATACAAGCGCCCTCGAGATGAGACGAATCAAGAACACAAGCACGGTAGTCATCCTGTTTGATGGACTCAAAGTCCCGGACTACGTAAAATGCGGTCCCAGTTTGGTCAAATGCTCTCTCTATCGCAGACAAACTGACGTTTGCTATGCATGTGGAAAGCTTGGCCACAGAGCTTACGTTTGCCCAGCCCCTGAAAATGCAATCTGCCGCGGCTGTGGTGCGAGCAACCCGGACGATAAGCACGAATGTACACCGAAGTGCACCCTCTGCGGTGGCCCTCATCCCACGGCTGACAGAACCTGCATGCAAAGGTTCCAAATTCCGTTAGTAGTTAGACAACGGAGAAGAGAAAGGCGCAACCGCGAACAATCCAAACAACCAACTGGGTCGCCAACCCCTCTCAAGTCGGCCCTCAGCAGCTCGCACAGTTCCAGGAGCCGATCCCGAGACCCCGGCGGCGAGGATGGCGGCTACCAGGACCGTGCCCCTTCTAGGGATCGCTCGACTGAACGCTCGTCTTCCAGGGGCCGCAAGGCCCTCAGGACCCGCTCCCGCTCCAGGGGCCACTCTCGTTCCAGGGGAGCTGCAGTTTAGATCCAGGAGCCTGCTGATCGTGGTACCACATGGGCTGACCGGGTCAAAGAATCACCGAGAAAGGTAACGGGGGGTCAATCGCCAGAGCACAACAGGATTGCACAATTGGAAAGAGAAAACGCTTCGTTAAGATACGCAATGGAGGAGCTCGCAGCAGAAATTGCAGAACTCAAAAAAGCCAGCAAGCGAGAGACAGTTCAACCCACTCAGGCCCCTGCAGTAGGAGCGCCCATGGAGATTCCCGTAGCGGAAGCGACTGCCAATGGTCTACCCAAAAAGAAGGCGCTGGCAATTCATGCCTCAGACAAGAGCGCCAGTGTTCGTAAATTGAAAAAAAAAAACGATAGATAAAATTGATGAATCCCTCGAAAAAGTTCAAATTGCTTTTGACAAACTCGCGGAGGCGGTAAGATCACTAGGAATCAGATGCGACAATCTGGAGCGCCACGTTTCTACAACGGCTACAGCTACATCGTTGGACAAAGTAAATAACACCGACACTGAAAGGTGGGCAAGGGCTGCGCTCCGCAGCATATTATAATACAACCTAACTGTTACGTCCCACCATGGCGGCACATCACAGGGTAATTAATATCTGGCAATGGAACTGTAGGGGATACCATCGTAAAAACAATGTCCTCCAACAGTTCATTCGGACCCACCCGGAAAAGCCACGTGTAATCCTATTACAAGAAACGCTCACGGATACGGTCAGCCTACCAGGCTATAAATCGCATGCCCAATATGGTGATGGGAAGAGGGGAATCAGCACATTAGTCTCCAACAAATGTGCGTTCATAGCCCACGATCTGAATGTTGAATCCAGTAAGGTTGAACACTCGCTCTTTGAAATCATCCCCAGCGGACAGTTCAAGATAAGTATATTCATACTTAACATATACAGTAAACCCAAAGACCTCAGGCAAAGATTTGCGGCAATTATCAACAAGGCTACAAGCAAGGCCAAAACCTTCCCACTCCTGGTGGCCGGAGACTTTAACGCTCCGCATCAAGCATGGGGGTGCCAACAAGCTAACCACAAGGGCGTTGACCTATGGCAAACTACAGCCAATAATAACCTCACGCTTATAACAGATCCGGCTTTTCCGACCAGGATCGGCAACTCCTGCTCTAGGGATACCACACTTGACCTCTTTTTCATACGGAACGTGGAATCTGTATCTTGGTCCAACCTACAAGTGGACCTTGGCAGTGATCACAACATCCTGGCCACCTCCGTCAACGTAAGAAGCGGGGACTCAAAGAGTTCACTATTGCAGATTGGGATTACTTTCGCAACATTAGGGAAGAGCGAGCACAAACACATGACTCAGCACTTAGCCTAGAGCAGTGGGCTGAGCAGTTAAAGGAGGATATCAGCGCGGCGACAAAGAAAATCCAGACTGAACTGGAGGTAGACAGGATGGATAGCCGCCTCGCTCATCTTCTAGAAGCTAAAACGTACGTCACTGTTGAACAGATGGAAAAGGCAGAAACTCAATCGAAGGCTCCGAAAAAAGATCGCGGAGCTCAACAAAAATTGGAGGACGCTTAAGCTTCGCCTTCAAGAGTGGAACGCGACAGCGTTCCCGTCGACCCGCCAAGGGGTGTAAGACAATGGGCTACGGCGCAGCGACTACGCGCCCCGCATCGGACACGGTGAGCGTCGAGCAACGCAGCGTTCGGCGCGACAACGAAATGTGCGCCTGAGCAAGCGACGCACGCCTGAGAAACAGCTCGTTTCTAAGGCAACACCGCTTTCACTAGAGGCGCTTTTGTACCGCTTTGAAGCAAGGCAACACCGCGTTCACTAGAGGCGCTTTTGTACCGCTTTGAAGCATCGAACTCGTGGCTCAGTGACTTCCTCTTCAGCCACCCAGGTGAGCGGACGCGGAATGTCGGGCTCTTCACGAGCGGCTTCAGCGACCCTTTTGGGCCGCGGTATCAGGTCAACTGAAAAACCAGGTCAGGACTACCAAATGATTTTGCCAACGCTGCCAACAGGTGCGTCCGTTCTTCATACGGTTTTTTTACATGGTGACGTTAAGGCGAGGCCTTACAGAGTGGAACATTTTCGAGACGCTCTTACACGGCTGTCTCTCATGCCGGAAGTGGTTGCACTGGGTGCATATCAAATGAACCATCTGTGGGCGGTGACTTTCAAGGACGAAGAAGGGAAAAAGAAGATTATCGCTGCAGACGCGTTCGCTGTCAAAGACCACCGCTGTGTGGTCGTCGACCCGTGTGACAGAGGCGTCCGTATCAAGCTCCACTGGCTCCTTCACGGTGTACCTGACGACGACGTTCGCACTGCCTTGTCGCCTTTTGGAAAGGTGACTGAGATCACCAGGGACAGGTGGCGGGTACAAGGATGCGTTGACAAAGGGTCAACCACCCGTACTGTCACTATCAAGCTGAAGGTAGGCGTCACCGCTGAAGACTTGCCCCACCAGCTGCGAGTGGCGGAAGATGTTGCGCTCGTGCACGTCCCTGGCAGAGCTCCCCTCTGCCTCCGATGCCGCGGCATCGGGCACATCCGACGCGAGTGCCGTGTACCACGCTGTGGGCTTTGTCGTCGCTTCGGCCACGACGAGAGCCAGTGCGTCCGAACCTATGCCACAGTGACAGGCCCGGCATTGAAGGAAGATGTCACAGATCACTTGATGGACGTGGTCGACGCAGTGGAAGCCGCAGGCGAAGGGAAAGAGACCCAGCCCTCGGTGTTAACGCCCCTGAAGAAGGCAATCACCGTTAATGAAGAAAAGTCATCGGACGGCTGGAAAGACCCATGGGATGACACGGTGGAACCAACTAACTCAATAGAGGTCGAGGTAAAAGAGGCCAAAGAAACGTGCACATCAGCAGAAGTGACGACCGGTGAAAAGCACGAAACTGACGACACCGTGATGCCAACGTCAAGTAGTGCACCTGCTAAGAGGCTTCACGAAGAGGCGGATGAGCAAGAGGAAAAGGATCAAGAGACTGGGAATGACGAGCCTCCTCCGAAAGCTACCCCGGGACGCCGACCGGCGTTCAAGCCCAAGCCCGGCGTTCCTGCCAAACGCCGTTCTACAATCCAGACGCCTCCGCGTTAGCGGAGGCGTTCCTGGGTTAGGAAAAATTGTTGTTGGGGTGTGGGGACTGGGGTTTGTGGGCAGGATGTGCGTCGGGCGTCGTCATTGGGCTTTGATGTCTAGAAAACCATGGTCCGCCTCCCTAGACCGTCGAGTCATCGTAGCAGATGTGAGACGGACGATGTGCGGTAATTGGTTTGGATTCTCCTCCCGTTAAATGGCAGCTAATTTTTCGACTGGTCTTTGTGTCGCGACGTTGAACGTGCGTGGAGTTAGCGGGCGTAGAAGGCAATGCCAAGTTAACCGTATTCTTATTGAAAATAATATTGACTTATTGGCCATTCAAGAAACAAAAATTGCAACTGATGAATGCACGGAGCAAATGGTTAACGTTTTCCGTCCTAGATATACCGTAAGTGTATGTCATGCGGCGGGTAGGTCTGGGGGCTGCCTTATTCTTTTGCGTAGCAGTATTGCTGTAGTTGAAGCCGTGACATCATCCGAGGATGGCAGAATGGTCCTCTGCGATTTTACTTTTTCAGAGATGCCTTGGAGGGCTATATGTGTTTATGCTCCGAACGTGGCACGGGAGCGGGAAGTCTTTTTTGGTGATATTCAGCAGTACTTGAATTGTGAAAGACATGTCATATTACTGGGTGATTTTAATTGTGTTTGCTTTCCAGAAGATAAATCTAAGTTGACTAGTGTTTGTGATAAAAGTGCGTTGCTTTTAAGTTCTATTGTAGGGCAACAAGAGCTTGAAGACATTGGTTACGTGTTGTCAAGTGAAAACCAAACCATGTATACGCACTATCAAGGTCAGTGTCATGGCAGGCTAGACAGAATTTATGCTCCGTTAACCTTTGTACCATTATTTTCAAGTTATCAAGTGTTACATGTTAGTTTTAGCGATCATTGCCTCGTTATGTCAACCATAGGAAAGAAACAAAAACCATCTAAATTCAGCTGGGACTTATGGAAGCTAAATGATAAGCTTTTGCAAGACGACGTTTTTCAAAAGGCAGTTCAAGAAAAGCTCGAAAATTTGCTCAGCATAACTACGTCAGCGTTCTTCATAGCAGAATGGGAACTGTTACGTTTCGCCTACGACGCGCGGTTTAGCCGGCGCGATTGCAACAAAGCGGCAGACATTTTGGCCCGTTCGGCGTCGCCGCTACGCTCCCCGCCAGGCGTTTCCAGGCGTTTCCAGGCATTTCCAGGCGTTTCCAGGCATGTTCCGATGCCACGTGTCTTCATGTGCGTGTGTGAGTGTATGTGCCATTGTGCCCGACCGGCGGCGATGCGACAGCAGGGGGTCACCTTCTCCTCTCAGTCATTGTGCCCGACCAGAGGCGCTACGAGAGCAGAAGTTACCTTCTCCTTCCAGTCATTGTGCCTGACCAGAGGCGCTACGAGAGCCGAGGTTACCTTCTCCTCCCAGTCTTTGTGCCCGACCGGCGGCGCTACGACAGTGTGCGTCACCTTAGCCCATTGTACAATCACGTGCTCGTCTATTGAGGGGTTCCTTCTTGCCCTCAACTGCGAGAGTATAAAAACAGCTGCCCCCGGACGCCAAAAGGGGGGCTCCGATTTCTTCTGTTGAGTAAAGTGCTCTCCCGTCTCTCTACTTCGGTCAACCTGACCGCCAACTCTTTGCGATGTTAAAATAAACAAGTTATTTTGTTGTTACCAGTCGACTCATGCTTTGCCGGGACCTTCGGATGCTTCCAGTTGTACCCCAGGCCGCCAGGCCAACGCTACCCTTGGGGCTTGCGACCCAGGTGCAACAACGGGCGTCAGCGCCGAGTTCCCAACAGATCGCACCAGCGGTGCGACTACAACAACTCGCGCCAGCGGTGCGATCCAAACAACTGTCTGCCAGCGGTGAGATCGCGACAACGGAGGCCAGCAGCAAAGAGATGCAGTTGACTGTATGCTGAGCAGCTCAACGACGATCCGGGAGCAGTGCAACGAGCCCTGTGTGATGACTGGTTGCCTGCAGCGGAACGACTGCGCGGAACTCTTGG
This sequence comes from Dermacentor variabilis, assembly GCF_050947875.1. Taxonomy (NCBI): domain Eukaryota; kingdom Metazoa; phylum Arthropoda; class Arachnida; order Ixodida; family Ixodidae; genus Dermacentor; species Dermacentor variabilis. Next base: position 66,761,421 of record NC_134574.1, read on the forward strand.
CTGCGAGGTTTGGTGAGTGCGGGACTTTCTTCTTCTGAGCTTTGCCAGGCTTTTGTTAGTGTCAGAAACAGAGCTGGTAATTGTGGTTGTCGTTGCTGCCGGGTTAGTTTGCGGCAAGACAATAGTAAGCAGTAGAGAAAGCAGCATTCAGAGCAGCCATGGATTTGAAGTCGTTGCGCAAACCAAAATTGTTGGAGCTTGCAAGAGAGTTGGGTCTGGATGTCTCGGACAAACTCAGAAAACCAGAACTGCTAAAGGCTATTCTTGAGTTAGAAGCTGAGGATGACGAGCTGTCGGAATGCCTTGAGACCATTGAGGAGAGGGAGACTGCAAAAAGACAGGAGCGCGAACTTAAAGAGCAAAAAGAAAAAGAAGAGCGCGAACTTAAAGAACAGAAAGAAAAAGAAGAGCGTGAACGTAAAGAACAGAAAGAGCGAGAGCAACAAGAGCGTGACCGTCAACACGCTTTGGAATTGAAGCGTCTTGAGGTAGAGATGGAACGCGCTCGTAATGGAAGTCAGGCACACGGTGCAGGAGAACGCGTATTGTTCAAAATGACTGACCTGATGCGGCCGTTTAAGCTTGGAGAGGACATTGGTTTGTTCCTGGTTAACTTTGAGCGAACGTGCGAGAAGCAGGGGTTCTCTCGGGAAACGTGGCCACAGCGCTTGCTCACTTTGTTACCCGGCGAGGCGGCCGACGTAGTCGCTCGCTTGGATAGAGAGGAGGCAGAGGATTTCGACAAAGTAAAATCGAGTCTGCTAAAAAAGTACCGGCTGTCTGCGGAGGCGTTCCGTAGGAAGTTTCGGGAAAATGAGAAAGGCAGAAGGGAGTCATACACAGAGTTTGCGTACAGGCTTATGTCAAACATGCAGGAGTGGCTCAAAGAAGAGAAAGCGTTTGGTGACCACGAGAAAGTTCTGCAGTGTTTCGGGCTAGAACAGTTTTATAGTCGGTTACCGGAGAACGTGCGATACTGGGTCTTGGATAGGCCAGACGTTAGTACGGTGGCTAGAGCCGCTGAGCTAGCCGAGGAGTTTGTGACGCGTCGAGCTCGCGGAGCTAAGGACGGTCAAAAGGGTGAATTTGGCTCGAAGTTTGAGAGGCCGAGGTTCACGCCCATGAGATTAAAGGGGGACACGCGTAGTGAGGATGCGAGTGAAAGCAGTCCGACCAAACGTAAAGAGACGGCGGCAGCCAAACGCAGAAAGCGGTTCGAGATGAGGCGAGCGCGCGTTTGTTATACGTGCCAGAAGCCGGGTCACTTTTCGGCGCAGTGTCCGGAAACAACACCAAAAGTTGTGTTTTTTTCATTAGGCAGCACTGACGAGAACATGAAGCTTCTCGAGCCTTACATGCGAGACCTCCTCGTGAACGGGAAAGAGTGCCGAGTGCTTCGAGATTCCGCAGCTACGATGGATGTAGTTCACCCGTCTTATGTAGAACCCCATATGTTCACGGGCGAGTGCGCATGGATCAAGCAAGCCGTGGAAGCTCATAGCGTGTGTCTGCCAGTAGCAAAGGTGCTTATTGAAGGACCTTTCGGAAAGCTTGAGACGGAGGCCGCAGTGTCATCTATGCTGCCACCCCAGTACCCGTACCTATTTTAAAACAGGTCCGATCACCTCCTGCGCGAGAAGGGGCTTTTGTTTGGTGAGGCTAGCGTTCAGGCCTTAACCAGATCGAAGGTTCGGGAGCTCGCTGCAAAGGCGGTAGTTGCGGGGCCGATGTTATCAAACAACGAAAAAGGGTCAGAGGCGCAGCAAGCTGATATTCATAGCACGCCCGAACTGAATAAAATTGAGTCTGTAGCGTTGAAGGCGCCAGATACTGGAGAGGAAACGCCCGACACGGGAAAGTTAGAAGAACTATCTACTGATTTGCTCATCGCGCCTACGTCAGACGGACTTGATAGGTTGCTAAAAGTCAGCCGGTCGGCTTTGATAGCCGAGCAAAAGAAGGATGGTAGCCTAGAAAACATACGCTGCAATGTCAAGGAAGGTATCGCCAGGAAAAATGCGCGTTTTGTGGAAAGAGGTGGAGTCCTGTACCGGAAGTATCTAGACCGCAGAGGAGTGGAGTTCGATCAGCTGATCGTGCCTCAATGCTATCGTCAGGATCTGTTGCGCTTGACGCACGGGGGTTCGTGGTCCGGACACCTAGGAGTTAAGAAAACTAAGGACCGTCTCTTGCAAGAGTACTATTGGCCAGGGTGTTTTCGGGACGCAGACCATTTCGTGAGGTCATGTGACACCTGTCAGCGGGTGGGCAAACCAGGGGACAAATCGAGGGCGCCGTTGAAATTGGTACCTATCATTACGGAGCCTTTTAGACGGCTCGTTATTGATACTGTGGGACCTCTGCCGGTAACAGCCACGGGGTACAGACACATTTTGACTGTGATCTGCCCAGCGACAAAGTTCCCTGAAGCAGTGCCGCTTAAAGAACTCAGCTCAGTTGAGATAGTCAATGCACTACTGTCCATATTTGCGCGAGTTGGTTTTCCTGCGGAAATCCAATCAGATCAGGGCACAGTGTTTACTAGCGCTTTGACGACAACTTTTCTCGAAAGGTGTGGGGTAAAGCTGTTAGACAGCTCAGTGTACCACCCACAGTCGAATTCCGTTGAGAAGCTCCACTCCGTCATGAAGCGCGTGTTGAGAGCCTTGTGTTTTGAACATCGAACTGACTGGGAGCTGTGTCTGCCTGGGGTGATGTTTGCATTAAGGACCGCGCCGCATGCGGCTACGGGGTTTTCGCCAGCTGAACTGGTGTACGGTCGCTCGCTTCGGTCTCCGCTTCGCATGCTTCGAGAATCGTGGGAAGGCAGGGGCGACGACCCAGTCGTGGTGGAGTACGTGCTTAAGCTCCTCGAACGCTTAAGAAGGGCACAGGAGTTGTCAGGTGAAGCAATGGCAAAGGCCCAGCAGAGGGCCAAAGTTTATTATGATCGGACAGCCAGGGCCCGTCGTTTTGAGGTGGGCGATGAGGTCATGATATTGCGCACATCGCTAAACAACAAACTAGACGTGCAGTGGGAGGGCCCAGCACGAATTGTTCAGAAACTGTCGGACGTTAACTACGTGGTGAGTCTGCCAGGAAAGCGGAAAGCACAGCAAGTTTACCACTGTAATCTGCTCAAACCCTATAAACAACGCGAAGCAGTGGTGTGCATGATGGTAAACGTTCCTGAAGAGCTTCCGGTCGAGCTTCCGGGACTAGGCTCAGTGACGAACAGGGAAGACACCGGTCAAGTCATTAGTGACCTTATCAGTAAAGCACCGCTGTCGCCTGAGCAGAAAACCGAACTACACCAGCTATTACAAGAGTTTCAAGGTCTGTTCTCTGAGAGGCCTGGTAGGACTTCTGTCCTTACTCATGACATAGAACTTACCTCCCCAGAGCCAGTACGATCCAAGGCGTATCGGGTGTCACCCCGCCAGAACGATATTATGGAGGCTGAGGTAAAGAAAATGCTACAGCTCGGTGTTATTGAGGCGGGTGAGAGTGATTATACCTCCCCTTTGATTTTCGTTGAGGTACCGGGCAAGGAACCTCGTCCTTGCGTCGACTACCGCAGGCTTAATTCCATCACTAAGGATCAAATTTATCCGATCCCTAACATCGAGGAGCGCCTTGAGAAAGTTAGTAGCGCTCAGTTTATTTCCACCCTAGATCTTGTCAGGGGTTATTGGCAGGTTCCACTTACAGAAGAGGCTAGTAGGTATGCGGCGTTCATTTCACCAATGGGAACATTCCGTCCTAAAGTATTGAGTTTTGGTTTGAAGAACGCGCCATACTGTTTTTCAAGCCTCATGGATAAAGTGTTGCGAGGACAGCAAGAATTCGCTCTACCGTATCTAGACGACGTAGCGATATTCTCCGCATCCTGGTCTGAGCATATGGCACACTTGCGGGCAGTACTAACCCGCCTGCGCGAAGCGGGCTTGACGGTCAAGGCTCCTAAGTGCCAGTTAGCACAGGCCGAGGTTGTCTACCTCGGTCACATGATTGGTCAGGGTCGTCGCCGCCCCTCTGAAATAAAAGTGGCCGCTGAGCGAGACTTTCCGCAACCGCGCACAAAGACCGATATTCGGTCGTTCTTAGGTGTCGCCGGCTACTATTAGAGGTACATCCCCAGGTACTCTGATATCGCGGCTTCCCTGACGGATGCTCTAAGAAAGTCAGAGCCTCAAACAGTCGTCTGGGACGAGACAAAGGAAAGAGCTTTTAGCGCCCTAAAGAGTGCCCTAACAAGCCAGCCTGTGCTACGATCACCAGACTATACAAAAGGGTTCGTTGTTCAGTGCGATGCTAGTGAGCGAGGCATGGGCGTTGTACTGTGCCAACGGGAAAAGGGAGAAGTAGAACACCCCGTCCTGTATGCTAGTCGTAAGCTGACCAGTCGTGAGCAGGCGTATAGCGCCACCGAGAAAGAGTGTGCATGTCTCGTGTGGGCCGTTCAGAAATTGTCATGCTATCTAGCCGGCTCGAGGTTTATCATTGAGACGGATCACTGCCCTCTCCAATGGCTGCAGACCATCTCTCCCAAAAATGGCCGCCTCCTGCGCTGGAGCCTCGCTTTGCAACAATATTCCTTTGAGGTGCGTTACAAAAAGGGGAGTCTCAACGGTAACGCCGATGGCTTAAGTCGAAGCCCCTAACGTAGGAATCAGCCTCAAAATTGTTTGTTACTGATGTTTTTCTTCCTGAGGCAGGATTGTTTAACATATTGCTTTTGTTTAGTGTTTCAAAGTGATGATATGCTTTCTAGTGCAATTTTCCAATTTGTGGACGCGTTCTGAGTGATGCTAGACTACTGTAAGGAACTAGGCAGTGGTATAAAAAGGGGAAAGAGCCTGGCAGGGCTTAGTGAGGGTTGTGCCGTGCTTGCTGACTGAGCGGTTGAGTTTCAGCGTAGTTCTAACGCTTGCCGGGAACGAGAACAAGAATGTGAACTCTCCCGAAGTCACTTTGCAGTGTCCTGTGCGAACCTGAACGAGAGAACGAGGCCTTCTCTGTGCGCTGCGCTCAAGAAACGTCGAGGGACGCCCGACTTCGGTTATGAGTATCATCGAGCGACATCCCTCCGGACAGCGGATGCAGTCCCCTGTCCATCGGGATCTCCTTCCCCCGGCGGGGCGGTCTGTTACGTTTCGCCTACGACGCGCGGTTTAGCCGGCGCGATTGCAACAAAGCGGCAGACATTTTGGCCCGTTCGGCGTCGCCGCTACGCTCCCCGCCAGGCGTTTCCAGGCGTTTCCAGGCATGTTCCGATGCCACGTGTCTTCATGTGCGTGTGTGAGTGTATGTGCCATTGTGCCCGACCGGCGGCGATGCGACAGCAGGGGGTCACCTTCTCCTCTCAGTCATTGTGCCTGACCAGAGGCGCTACGAGAGCCGAGGTTACCTTCTCCTCCCAGTTTTTGTGCCCGACCGGCGGCGCTACGACAGTGTGCGTCACCTTAGCCCATTGTACAATCACGTGCTCGTCTATTAAGGGGTTCCTTCTTGCCCTCAACTGCGAGAGTATAAAAACAGCTGCCCCCGGACGCCAAAAGGGGGGCTCCGATTTCTTCTGTTGAGTAAAGTGCTCTCCCGTCTCTCTACTTCGGTCAACCTGACCGCCAACTCTTTGCGATGTTAAAATAAACAAGTTATTTTGTTGTTACCAGTCGACTCATGCTTTGCCGGGACCTTCGGATGCTTCCAGTTGTACCCCAGGCCGCCAGGCCAACGCTACCCTTGGGGCTTGCGACCCAGGTGCAACAACGGGCGTCAGCGCCGAGTTCCCAACAAATCGTACCAGCGGGTACGACCACAACAACTCGTACCAGCGGTGCGATTCAAACAGAACTCTTCAAAAGAGACGTTAAATTCACCGCGATAGAAAGAGCATGCGTAGTTTGTCACAAAGAAAAAGAGCGTGAGAAGGAATTACACCTTAGGCTAAAATATATGCTCAGCGCAGAAAGCTCTTCGCCTGGCTTATTTTCGAAAGAAATTAAAGAAGTTAAGTCTGAACTTGAAGTCATCGATGAAGAAAAGTACAGGGGTGCGGTATTAAGGGCAAGGGCGGAGAGATTATGGATGGGGGAGACGCCTACCAAGCGAGCAATAAGTGACGAGAAGAAACACGCGGTTTCCAAAGAAATAACAGAAATAAGTTATCAAGGGGAAGTCACTAGTGATGTTGGAATGATTGAGCACGCATTTGAGTCTTATTATGAAAGTTTGATGGGGAAAAAGACATGTGATATCGAAAGGTTTAGAACTGACTTCTTGCCATTAATGCCAACATTATCAGACGAGGTCTGTGAAACGCTCGACAGACCAATAAGCCTTTCAGAAGTTGAGGATGCGATTGACGAACTTACTCCCGGCAAGTCGCCGGGGCCTGATGGTCTGGGAGGGGCTTTCTATAAGAGCTTTAAAAGTGGAATAGCTGTAGCACTACATCGCGTGATAAGGCAGATGTACGAGAATAAGGAAGCACCTCCTTCTTTTCGGACATCGCACGTTATTTTAATTCCTAAAGTAAAAGATCGTACGCGACTTTTGGCGGTTGAAGCCTACAGACCAATAAGCTTGACAAATACGGACTATAAAGTTTATACTAAAGTACTGGTGCGACGATTGCAGACCGTTATAAAAGAACTTGTGGGCCCCCATCAGACATGCGGTATCAAAGGCAGATCGATCTTTTCGAATATTCATACTGCAAGGACCATACTGGAATGCTGCGATGAGAGAGAGGACAGAGTCGCTATGATACAAATTGACCTTGAAAAGGCTTTTGACAGAGTCGTCCATGATGTCATATTTTTGATCTTAGAACATGTTAAAGCCGGTGCAGTGATAACAGATGGAGTAAGAATGGTATACAAAAATTGCACTGCGCAGTTAGTAATTAATAGAAAATTAGGCGCCAGTATAAAAGTGGAATCATCAGTAAAACAAGGATGCTGTTTGTCGCCTCTTTTATTTGCCTTTATTTAGAGCCTTTCTGTTTGAAAATAATTAAGAGCCAATCTATTCGTGGGTTTATCTACGCAGGAATTGAGGCTAGAGTTCTGGCTTATGCAGATGACGTGGCAATTTTTTGCCGTGATACAGAAAGCGTGAATAACACTGTGAAAGAGGTTGTTTCCTTTTGCGCCGCAACTGGAAGTGTTGTCAGCTGGGCTAAGTGCCTAGGTTTATGGCACGGCAGCTGGCCACAGGTACCCGAGTTTTTTTGCAATATGAACTGGAGCGTTACCCCTGGAAAATATCTTGGGGTGCCATTACAACATTATCGTGACAGTGCCGCGCATTGGATCGAAGAAGTAAAAAGAGTTAAAGATCAGACAGAAAAGTGGGGCCGGCATAATTTTTCGATGTTTTCAAGAGCTAGTATTTGCAATTTGTTTTTAGTTACAAAGGTGTATTATGTACTACAAGTGTTATGCATGGCAAGGATTTCGGTGCAGAAACTTCACAGAGTGTTTGCGGTATATATATGGGGATCCACTTGGGAGAGAACTAGCCGGTGTAACTTGTTTCATTCGGTGAAAAATGGAGGACTAGGATTAACACATTTGTTTTTGAAACAGATTGTTAGTAGGTTCTTTTTCTTAAGGGACCGAAGTGATATATTTCTGCGTACTGTTATTCAGGTGAGATTGAGTTCTTCCTTGCCTGAGTGGGTTGTCTCATCAGCAAATGAACGTACTCGAACACCAATTGGCTTTCTGAGGGAAGTTGTTATGTCCTTTTCTTTACTGAAAGCGCATTTTTCGAATGAATTTTTGACTTCAGTGACGCGTAAGAAACTTTATAGTGATCTGGTTGATGTTTTCTTGCCGCATCCTGTTTACCGCATGATGTATAACTTAGGACCTGAACGCAATGTGCTGAAACGCGTTAGAAAAATGCCGGTTAGATCTTCAGCGAAAACCTTCTTTTTTCAATTGCATTCGGGCACTCTCCTTGTGAAGCCATGGCTGCAAAGCAAGGGCCTCTTTGTTCCATGGTCTGTTAACTGCATCATATGTAAGAAACCTGAAACTATTGAGCACATCTTTTTGGATTGTCATGACTCAGTTTTCTTGTGGGATGTTCTAAAACGAACTCTGAAGAAAGAACTGCCGTTAAGTCCTTTCGGTATTCGGTTCTTACCGTGTGCAGACACAGGGGGAGTGCCGGCTGACTTGGTAATGCTTTTGTGTATGAGCAGCGTGTGGAAAACGCGCATGGATATCAGGAATGCCCGCGTAGATGAAAGGTCTGCGAGGGAACACCTAAGTGAAAGTCTTAGGTACACACGTGATGCCCTCAAGCACATGATTGAACCTCCAGAGTGGTTTGAGGAGCTTGACACTTTGGCGTCTGTGATATCCTCTTTGAGTGCCTTTTAAATATGTACAGTCTCTCGAAGCGATGTAATATTATTTTTCTGCACCAAATGACCTACTTTGTACGCGTTTGAGTGGTGTTGAAATCAAGGTAATAAAGAAAAAAAAACTCGTGGCTCAGTGGTAACGTCTCCGTCTCACACTCCGGAGACCCTGGTTCGATTCCCACCCAGCCCATCTTGGAAGTTGCTTTTTATTTATGAAGTGCCTGCCGTGATTTATCGCTCACGGCCAACGCCGCGGACGCCGACACCGACGCCACCGGCTTTTCTGCGACACGAGCTCCTTAACGCTATCGCGTTAAAGCTATAGAATATCACTGCCAAACCTTGCGCTGACAACAGTGGGATGAGGTCTGCAATTCCGTGGATGGCCAGATGAGAGTTGGAGCTAAATGTAGCCTCCTAAAGCATCTGCTCGATGATACCAACACCAAGTCAAACCAAAGACAAGTGATAGCGAAGGTTCTACACCAGGCATCACAATCAGAGACATGGCAGACCGTACTCGACAGACTCGCTCGCAAGTATCTGCCACTGGGCAACTCGAGTGACGAAGACTATCCCCCCTACAAAGGCTCATCTTGCCTCGAGCTAGATAACCCCTTCAAGGCATGCGAAGTAAGGGAAGCTCTCCAGAATCTAAATGGCAGGTCGGCCCCTGGTTCTGATGGCATCCCCAACCGGGCCCTCAGAAACCTGGACGACTGCTCTATAGACCTCAGACTATGCCCAGGCGGCGCTGCGGGAGAACCCGTCACCAGCGCCCCCATCGCAGCCTTGGCGCTAACTGAGTAGTGCAAGGAGAGCTGTCCGCAAGCGAAGGCGCATAGGCCACAATGGACCCTTCTCTTTCGTTAATGTTGAGGGACGGTTTCCTAAAAATCAAGGACCTGAAAAGCTACTTCCGCCCATCCACGCTTCGGAAAGGAAGCTCAGCAGGACTAAGTGCGTGTACAATATAAAATAAAGTCTCAAGTGTTATTTCGACGTGCTGCAAGTCGCAAATACAAAGAGCAGCAGGTTTCTCTATAGGCATATCAGCATAAATATCTAAGCATTTCAAATTGGTTCATATTGAATATGTCATATGAAACACAAGACGTATGTATCTCCTATATATTTATGTATTTTATCGTAATGTTTTATCTCGCAATTATTTACAGAGAGTAAATCCTTTCATTGCCTTTTCCAGGGCAGCAAACAGAAAACGTTTTCCAAGGCAGCAAACAGCATGCGATCATAACGAAAGTAAGCTTCCTACAGTGCCTACGCGCTTCATCTTTCTTTCTCGCAGGAGCTACAGCATCGCTTAGTACCTTAATTTGTACCCTAACTTTTCGCAGACGCTTCGAGCAACAAGCGCTGATGCTTGTAAATATGTAAATTGTAAAATTGTAAATGTAAATAAACGCGACATTTTTTTTCTTTCCACACGTGCGTTACTTCGCAATTACTCATCCAGTGCTCCTACAGCAACATTATTGCTCACATTTGAAAAACGCCGTCGAGCAGGCTCAGCACATCGCGAAGCGTGCTTGTTGTATCGGCGCAGGACATACAATATACCTAAAGTAGAAATGAGCTCGCAATACAACGATGCTCTAGAACAGGATTTTGAATTCATAAACGAACCAAAATGTTTGGTTAAGCTGACCTGCCAAATCTCTCCGTTCCACTTGTTGTGTCAAGCGGAGGCGGACGTCTGTTAAAAGGTGGAGATATCGATAGCACATAAACAGGATGGTTCGCAACGTTGTTTTTTTTGTTACAACGAATTGGCGGATGCAGATTCTTGAGTTTTCACTTGGTCACCACGGTCCTCCGTCAGGGCTACTGAACACAATTACAGAAGAACAAAATTGTCGCACTTTCTCATGCGAACCGCTGTGTTGTGGGGAATGCAAGTAATCCGATTACCCAACAGGTTGAACAGCCCGTATCCAGCGCTCTCTCCTTTCCGCTTCATACGATCGCGATGGAAATCTGTAAAACTGAACGTTGTTGTTCCGTCCTTCACGTTCATGGCAATTTACAACACAACAGTAGCGTCGATTGTGGCGTTTCTTCGTAGCGCGACAAGCTATCGCTGTTGCCGTCGTTTCCGCCATCAGACCGAAGAGTGAGCCAGCAAGCGCTTTATGGAAGTTCAGCGACGCGTCCGACTAACGTAAAAATTCATAGCTCTCTGTCTGGGTGTTCAATGCGCAAAACACTCGCAATATGTACCAAAATCTAGTCAAATCGTTGTTTCGCAGTCGCTAGCTGCATAGGCAACTTAGCAAGGAAGTCGGGCTTCGCACTACTCAATTACTGCCTCTTCGCAACGGCAGGTGGCGCTACGTGTCTTGCAAAACTCCAGAGTCTGACGTCCATAGAATGGTTGGCAGAGGAAATTAATAGAATATGGGAACGAGGGGGTTGTCCCGGAGTCCTGGAAAATGGTGTTGGTCATCCTCATTCCAAAGCCTGGAAGGCCCCCGAGTCTCTCAAACCTCAGACCCATTTCCCTCACGTCCTGCGTGGGGAAAGTAGCGAAACATGTTATACACAATCGAATTTCCAAGCACATCGAGAAACAAGGATTGTTTCCGTCCAACATGATTAGCTTTCGTCCGGCCCTGTCAACGCAAGACGTGATGAAGCTTATCAAGTGTCAAATCATTGACAACACCACAAGAGATGTAAGAGGCATCTTAGGCTTAGACCTGGAGAAGGCCTTTCACAATGCATCTCATGCTCACATTCTCAACTCCATCTCGGAGCTCAATTTGGGAGACGCCTTCCACAGATGCATAAGCTCGTTCCTACGGGATCGCAAGGCCACGCTCAAAATCGGTGACCTCAAGTCCGACAATTACAGTTTGGGCCCCAGAGGCACGCCACAAGGAGCCGTAGTCTCACCACTGCTTTTTAACATCACCATGAAGAAACTATCGCAAAGGCTCTCCAACATAGAAGGGATCAATCATACGCTCTACGCTGATGATATCACAATCTGGTGCACCGGAGGAAGCGAAGGAGCTGTTGAATTAGGCTTACAGGAGGCTGTAGATCACACAGAGATGTACCTGGAAAATAAGGGGCTTAGATGCTCCCCGAGCAAGTCTGGGCTCCTCCTCTACAGGCCAGTCAGGAGAGGTCCCAAACCTAGAGGCTGGAAACCGTTGTCCGAAATAAACATCAAACTCCAGACTAAAAGCGGCTGTACCATCCCCAGAGTAGACACCATTCGGGTGCTTGGCATATTCATCGAATCCAATGGCAGTAACAATACGACGCTCAACAAGCTCACAGCCAAGACTGAGAACATGATCAGACTTATCAACAGAGTTTCGAATAGGCGTGGAGGCTTAAAGGAAGACAACCTCCGCAGGTTGTTCCACGCCTTCCTCATGAGTCATATAGTTTATGTGGCACCCATGCACAACTGGTATAACTCCGAGAAGATACGAATAAACACGCTCATCAGAAAAAGTATAAAAAAAGTACTAGGCACTCCGTTACGGGCGAGTACGGATCTTCTTATGCAACTAGGAGTGCACCACACATTGGACGAGATAATCGAGGCCCAGGAGTTAGCCCAACTGGCCCGTCTATCCTGTACCCCGGCTGGAAAGAAGATCCTGGCGGTTCCTGGGATCAACCCTATCCTCATGGAAGAGCGGAAATATGAAATTTCAGAAGATCAAAGGAACAACATACGAGCTGCACCGTTTCCCCGTAATGTTAATCCTCAACACAACGTAGGCAGACGCAGGGCAAGAGCCCTCGCCCTCCTCAAGCGTACCAAGGACGATCCCTACTCGGCATGTTTTGTCGACGCCGCCCAATATGGACAGTCGTCTAACTGCGCCATTGCCCTCGTTGATCACAACGGACAGATAGTGAATGCGGCTTCCCTGAAGTGCTCAACACCAACCAGAGCGGAGCAGGTCCCAGTTGCTATAGCACTCCTAGACAACAGCAGATCACAAATCTTCACTTATTCGAGATCGGCGGTCAGGGCTTTCACTTCAGGATCCATCGCTGAGGAGGCGCACAAGATTCTCAAGAACAAGATCATCTCTCCACACACCATCACGTGGTTTCCGGCTCACCTCGAACCCCAGCTTGACTCGTTTCCCCATCTCAATGACATCGCCCACTCCCAAGCGCGTGCACTAACCCACCGCGCGGGAGCAGGATCGAGCTCAGACTCCGATGTTTTCGAGTTTCGGGACACTCTCACTAATTTCAGCGAAATTACTACGCACTATCCCCTGGGTAGGAGGACTTATCCTCCCCCTTACAGCAAGCTGGCTAGACCTCTGGCGTCCACTTTACGCATGCTTCAGACTAAGTGCTATCCAAACCTGGCCTTTTTCCACACGATCACTCCAGAGGCTTTTAGCTCTACTTGCCCCGACTGTGGGGCTGTTAGCAATCTCGCACACATGCTCTGGCGATGCCCCTCGTTACAGGGACCCAATCGTATCACAGAAGAAGAATGGAGCTCTGCCATCCAGAGCTCAGAACTTTCACGTCAAACCTGGGCTGTCCAGAGAGCCCACGATGCGGCGGTTAGGCTCGGCCTACCCGTCCCCACGTGGGAGCGGCCCGCAGCTCTGCCCTAGGGCAAAGCTTCTCAGGACCTTGTAATTGTCTTTTTCTGTCTGTCTGTCTGTCTGCCCTAACCATCCCCACACAATTGTTCTTCGACATGCCTCGAAGCTTCGGCCGCCAAACACAAGTGACGGGTGTTGCTAACAGTGGAGCTGTTCGAACCTCGCTGGGTTTCTCTTGACGTCCGCAGCTTCGCTGAACTGGGCGAGACAGAGCTAAGAGAATGTGAAAGCAAAGGATAAATGTAGCATCGCGCTGCATAGTGACGCGGCGAGGGCGGGGGGAGCCTCGCGGGGGAGAAGGAGCGGCGCGGCGGGGGTACACCTGGTGTGACGTCATTACCGTCCGATAAAAACCCACGCGCTCGCTTCGGCGGCCCTCTTTTTTCCAATGGAAAAAAATTATGCGTGGCTCTGCTATCGCATACACCAGCGACCATTGAAGCTGGGAGACGCCCACAAAAAGTTAGACTGTGTGCAGTTTAGCACTACTTTACTGGCCTTCCCCCAGCTCCGTTGGTCTCTGGTGTTTGCGATAGCAGAGCCACGCATAATTTTTTTACTCGGAAAATGTGCACCAAGCAGACACGTATGAGCAGCGACACAGAAATCTACGGAGGATGGATCCCTCCTTACTCACGGCCGGATTCGACTCACTCGCTCCTCCGCGAGGGGAGAGTCGAGTCCGGCCGTGCCTTACCGAGCGCACTTATCAAGGCCGCCACCAGTGGTGCGTCCGTCGGCGCAATCTACCCATGTACACTTGAGTTACCAAGTGTTTGCACAGAAAGTTTGTTTTTTCGTGCATACTTTTGAGCTCGTTTGGCCGTGGTCTCACCGAGTAAGTGCCCGTGCTTCCGGTAGGAGGCAGCGATTGTGGCGTTCTGGATGACATCCATGTAAGCGACTGCCCTGCGGATGCTCACTAGGCAGCCTGTGGCCTCGGCTGCGCCCTTGAAACAAGCCTCTACTCGATCCCGGAGATGAACAAGTTCCGCGTTGGACTCGGAGCGCACACAGAAGCGGAGCTCCGTTTCTTCTGGAATGACGTTGGCGTACTTGCCACCTTCCGTGATGATGCCTGCGGGAACGCAGATTAAAACAAGCAAAAAAAATATAAGCCACCCCTTACCGTTTAGAACTTTCTAAGTATGAGATGCTTACCTAGATTGTGACGTCTTGGCAGCTGCTCATGCTTGCGTCATAGACAACTTTGCACGCACTTATTTATCAATTTCGCGCTCGCGAACACTCAACAAAGCTGGAGTTTTCTTTTAGATGCGGTCTAACGCATCTACAAGGAAATGACCTCTATAAAGTGGAATTCACACGTCCCGGCCAAATTACTATCTTCCAAATGTACTGACCACACCTCTGCAGCGAGGACTCTTACAACAAATTTGCCTTTATTTGATTTGTTGCTTTACAACGACACCACCTCTATCCGTAGACACCAGGAAGTGGCGGTCCACACAGGAAGCGCCATCATGCGTAAGGATCCGGACGCCGCAATAACTATGGTAGCGGACCACTCGTGATAACGAGTTTAAATTTCAGAACATTGGCCAGCCAATGACAAACAGCTCTTAGGAACGAAAAGTACCAGGAGTTCAGGCAGGTCCTGAATAGACGCAAGATAATGTTTACCAGAACTGACGGTTAGAGGAGTAAGCGTAAGTTCCGTAACAGAGACGAAGAGATACAAGGAGAAGCCGGCGGGGCAAGCGCTATAATCGTAAGTCAGAACTTTTTTCGAAGCAACACAATCTTCATGCGGCCAAGAATAAAAAAAAACTACAACAATCATAACACCCGTCATGGATGCGGGCGCACGTGCGTCCTTGCAGGGTCTTATATTTGTTGAGCTATAACTTTTCTATAAGCTCTTCATAAGACAGAGCTCCAACTCGATCCGCCACAAAACCCAATAATAAAGTTTACAGCTAGTATAACCATTAAAGTGGCCAAAGCCAACAAGAGTAGCGGAAGATGTGAGACACTGCACTCATGAACAACTTTCTGTGACCACGAAGGGAAAGCTACGGGTGCGGGGTTGCTGCACACGTTTTACTCCGCGAAGTAGTCCGGCAGCGTCGACAGTGCTTTTGGTTGCTCGGAACAGACGCGGAAACGAAGCAGATTCCACGTGTGACGGATTCGCGTTTGCCCCACCACGGAAGGGAAAAGCCGCAAAATAAGTAAACTTTTGCGCTTAGTAGTGTGTTCTATCCTGTATAACTATTGCTAATGAGGTGTTTATGTTTCGTTTTCCTCGGCCTTACCGAACGTGGATTAAAACGCGGGACTCTTTTCAGAAGCGCTCTCACTTGCGCGCGCTTTGCCTCCGTAGCTTTCCCTTCAGAGGCACAGAGAGTTGTTCGTGAGCGTAGAACGTACCGTTATGGCTTCCGAAACACCCATCGTATAGCCTATATAGTTGCTTCACTTCGTGTTAGCTGCACTTGCACACATTGAGTGTCTCGACTTAAAACGCACTGTGAGGTTCCGCTTTCAAAACAAAATTGAGATGTATTTTTGTTGCCGCCCTACACGATTTTCACCTTAAACCGTACCGTGAATCCACGAAGACGGCTTGCACTGCTGCCGGAGGAGACCAATGTTGACGAAGGAAGCAATGGCTGCATCGAGGGCGTTCACGCCTTCCCAAGGGTAAGCAGCCGCGTGAGCAGACTTGCCTTTGAATCGCACCACGAGCTGCAGAGTGAATATCAGCTTTATTTAGACGAACTCGACGCGAGCAGTTCAGTCCGAAGTAGAGCTGACCCAGCCCGACCCGACCGCGTCAACACGCGTCTTGCCTAGCGACTCGGGCGAGTAAACCCACACCTTACAACTTGCGGACTGGCCAAATTCCTCTCGACGGTTGTTCGGCGCGACCCGCTAGCCTTCCAATTAAAGTAAATTGGTTGACCATATTAAGGCACGAGAAGCCGACTCAACACGACTTCACCGTGTTCAAGTAAAAGTAGCTCAAGATAGGAGTTGATGTGGACTGGCCATACAGACAATGGTGATTTTGTTTCGTCGCCAGTGCATTTGATGTGCTATAATATGGAAAGAAAGATGGTGCTGAGGCTTTCAAAGGCGAAACTCTCGTTGGTCGTTGCGTCGGCGAAAAGCTCAGACACAGAAAATAAAGGAATTACGCGCCGATGGTTGTATCAACCCACGGTCTCCCAGCGAAACAGCCCGATGCTCTAAAAGTTCGGCCACAATAACACGCGCACTTCTCTCATGCCAACGTCAAATAGATTTTTGTAATGACTGGCGCGTTCGCAACGTCGCTTGGCACGTGCAAGATTATGTTAACTCTTAACTACGTCTACTGGATTACCATTTAGAAGAAGGGAATATGTCCCGAGTTGCGTGCATTTTGCTTTCGATACCGTAGCCTTTTTTTGTTAATGTTGATAGACCATTTTTCGAGGACCAGTAGCGCGTCGTAGTGTCTACGCCTCTCTTTTGTCCTTGTCTGCTTGCGCAAAAATGTTATCCAAGTTCGCATAACAGCTCGCCCAGCACACGCCAGTGCTACAGGGCGCTAGTTTCGAAACGACTTCATTGCCTCGACGGAACTGTGCCTGAGAATTTCTATCAGCAATGGACACACTCGCGTCGTCTGTGTATATATATAATTCAATATTTTTGGCAAGATAATGTATTATCCTTTATAAATAAATTCGATGGGTAGGGCCTTATTAATGCCCTGCGGGAAGCAGGAAGATTTTAGTCTTACGGTAGATCTCTCCTCACAATGGCACACACTGTGTGCGGTTGCTCAACTATGACCTAATGATGTTGAAGGCTGCAATACGTTTTGCGTAAAATTGATCTAAATGCAGAAGGAAACCATGGTTAAAAGAGCCAAAGGCTCTGTTGAAAGGTATAAAAATTCGTAGCACCAAGTGCAAACATTCAATACGTTCCTATATCTGCTTTTCTGCCAGTGTATAGCAAGCCCTGTCAGCCGATTTCTTTTCTACAACGGAATGGAGCATCAATCATTGCTTTATATTTGTTTGTGAAAAAGGACAAGCGGGAGAGAAGAGCTTTTTCGGAAATTTTTGAAAAAGAATGGATAACATGAATATGGGTCCGCAGTTATCTAGGTTATTCTTGTCAGCTTCTTTTTTTCGTCTTCGTCTTCACCTCATGCTCGTTAATATGGTTATTAGATAAGAACTAACTGTCCCGTCGCGAAGTGAGCTAAGCAAAGAGAACACACTTTGAGCAGAATACTTGCTGCGCTGATGGCGATGCAACAAAAGAAAATTTCAGGTTTTACCTGCTTGCGCACATGAACGACGCCTAGGACGTGACCTTGCGAAGCGCATGCACTGTGCACAATAACTGCGAAGTTGAAGGTTAGATTTTACATTTGCTTGAATTGACGCAGAATACACAGGAAAAATCCACGAACATTCTGTCTTCCCATTCATTCATTCATAAACGCTAATTGTGACTCAATCGCTCATTTTCCAAAGAGAAAGTTGGCGCGTCTAATGAAGGCGCCTGCTTAGTGCAAACGTTACTGGGATTTCAGATGTTGCCGAGCCCTTGCATATACATATATTTTTTTTACCTTTCTCTATGCTCAGTTTCGGAGAATGTTCTTTGTCTCAGTTGCATTTATGTAGAATGGCTCCCACTGGTTTAACTTCGCTTTCTCTATTTGGGGGTGTCCAGTCAACGTGCATTTCATGTACGCTCGGTGTAATTGCACGCTCTAGCTCACCTCCTGCGACGCTGAAAAGAGAGGCGCCACGAGATCCGCGGGCGTCGGGTGCGACATGATGGCCACCTGGATGCCCTCGAGTGCCCCCTGGCGGATAAGCAGTTCCTTGCCACAGGAGTACTCCTCGGCTGGCGTGCCAAGAACCACCAGCTGTCTCGAGGGAAAGAGGAAAGATGCGCTTGCATCGCACGCACAGACGTTTTGAAACGAGAAAGGTTGTGCTGTAGCCTGCGTTACGCATTCAGTGAGTGAGTGAGAAAACTTTATTTCGAACCAGAACGATTCGCGTCCGGGGAGTTAGTGGGCTGGGGTACCCGCCGAGGTTACGGCCAAGAGTTCTTGCCTCTCGGCGGCTTCCTTTGCCCGCAGGACTGCACCGAGTTGGTCTTCCAGGTTCGAGCTTAGCAGCGTGGCCTGCCGTCGCGCGCGGAGGCTGTCGATGGAGGCTTCTCTCGCATTGTCCTCTATTACTTGCTGGTATTCCCATAGCATGTGTTCTAGCGTAGCTCTGGTGCCACACACTTTGCATCTATCTGTTGTGTATATGTCTGGATAAATAGCGTGCATTAGTACCGGGCTTTTGTATGATTTGATTTGTAGTTGTCGCCACTGGACAGCTTGCGATCTAGTGAGTTGTGGATGGGGTGGTGGATAAGTGCATCTTTGCATCGCGTAATGGTTGGTGATGTCAATCAACCTGGTACCTGGTCATTCTGTCTTCCCATTCCCATACTTCGGAGGGCCCTGTCGAGGGGCCTACGCATTCAGGTGCTGAATAGTTTGGCATAACAGTTACGAAAAATAGAAGAGCGAGACGGAATACGCTGGCGTTATTGCGCTGCCGAGGAGCGACAAACCTCTGACCTGAGAGCTAGTGTAAGAGAATAATTTGCTTTAGCAGTCCAATAGCAGGAACGGAGTTGACAATGTGGTCGCAATGAACCGGACCTAGTGAAGGAGCACATTTACCATCGTGAGGTCAAGAGATCAGGAGGAAGCAATTGTCAGGAGCGTAAGGGCGAGTTGGAGTATATTTGTTAAGCACTTTTAAAGGATAAGACCGAACTCAGCGAAACCCTTGAAATGCAAGTATCTTTTTTCCTATTATCGCAGCACTGCGCGACCCAGTCATGGAAAGAAGTAGAGTTGGCACTCGTGAGCTCGGCTGCACTTCGCGTCGGCTGGTCCCTCCCGGTGGCTTCTCCCTGGACCTCGTTTCATTCCGGAAATAAACATCTTTCGTAACAATATTTTAAGCAAGTGCTGACCAACGGAGTAATATCAAGCTGGTGACAAAAAAAGAGCCACAAAATTTAACGGAAACTGGGGTTGGCCGGACGAACAATGAAATGAATGAAATACGTTAAACACTTCAATTTCTACTTAAAATCTCGCAAGCCCCATGATACGAGAATTGAATATGACTCTGTTAAATTAAACAGAGTTATAGTTCACCCCGGATGAATATTGACATGGTGTTTTGGGCACTGCACTCAAGGGGCATTTGCTTTTTTTGATAGGAGCTAAAATGAAGCAGTTCCAATATCGGTGGCTTCGAGGTTTATGGTAAAAAAAGCGCAAATCATGAGGGAGACCAGGACACAAAAGAAATAAAAAGTATTACTCCGCCTCTCTGAAGCTATTTGTCCTAGGACGTACTGGCGCTCACCAAAATCAAACATATCCGGGCTCACTTGAGCTTATAATCATCAATATCAGACACAGCCTTGCTCACACAGTCTCAAAGTCCTCCCAACTCAGGTGAAACCAGGCTCTCAAATTCAGCCTTCAAGATTTCCAACAAACTCGTTCAGACTAATCAAAATTGGACTGCGGCAGGGTTACTAAGACTTACAAGCTCACGGACTAAACATGTGGAATGAGTTGCTGCTGAATTTATCCCGCCAACTTGGCATTTTCCCGCGCAAACCTGAAGTGCGTTTCTAAGAACTTGGTTACGATGTTTGATCTTAACTGCATCTGCTACTGATGGTTATGACGCATTGGAGTCCTTAAAGGTATAAGGACGCTGTGTCACAAAGTCCTAAATATTGATTATTTCGTTATTGCTAGTTTTCGACTTTTATCGTTACTACTACTACTACTACTACTACTACTACTACTACTACTACTACTACTACTACTACTATTACTACTACTACTACTACTACTACTACTACTACTACTTTTTATACTAAATGGAAAGACGAAAAGGTCACAAGAGGAAGAGGACTTGAACTAATCAACAGTGTTCGAACCACGGATGTCCGAGGTTGAAGCTGACATGTCGACAGAGGGACTTGTCTTGGCCAAGGCACACACTTCTTTTCCTTGGCAGCATTCGTACACCACGCTATCCGGCCACAGGAAAATAAAACAAGCGTCATGACTAAAGAGAGCTTGTTTCAAGGACGGCAGAGAGGTCAGTTTGAGCTGGCGGGCTCTAGATTGTTACTCCGCACTATAGTGAAAGGGGACATAAAGTTACTATGAGCGATGATGATGACAATAAGTTAGATGATGGCTGTATAAGGCAAACGCCCTCGATATAAGCTCAGAGGAAATGTTCAATAGGAGGGGTTACTTGTAATAGACGGGCATGAGTTGGCTGTGTGCTGCAGGTTCTCCTCAGCAATGAAGGTGGCAAACAATTCAGTGGTGAGAAAAATTATCTAGTGGTCAATGCGAAAGAAATGCGTTAGCAATACGTCGTAGTTATTCGAGGTCCTGGATCCATGACTTAAGCGGCGTTCGCCATATTGCAAACTGCTGTTCAGGAGCTTACTATACACACGTCGGAGCAGACCGCCGTCAGTCGCACTATATATATGTATATATATATATATATATATTGTAGTGAAGAAGAGTAGCGTGCGCCTCAGAAGCATCGCCACCGATATGAGCTCATGATTGCTATCCTTAGCAGAACGCTTGTGACTGCTACCCATTCGCCCGCGCCCGTTGCTAACAAATATCTTAGGAAGTGGTGGACGTGTGTTATGTGTGGTGCGCGACATGGTGCGGTGATCGGGACGGTCAGGAGCAGACGACAATGAGTGCACGCGCGCCGAGGCGGATTCCATGCTGGAAGAAGGAAAAGAACGACGCCGAAGAGCGTCCGGCACGAGAACGCGCGGCGCATGAAAAACAACAAAAAGAAAAGCAAACCAATTAGAAAAGACCACGGGGCGTCAGGCAGCCAATCTGAGAATGCCAAATCGGCCAGATCGGAAGAAAAAGCGTGGTGCGCTGGCAGAAGAGAGGACACGCAAGGAGACGCCGGGAGACGCAGAGGAGACGCCGGGGAGACACCAGGAGAGCTCCAGGAAGCGACGGCAGGAGGAGGTCAACGACCGGAGCGGGCGTTGAAGACGGGCCGTCGGGTTCCGGACCCGAGCCACCAGGACTTCACCCGACCGGGGCCTCCTGCCAACCTGTTCCTGTGCGTCGCCCGTCTACCCGAGCGTGCCGTCAGCTCCTCAAGGCCGGTGAGCTTCTATGCTCGCGGGCACGACGTGAACAGTCGGGCTACGGGCCTGAGTTCTACGCCAGCTGCCCGGCCAGAACGCCACCCCCGTCTGTCGTGCCGCCTGCTGCCCGAGGCCGGCGTTCGAGCTTCTGTGCCCGTGGGCAGGACAAGAGCAGTCGGGCTACGGGCCCGAGCTCTACACCGAGCTGCCCGGCCAGGACGCCACCCCCGTCTGTCGTGCCGCCTGTTGCCCGAGGCCGGCGTTCGAGCTTCTGTGCCCGTGGGCAGGACAAGAGCAGTCGGGCTACGGGCCCGAGCTCTACACCGAGCTGCCCGGCCAGGACGCCGCCGCCGTCTGCTCGTGCCACCAAGCTGCCTGGTTTACTTCTCCGAGACAGAGCTGGCCAGCTCCTGTCGCCCGGTCAACCAACTTAGACCACGACCTTTGGTGAGACCGGCGCCACTCCTTTTACCAGCTTGTCGCCGCGTCGAGACTGTTGTGTGTCCCTGCCGCCGTGGCAAGCGCGGACTCGCGCACTACTTAGCTCCGCACTAGCCCCAAATGTGTGTCTTGATGTGTATTTGAGTTTCTTTTATGTTTGCTATTTTCTTCTATTTAATTTTAAGCCTTCTTTAGTTCCATTAAACGTTTGTGTGTGTGTGTTCGAAACGAACGGCTTTGTCCTCAACTGGGTTCTCGGAGGCTCCGCCTAGGAGAACCATCAGAACCTTTTGAGTACACGAACCTTTGCCCCATATTAGGGTCATCACAAATTGGCGTCCACGACAGGACAAAGCCGTTCGTTCGGATTTTTTTTCTAAAGGCTAGGAACTATGGCTAGCTCACGAAACTTGTTAGCCTTAGCCGAGCGCATGGGGCTAGAAGGTGCGGAGTTGAGGGCATGGTTGAACGAGCAGGAAGCGCGGGCGCGAGAAGAGCGAGCAGCGGAGCGAGAAGAGCAGGCAGCGGAGCGCGAAGCCAAGAACCTGGAGCTTATATTACAGGAAAAGAATCTACAGTTACGGCTTAAAGTCGCGGAAGCTGAGGGCAATCGTGGTGAGACAAGCCAAGGGCAGCTACAATTGGAGGAGCGAACGCTTCAGTTGCGCCTCCAAATGGCGGCAACGGATGCTGTGCGTCAGCGAGATCCCCCTATCTTCTCCGGCACAGATGACAAAGACGTTGAAGATTAGATCTCCTCTTATGAGCGAGTGAGTGCCCATAACCAGTGGGACGATGTTACCAAGTTGAGAAACTTCGCATTTTATCTTACGGACATTGAGAAACTATGGTTTCTAAAGCATGAAGCCGAACTCACTTCGTGGTTGGTCTTCAAGACCAGCTTTACTCATGTTTCTGGTCGGCCAGCAGTACGAAAGCTTCGTGCAGAACAAGGTTTGCGTACACCATCTCAAGAGATTGGAGAGAACTTCCCGAGCTACATTGATGACATTGTTGACCTTGGCAAGTGGGTGAACGCGTAGATGTCAGAGGAGGAGAAGATCAAACATGTAATGAAGGGTATTGAGGACGAAGCGTGTCAAATGGTGTTATCGAAGAGTCCTCACACTGTCGTCGAAATGATAGAATTGTGTCAGAGTTAGGACGAGTTGCGCAGGCAACGGCTTCACACCCGACGTCCCACAATGCCAACCGACCCTCTGTCAAGCCTTGTAGTCGGCGACAACCATGCTGCTCTGCTCCTAAAAATTCAGGAGTTCGTTCGTGCGGAAGTCGCTCGCCAGCTATTTTCGATGTCTTCTGTCCCGGAACCACTACCCACTTTGCCACCTACGATCAGCGACTTCATTCAAGAGCAATTTTCTCAAGTCGTTCATCCAGCCCGTGAGCAGGCACCAGTCACCGCACATCTCACGTACGCTGAAGCAGTTTCTCGATCTGGCCCACAAACACGCTTGCCGGCCTCTATGCATCGACGGCCAGCATTTTTGCCACTATCTATGCCGCTACCGCACCGACAGAATTTTCCGACTCCTCAACCACGACTCGGACCTTACCCCCGCCAGTGGCGCACCTTCGATGACCATGTTTGATTGTGGTGGTGCTGGACACATGGCGTGCCTTTGTCGTCGTTGCACGCTTCCTTTTCCGAACATCCGGCGAGCGCCACCTTACCCCGCACCTCCACCACTTGCTAAGAGATGCATTAGCAACGGACGCCGGCGAATGGGTAGCAGCCACAAGCTTTCTTTTAAGGACAGCAACCGTGGTGGGCTCATACCGGTGGCGATGCTTATGAATCTCTCTCTCTCTCTCTCTCTCTCTCTCTCTCTCTCTCTCTCTCTCTATATATATATATATATATATATATATATATATATATATATATATATATATATATATATATATATATATATATATATATATATATATATCTTATAAAGGAGGTTTATTGGGGTTCGTAGCGACCCCCGGTTCTACGATGCACCGAGCACAGTACCCGAGCTCGAGCCTCTGCTGCGCGCTTGATGCTGCCGATGCTGCTGACTGCACGCACGCTCGTCATCTTCCTTACAATGGCCCCGCGGAAATAAAGGAGCCATCCTGGCGACTTAGTTTTCTGGAAGGACGGTAGAATTGTGATACGGCTTGAGACGCTGAACGTGAATGACTTCGCGGTTACGACGTCGCATGTCGGACGGCGGCGTTAGCGGCTCAACCAGGTAATTAACAGGTGATGTTCTCTCGAGAACGCCGTATGGACCGTCGTACTTCGGAAGGAGTTTTGAAGCGAGCCCAGGCGTGCGGTGTGGCACTAACAACCAGACGAGAACGCCCGGGAGAAAAGTGGGAGTCGAGTTCTGGGCATCGCGAACGGCTTTTTGGCGGTTTTGGTCGTCCGAGGTGAATCGGCGGGCAAGCTGGCGACATTCCTCTGCTTGTATGGCGGCTTCCGAGATCGGCAGGTATTCGGATGGGTCCGGCCGGTAGGGCAGAATGGTGTCGATGGTGTGCGAAGGATGACGGCCGTAAAGAAGGTAAAAGGGTGAGAATCCGGTAGTGGCCGGAGTCG
Source organism: Dermacentor variabilis (assembly GCF_050947875.1). Taxonomy (NCBI): domain Eukaryota; kingdom Metazoa; phylum Arthropoda; class Arachnida; order Ixodida; family Ixodidae; genus Dermacentor; species Dermacentor variabilis. The sequence goes on from NC_134574.1 coordinate 66,785,680, forward strand.
CGGTGTTCTAGGCGTAGGTGACAAACGGAAGAACTCGGTCCCAATTAGAGTGATCAGGTGAGACATACATGGCGAGCATGTCACCGAGAGTTCGATCAAAGCGTTCCATGGTACCGTTAGTCTGTGGGTGATAAGCGGTGCATTTACGATGAACAATTCCGCATTCAGCAATCAGTTGTTCGATGACTTCAGATAAGAAGTCGTGGCCTCTATCGCTTAAAGGTTCACGTGGACCTGCATGAGGAAGGACAAAACGGCGAAGTAGGAAATTGGCGACCTCCTGCGCTGTAGCATTTGGTAGAGCAGCCGTCTCAGAATAACGGGTTAAGTGGTCTACCGCAACGATTATCCACCTGTTGCCGGCAGGAGTCAACGGAAGTGGCCCGTATAGAGCTATGCCCACGCGATCAAAGGGTCGCGAGGGGCATTGTAAAGGCTGGAGTTCACCGGCGGAGTTGTGCGGTGGCGTTTTTCGGCGTTGGCACTCATGACAAGAGTGGACAAACTTTCGAACGAAATTATATATTCCCCGCCAGTAATAGCGGTATCGAAGTCTTTCGTAGGTCTTGAAGACTCCCGCGTGGCCACACTGAGGGTCGACGTGGAACGAGGAGCAGAGCTCTGATCGCAAGATTATCGGAATGACGAGTAACCAGGTGCGTCCCTCTGGGGCATAGTTGCGTCTACATAGTAGCTGGTCTCGAATCGCAAAATGAGGCACTTGGCGCCGAAGCGTATGTGACGCCGGAACTTTCGACGCATCCGAGAGAAAGTCGAGGAGAGATGCAGTCCAGGGATCATTACGTTGTGCAGCAGCGATAGTGTCAACGTCCAGAGAGGATAATGTGCATTCGCAGGGGCAGTCGTGACTGGCCTTCGGGGGAAGCGGTGATCGGGATAGCGCGTCAGCGTCGGAGTGCTTTCGCCCGGAACGGTAAACCACGTGGATATCCTATTCTTGGATTCGCAATGCCCAGCGGACAAGGCGGCCCGATGGATCTTTGGCGCCGACAGCCAACATAGTGCGTGGTGGTCGGTCCCTACGTCAAACGATCGGCCGTATAAATATGGGCGAATCTTGCCAAGCGTTCACACAATGGCCAAACACTCCTTTTCTGTAACGCTGTAATTGGTCTCCGCCTTGGTTAACGAGCGACTGGCGTATGCGACGACGTATTCTGTGTGGCCAGGTTGACGCTGTGCCAACACAGCGCCAAGGCCTACAACGCTTTCATCGGTATGGATTTCGGTTGGCGCTTGTGGGTCAAATTGGCGAAGAATGGGTGGCGTCGTGAGAAGACGGCGCAAGGTTGTGAAGGCCTCGTCACACTCTGGAGACCATGATGAGAGATCTCTAGCGCCACGAAGGAGTTGCGTGAGAGGCGATATAATTTACGCAATGTTTCGAACGAATCGCCGAAAGTAAGAGCAGAGGCCGATAAAACTGCGTAGCTCTTTCATAGTAGTAGGTTTTGGGAACGCAGTAACAGCACGTAGCTTCTCGGGATCCGGGCGAATGCCCTCCTTTGACACGACATGGCCTAAAATTGTTAGCTGACGAACAGCAAATCGACACTTCTTCAAGTTAAGTTGCAACCCGGCGTTGGTCAAGCAAGTGAGTACGTGCTGGAGGCGGAGCAGGTGTGTTGGGAAATCAGGGGCGAACACCACAATGTCGTGAAGATAGCAAAGACATATTTTCCACTTGAGGCCACGCCATTTCAGGCCATTGGGGTTCGTAGCGACCGCCGGTTCTACGATGCACCGAGCACAGTCCCCGAGCTCGAGCCTCTGCTGCGCGCTTGATGGTGCTGACTGCGCGCACGTTCGTCATCTTCCTTACAATATATATATACATATATATATATATATATATATATATATATATATATATATATATATATATATATATATATATATATATGTGTGTGTGTGTGTGTGTGTGTCTGTGTGTGTGGAAAGAAAGAGCACACAAAAAAATGAATGTTTAGTTCGTTGCGCTTAGGCCATGCCACGGCCCGTTTCTCGCGTGTCACAGAGATGCATTTTTTCTCACTTTGACAATGGTAATGCTAAAAAAAATTAAATTATGGGGCTTTACGTGCCAAAACCACTTTCTGATTAAGAGGCACGCCGTAGTGGAGGACTTCGGAAATTTCGACCACCTGGGGTTCTTTAACGTGCACCTAAATCTAAGTACACGGGTGTTTTCGCATTTCGCCCCCATCGAAATGCGGCCGCCGCGGCCGGGATTCGATCCCGCGACCTCGTGCTCAGCAGCCTAACACCATAGCCACTGAGCAACCACGGCGGGTAACAATGGTAATGCTGACGCATTAAATTGAGAAGGACGAAATCGGAATGTCACCTTCACATGTAAGCGCACGTTGTTCCTCCTGTTAGCTTCAATTTTCACAGAGCTACTACTGCTACTGCTTAACGCGTGATCGCGCAAAATACAGCTCCTATGGTCTATATAGGTGCTCACAATCATTCCTTCCTAGGACTTCAGTCGAGTGGAATAATCTACCTACGTCTTTAGTAAGCAAGAGTGACTCTACGCTTTTTAAGAATCAACATAATATATGTATGGTGGTAAATGGCATAATTACGTACTTATTCGTGAACATTGTCTGCTTGTTAAAGTGTACTATTTATGTATTCTTCTATTATGTAAGTCTGTATTTTCGTTGTTATGAACGTATTACTAGTTTTTTCATATCGCTTTTGTTCCCTGCACTGTGAGTTCCTAGAACTAATCTTGCGTTTTCTTACTCTTGGAATGTATTCTCGCCTCTCCCCTCTGCAATGGACAACTACGTACCTTGAGGGTATCACAAATAAATAAATAAATAAATAAATAAATAAATAAATAAATAAATAAATAAATAAATAAATAAATAAATAAATGCGTGGAGCAGCACCTTGCCCCGCATATCCTTGCATGTCTTCATCGCCTCCTGCACAGCGAGAGCGGCGCCCACCGATGCTTCGGCAATGAGGTTGTGTCCGCAGCCGTGACCGATGTCAGGGAGGGCGTCGAATTCGCAGAGCAACGCCACGCACGGCCCTGTGAAGTGTTTGAGCCGCGAGAAACACGGAAATTGTAAGACAATTTGAACGCAGCATGTTTATGTTCATTGATTACTGGCAATAGTTTCAGGTCAAACCTGAGTAATGTGCCATAGAGGAGTATGTAGCCGCAAAAACGGTAGTGGCCTTCACTAATCTGTTCACGATAACAATTGACAGGAACATTCCCCGAAAACAGCTTTAGGGTAACATTCTTTTTTTGTGAATATGCGTTTTAGAAGCAGACGACGGCGAGATCCGCTACTCCATCTTTCAGGGGTTCAGCCAGGAAATGGCGCGACGCCGTTAGCATCCGCCCCGGTTACTCATTGAATACGGCGTAGTGCTGTTGAGCGCAAGTTCATGTGTTCGAATCTTGATCGTGGCGGCCGCATACCGATATATGAAAAATGTAAGAACGCTCGTTTTCTTGTTTTTATAGGCGCACGTTAAAGAATACCAGATGCTGTAAACTAACCGGAGCAGTTCATTAGGCAGTCGATAATGACCAACTGTGTTGTTGCAGGGCTTTAAAACTGGCACATTATTATAGTTTTTACAACAGCTTTCAGGTAGGACTCGCCGCGCCTTTTCTTGGCAAATTTGTGCTTTCATATCAATAAACAATTTAGTGTGTCGTCGTAGCTCGCCTCTAAGGTTTGAAATTGATTCATTTGATTCGTGAGGCTCAATACCTGATAGCAACACTTAGACTAGGCATCGTAGAGCACGTTGAATTGGGGCTTATTTAGACTGAAGCTGAATCTAAGTGCACGAACATTTTTGCATTCTGTCCCGCACCAGAATTCTGCTACCGCATGTAAGAAATCTAACTCTCAGCTTGGTACTTTGCTCTCGCCCAGAAAGAAACTCTTGAGCTCACCATCGGATCCCGCTGGAGCGTCGAATTCCGCCCTGAAGGCTGTCTTCAAGCAGTACTCTCGCTGTACGACAAAACCTTTCCCTTCCAGGAATTAGCAGAGTTTGTTGTGGGCTTTGACCTCCTCCAGAGCCAACTCGGGGTTCTCGAACAAGAAGCGACTCAGCTCCCAGAGCTCTTTGCTATGGTCGTCCACCACTCTATTAACCAGAGGCTTAAAATCTGTGGCAGCCATGATGCAACGGATGGTTTTGGGCTGGCGAGCAGCACTGCTAAAGAAAAAAGTCTAGGTTAGAGGTTTCTGAGCCGCTGCCTAATGGAACATAGGGTCGTCTGCTCAACAGGCACAGCGGTTGTGAGCTGCATAAGCAGTGCTTCTTTCTGGGCTGTTTTTATGGCTCCTCTGTCTGGCTGCCTTGGTAATGAACAATAATAATAAAAAAAAGTCGCCGCCAGTAACATTGGAGAATTTATAGCCTATTATAATCTGCGTCCGGCCCCATGCGCTTGATATATTTTAGGCGGAAACTCGGTACAGGAAAAAAGAAAAAAAAACACGTGAGAGAAGCGTTTAAAAAGTTCAGTCCTGCTTTCTTTTGTCTTTGCACTCAGGCCCCATCGTACATCTGTTCTCTCATCATTCGACCTAATTGCTAACGTTCCGCCAGCGAGTGAAGCTTTACGATAAAGCGGTGAAAGCCGGATGAGAGCGATGTATTGTCAGAAACAAACGGAAGAAAGCGAGACACCCGAAATTGCGCCGCTAGTGCAGTGCCTGCAGCACTGTAGCCACACACTGGCACACCCGCTTACAGACACAACACTTTGATTCATACAGCGTATAGTCTTAAAGCAACATACGAGCTACCTATAGTGGGGGGCGTCGGTATAATTTCCAACGTCCAGCGTTTTTTAGCGCGCGCCTAGAGCGCGGTAGAAGAACGTTTGTGCATTCTGTGCCCGTGAAAATGTCGTTGCTGTGGTCCGCAGACGAATGCACAACACCATATCCATTGAGTGACCGGGGCCGGTAAAAGAAAATGCAGCAGGGTTATTGTTTTTAAAGCAGCAGAGTCAAAGCGAAGTCTCGCAAGGCCGAAAGGGGTCACATGTCCACCTTTAGTTAAGCAGGGCTCTCCGCGCCCATTAGATTCCTGCAGTGGTAACTAATGTGGTAAATAATTTTTGGGGTTCTACGCGATAAAACCATGTTGCATTATAAGACTGACTGTTGTGGAGGACTCGGGACTCATTTTTTACCAATAGAGATTTTTTACCACGCACTTCAATCTAAGTGCGTGAGCGCTTTTGCATTTCGCCCAACATCGAAATGCGGCCTGGATCGAAACCGCCCCCTCGAGCTAAGCAACGCAACGCCAATGTTCCTAAACTAATGTGCCAGGTGTGGAATTAGTTTTCAAAGTCAGATAGTCCATCCCTAACTGTATTCAGCCGCAGAAATACTGCCCATACGTATCTGGCTGGTAGGAAAAACAATCTTCGCAAAATTCAGTGTGATATCAAGCTACAGTTTTCTTTTTATACGGATGAATTAGCACTCCATAGCTAAAATTGAACTTGCAGTGGTTGGCCTTTTGGGGAAGGCACACGCGAGCAACAATAAAATAAGATGCTTTGCGTTGCTTACGAGTGTTAGTGAAGGTCGCCAAAAAAATGTCGATAAGAAGGCATGCAGGTGAACTGTGGAACACAAAATGTGGTAGTGTCGTTGTTGCACGCTTCTTTAGCCTAGTTGCCTAGGTCAGTGAGTGCTCCAAAGAGAGAACATCTACTCTTTATAAGCTTTCATCTGGTGAAATGAATAACGTAATACTGTGATGTGTGGTGCGCGACACGGTGCGGTGATCGGGACGGTCAGGAGCAGACGACACTGAGTGCACGCGCGCCGAGGTGGAAGGAGGAAAACAACGACGCCGAAGAGCGTCCGGCACGAGAACGCGCGGCGCATGAAAGACAACAAAAAGAAGAAAAGCAACCAAATAGAAAAGACCACGGGGCGTCAGTCAGCCAATCCGAGAATGCCAAATCGGCCAGACAAGAAGAAAAAGCGTGATGCGCTGGCAGAAGGGGAGGACACGCAAGGAGACGCAGGGGAGACGCCAGGAGAGTTCCAGGAAGCAACGGCAGGAGGAGGTCAACCACCGGAGCGGGCGTTGAAGACGGGCCGTCGGGTTCCCGACCCGAGCCCACCAGGACTTCACCCGACCGGGGCCTCCTGCCAACCTGTTCCTGTGCGTCGCCCGTCTACCCGAGCGTGCCGCCAGCTCCTCAAGGCCGGTGAGCTTCTGCGCCAGTGGGCAGGACGAGAACAGTCGGGCTACGGGCCCGAGTTCTACGCCAGCTGCCCGGCCAGAACGCCGCCCCGTCTGTCGTGCCGCCTGCTGCCCGAGGCCGGCGTTGGAGCCTCTGTGCCCGTGGGCAGGGCAAGAGCAGTCGGGCTACGGGCCCGAGCTCTACACCCAGCTGCCCGGCCAGAACGCTGACGCCGTCTACTCGCGCCACCAAGCCGCCTGCTTTACCTCGCCTAGCCAGAGCGGGCGCGCTCCGGTCGCCCGGTCGGTCAGCTTACGCCGCGACCTATGGTGAGACCGGCGCCATTCCTTTCGCCAGCTTGTCGCCGCGTCGCCGTGTCGAGACTGTTACGCGTCCCCGCACTCGTGGCAAGCCCGGACTCGCGCACCCGTTAACTTCATGCAAGCCCTATGTGTGTTCTTTGCCGCAATGCCTTCTTGAGTGTTTGTTTTAGGCATGCTTCCCATTTCCTTCTATTTGCTTTATGACTCTCTTTAGTTTGATTAAAAGTCTTTGTGTGTGTGTTCAAACCAACGGCTTTGTCCTCAATTGGGTTCTCGGAGGCTCCGCCTAAGAGAACCAACCGAACCATTGAGTACACGAACCTTTGCCCCATATTAGGGTCGTCACAAATACCTAGAGTAGTTCCTCAGTTGTTTTCTTTTGTCTGGATCCACATGGCATATACGCCAACGCCAAATTAACCTGGATTGTTGTCCCACGTACAGAGGTAAATTTGGCCACAGCGTTTCACGTAACAGGCTTTTTTTTAAGGCAAGCCGGAGCAAAAATATTGGTGCTTGAAGCCTGGGCATCTGACAGGCATCACAGCGTGAAAACAGCCTGAAAAAGAAATGCTTCTTAATAGTTTATTGCGCAAGACACTGCGGAGAACATGTTTAGGTGAAAGGATATACAAGTAGAGAAAGGCTATAGCGCGATGACTTTTGAAAACGACACTGAGAACAGGCTTTTTTTTAAGGCAAGCCGGAGCAAAAATATTGGTGCTTGAAGCCTGGGCATCTGACAGGCATCACAGCGTGAAAACAGCCTGAAAAAGAAATGCTTTTTAATAGTTTATTGCACAAGACACTGCGGAGAACATGTTTAGGTGAAAGGATATACAAGTAGAGAAAGGCTATAGCACGATGACTTTTGAAAACGACACTGAGCCTCAAGGTTCGTCTAAACACGTGCTCAGAAAAACGTGAAATTAAAAGCAACAACGTTTGAAAGTGTCCAATAATTTAACTCCGGGATTTGACAAGAAGGTGATTCGCAGGACAAGTGTCTTGCTGTGTGCGCAGGAGACATACTTGCTTGTGAGACTCCCTGTACTTTCTTGTACCGTCAAAAAAAAAAAACAGCTATGTACTTATAGTACGACCAGTTGATGTTGACATGCAATTCTTAAGTGGTAGCTCCAGCAAAACTCTCTGTGAAAAACGAACAATGACATTGTAATCGATGAACAGTTTTTCTTCATAGAATTATACAATCCCGGGACAGCAATAAAACTAAAGCGACAATGAAAGCTTGCATGGCACAACCATGTAAATTTTAAACACCTTGATCGCGGGCGTTAAGAAATTCTTATAACTTCAGTGTGGCACAAGTAGGAAAAAAATTAATCGTAAGATCTTTTTATCATTATTCATGACATGATACAATGCGCGCTTTTACAAACAGGTTTGGGAGACGAGTATGCTATAATCGAGATGGTTCTCATTAGAGGCGTTTAGTGGGCTGCTTATGGAAATAAAGGCCCCGCTTCGAAGAATAATTTGTTGAGGTAGACCAACCAAACAATGTAGGCTTTAGCTATGGTCACTGCATTAGGTATTACGACGGAGACTTCTTCGTTATAGTTTCAATTAAGAATGTGAATAAGAAAACCCAGTGGCGCCCCCACTTTCGTCGATCACAAGCATATGAAGCACGCAGATAATGGAGCCGGCTAACCACAGGGGCCATAATCCGGCCACGGCAGCCGCGTTTCCGCGGGGAGGAGGAGGAGGGGAATGCCTTCACGCCCGGTTAGCGTGCATTGGGTGATGCAGGTTAATGAGCCCCAGGTAGTCAATATTTGTAGCTTTGGCACGCAATACCACCATGACTTATATTTAAATAAAATTATATGCAAGGTAAAAACCTGCCTTTGATTTCTTTGGTCACGAATGAGAAATTGGGAATGGATCGAGCTTGAGTTCTGTTATTTTAAGACTAGCTAGAAACGCGAGGAAACCAGTAACGTTAATACTTCTGCAGTAAGCGCCTATAAGGACGTCATACATGATGACCGCTGAAGAACACTCCATGCCTATGTACAGCACACTATAAATCTGCAAGGCAGGCAGGTAGGTTTGACGAACCCACTGCATGAACAAACAAATGTATATTTGGTCTAGGGACGACTCCGGTATGTTAACAAAAGACCCAATCGACTTTTTTAATGTCCAGCTTAGGTGCCATACTTACGGGACGCAATTTACACCACGTGTTGCAATAAACTCTTCGATTTCGTTCATCGATTTCTGCGGAGTAACAATGCTCGTGAGTAAAGCTTTGCAACAATATTGAAAAAAATGAAATGCTTGCTTGCACTGCTTGTCTGCGAAAATTAACCGCTATCGCTACTTGCTTGCCCGTCAAGTCAGTGAACTCCGCTCATGCGTAATGTCATTCAATAGTCAACCATAAGCCCTGCAGATATTCCAACCTGGTGAGGCAACCTATGCATTAAGAAGGAAATAACAGAGAATGGGCAGATCACTAACAGCACAAAACGGCAGTACCTTCTGTTTTGTTTATTTCTCAGTCACTCTTCATTGGCATCAGGCTCGATGGACCAAAAGAACGCACTATTTAGAAAGACCAAACACTTACCACCTCGAAAAGAATGCGTGGAGATGTAACCGGTGGCTCCAACAACTCCGAACCATTGCCAGTCGCCAAAATTCAGTATCATTTCGCAGACGAGAGAGAGAGAGAGAGAGAAAAACATTTATTCGCAGACGAGAAAATTATCCAGAATACATGTCATTTTTCTCCGAGTACAGCTGCCGCTTTTGAAGATGTAGTCCCGGTATCGAAACGCCCAAGGTAATATGTCGACAGGTGATGGCGCTCACGGGCACAAGTGTTGTCGTTCTAAAGAAATCCGCTGCGTGCGGTCGCGCTGCCATCGCCACGCTTAAATAAGCGCTTAGCTTGACATGTTGGCGAGTGTCAGCGCCGCTTTTTTCACTGGCGTAGTTTTGCAGGCGAGACAACGATCCACGAGAAATAATGTGGATAGCTGGAGTACAATTTCCAGATATAGAACAGTTTAACGACCTCGCATTGGAAGCTCGACTGGCACCGAAAGAAAAACGCCACTTGGCAAGCGCCGTGATCCGCCTATTGCTGAGCACACTTAAATAGCTAAAAAATTCAAATGAATGAAAGTGTCTGTTTTGAATAAATACTCCATAAAGCAGCCAGATGCACATAACAATCTTGTGATCGTTGCGGATGGAAAGAAGCAACGCTGTTTTAGCTGGAACGTATGTGAAACATTAGGAATACATGCTACTAGCTCAGCGAGCAGGAGGAGGAGGAGGAGGAGGAGAAGGAAGAGAAAACGTCTAATAAATGAAATGGAAAGGCACCAGTGACGAGAGCTTCTGCTTCTCCTTGCTTCTCTGTCACCGCAGACAGGTGACCCCTCAGTCAAGGAGGCTGCCGTCGGCCTCCCGGCCCATCACACCATCTGCTGTTGGTCATGCGGGTTGGACTGGACAGAATAGCCTCCCGCTGTTCGGAGGTGGGGTTTGTGAACAGCGGAAGGTTGCGAATGTTGGGGCAAGTCCAAGTAGTGTGATACAGCAAGGCATAACCCCCACAGTGCCGACACTCGCCGGAGCATCAGGTGGGTTGTATGGCGTGATACAGGCTTAGGTAAGGATAAAGGTTCGCAGTTTCCGCCACGCAACTGCCTCCTCCCGAGTGAGAGTTTTATGAGCAGGGAGATATGGATGGCGGGACAGGTGGTAGTGTTGGAGGAGGATTGGATTGGATGAGAGGTATGGGTTTCGTGGAGCCTCCACTTTCCTCTCTGTTGTGCGTGCCCCAAATGCTATAAGCTCGAGCAGCGACGTCAGCCACGACGTGCGTTGGTTCTCGCCCAGAGAATCGTGGCGAGGAGTCCGTACTAGTTAGGCACTGTGGGTTGGAGGTCTGAGAAGAATTGCCTCAATTAGCGTTTTATAATTATGGAGAAAAAAACTGTTGACGCTTTGAGCAAGGAGTCTACGCAAAAAGTTGCTCTGAAAGCCGCGTTCACAAGTAAAATAATATTACATTTAGGCATTAAAAATTACCAATTTTTTTATTGAAGCAGAATTTATATGGACGCTTTAGGCGAACTTCCACTGCCATCGTCGTAGCTGTCGGCATCGGTGTCGCTTTGATGTTGGGCCCAAAGTCCAACATCAAACTTCACGGCTGCACTCCGCATGCGGTGGGTGCGGGCGAAACCTTACGCATTTGAGGCGATAAGTATGATGGCTTGATGAAGTGATGTCTTCTTCCACTCGCAAGGGAGGAAGGCGCGGAGGGTGCATGCCGTCTTCTCACACGCGCAAGGTTGGGGGAGATGTAAGCGTGCTAGGAGGGGGATGGGGGGCGGGGGCAGATTAATGCGCATCTCCTTTTCTACTGCTGAGCACGGCCGCCCGCGTCCTATCTTGGAGGCAGCCTGCGCTTGCGTCGAAGGCTAGCCGGTCGTATACGGGGTGACCATATTTAAGTTTTATGGAATTTCTAAATTTTTCCTCTGGCAGATAGGACCATTCTTGTCCTTGAGCTGAAATATTCGAAGAGATGGACATTACTAGCGCGAGAAATTGAAACGCATAGCTAATTAACAAAATTTCACTAATTAGTTTCTTAAATAAATGCTTTACGGCATATATTGCGACTTACGAAATGGCCATAGCGGCAGGTCCATGTGGACCTGCCGCTATGGCAGGTCTATTATTCGTTGACAGTTTGACCTCGACATGCGAATTCGTGATGCACAATTTCATGGCATTCAAAAAACACGATCAACTTGACTGATTCTTAGGTTACACTTCCGTGATTTTCTGAACTTGGCTTGTCTGTCTTTTCCAACTCCTCGCTTTGCGTCTTCAGCTCAACGTCGCATTCATATATCCACGTTTCGTTTCTGGTACGACCATTTGCAACAATTTTTTATGTCGCTTTCAGCTTTCCGATCAATGCCAGATGCTTTTCGTCGAAACTTTTGCTCAGGAGTCGATTGTACTGGATTGATTGTACAACTCTGGTGCAACCGTTTTTCACTTAAACTTTGTTTTGCCGAAATGTGGTGAACGGACGGCATTCTCAACGATAGCAAATGCTTCTGCTATCACTGAAGTGGAGGGCCGTCGAAATCTAGCATCGTCTTCGAGGGCTTCGCAACCTTCCCGAAAATACTGGCCCAACTAGAACGCAAACGCAGCTCACTCCTTATAGCACATCCTTTCTATAGGCGTGTTAGGATGTTTAATAAGCTTATGCGCCATTCCGGTCTAATTTCACAAGAGATTCGATATTGTTCCTGTGTTCGGTCTGTTTTTCGTTCTCCGTTTCAAGAAGGAATAAAAAAGGGTTGTACAAAAAGTGCACGCATAAAATCTCCTTGTCATACAGCAGTCCGGCCATGTGCTGGGGGTCAGAACGGTTCCTTCGAGTGGAAAGAGCGAGCGAGTTGCACCTCTTCACCATCTCCGACTCTTTTACTGGCACAGTTCGCGAACTTTTCGGAAACTAACTAACGTTGTTAGTTAGTTTCTTTTATTTCGCCAGGGTTGATTGTATTTCATTAAGAAGTCACCTAACTTGGCTTACTAGTAGCTTTGGTGACTTGTGTTAAATGGAATGTGCTATTCCTTGCGTTTGTATCGTTCGCGCAGTTCATTTTCTTGGACTCGCGCGATATTTACGTTAAATATCTCCGAAACTCCAAGGGATGGTGCTTTTAATAGTTTCTATGCAATTGCAAAATATGCAGGGAAAGCGCTTTTCATGAAGTGTTCCTTTCTTTTTTTTTTACATTCGATTTACTTGTCCACTCGCGTTCGCGAACAGTCCTTTATTGCCGGAATTTTCACCATCCAATGATTGAGCAATCTGTTCTTTGTGATGAAGCCGGCTGCAGAGTCGTTGTCATAATTTTCTACTGGATAAAAAAATGCATGATTGAAACGAAAGAAGCACTTCACTTCTCCAGCGTCATCACAGAATGCGCACGAGACACGCATGGTCGCGCTGCACACGGCTCTTCAAAGCAAAACGTTCAATGTCACCTGAGGGATCAACAGCGGGTCAGAAAACGAATACGTCGTGGATCAGATATTAAAAACTGGTTAGCTACGCAGTTGAGCTTGTTCCTTCTTTCATTCCATAGCTCACCTCAGTTGAATACGCGGCTACATAATTTTGATCCAGCACAGATCCGATAACTGCTATTCCTATAAAACTGTACTAATTATCTTAAAGCGGGTTATGCTTGCTATCATGGAGGGAGGTATTTTAAGTTTCTTTGCCAGATACAGGCAGCGTGGAAACACCCCAAGCGGTAGGCTGATCTTTTTTACTAGTTCATTCTTTGTGACTGAACTGACATTGTTTTCAAGGGCGCCAATTACCTTCGTGTAGTACAAGCGCAAGATGGGATATTCCGGGAATTCAATATGAAAGGTTTGTTTCGGAACGTTTTCACAACCACCAGAAGCCACCGATTAGTCGCAAATTTCCGTTGGAGAGGCACAAATGTTTGTCAGAATTAAAGTACGTGCATAAATCATATAACTTAAAGAGCAAAAAAAAAACTCCTTCAAAAATTTATTTTAATTTTAAAAACAGAACGTTTTGGAGCCCAACCGGATCCATCTTTAGGGGTGAGATCGCGTGAGGCGTAGTAGTGCCGGTATGAGTTTTTTTTAACGCTTTGACAGGCGTGCGGACACCGTTCACAGTCCGTGAGATAACGGCGGCAAGTATTCCTGACGAATGATTGATGTTACCCGACGTCTTTGAGAGTGCCAGTAATCTAAAGGAAGCCGCCACCGGTGGTTGTTTTCTCTCGCTAAGGCCACGGCGCCGTCGGGGCCAATTTAGTGGTCAAGAAATTCTCGGACGATTACGATAATCCCTAATGCGAGATTTGAGCCCCGCTGTGTACTTCTTTTCATTTCGCGATATATTGGCTGACGTGGACAGTCTCTTTCCCCATTGCGCACGGAGTGAAGTGTGGCGCGACTGCCTCGCTCATCGGGCGATATCGAAAGGCAGCGTGTGGGTGACGCGTGGGCGCAACGCCCAGCAGCCGCCGCAGGCAGACCTCCGCTCACGCAGCGCTTTGTTTCCATACAGAGGACGCGCGCTACTCTGGTGCCATCTCGTAGTCACCGTCGCCGCAGAACCCGTCTTGCGTGGCATTACGCTTTTATTCTCACGCTTTCACCATACCCTCCTCCTGCGCTTTCCGCCTCACGGTGCCACTGGGCTCTCCTCCTCCACCATTCTTCTCGCGCTCTATTCGCTATCGCCGTCTTTATTCTCCCACTGCTCTCCGCATTCGCTCTTTCGTCCTTCTCCGTGCTTGTTCGCTCGGTTACGAGGGACGCCGACGCTCGCCGCTGCAACGGGCGTGGAAGAGCTGCGTTCTAAAAAGTATGTTTCGCGCGAGATGCGAAGCACTGATTGCGATCGTAAATTATTAGAGCCCTATACAGAATCAAGCTACTCGTTTTATCAGCTGCATAAACTGCTGCTAACGTTCGCTTATTAACCAAATCAAGAAACAGGTTATCACGTGCCCAAAGGCAAACATGAACACATCTCACTCGTTGACCGCGACACTCGCTTTTAGACCGGCGAACGAGTTCCCCTTCGTGTCGCCTCTCACTTCAACGCGGACTACGCGCGCGAGAACATAGCACACAAGAAGCCATCGGTTATCTCGGGTTGCCTGGCCTTCCAACCAAGCGCAGATTGCTGCCAAGACAGGACGCGCACTGCCGTGCTCAGTCGCTGCTGCTGGAGTTGAACAGGAGATGCGCCCATTAACCTATCCACTTCTCCTCCCTTACTAGCGCGCGCACATTTGTGCTCTTCTTGCAGGCACGAGAAGATGGTGAGTACCTTTTCCCATTTCTCCCTGGCGAGAGCGAGAAGACACCACCCCATCAAGCCAGCATCCTTATGGGCTCGCCCTCGCAAGCTTTCGCTCGCACCTGCAGCACACGGCGCTTTTCCGCCATGTTATCGCACTTCGACTTTACACGGAACATCACAGTGACGCCGACGGGGACGATGGCGGCAGAAATTCGCCTGAACTGTCCATATACTTGTTATCGCAATGAAACCTCACATGGTCCTGTCATCGTACTGCGTTCTCTGTTTAGATGGCGACAGTCATTCTTGTGCTGACGAATTCTTTTCAGGAAATTTGTAGTCTCGGCAATGTACGGGGACCGCGAGGCATTCGAGTGAAGGTATTCTTGTACCCAATCCTTTGCACTTTCTCAACAGGACGGCCGCCTTTTGAAAGAGGGAGCAGGCTTCCGGCCGTGGGGAGAGGCATTGTGAGTGATGTCAACCCCTGTCTCTCGCAGCACACAGGCTAATGTCTCACTGACCCCTCGAACGTAAGGTACCGAGACACGGCATCGTTGCCGGGGGTGGGTCGGCCGGCGACGCCTTCCTCCCATTCTCTTGCCGTCAGCAGAGGGCGCGGTGAATGAATGCCTTTGCATAACCGTTCTGCCTAAGGGCACATATTACTGTGTTTTTTTTTCTCTTCCTTCTGATGGTGCGGGGACGAGCAAATTCTTTTGATTCTATTGCAGAGGCTTCGGACTATACAAAACTTGTGGCAGGTGGGGTGAATGGAATAAAGTTTTGTTGGAGTTGTCTGGGTTCTTTCATTCCGTTGTCCCCAAGTGGGCAAATATCTGCCAAATATTAACCTTTGATGAATAATATATTCCGTGCTCAATATAGTGAACTAGCGCAGCGATGCTGGCCAATCTAGAAGCCGTGTAATGAAAGCTACTCAGCGAACCTTTTTTTTTACGTCTTTGCGCTTCCTCAAAATGGGAGTTGCGAGTAAAATCGCTTTAGAGAGTTGCCGTATAAAAGTGTAAAGGTGTGCCCCTGATTAAGCTTAGTTTTAGAGACTTGTCCCACTGTACCTACTAAGCAATATGAAGGCTGAGAAGAACTTGTCGCATGGTTCGAGCTCACATTATGTAAAAGAAGAGAAAATGGTGAAAGGCGAGTGCACTTGGCCAGAGCAGCAAGAATTCCAGTGTGATTGAACTGTTATAGATTTTATTTCAGACTCACAGCGTGCTTTATATATATATATATATATATATATATATATATAAACACGCACCACATCCTGTCAAACTTTTGGTTAGCAGCAGGCAGGCGTCATTTGCTCTGAGGCCAGTCAACTGTGTTTGCACGACGGCGGAAACTGACGTGGAACTAAACAGGATAAATCTCGATTGGTAGCTCCAGACTCTATCACCAAACTCTATCGACCTTACGATCACGCTGGTAGCCAAGTATGCATGTAGACGACTATAACGCGAATCATATACTACCAGGTTTTTAGTTTAAACAGACGCCTTAAAGTTCACTAGCGGCGGAAAACGCTACTTCGCCTTTTTGGGTAAATTTCGTAAAGAAGCGGTAATGACCTGTACGAAAACAAGCCCAGCAATGTCTAAGTACGTACTTAAAGTTAGGCACTGATTAAGTTGAATTATTGCAACGTAGAAACTGAATTCAGAAGCGTTTTCGTTCGTTTCGTAAGTCCTGTTTGGCACTGGGCAGCCGCCTTCCCAAAATATATATCCAGCATCAAGCTTGGCTAAAATCAGCTCTGACGAATAATTCTAGCGCGCGAGCTAATTGTGAATACGGGCCCAGACGCGGACGAGCAGTGAAATGGTGTATGCGTAGCATAAATGACAAGAGCCTCAGCACTCGTAGCAAGGGTAGCAGTGCCGCGTGAGGACCGGCTTAGAAAAGGCAAGGGAAAGCGAAACTGAATTTAAAACGGCCCGACCCATTTCAGAAACACCCAAAGATGAGCGCACAAGGATTAATGGAGCTGCTGTTATCGCGGGAAGGAGGGCGCGAGAACGATCTTTTGAAGAGAAAAACTTATTACAGCGTAGTGAATGCATTCACACACACGCACACACACACACACACACACACACACACACACACACACACACACACACACACACACACACACACACACACACACACACACACACACACACACACACACACACACACACACACACACACACACACACACACACACACAAACACACACACATATATATATATATATATATATATATATATATATATAGTTTCTCCGAAGGATAGATTAAGTCACATTGCGCAAGATAATGTAGGTTTTCTTTCAGGCCGCCAATCTGGATGCCGTCGTTACCGCTGAATGACGTTTGCTGCGTTACGAACGCCAGTGTCAGTTTAAGTTCCGGTGCGTATACCGTGTGCGTTGAAAAATGCAGGGCAGTTTCGCACGAACGCTGAAGCCATAAAAGCTTTAGCAACGCTTAGCGTTGCACTGAGGTTCCTCGAACAGTGTCCCAACAATACGCCGGGGCGACGTGTTGCCGCTACGCAGCGTTCCAGGCAGCTGCCGCTGTGCAGCAGAAACATCTGCCTGGCAGCTGCTCGGCGTCTCAAATAGCTGGCGTATCGAGGAAACACTGAACCTGGCGTCGCAGGTCTGCCACATCGATGGTGCACGAAATTAGACCGAAAGAACACCGACAGTGTTTGTATAGCTTGAAGCAAGGGCGTATTCAGGGGAGGGGGGGGGAGGCAACATCTGGCACGTTTCACTCCCTCCTCCCCGAAATATTTTTTACCAGGATTACCCGGCATTAAACGACACGTGATAAACACCTTCATATCCCACCCTCCCCCCGGTCAAGTGTATATTTTCTGTCGCAATAAAGAAATTGTGCAAAAATTAATTGTCATAATGTCATAATAATTGTCACATAATCATGACTGTCAATGTAAGCAAGTAATCAAATGCTTCTATGAACAAGCTGTTCGTCCATTCCGGGGCGGTAGTGAAGACAACGCTGTGACAATGTTTAGGAAGCGTTGCTTGTTTCATTGCGTAATTCCGTAGAGGACAGAGCAGTTACGCACCACTCCTCTAGCTGTAGTATGAGTTGATATAGATATAAGTCGATTCGTGACATACCTATGTGTTCTCTCCAGCAGCTTAAGACATACAGAGACAGCGCTGTATATGAGTGTCTGTTTCTTTCTACGTCCTCGTTCAGTTATGCTTACTCATTCTATCACTGTTAATTTAGTTAGTAAGTGAATGTTTACAAGTTTATACGGCCGCTAAAACTACTATCCTTATTTCGTACAGCTATCCACTAGTTTGCCATCGCAATCGGTGCTTAGTCTTTCGGGCGAAATTGCGACATTGTTTTTTCGTGGACAGCAGGAGAACGACAAGTAAGAGTGACATGTCTTGTGTCCTACTGCGTTCTTGCCAATTGATGCTCGTTACCACTTTTAAACTATATGCCAACTCACCTAATGATGTGCATTGATAATGTCAGAATAATATGGAGCTAGTATTATATGTTTTTTTTTTGGAGTCAGCTACTTGGAAATAAGAGCGAAATATTCCTAGGGAGGTAGCACGTACTGGGCGCTATAACGCAAATCTACTCCAAACTTCTGCATTCCAATTCTGCATTCATCCCTCTAAAATGACCAAAAAATGTTCGCGCCTACCCTACTTCGCCTGTCTGTCACGCAATGTCACTAAAACCGCGAAGGCGCCCCATCTGATATGATATGTGCACTGTGATAATGCATGATTAGAATAAACGAAAGAAATATAATCAGTTTTGATCCGACGCCTCTTTCAGCATTAGGCCTCTCCTCTTGGTAAAACGCTTTCGGGCAGCGCCCGCTTCGCCTGTCTGTCACACGACGTCATAAAACCACGAAAAGTCCCCGCGTCAAAGTGAAGTGCACGCGCTAAAGACTCAATAATATGCCGAAAAAGCTGTTTTTTTCCTAGTTCCTAAATGAATAGAAGATGGCTTCCTGCCGATCTCTCTAGCACTGGCAATTAACTCGGAGCTGCAGGAGAGCACGGATTCATTTGCATTTGCTAAGTCTTTCTGCGAGGCTGTAGAACTAATCGAGCCTTTTCGACACATATACGACATCACTCCGCCAACTCTTCCTTGCTGAGGATCCGATTTAGCGGCAGTTTTAACCTTCCGTTGTACGCCGCTGCGATTTTCGACCAGCTACCGAGTGCTAAGTAAGGAGAAGCGGACCAATCGCAGATGCAGGCACCTTCCTCCTTATCCGGTTATCTACTTTCACTCTGCTGGGGCGCTATAACGTAAAGCTGTTCCAAACTTTTCCGTTCCAATTCTGCAATCAGCCCTCCACGATTGGTCAAAAACTTTTTTGGGCCACCCCCACTTCGCCTGTCAGTCACGCGACGTCACGCAAAGCGCGATAGCTCCCCATCTGATATGACGTGTGCATTCTCATTATTCATCATTAGACTGAACAAAAGAAATATAATTATTTTTGATTCGACGCCTTTTCGCCATTAGCCCTCTGTTATTGGGGAAACTATTCGGGCTGCACCCACTTCACCTGCCTGTCCCGTGGCGTCAGAAAACCGCGAAAACTCGCCGCGTGAAAGTGAGGTGTACGCGTTAAAGGTGCAATAATATGCCGAACAAAACTGAAATTTTCTCTGAATAGCTGCAGGCTGCCAGTCCAGTTTCTAAAGGAATAAAAAATGACTGCCACCGTTTGCTCAGGCACTGAATACTCGCACCTGCCGGACAGCATGGGTTTATTTGCGTACAATAAAGCTTTTCTGCGTGGCCACGTAACGTTTTCGAGCACTTTCGGCACGTTTAAGACCTCGTTCTGCCAACTTTTCTTTGCAGAGGATCCTTTTTAGCGGCATTCTTCAGCTTCCGTTCCATGCCACCGCGATTTTTGACAAGACATGTGAAGCTAAGTAAGGGAAAACGGACCAATCGCAGACACCGGCACCACCCTCATCATTCGGTTATCGATTTTGTCCCATCCAATCCCTCTCCACGTCAGCCTGCTCCTCGCCTCTTAGCAGCCAATTAGCTAAGGCAAGCCGCTCATTGCAGGCAACGTTATTTTTTTTAAAGCAAACAAAAATGATCTCCTATGAACGAGGAGATGTTTGATTAGTCTGTTGAGACAGCCCTGCGGATCACCGCCCAATGCTTGTGTCGGCCGTTACGCAAATTTGTCGTCAGGAGATTGCAATAAAAACATATTGAAATAGTTATGCGTTATAGGACCCCTCGCTCAACCCCATCAAAACCCTTTGCACTTGATGTGCAGAGGGTTGCTCAATGTAGGCAATGTTATTCGCTCTGAAACAAAAAAAAGTGACCTCCTACAAACGAGCAGCCCGTTTCCTTGGGCTTTTCAAACAACGTAAAGCGTTAGCACTGCTTGCGTTGTGGCTACGTAATTTTGACGTCAGGAGATTGATTTGAAATGTTTTACGTTATAGGGCCCCTGAGCTTCTCGCTCAATGGAACATGATTTCACCGTCGACGTATTTTTGCTATGTGAGGAACAGTTGCGCGTACAAAAGGACGTACACAGGAAAAACGAAGTAGTCAGAAAGAGCATAAACAATAAAATGGTTTTAGTTATGTCGAAGCTGCACAGTGTTCGCACGTGCCAAAAAGGAAGGGCTGGGGGAGGCGACAAATCAAGCCTGCCTCAAGCGAAAAGAACGCTGCGCAGAAAATTGTTTTGGGCATAATACAAGGTAACTAAATTGACCACATAAAGCCAACAGGCAATTAAGCCAAGGAAAGCACCGGGAAAATTAACTGTGGCTTAAATTGGAATGTGGAAAATAATGAGAAAAGGGAAAAGAAAGCGAACGAAAGCTTGTCGCCGGTGGGCGCCGAACCCACAACTTCCGTATTACGCGTGCGTTGCACTATGAATTGCGCTACGGCGACGGCTACCCATTCGTACACTAACTTGGGTATTTCTGTTTACTAGATCGAGCCCTATAGCAGTGTTAGCCAGCGCCACTCAGAGTCAAGGTGGGCGGATGTGGAACATCCTCTTTTTCCCTGATGGCGTCACGTAACACGTGATCTTAGGCGAGCAGGCACGTGGCCAATAAACCCTCGCATGCTACTTAATGACATCAAGGCTGCTACATTCGAGTCAATAGCAATGAATAAATGAGAGAAGAAGGGGAACTGAGGGGCTCGATTTTGTTAATCATGACTACATAAAGCCAACAGATAATGAAGCCAAGGAAATCATGGGGCAATTAACTCTAGTTCAAATTGCGATGTAGAAAATAATGCGGAAGAGGCAAATGAAAATGGACGAAAAGTTAACTTGTTGCCCGTGGCAGCCGAACCCACCACCTCCGCATTGCGCGTGCGAGGTACTACCAATTGTGCTATGCCAGCGGCCACCAATTCGTCCATAAACTTGTGTGCTTATGTTTGCTAGATCTAACCCCAGGAATGTTAGCACCAATACTGAGCTCCTCAGTTCACCTCCTTCTCTCGTTTATTTATTACGACGGCTTCGAATATGGCAGCCTTGATGTCATTAGGTAGCGTGCGAGGGTTTACTATAGCTGCGTGCCTGCTCTCATAAGATAACATGTTACGTGACGCCATCAGGCAAAGAAGGGTGTTCTACATCCGCATACCTTGGCTCTGAGTGGCTCTGGCCAACACTGCTAGGGCCATATGTAGTAAACATAAATACCCAAATAAGGGGACGAATTGGTAGCCGTCGGCGCAGCACAATTGGTAGAGCAAAGCATGCATACAGGGGAAGTTGTTGGTACGGCTCCCACCTGCAACAAGGTATATTTACGTCCACTTTAATTTCTTCTCAAGGTAGCAGAAGTGTCATTTAGGCAGTTATCGATATTTTCTTTATTGTAAAAAATGTGCGCAGTTTGAACTAGTGCTGCAAGGCTGGAGTCAACAGCGGTACTTGTGATCACCTAGCTTTTACGTTTCTTGCCTAAGTTGTGTGTAGGTTTTGCGAGGTTATGCAAGTTTTTACTAAGTTGTTGGTAGGCTTGGCTAAGTCGTTTCTAGGTTTTGCGAGGCCTGTGTCAAAACTCCATGCCCAGGAATTCGCGCTGGAATCGGCCGTTCGGACCCCTCATGTCTCGGCGGGCTTGGCGCTGGAAGTTTTCGAGCAGTCGCGGGTCGGGATCGCTTTCTCGGCGACGTGGAAAGTTCAGGCGCCGACTCTGGCGTTCCCTGGACTGAAACTCGGGATCCTAGATTCGGCATGGCATCTTCTCAGCCGCAGCTTCGGGTGGTGTTCCGGATCAGCTCGGCGGTCTAGCATCGCTCCTCGCTTGGCAGTACGGCACTCTTCCTGGTATGCCGCTTCTCCTTCGGGCGTCCGGACTTTCTTCGGTCTTCCCATGGCAGTTGCACGTACGCACGGACTAGAGGAGCCGAGCAGTGTGTCGCCGCGCCGGCTGTTCCGAGGTTTTACTTGCCTGTGATGTCACGACTCTGCCCTTCGAGCGTGGTGTGCGAGGAGGTTACGTAGCTCGGTGCTCTCGCAGGTCCTTGCTGGGCAACACGAGGCGGTGCGCAGCTGGGCGGACATTTCTGGTAACGCTCCACGGTGAAACTAAAAGCTTAAACAGCTCCGCTGTTTAAAAAATCTTCTAAAAGATCACGGGCTATATTGTCCTTGCTGCTGCCTAGAATAGTAATGTTCTTGAACAGCGGTCCGCATCCTTTGCAACAATGCAATGAGTGGGCAAGTTCGCTCATTCGCTTTTCCGAATTGACAACATATACTTCCTTGTGCGTAGAGTTCACGTAGCGAAATGTTTGGCGCAGATATAATCGTCCACACTTGAGCGGGATTCCATATGCCACGCCCGTGGCACGTTTCACTAAAGTTTCGGCATGCTTTATTCCGCAAGAGCATCGTCGGGCTCTTTCTCCGCTGAGCCCCGGGTATAACCCAGCGATCTTATTTGGAGCATAAAAAAACCTGTTTGGCCCCGTTCTTGCCCCCGGCACAATCGTGGTCTTCTTTCAGAGCAAGCACTCAGTTTTGCTGCATTGTTCTTTGTTTACCTCCTTAAGAAGGCTGTGATGACCTCGCAGGGGCAGCCGGCTGAAAGCGGTCTGTAACTTTGATTATAGAAGCGGTCTTGTGCTGCGTGCGGCCATAATCTTGCAAGAGCAGATTCCAGACACAAACTTGCAATTGCCCTTTTAACTAGCGTCGAATGCGCAGAATTACTAGGAAGGAGCTCTTTCTGTACTGGTGGTGCGTAATGCCAGCAGATATTGATGCAAGCCGAACTGCAAAATATAAGAAACTGCAAGGAACCGTTAGTTGGAAGTTCGTGCGTAAATGCCACCCCCCCCCCTTCTCATATTGTCTTAAATAGGGTTAAAATTCTGCTCACTGAGACAGTGCAGATGAATGTTTTTTGTTTAGATACAACAATAAAAAATACTCAACAAATATAAAAGCTTTAATACACCCTGATTACAAAACTCTTGATTCAGGGAGCCGTCGATGGCTCCCAAAAATATATCGCATATGATCGAGGGTGCACAAGCACCGTTGAAAATACCTTGCCGTTGTATGTACAAGCCGTCTTTAAAAGATAATCTTACGTGTGGAAAGACACAGACGAAAGATAATATTTTACACACTATTTACACTGGAGCCGGGCCAAGGGCACCGACCAACTTCTTCGTTGTTCTCGTAGCAGCTCGTCAGTTGGGCATCGCTCAATGATATCGTAATATTACCCCACGTCGGCAAAAGCACCGTCACGGTGCTGTTAAATATCCAAGGTGCATGGAGAGTTGTAGGACTTGAGTCGGGCAACGTGGACAATGTCACTGGTTGTCACAGCGGAGGACGCAGTGGGCGTGGCTAGAATGATTTCATAGGTGACATCGGTCACTTTGCGTATCACGTGATATGGGCCTGTGTAACAGGAAAGCAGTTTTTCACAAAGGCCGACATTACGGGATGGTCACCAAAGCAACACAAGGGCGCCGGGCACAAAATGGACATCATGGTGACGGAGGTCGTAGCGTTGTTTCTGCTTGTCTTGAGACACTTGTAGACGAGCGCGCGCAAGTTGGCGAGCATGGTCAGCATGGGCGATTGCATCACGGGCATAATCGCTAGTTGAAGCTGTGGCGGAGGGAAGCACAGTGTCCAGTGGTAGCGTTGGTTCGCGGCCATACAAGAGGTAAAATGGGGAAAAGCCAGCAGTTTCGAGACGGCAAGAGTTGTATGCAAAGGTAATGTAAGGTAGAGCCAGGTCCCGGTCACGGTGGTCGTCTGAAACGTATTCGGATAGCATGTCTGTAAGGGTGGGGTTCAAACGCTCAGTGAGGCCGTTCGTTTGGGGGTAGTAGGAAGTGGTAAATTTATGCTGTATTGAGCAGGCACGCATGATGTAGTCAATGACTTTGACCAAAAAGGTGCGGCAGCGGTCTGTAAGCAATTGACGCGGAGCACCATGCATCAAAATGATATCATGTAGAAGGAAGTCAGCAACATCAATTGCGCAACTGGTCGGAAGAGCACGGGTTACGGCGTAGCGGGTAGCGTAGTCCGCCGCGACTGCAAGCTACTTGTTTCCTGTCGTGGATTCTGGAAATGGGCCGAGAAGGTCCAAGCCGACACAATGGAAGGACTCGGCAGGGATGTCGAGCGGCTGTAGGTAACATGGCGGGCGCTGGGAAGGCTTCTTGCGTCGTTGGCAAAGTTCACAAGCGGTGACGTAGCGTCGTACGGAACGGGCAAGGCCCGACCAGAAAAAACGGCGATGTACACGGTCATAGGTTCGAGATACGCCGAAGTGTCCTGCCGTTAGTGCGTCGTGAAGCTCTTCTAGAGCGGTGGAGCGGAGGTGTTTAGGTATTAGAAGCAGGAGCTAAGAGCCGCCCGGATGAAGGTTACGATGGTACAGGGTACCGTCGCGGAGGACGAAGAGGCGCAGAGCAGCATCGGCCGGAGAGTATTCAAAACGGTCGATGAGTGCCCTGATGTAGGCGTCACGGCGTTGCTCGTCGGCGAAATGAAGCAGCTGGGATACAGGGAATAGGGAAGAAGCACTGGCAATATTGGAGGAGTCGTCAACACGGTAACGCGACAAACTGTCAGCGTCTTGGTGGAGGCGGCCAGACTTGTACATCACGGTATATGAAAATTCCTGTAGCCTCAAAGCCCATCGACCAAGCCGGCCTGTAGGATCTTTTAGCGATGAGAGCCAGCAGAGAGCATTATGGTGAGTGACTACGGAAAAAGGGCGACCGTAAAGGTGAGGACGGAACTTTGCAACCGCCCAGACAACAGCAAGGTACTCTCGTTACGTAATGGAATAGTTTCGCTCCGATGGTGCTAGGAGGCGGCTCGCATAAGCAATAATGCGATCCTTGCCACGCTGACGCTGGGCTACGACGGCGTCTACGCCATGACCGCTGGCATCTGTACGTAATTCTGTAGGGACCTCAGGGTCGAAGTGGGCGAGAATGGGTGTTCAGGTTAGAAGAGTGACGAGACAAGAGAAGGCGGAGGCTTCTGCAGTACCCCACGAGAATTGCACGCCTTTCATCAAAAGATTAGTTAGGGGCGTATCAATTGTCGCAAAATCTGGAACAAAAGGACGAAAGTACGAGCACAGCCTTACAAAACTTCGAACGTCTGCGGCTGTCCACGGCACCGGAAACTCTCGGACAGTGCGAGTTTTGTCGGGATCAGGCTGTACTCCGGAAGCGTCAACGAGATGGCCCTGAAGAGTAATTAGTCGGTGGCCAAAACGAAATTTCGACGAGTTAAGTTGCAGCTTCGCCTTTCGAAATACATCAAGTATAGTTGTGAGACGCTCAAGGGGAATGTCGAACGTTGGCGAGAAGACGATGACATGACGTAGTCGAGGTAGTAGAGGCATGTGGACCATTTGAAACCTTGGAGCAAGGAGTTCATCATACGCTCCAAGGTGGCAGGGGCGTTGCATAATCCAAACGGCATTACGTTAAATTGGTATAGGCCATCAGTTGTGATGAACGCGTTTTCTCTCTGATCATATCGTCAACAGCAATCTGCCAATATCCCGAACGAAGATCAATAGACGAGAAATAGCTGGAATCGCGCAGGCAGTCAAGGGCATCGTCTATACGTGGGAGCGGGTAGACGTCCTTCTTAGTAATGTTGTTCAGATGACGGTAGTCTACACAGAAGCGCCACGTGTCATCCTTCTTCTTAACCAACACCACAGGTGACGCCCAGAGACTCGGCGAAGGCTCAATGATGTTTTTATCGAGCATTTTGTTCACTTCATTTTGAATTACTCGGCGTTCCGACGCAGAAACTCGATACGGTCGTCGGTGAATAAGCGCAGCATCGCCAGTAAGAATCCGATGCTTGACCGCGAGCGTCTGGCCTAAAGGGCGATCGTCGAAGTGGAAAATATCACGGTAGGACGATAATACTTGGTAAAGGTCTTCAGCCTGCGCAGAAGACAGGTCCGTCGCAACCATTTTCTGTGTCTTGGGATCGGCGGCCGAGGCTGGCACGATGGGCCTGCTAAGCTTGCAAGAAGCATCGGTTGCTAACGCTGCCACGTGACGGTCGCCGAGACAATAAACGTTGGCAAGGCAAATACCTTGCGGTAGAATTTGCTTTGCAAATCCAAAGTTACAGACAGGCCTGCGAGTGTAGTTCGCAGTAATAGTAAGTATAGTGTGAGGCACGGTAACGTCATACTGTAGTAGAATGTCGGGCAGAGGAGTGACGAGGTACTCGCCATCAAGGACTGGTGGGGAAGAGAAGAGTTCAATATAGGCGATTGATTTTGGCGGCAGGCGAATAAAGCCAGTGGCGCGTAGGCGGCACTGGGGTGCTTCAGAAGGTTCTGCGAGAATCGGCAACTCAAGGCGAAGGGTACTGGAAGAGCAGTCAATAAGAGCAGAATGGCTGGAGAGAAAATCGATGCCGAGAATGAGGTCGTGGGGGCAATGAGCGATCACGGTGAAGAGGACAGGAGTGTGGCGGCTGGGGATGCTGACACGTGCCGTACATATGCCGATGATAGGCACAGTACCGCCCTCCGCAACGCGGACGACGCGTGCCGACGCTAGGGTGAGGAGCTTGCTCAGTCGTCGTCGGAAGGCAGCAATCGTAATAGAAAGACGTGCTCCTGTATCCATGAGTGCCGTGACAGGATAGCCGTCAACGTCAAGAAGGTTTCGGTTAGTAGGTAACGTGAGCAGAGGATTTGAGGGCAGGGTCGACGACGCAGCTTCACCTCCAGAAGCTGCAGTGCCTAGTTTTCCGGCTGGGTCCGGGAGGCGATAGGCGGCGAAGAGAAGCGGCGGGGTTGAGGCGAACGAGACTGGTGGCGGTGAGGTGAGGGCGAGCGGCTGTAGCGAAGGTTCGGAGCAGGGGCATCAGCGGTAGTGGGTTCATGGCGAGTGGCATAGGGTACAGTAGGCCCAAAGGTGCGGGAATAAGTGGCGGCGTAAGTCCGAGGAGGTGGTGGCCATCGGTTGCGGCAGTGACGGACGACGTGGCCGATGAGACAGCAGTGGAAGCAGATCGGCCTGTCATCAGAGGTACGCGATTCGGACGGGTTGCGGCGAGTTGTGGCAGAAAAGGACTGCCGGGGACGAGGATGGCCGCTAGATAACTGGGGAACGCTGGGTCGAGACGTGGAACACACGGTGTTCAGAACCATGTTTTCAAATTCCTGTCTGACGACCGCCTGAATCTTCGCAATGGTGGTTGCTGGCGGATTGGGAGGCGTCGTGGAGAAGGCTGGGGAACAGACAGCCTCGAGTTCGCTGCGAACAATACGGGTGACGTCGTCACAGGTGGTGGTCTGACGCGGCCGACCCTCACACATCGACGTAGCAGCAGTGTTGGGTAGCCGCGCAATGTGGTGTCAGATACGACGGCTCTTAGCCTGTTCAAGGCGACGGCATTCTTTTATAATGGGGTCGATAGTGGAGACGATGCCGAAAACAAGCAGATTGAAAGCGTCGTCGGCGATACCTTTTAGCACATGTGCCACTCTATCTGCTTCGGACATATTATCGTCAGCTTTACGGTATAGAGCCAAGACGTCGAGGATGTAGGAAACGTATGGCTCTGTACATGACTGAACACGAGACGCAAGAGCCTTTCTCGCGGCAGCCTTGCGCCCGATGGTGTCGCCGAACAGTTCCCGTAGCTTTTCTTTAAAAGTGCCCCAACTGGTTATTTCGTCATCATGCGTTTGGTGCCACACGCGTGGCGTGCCGCCGAGATAAAAGATGACATTGGCGAGTATAATCGTTGGGTCCCACCTGTTATTAGCACTGGCGTGTTCATAGAGCTTTATCCAGTCGTCGACATCCTGTCCCTCCAGGCCAGAGAACACACCTGCGTCACGATGTGGGGCAACCGTGACGATTGGAGCAGCCGGACAAGCCGAAGCCGTTGCAGAGGCGGGCTCGTCACAGGGAGGCATAGGGACAAGCTCGGTGTGCCGACCACTTCGGAGTTCCGTGGTGAGGACGGGGATTGCTGACCTCCACCAGAGATGTTATGTGTGGAAAGACACAGACGAATAATGCTATTTACACGCTATTTACACTGGAGCCAGGCAGCCAGGCTGACACTCGCTCGTGCCAAGGGCACCGACCAACTTCTTTGTCGTTCTCGCGGCGGCTCGTCTCTTGAGCATCGCTCGATGATATCGTAATAATATAATGGTGGCTTCCAAATAAAATTTGATCAAAGAAATGAAGCTGTCTACAGGTACTCGAGCGCACTTTTGAACCCATATTTCACCATTCCTTGCAGTGCATTCTCTGGCGGCTACGAACAATTCATCATGCGGCACCGAATAAAACAAATTCTCCACATCAATAGCCAAAACGCACCAATATGAGCATTGGAATTCAAGAAACGTACATCATCCCCACTTTTTTGTGGCAAATGCGTCTTCAACCTTCAATTCAAATGTTTCTGCAGATATTGGCTAATTAGAAACTGTTACGAGCCCTTTTCACTTACGATTGTTCTGAACAGCACGTAGTCCTTGTGTTCTTTTGCCCTCAAGAACACCCAAAGCGCTTTCTTTCTACAAATAATTGGTGAACTTGCAACCCTACACAATTCGAGACCCCTGCATAGAGTGGCCGCTCTGCTCGTGATTCTTGTGGTACTGGATTTTATGCTTCACAGTTCCTAGCTAAAGCTTGACCGCCGCCTTTTTCGTTGAAATCTTGTTCTCGTAAGACGACGAATCCTCCATTCTTAACAGCTTGAAGCAACCGCAGATTCTTCGAAGAAGTGACACTTCTGTTACCTTGTCTTATACGGAAAGCAATTTTCTGCGCTGCTGTGGTTGACTTCAGCGCACCTTTTGTGTGCTGGTGCTTTCATGCTGGATGGTGTTTATTTTAGGGCGCAAATACAGTAGGCAACCGCCGGGACAAATGCGATCCCATTCGCAATTGCATTATGAATATAGAACATGACTCGTAAACCGCTCTCTACTTGACGTATTGTATCAGATCAGTGTGAACCAGGCGCATATCCAGGATTTTTTTTCGGAAAGGGGGGCGGGAGGGGCGAGGTACCATTGTTCTCAGTTAAATTTCCCTAATACACGCATAATAATACAACTATTACTTTGAGCAGGCACCTGGCCTGTCTGAGGGCGTTTGTCATACTGTACTTGTCTGGTGCGGGCGTTCGAAAGATTTGCGCCTTGGTCCGTAGGCGATGTGCCAGGCGTAAAAGAGAGCAGGGCGCCGTCCGGAATAATTTCGAGGAGAGGGGCTGAATCCCGGCAACCTCCATTTACATCCCTCCATCTCCCTGGCTACGCCACTGGTGTGAACTGCATGAATAGCGGTTTGGGACAGTAGCAAACAAGCATTTAACTCTGCTGCAGCATTGATTGAGGTCACAGAGGCACTTTCCATCGCGGCCGAGTCAGAACCAGTAAGGACATTTTCGATCGCAAGTTTGCTCGTTGATGATTCATTCAATCGAGAAGGACCTTCCCGATGGCAGTCGTAGATGTCGATCGCTTGTACTCTCAATGATCGGTGAGGTCAACAAAATGTACACAGATGTCTGTCTTTCTGTGGGAAGGCCGTACATGCCTTAAGCGAGCGGCACGATTTCATTGCTTCTATATAGTGTGTTCTCCATGGCGTGTTCACGAGTTAAACATATATGTCGCCGAACTCAACGTCTGGCGAGTACTTCTGATCGTTTCTACAGCCATCTGTGAGGAAACGATCAGGCTACTGCTCTCCGTAGACGAAGACCTTCTCGACTTATAACATTTTGAGTTGCTCAAGGAACAGTGAACCATACAATAAGTTTGTTACATTCTCGTCACGCACCCGTGCATACTTAAAGTGTGGCAGTAGCTAGCTGAAGCAACCCGTATGTCGATGTATTGAATATGTTCGCGAACAGAAATCTGTACAAAATAACTCAACGTTTCGTTGGGCAGCGGAGGCTTCATTTTGATATAAAACAGTGCGCATAAAAACCAGGATGAATAAATGGAACGACACCCACAACCAGCACCGTTTTACCTACCTGTACTATGTGAACGTTGGGTCTACGCATTCTGGTATTCATGCGCGCTGTTTTGCATAAAATGAAGCATTAACAGCTCGCCCACGTCACACTTGTATTTCCAAGGGTTTAATGCATATGGTAGCCTGTGTAAGACATTCAGCTCAATGCTGGGGCTGTGCGCGCCATTTAGATGTTCCGACGTTCAAATCAAAGACCATGTACTAGGCACAAGATGAATTCATCCCTTTTGCATGACAAACAACCAACACGGGGTCTATGCTATGCTGTTGGACATGTGCCACAGGTAACCCTTGATTCTTCCTTGGAACTGTCGTAGCTTGTACCAAATCTCAGCCTCACGCATGCATTGAAAAAATAAAAAGATGAACACCATGCTGCGGTGTGCCTGCAGTAGACATGTAGAATCATGAAGTAAAACCTCAAACATTTTTTTCTTTCACTCTATAGAGTTTCCTACAAAAGTCAATAGAGGAAAATCTGGTGCTGCAATCGCGCAGCTACCATGGAAGAACTTTGCAGTAGATCAGGTTGTCCTATTCTCGCGTTGTAAGCTTGAAAGGTTTTTTTCTGTCTGCATTCACAACGTTTCCTCTTTCGCGCTTTCCAAGCCGTTGGATTTCTCTAAACACACGAAGCAATAAGTTTCTGGGCACACGCTTAATCACTGCCAATTGTTGAATTTTTAACACAACATTTTCTTGAACACGACCAATTTACAAACTCAAGATGTCGTTTAAAGGGACCCTGAAACGCTTTTGACGATTTTCTACAAACGTACTGAGTCGTTAGAGTACGTTCTTCTGATCATTAATTGACACATCTAAGTGCCCCGCGTAAAGCGTGTAATTTATTATAAGGTTTTAAAAATGCACATCGCTGCCGATCGCAGCACAGTGCTCGGCGGAATTTTAAGCCGCCCCTACCCATATGACCGAAATCACCCATACGACGTCAGTGGGGCGAGCTATCCGATTGGTTGACAAGGGCGCGTGATCGATAATTTTTCCAACTTTATGGTAAACAAATGATCTTCATAATAGTTGGAATGTTAGCTAATTTGTTTTTATGAAAAGAAAGTAACATAAAGAGAATGCACAAGAATAATTTTTCAGTACACTTCAACCTAACTACCTAATTTTTTCGGCACACAGTAAGTGTCGTCTGCTTGTGTTACAACGTACTCCATTTTGACGAGAGCTCCGTGGTCAGAATCAGTCTCAGTCTTTTCGCGAGCACTATGATTTGACTTTGTTGCCTTGTGGACTGCAAACGTAGCGAGTGGCAATGTGTCAAGCCGCGACATCGTGTCCCTCTGCAAGGCAGCGTACTAGCGAACTGGCTCCTGGGCATCGGACTGCCGCTATCCGATCGGCGCCAGGATTTCCGCGTTTGTGGCCGTCACTTTACACCGGAAGATTACTAACGCAATAGCGTTTCGCGAGTCCGGTATTAGGGCAAACGCAAGCGCAAAGGGAGAGAGTTTGGCCGCTTGACTGTGCCGTAACGGGATGACCCATGAGATGAGCAGAAGGGCAAATGTGAATGGTCTGCACCGTGCAGCCACCTGGTGGCACAGAGCTCAGCCATACGCAGTAGCAGCAACGAAGTGTATTCTTCTTTGTTGCTGGTGTGTATTTTTCGCAGGAGTGTAATCATCAACACGTTGTTTTCATAAATGTTTAAAATGTTTTACACTTGGTTAGAGCAATATTAGCGCTGTGTTTGGCTCGTTAAGCGCTGCGCCAACAAGTGTACGGACCGTGCAGACCGATCAGGCCGCTCACGTACGTCTACGCTAAAGTTCCTTCATCAGCTTGAGTTTATGCCTCCAGTCATTTGCCGAAATGACCAGCTTGCCTGTGGTTACCGCTAGTGCGTGGTTAACGGAATACCAGACATGTTCGGCGCTACGACAGAATGCTCGCAACGCACGCTGCTTCGATAGCTCTCGCTTGGGGTCGACGGCCAAGCGGCTAGCGGAGAGGTCTCGCGCGGGCGGGGGCGGGCTCCAAAACAACCGGAAGTGGACGATGTGAAGTCGCATCGTGACGCTGAACCAGTGAAGGCGGAGCTTAGCCCCGCTCGCTCGGCGAACGAGTTGAGGAGGAAAAGCATGGTTAGGGAGGAGGGTAACTTCTAATCGCTTGTAGCTCCATTAATACGTAACGCTTCACTTAAATTGTGGTGCGAATGTTCTACTTAAGCTGAACCCTACGCGTCTACAGAATTTTTCCGAACCGTTTCAGCGGCCCTTTAAGTCCAAGGGGCAAAATTTATGCCACTGCATTTACTACCCACCATTTCCATGCTGGCCGACGTTTGCTGCTTCCGGAGATACTAAGGAATATATTACTTTAGTATGCTGTTTTTAGCGAACTATATGCTATATACTTGGTACTCCACCCCCTTGTAGAACAAGAGTTTATCACTGCATTTTTGTGAGCTGAATTTCTCGTTTTTATTTTTTTTTGTTTTAGGCTCAATGTCTGTCGTAGTATTTGATATTGTAAAGTTTACATTTTGTTCATTGCAGTTTGACAATAGACTTTGAAGCGTTTCTGAATATGTTCCTTGGCTTGCTTCCACTACGGCTCAGAAGCCGACTTCTATATGTAATTGATTTTTAAGCTGCATCCTAGTTCTGTCGTTTACTTTTTCTTACTTAGCGCCGTTATTTACCGCTATATTTTCTTCTTTTAAACGCTAGGAACTTCCGGATTAGAGTTTTGTAATTTTTCGCAGATCAAAGGAGCAATTGATTATCACGTGAAGTTCTCATTTCATCACCAAAGCAACAGTTACACGATAAGTTGGAAAACACGCTAAACGGTAATCAGCCCGTTGCCCATGACAACAACGCATTCACTCCAAGTTACCGGTCAAGGACGCTGTCCTGCAGTCAATAGCCGTAGGCGTGCAAGTGAGAGTCGATGCATTCGTTGCACTTGAAGGAAACAGTCTTATTCCCGTGAGGTCATTATGCTGATGTCAAGAAGGAACATTTTCCTGGCCACTCTTCTCACGTAAGACGAGGATACGTTCTAACAGAGAAGCTCTTCGAGGGCGCCAGGGGAATCCTAAGCGATGCGCCAATTAAGGTTAATGTGGAAAATCTAGACAGAGCTATGAAAGACAGCTTAGTGCGGGCGTGCGTGCATAATTTTGGCCGCCTACGGTTGTTTGGCATTCAGCCAAAGCAGGAACGCGATAATGTAAAGGTATTTTCCGGTACTATTCCTTTGCCGCTTTAAGCCCTCCGCTATTTTTAAAAAATGTTTGCTCCCCCCTCCCCCTTCACCTGTCTGTTACGTGACGTCACGTTACCGAGAAAACTTCCCACGTCAAGATGACTTGCATTCACCAACCATGTACCGCTGTAGAAGGATCGACATTTGGGCGAGTTGGTACTGGTTGAACATCTTGAAGGGGCAGCGCAAAAAAAAAATAAACGACGACTGAAGGCAGGAACACACAGGACAGCGCTGTCCTGTGTGTTCCTGCCTTCTGTCGTCGTTTTTTTTTTTGCGCTGCCCCTTCAAGATGTTCATGCACCGCTAGCTAAATCATTCTTTAAGTTTGAAAAGTCAGCACAACCCCGTTCCGAAAAGAATGGAAGATGGTTGTTCGCCATTTGCTCTGCGCTGGCTGTTGGAAGCGAGCGCGGAGAAGTGATTTAACCCGATGACGCATTTGTTGTTCCAAATGTTTATTTTCTAGTGCATTTCCGTCTACTGGTGAAATCTGTGCGGCATTTGCGGGACGAAGTGGGCGAGAAAGTTGTTAGAGTTTACAAACAATGGTTGGCTTGTTGGTTGTGTGGCGAAAGGCCTGCTTAGGTCATGGCAGTTTACGCGGCAATTTCTCCACCTGTGGGTCTCTTTAGGTGTTCAGGGATCCACTACCACGTGTCAACGAGTTCACTATCGCGTAGATAAGCGAGTGGAAGGCGTGAGCCCTCTACACGCATTTTTCTGCGTCAGAGGCCTTTTATCTTTCATACACGCGTGTGAAAAACCTTCTCTTGCGGGTTGTCAGATAGAGTTTTTCTTTCAACACTGAAGCGCCGGCAGCACCAAATTGTGGGTTCCACATCGCTAATTTCTTTCCATGTCATGGAGGAAGAAGACGAAGTGTCTGCGAGCCAGTACGCTATTTCTTTAGCTCTGTTTTTTCCCTATTTCTGCGTACATCTTTGGGGAGCCGGCATGGTTCGTGGCGCGGATGCAAGTTGACGTCCACGTGCCTCTGCCGGGAATGGCGACTTCAGCGGCGGCTGCGTCTAGGAAGCGGACTGGCCTCCAGAGCGACGCCGACGGAGATGACACCAGCGTATACGCGCTCAGCAGTGAGGACTTCTCCGATGAGGCCTTCGAGCTTGTGCGGAGCCGCAAGGCGAAACGAAGACACATCACCGGGGCATCCATGTCTTCGAGCACGCCAACGGTAGGACCAACTCAGAATACCGCTCTCAGTACGATTCTCTTTGTACCAGAACTCGCTACCGACAACCTGAGGCGACTCAACAGACAGTCCGTATCGGTGCAAATTAAAGCGGTGGCGCCAAATCAGATAGCAGACGTTAGAGCCAATACACCAAAAAATACGTTGGCTATCGAAATCACACACGAGACTGCGCTGAGAAATTTGACTAAAGTTACGGAACCAGGTGGCGTTAAGCTCCATTCGTACATCCCCCTTAACAGTGGTTCAACTACTGGTGTCATCTACGACGTGGACGTCTCCATCTCCAGCGCCGACTTGCCGATTCTAGTGAAGCCTGCCGTTGATGGCGCCGCCATAACACATGTGTATCGCCTCGGCACATCCCGCTGTGTGACAATTATATTCAAGGGCGAGACATTCCTTTGGTACGTCAAGGTGGGCCGCTTTAGACACCCTGTGCGACCATTCATCCCGTGGCCACTGCAATGCCGCAATTGTATGAGGCTGGGACACGTGAGTGCCGTGTGCGAGAACACGAGAGTTTGCTCACGTTGCAGCGAGCCCCACGCTGCAGACTCTTGTGCAGCCATGGTTTTCAAATGCACCAATTGCCTTGTGTCCCATGATGCTTCCTCGAAGGACTGCCCCTAAATGAAAAAGGAAAAGGCGATCTTGAAGCAGATGGGGAGAGATCATTCGTCTCCTCGGGAAGCTGTTGCGGCCGTTAGAAAGCGACGCTCCCAAAGCCACCAGACTTCAAAGAACGCTGATGCCTCTATGAAGAGTACGCCCCATCCGACAACACTTCTCCTCTGCCCCCTGGGGCAATTCAATCCAATCCTGACAAGGCCATCGTGGAGAACAATACAACTTGGTCCTCATTACTAAATCAACAGCCAAAGCCAGAACAACAGCGGAAGTCACAACCGAAGCCACAGCTGATGCCGCAGCCGATGCCACAGTCGGTGGTACAACCGATGCCACAGCCGATGCCACAACCGCACAACCGGATGCGATGCCGCAGCCGATGCCACAGCCGGAGCCGATGCCACGTCAAGTAATACAGCAGCACACGGCTGTAGAGCAAACAGCGCGGGTTCCTGACAAATTGCCCGAAGAATACCGGCAAGTGGTTATGATGCTCCGGCCTCTGACGAATACCTTTCGAATGCTCTTAAATAACCTGCACACTCCGTCAGCGCGAAGTGCAATGCAAGTGCTGGATGCTCTCAATCCAGTAGTTGCAACTCTTGAGTAAGCATCATGGCTCACCCGCATCGTTATATTCGCACTGAAGACAGAACGGCTGGGGTTTAGCTTAAAGATATACTGCCGCGCACTGCAACCTACCGCTGACGCCCACCGGATTCTTGGTCTTCACTGGTGACTTCGAAGTGCCTCACCAGCCATGGATCCTTGGTCTTCACTGGTGACTTCGAAGTGCCTCACCAGCCATGAACCACCAAGATTGACGGCAGCCTAACGTATCAACGGAGCACTTGCTTTGACTTGACTGATTTCTAAGCACTTTACTGCGTGCAGAGACAGTGTTCCCTCTATCCCGCTTTCCTGTTTCTGTTCCCTCTTTCCCTTCCCCCAGTGTAGGGTAGCAAACCAGACACATGTCTGGTTGACCTCCTGCCTTTCCTCTCCTTGCTCTCTCTCTCTCTTCCATTTTATGCATGATAGGGAGGGCAGCCGTCCAGTTTTGAATGCCCATGTAGGTGTGTGGATTGATGTTATACGTATTGTATAAATTAGAGTGGGTTCCAATGGTTTAAGATACGTAACAACAAAAGGTCTATGTGGCGGGGGCCAAAGCTAGCAAAAGTGGCAGCGAATTACATCTTTCGGAACCGGTGCCGGATTGCTATTCAAACTGTTGGTGGCCTTGAAAGCTCGTTTAGCAATCGCGTCCCGTATTGCATTCGAAGTAGAGTTGCCACATTTGCCGAGAAAAAATATACAAACCAGTGCCGATTTCAGAAAATGGTGAATATTCTATTCCACGAAAAACTAGAATGAAAACGAAAAGAGGCGCTACACCGAGTAGGAATTTCACGTGAATAAAATTTATTAAAGAAAATTTATTTTTCGATATAACATTTGACGCTCTATTAAACTCTTCTCGCTATAGTTGGGATTGATGTATTCGTACGGCATATCTACAAACAACTGAAGAACAAGTCTTTATAGAGCACAACACACATTAATGCGTTCTCACCGAATCCCCCGGAAATAGTCAATGCAGGACAGTTTTACATGTATAATTTGCATTTGATTTAGCTGGTGTAAGGAGCCTCTTGCTTTATTTTATCGCTTGCGAGAATACATTGCACTTGAATTTGATAGAGTTTTTCTTTCTCTTATAGTATTTACAGTAGCACTCAAGTCGACGTTTACCAGTTGTGCATAATCAAGAGAATGGACGGCACAATGAAATTCACACACAGAAAAGGCAGCGTTATTACTGTGGGTGGAAACGTTGGTTTCACTTTAGAAGGGTGGTAAGGAGAGGCACCTCACCAAAATGGGGTGCCAGTCCAGTTGTATATCGAGAATATCATCAACATATTTGAGGTGTAGTGTCATCTGGATGTAATAGACCTTTGTAGTGGAATTTGATAGCACGGGTAACACACAAGCAATGCTTTGACCGTTGAAATGCTTAATCTGTTCATCTCGCCGGTACATAGATTTCCCGTCTCTCTAATACCTGCCCAACAACCGCGTTGCTGCATGACATAGGGAACACGTGCTCCTTGAGATTCTGCAAATGAGGATGCTTTTAAGAAGGAAAACCGCACCAAACTTGATGACAGCTTTCTCTGTAAAACCCCAGGCAGGAAATCTCTCGGAAGGCAGAGCGTATTGTAAACGTATTATCGTATTAACGAAATTCACCTCGAACAGCTCTGCTGCTCCTGTTTTGACTGAAAAAGCGGAGTTTACAAACTGGTTCTATGACATTGACTGTGACGGCATCCACTGAAAGACATGCAAACATGTGCTGACTTACGGGAGAACCGGAAAATCGGCAGCTGGTCTCTCGGTGTGGGGTCCAATCGGTAGCAGGTACCCTGAGGAAACCGCCCGTGCCGGTGGAAAACCGCCCAGATGGCAAGCCCATTTCCGAGAGATGCTAACCCAGGTGGCAACCTCTTTCCGAGAGAAATTAACGCAGGTGGCAAACCTCTTTACGAGAGTTACTAACTTAGGTGGCAAAACTCTTTACGAGATATACTAACCCAGCTGGCAAACCTCTTTCCGAGAGATACTAACCCAGGTGGCAAACCTCTTTCCAAGAGATACTAACCCAGGTGGCAAACCTCTTTACGAGAGTTACTAACCCAGGTGGCAAAACTCTTTCCGAGATATACTAACCCAGGTGGCAAACCTCTTTGCGAGAGACACTAACCCAGGTGGCAGACCTCCTGCCGAGAAATACTAACCCAGGTAGCAAACCTATTTCCGAGAGATACTAACCCAGTTGGCAAACCTCTTTCCAAGACATACTAACTTAGGTGGCAAACCTCTTTACGAGAGTTACTAACCCAAGTGGCAAAACTCTTTCCGAGATATACTAACCGAGGTGGCAAACCTCTTTCCCAGAGATACTAACTCGAGAAGGTATTCACTGCAAAACAATATTGATATCGTATACTTCTCAAATCCTTGAGAAAAAGTTGATGGTTTCCAACAAAATTTGCTAGTAGGATAGCTATGGGAGAGTTGTTGAAGTGTAGGTATCGAATGCGTTGACAGGATTGCGTTCCTTGTTGGTCACCATTTTAGACTGCGACAGAGGTGACGTCTATAGTGATTTAGTCACCACTAATGCCATCTTCAATGCTCTGAAGTAACATACCTGTCCAAAGTGCACGCGTGAGCGCGAAACTGCGATCTGGTAAAGCTTAATGTATCCTACGTACATGCTGGGCAACAATGCTGAGTGAGCAACTGGCGAACCCCTCTAACCTAAGCATTGAACGAGATGAGCTAAATGTACCAAAATTTTTAAAGCGTAATTATCATGAGATGGTATTTTTAAGGCTACAGTTAAACTCCCGTACTTCGTGTAGCACGAAACCATGTAATATACGATGAGCTGCTTCATTGATTGCATCGTCGTCAAGCACTTGTTTAACTATTCATTGCGTATATTAAAAATGATATTCCAAGCGATACGTCTCGCGGCAATTAGAGTATGTTGTGAGTGGAACACCACGCCCTTATTCAGCCTATGTCCATGCGCAGTCAAGTTACTTAAAATGGTATTTGCTTCTCATTGCTCACATTTTTTTTACTGTTGGCCTCCTCATAGCTGCTTCCATAATACTTCTCAATTAAAGTGCACACAGGCAGCGAAGACATCAATTCCTATAGCAGCCCTACATACAAAGTAAATAAACTGCGGCTAGGAAAGTCAGTCGGCTGTTTTCACAGTGGCCGCCATCATGTGTGTGCTCAATTGAAGATTGGATGCGGCATTGACGCATTTGTGTATAAAGCTTTAAAAACGGGAGCACTGGCGTTCAATTTTTCAAACCGCTTTTGCAGTTTGAAGGTTATAAAAGAAAACATAGATTTTGGTGGAGTGTCAGTGTTTTTGTTTATTATAAATTTTTCTCCCAATACAGTTGCTATAAAGCCCTGAAATTTATCTTTAATAAGGTTGCTGCCTCCTCTAAGGAAACAAGCATTCAAGTAGTAACTGTCGAATATAATTTTCTAACGAAGTGAACAGTTTTCTTATCCCGCATAATTTCCCGTGAATGTACGTGGATCACTCAAATGCAACGAATGTGCGTACTAGGAATACATCCTGCTCAGTCTTTAATGAGGTTTTATGATAGACTCATGAGTTTGTTTGGATGAGTAATGGATGAGTAATAAGCAAATGCTTTTTGGTCGAGCAACAAATCTCGCTCTAGATTAGCGATAGTGTCTGTCCGACTAGGACCTCAGCTAATTGCACAAGTCGCAGCCCGCACCAAGGAATTCGTTTCATAAGTGCTTCTAGAAGTAATTGTTAGCAGCAATGAGAGAAGATGGTAGCTAATTTGCGCTTCGTGGTACTCTGTCCTTAACTTCATCATCTGATCCATTTGCTGCTGTCTTTCCGTCCCGCTGTTATCAGTCGGATGGATGACTGTTCCCTGTCTTTAAGGGTCTTTTATTAATACAGTGCAGCTTATTTTTTTCTCTTCAGTGTCCGTTTAACGTGTCTGTCATGTGAGGCACTTAGCTATATGTGGTGGTGGAGTTGGAATAAGTCAGATCATCCAGAATGGAGGTGTGTTCAGGAGGGACAGGAACAGAAGATCGTTTGATGACGGGCAGGGCATTTTCAGAGCATGAGGAGTTTCATGGTAACCACCATGGCGTTTGTATTAGTCATTGCAAGCGCTGTTTTGTCTGGATATGCAAATAGTTGTAATGTGTAATTAGTGTTGCTTTGCGCAACTGGGCTGACTTGGGCTCGGACATGGCGCGGCAGCGGCGTCTGAAGATTGCCTTTGAGCTGGTAAGACTTCGCAGGTCAAGGCGCAGCCCACTTGCCCATTCACCGATGATCGTTACAAAATCTACTGAATGGTCATTTGTAGTTGTGTTTAAGACTCGATGTTAGGTTCCACGCCATTTAGAAAAAAAAAAGCTACAGCAAATCTAGACGACGAGTTCGCACCGACCTAAACTTGCGAGCCCTGTTTTACACGTGAACTAATATTTAGTATACGGGACTCGTAGAAAAGAAAGATGTTAGTTTAAGGAAAAGGGAAATGGCCGCTGGAGATCTTTCGCTCTTGGTGACCGAGAAGCACCGACAGACGGTGCCCTTACGCAGGATGAAAGCCAGTTATTATCTACCTGATACTGAGAATCGAACTCTGAGGTATTGTCTCGAGCCATAGAAACATCAGAAAGGTGCCAAAGTATTGGTATTTATTAATGACCTAATACTCGTGACAATGCGATTGTC
Organism: Dermacentor variabilis; assembly: GCF_050947875.1. NCBI lineage: Eukaryota > Metazoa > Arthropoda > Arachnida > Ixodida > Ixodidae > Dermacentor > Dermacentor variabilis. The sequence continues at coordinate 66,826,146 of NC_134574.1, forward strand.
AGCGAACACGTAGGTTACGTTTGCTAAAATGGTTCATAGCCAGCCATCAAGCACGCTGGCCGCCACTATGCAGATACACAGTCAGATATGCATGTTAAGTGGTTCGAGTGAAGCGACGGAGCCAGCCGGATCCATCAGTGCCTGGCGTCAGAGCCAGACGCTTGGACTCCTAACAGCATGGCAAAAGATGTTTACGCGTTTTGAGGCGCCGTCATGTTCCCCGGCAATAGTCTCCACCAAACTACCTTCATTTGCCATTCCGCGTTCGCTACGTTCCTGTGAGGTCCACTATGTCACGCTGAAATGCGCACGGCGTTCGTGACCTTAATGCGCCGGGCACGCAGCGTCGAATAAAACAAAGGCGCGCGACGCAGGTGAAGATTATTGCACGAAGATTGTAGGCTGTCCTGCTTCGGGGGAGGGGGGAGGAGTTAGGTTCGAGATGGCCAGCAATGCAGACGGTGGGGCAAGGGAAACAATAGGACAGATTTTCTGACTCTCAACTGATACTTATTCGGAGAGTCAGAGTGTATACGAAAGGTGACGCTCAAACGCAAGTCTATCAAAGAAATTGTTCGACCAAGCAGCCAGAAAACGATATGAAAACGAAATAATGAGGAGTACGTGCTCACACGAGGTAAAAGATGATGATTTAGCAACAGTACAACTAGGAAAGAATCAAGAATGCAACAAATGTAAGGGACTACAACAGGAACGAAGGAAAATGAGCGAAATACATAATTGGGCGCGCGAGAGCGACTCACAGAAAAAAAGAACAGTTTATGACGGCGCATCATTGCTGTTTGTTTCAGTTGTCTAATCGACTCCGCTGTTAGCTGTGTTGGGCGATTATTGTTGAAAGACAAGAAGACATTCAGAGTGATTTTTTTTCAACGCAGCCGTTCCTTGCGAACAAACTTCTTTACAACAATGCATGTTCTACTTCATGAGAAATTGTTGTCACTATTGATGAATATTTGATAATTAGCCCCCAGTATTGTTCTTCCGCGCGATGACTTTAAGTCGCACAACTTTCAGTGTTCGTTTTGTACCTCCTAATTTATTTGCTCCTTCATTTTTGTTACTTCCATGCCTAGGGGAAGCCGTAATGATGTTTACTTTTGCTGCATACACTCGGGTGCAGACCGGTCAGTATTTGTGGTTATTGTTTTAAATGTGGCCGCTTGCAAATCAGGACATAATCCCGCATTGCGCACGTGCGTCATATTACCGGTATTTTTTGCATTTATAAAAGAAAGAAATTCTCTATACGACCAAGTATTTGTAGGCAGTTTTCTTAGAGTGTATTCTACGTTTCTGCTATTTTCGTTTTCATTTAATAGAAATTATTTTTGCAACTTAATGCGATACTTTGTGAGACGTTCTTTTTTCTCTTGTGCAATGCATTGACGGAAGTTCCGCTGAAAAGAAATCATATAAAGTTATTGATAAAAGAAAGCTCAATCATAAATAACTCTGTTCAGCTGGGTGGCGACCGCCGGACGAACGAACGACGCCGATTGGTCTTTGGAGGAGCCTGCTGCGTCTACAGCTACGGGGGCGCCATTCCCTGAGAACAGAAGAAATGAAAGTAAGTGACTAACATAAAGAATGTAATCTGTGCTTTTGTTTGGGCATGTACATCACAAACAGCTCTCTAGACTCACTTTGTTACTACGAAACGGTGATCGTAACTTCAGGGTACCATTAGCCCCACAGCATCATATTGGAAACCTTTTTCGCAGACTAACTAGGACAGTTGCTGATTCCTTTAAGCGTAAAATGTCGGCTCCCGTGTGTCAGCGAACAGCTCGTGCCTTTCATTAGTTAAATAATTATTGGTTCGTAGAGAGCGACATAATATCATTCTCTAAAATTAACAATAACGGTCAACACTGGTAGGGGTGCTATAAGATACGGGTGAACTATTTAAAACTAATAAATATTGTAGTTTAAAAAAATAACGCACGGCCGCAATTGAAACGGGTCAATGCTCAAGGAATCCTGTGAATAGTACCCGTCTCTCTCTCTCTCAAGAGAGAAAATCGTTATTTTGTGGTAGTAAAGAAGATGGTTAAGCTTAGAAGGCTGATTTACAGAGCCCTTATTAGTTCTTGTCGGCTTCCATGAACTGATACGATTTCGGCAACTGGGTTGCCCATTTGTGTAAGAAGCGCCATGCTGGTGCTAAGGAGGAGGCTCACATCTAGCTTAATGCCCATGCACAGGCAGTGGCAGATTCAAAGGGTTCCCGGAAGAAGGGGTAGTCAAGACTCATAGTAAAAACTCTAAGGTTAATAAGAGCCTTAATTAGCCGAGGTTCTCGCCAACGGCATTCTGCAGCCCCGCGTGAACAAAATCCGCCAGTTTGCGAGTCAGTCACTCGGCGGTGGTGGGTGTGATTGGGGGATAGGTTGGATGCGGATGGGAGGTGAGTTGGAGGCAGATAACAGCTCTAGAGGGCATGCGTTGGGTCGGGGTGGTGACTGTGGTCCTTACCGTGCATTCATAGATTGCAAGGACAACGAAAGAAACAGTGAGTTTTAGTTGAGGCGACTTATACTCCACTTCTCGATGTCTCTAACGAGACGTGGGGCCACGGTTTGGGCTGCATGTAACGGCGAGCGAAGCGTCACGTGGTGGTCCGGCTCCACAGAAGCAAGGACAACGCTAGGCCTAGCATTACCTTCCAGATCAGCAACGCGAAATTGTCTGGCAAAATGGTGAACGTGCTACGGCGATTGATCGCCACACTTCGAACAGAGGGTCCTGCTCGGTTTCGCCACAGAATTTGGTGGTTGCACTACTGGCAATTTTTCAGAGGAATCGTCAGTTTTAGGCGAAGCGATGCAGAGATTATTTCAGTCTTGAAGTATCATGAACACTAAATGAAAAGTGCAAGGTGCTGAAACCTGCCCCCGTGCTCGAGCGGCTATGGTGTTGCCTTGCTAAGCACGAGGCCGCAGGATCAAATCCCAGCCGCGGCGACCGCATTTAGTTGGGAACGAAATGCAAAAAAGGCCCATGCCCCTTGAGTTAGGGGCAGGTTAAAAAATCGCAGGCAGTGAAAATTAATCCGGTGTCCCCCGCAACAGATCATAATCAGATCGAGGTTTTCCATGCCAAAACCGCAGAGCTTACTTATAAGGCGCTGATATTATTGTTATGCAGTATGGAGCTTCTAAGATATAGATTGAAAAAGTGCCTAAAATTGAGCTTGGTGGGGCCTAACGATACGCGAACTGCGAAAAGAGAGGTACCAGAAAGAACAAGGCCCAAATATTCCTGGCAGGGATCTTGTTGAGCAGTTAGACCTGCTAGACTGTTGGTTGTGCTGGTTATGACTCCGAAACTGTTAGCGAATTATTTTGTCACGCGAAATAGTGCATGAAATGACGACAACATGACGTCAATGTGAAGCCACTAGGCAAGGGGCGAAGGAACCGTAACAACTGTTTAAATAATTACTGTGAACGTTGATGCAGCTGCGTAATGCGTTGTGTTTACTTCAGCTTATTGCCACGACGGAAGCCGATTCTGCTGAGAGTGCGCCACATAAACACAGTCTACAATGTGTAAAAAGCAGATGCAGAATTAGAAACCTACGGGGCAACTAACACACAGTGGACAGTACCTGAGGACGTCTAGAACCACTTGAATGAAAGGTGTAAAGAACAAGACAAGGAAAACAAGTCGAAGATCCTACGTAATTGGCGTTTGTTCATAAGCTACCCAGATACGTCAGAAAGACCTCAGTTTGGGCTAGTTGGTGTTTACTGCATATTGTATCGACCGCTAATAAAGACGAGGACAGGGGAAGAGAACACAAACCGACGATATGGGCCGTAACTTTCATATGGAAAAACAGTTAAAAGTTACCGCCCGTGTCGTCGGTTGGTGTTCTCTTTCCTGTCCTCGTCTTTATTATAGTGGTCAATATGGTGTGCTACCTAGATGCGCTTTTCTAAAATGGCAGTCAAGCAGTTGCTAATATTTTTTATAGCTAAAAAGAATGTTTTGCTAATCTTATACCATAACGATTATTAAAAATTACTTTATATTGAATCTAAGAGACCATAAACGAACCTCTACAGGTGCGTCGGAAGCCATGTACCTGAAGATCACAGTGGAAGACGTCGGTCCTGTTGACGATCTTGACATGGTGAGAAGCTGTTGTGTTCTTGTAGTATGGTAGCTGTCATTATGCATCACTAAAAAAAAAGCATTTCTTTTTTTGTTGCGACGTGAACAACAATGTGAGCTTGAGATGCAGGCATGTAGAAACAGACAGTGCGGAATTTGTGTTAGCAGATCTTATTTTCTTAAACCATTTTTCAAGACAGAATTTTTTTGTTTTATAACAATCTACCATCTCAGCAGGTGAGTAAGGGTCATTAAACAAAGCATGCCTCAGGTTGTCAAATCCAGCACATGTAGTAGGTGCTTTTGACTGGGAGGCGTGGAGAGTACTGAAAGGGTCAGTAGGTGAGCCATGCCTGACGGTGTTCATATATTAGAGGTTTCATTTTTCGCATTCAGTTAAGTTGTAACTTCATGTGCAATCTTTTCTGACTTACACATCACTGTTTACGCAACTCTGCGATTACCCTGCATTTAATTTTTCTGCAATCACGTGCACAATATTTGCACATTCTCTTGTTCGCCAAAGTTAGCATTTAATAACGATAAATATCAAGCCCTTTTGAGACATCCATATCATAGTAGAGTCATTTTACACTGATACTGTTAAGGGCAGCTTTCCCCACTATCGTGTCCGCCTGTACAAAAAAAAAATGTCCCGCAGATAGTGGAATGCCGGGCCGACTCACGGTCGAAGTGAAGCAGGTGTTAAACACTCCCCATACGTGAGCTGCTACCAAAGATAGTGCAATGCCAGGCCGACTCACGGCGGAGGTGCAGTCCGCTATTAAAGGGCCCTGATACAAAGCTTCGCTGGTCATCCTTATTCACCGAGTGGAAGGGCACTGAGGTTTTTGAGTGAACCTGTATATAAGGCTAGGTAGTTATTTCCGTGCAATTTTGCTGTCCGGGAACAAAATCTTCGTCATCAATGAATCATACCCCCGTAAGCATTCATTCTCCAAAACCAAGCAAAAAATGCAATGGCTGATAGCCCCGTAAGGCAGAGGCTGCAACGGGAAGCGAACAGTGCTTAAATTCTTCCTAATCACGCGTACGACCCACAGAACAGCATGTGCAAAATTGTCATCATCAATGGCTCATTCGCCCATGAACAAGCAAGCAAAAATGTAATGACTCATAGTCGCGCAAGGTTCACGTACTCACTTTGCGTGATTAGCTACAAGCCCTGTTGTTGCTGTCGGTGGTTTCAATGTGGATGTGTCGGTACCGAAACGGGAGCGGTTTGCGCGTTACGTGTTGCAGACATATCCATTTCGTTAATTCGCAGTTTTTTACACGATCGAAAACATGTCATCTCTATTTCTGATGCTAATTCTCGTACTAAACTAACATAGGGGCTCCACAAGGCTCAATGCTAGGACCAACTTTATTTCTAGTGTACATCAATGACATTCCAGAACGCATTAAACATTCTCGTTGTATTTTGTATGCTGACGACACAACAATTTATTCTTCTAACATGTGTTTGGAATCGCTAATATCTTACCTTAATGCTGACTCGGCTAAAATCGTTAATTGGTGAAGAGACAATACGCTTCAATATTAATGCTACTAAATCGAAATTTGTAATTTTTTCATCCCTGCAAAAGAGTGTCCAGGTGAAGCCATGCATTGACATTGGTCCGAGTTCACTTCAGGCTCTGGACCATGCAACATTTTTTGGAGTAGAGCTCGACAATCATATGAAATTTACAACTCACATATATTTATTAACACGTAAAGCTGCATATGATATCATAATACTAATCGAAGTCCGCCCCTATTTTCCTGTACGTATATTAATTTGACTCTACTGCGCATTTATACACAGCCACATCTCTTACTGCATTTCTTCTTGGGGCAATACCTACGTGACTCACTTGGCGCCCCTGCAGCATACACAAAACCAAGCTTTGAGAATAATCACTTACATAAATTTCTCGTTATTCCTCAAGTACCTTGCCATTACTCCGCACATATAATATTTTGTCAGTAGTGGATTTAAATAAATGTTCTCTTGGTGTCCTGGCGTATAAATTTTGTCGATGAGAATAATCAATTTTGTTGGTAACAAAACACCAAACCCCACGTTTGACTGGCACTGAATTTTCACACCGTAATAACAACCTGCGACGGGAACCAAGGACTTGCGACGGCAAACTTACTGCGAACCGTTTGGCAACATCCATATAGAATTTACTACCGCCCTCCAATAAATAATCTCATTTTATTTATTTATTTATTTATTTATTTATTTATTTATTTATTTATTTATTTATTGTCATACTCTCATGGCCCGCGAGCATTACTGAGAGGAGTGGTGATTACTACAAATGAATTCGTTGACAATATCCTTGAAGTCTGTGGCGTCAGAAATGGCATTGATGGAGGCAGGGAGGCGGTTCCAGTCATTCGTCGTCCTTGGTAAAAAGGAATGAAAATAAACGTTGGAGCGACAAGTTGAAACTGCAGCCTGAAAACGATGATCAGTGCGTGACGATATGTATAATGGCGGGGAGATTAGTGCATCCTTAAGTGTTTCGTTAGCGTAATAAATCATATGAAAAAGGCATAGGCGGAGGAAACTTCGTCACCACTTGTTGGGAAAGTGATTGTTTCGTTTATTTTACGCTTCTCTATGTAGAATATTATCCCCAGGATTTGCCTTTTCTGTTCAAACTTAATTGTTATTACCATGACTTGACTTTTTTTGTTTTTCTTTGGGTTAATACTTTTTGTTTTCACAGGATTGCTACTGCTGTTAACCGCATTAAGTGTACTTTTTCTATGTATTTATTGTTGGAAGTACCTCCCCAGTAGTTGACTATGGGACCTCCTAGAGTTACTTTTTCTGTACAATATTTCAATCGCATCAATAAACTGAGACTGAAATCGATGCCACACCAATCCTGCCCAACCGACCACCCAGCGGCGTACGTGCATCGATTTGACATTGTCAAAGAATGTGATTGCAGTTGCGAGTGAAATAATGACCACCAATCAAGACAATAAATGAGTTCGTATCTTTGTTAAAAATTATGCGTGACTTCCATGTTGTGTGCTCAACGGCTTCGCTGGTAAACCACTTTCGCAGAGTGGAATGGCTCATAATTGTTAGCTACTTTTAATATAACTTTCTTTTGCGCTTTCATACGCTTTTCTTTACCTTGCGGTGTGTCGTCTTATGTTTGCTGTGCTATGTCTCTATTTTCAGTTAGCATTCCCACATTTCCTTCTTATAATAACATCGCCTGAAAAACCTGACCCTTTACATCCGATCCAGGTCTTGGCACTCTACAATAACTTACAATCTCCAACCACCAACATATCCCTAGCAGAATATTGACTGTTTCCACAGGACGCTGCCTCTCCGTCTCCTACATAAACGGGCTCAGCGGCTTGTCCAGAATTTCAGAGTACGGACTGTCACTGAAGACGCGCGTTTGTCGATGTGTGAAATCCTGAAGAAAACTGGCGTTCCGCCCTTGTCCCGTCTCTTGTGTGCGTCCAGAGCGTGGGTCTCGACGCGAGGATGGAGTTGTCGTGGCCCTTCGATGCGGTGCCATGTCCCATGTTGTTTGCCTTTATGGCAAGCGTCAAGCCTGTGCGCTACGAAGGCGGCGGACTCAAGGTAATCGCCTCGCCGATGACCTTCGTGAAGTACCCCACTCTGGCCGCGCAGCTCCGCCTGCCGGAAGCGGTTGTGCGGGAGGCCCGCCTCGTGCAGTCAGTGTCCGACACCTTCGAGGACAAAGAGTTGATTTTCGCCATGGACAACGCTTCGGATGGACAGCGATGCTTCGCTACCTACTCGGTCAGGTAAAGATTTTGGTGTACGACAATGTGACGTTGCATTACTCACGAGTGCTTCCACGCCTTACACACACACGGCGTGTAACGCGAAAAATACGCCGTCACTATGGAGGCTGCTATTTCCTTGCCACACACAGACAGAAAGAAACCAATAGTCAGAGCGCACTACAAAGCGTCGCAAAACAGTGGTTTGAGGCTCATCAGAATGAAACATAAACATAATTGTACGTTGTAAGCGGACTGTGATAGTAGGTGCGGGTCAGACCGATGTTGCTCTGTTTCGGTGATCATCCCATGCACGTTAAGAGGAAGCTTTAGCTCGGGCCCAACTCCGACGCGGCCTATTCAAATACATGTAAAACGCAAAAACGTTTTTATGAGATAACCCATGGACCGATTTTGATGAAATTTGTCGAATTTGAAAGAGAAAGTTAAATTCTAGTGACTGTTGGAAGCGGAATTTCGATTTAGGGCTTGAATTTTCTTAAAACGATTTTCAAATATTTGACCGTTTGAAAAAAATAGAAGCATGAAGTTTATAAATTCATAGCTCTGCATCAAGAACCGATATCGCGGTTCTGTAAACGGCATCCATTAGATCATTCAAAGGGGACAAATTCAGTATGTCATTTTACATCTTACGTGAATTGGTTACGTTGGTTACAACGGTTTTGCAAAAGTTGTATTTCTCTATTATTTAATTTTTTTATGTTCATGTGTAACATATCAATTTTGTCCGCTTTAGATGTACTATTAGATGCAATTTACAGAATTGTATTATCATTTTTAGTGGTTAAGTTACAGAGTTGTAAACTTGATAGTTTCGTTTTTTGAAAATTTTTGATTTTTGCCAATTTTTAACAAAAAATTGACAATATAACTCAAAAATTCGAAACCAACAGTCACTAGATTTTAAGTTTGTCTTTTAAATGCAACAAACCTCGTCAAATTTGGTGCAGTGGTTGCCGAGAAAAACGAATTCTCCTTTTACATGTATTTAGATAGGAGCACTTGAGCTACAGCTTCCTCTTAAGCCGATGTGCTGAAGAGGAAGCTTTAGCTCGGGGTCAACTGCGCTCTCGCGTATATTTAAACGCATTTAAAACGCAGAATTGATTTTCCGAGATAATCGCAGCATGCATTTCAATTTAATTTTTGCACTTGAGAAAGAAAGTATAGCTCTGTAGTAAGAGTAGGAAGCAGAGTTAAGAAATGGGCGCCATTCTTTTACAAGAACTACCGAAAATTGCAAAGTTAGGAATATAGAAGAATGAAGTTTGCAGTACCGTAACTCAGCACCAAAAGCGGACGTCTCAATTCTCTAAACGGCATCCGTTAGACCATCTATACAGGACAAAATTACTTGATCACTTTTATTTTACGTGCGTCTGTCACTATGTTCGCAAAGATTTTCAAAGGTAATACTAACATATTAGCGGTAAATTTGAGACCTTTGATTGCTATATCAAGTTTGCCCCCTTTAGATGTATTATGGAATTCATTTTTGAGTATTGTGCTATTGTCTTTCTCAGCTGAGCTCCAAAGTTGTAAAGGTCATAGTTTCGTTTGTCTAAATTTGGGAATTTTCAACATTCTTAAATAAAACTCGATGATCCACATAAACTTTCCGCTTCCAACAGCCACTAGATGTTAGCTTTCAATGTTAAATGTTACAAAGTGGAAGTTTGGTGTCACGGTTGCCGGAAAAAAAGAAATTAACCTTTCCCACATATTTAGATAGGAGTCCCCAAGCTAAGGCTTCCTAAAGCTAAAGGTGCTGTCGGCGCTTTCGCGTTGTTGCGTTCGGGGGCGTTAGCTGTCGGCGCCGCACTTTTCTCTTGCCCCTTTAGAAATCATACACAAGCAGGGCGCGCCTTGCTTAAACAGCTCGCATCGTCGCTTTTGTCGTCGCGTGCTGTTATTTTCGTGCCAGTTAATGTTGTTGCATGTACTAGGGCACCCTTGTGCATAATTGCGTAACGCCGATACGGACAGTTGCGAAGCGTCCACCGGCCCCGAAGTCCTACAAATGTAGCGTGAAGACATGCGCTATTAAAATATTCTTTCTTTTCGACCTGAAACGTCATTAGGATCGGTCAGAGGGGGTTCGCTCGCTAAAACTGCGGCTAACGAAAACGTGCTACAGTGTAATCCTTTAAATCTTTGCGACCGTTCTACCCACGCCCGTCGCTTTAGTTTCATTGTGTAGCGAAGGAAAGTCACTACTGGATCTGTTCTTATTCCAAATCGGCCATTAGCCCCCGGCGATAGGTCAGAATGGTTCGGCTCCAGCCCGTATGGGTGGGTGCCACGTCCATATGGCCTGAGCCCGAGAAGATTTAACCTATCACGAAAGGCTAATGGCCGATTTTGAATAAATACTGATTGGAATAGTTTTACGTTATACATGCCCAGGTAGGCACTACCAGTAGAGGGGTCATTTCGTTAGCTCAGCGTCCAAACACTCTCGGGAGAAGAAGAGGGCCCGCTACGAAAACGGAACACTATTGCGAAATTGGGCCGCAAGACTCCCAGTAGCCGTAACTTAAGTGAGGCGTGTAAAGTTTTACAATGCGCGAATGCGCGTAACTTGTGCACTTGGTTAAGTGAGTTCTGGGCCCTGATGCCTCTGTAGCATGCGCAAGACCTCGTGGCGGCTGTGTGACTAATACAGTCTATCTGAATTTTTTTTTTTGGAATCTCATGAAAACATGGAGGCCCGTGCCTCCAATGGGAGTAAAATGTGAATGAACGGTACCAATTACTATGACTTTCATTCCCGGTATGCTTGGAACTTTTGCGTAATGCTCGAACCAGAAGCCGAAAAGGGAATAGAGCGCTGTAACAATTGTGCTTAAGACTGCTTTTTGCTGACCCATCTCCAGTTTGCGGCGAAACATTAGGGCAGTGTTTTCACCATATTGACGTACTAATGGATGTTTGCTCAGTTAGCGTATACTTACTCGAGGAAAGTGTTAGAACGTTCTTATTGAAATCATTGGTTGATTTACTGCCTTAGATGAATATTAACTGCCAGAGCGGTACCGAATGCAAGCAAATAACTGCAGCTGGAGAAATTGCTTCTGACAATGTAGCGTTATTCTAGCATAAGCGCCGCATTTGCGCAGTCTCGTTTGACGTGGCGCATACGACATCATTTGGAGAGGTTTTTACGCACACACTACATTCATAACGCTTGCTCATTCAGTACTTAGGATGAGACATCAGAGCATCAATGACGAAACTGAGCAGTTGGCGGCGCGCAGCATTATAATTTATAATTATTGCAATTATATGGTCAGCCGTTGGGCTCGCCATGATGTTCCGTATAAAGTCCAAGTGCGATAAGATCGTAGCCACGCGCCCAATGTTGCCGTTGCATGGGTAAGCGTGCGAGGGTGAGCCCAAGATTTATTTACTTATTAATTCATTTTTGTTCATTTATTATACCTCATATACCCCAGCGCAAGGATGTTACATGAGGGGCGGGCATTCGTACAGCGCTTGTTCGATGTGCACTTTGAACAGAGCGGTGCTGGAGCGGTGCACGACGTGGGGAGAAAGGTCATACCAGCCCTTGGCTGTTTGAAAAAAAAACATTTGCGAAGATGTGCAGTTGTGCGGGCACGCGCAGAATAAACGGTGTTTGGTGGTTAGTACGGGAAGATGTGCGATGTGAGGGCAGGACAACGTATGCGTCAGACAAAGAATCGAAGAATTTGTGAAAGAGGGTTAGCCGCTCGACTTTGCGTCACAATTCTAGGTTGACAAGACAGGCTTTGTTCTTTAGGTTAGTCACACTTGAGTGACGTGAGTAATCTGAATATATAAACCCAGTTACCCGATTCTGAACAAATTGTAACGTTTTGAACAGATTAGATTGGTGTGGGTCCCAGACGGCGCAAGCGTATTCAAGTTTCGGACGAACTAATGCTAAATATACTGAAGCTTTCACAGAAGGAGGAGCAGGTCGTAGGTTTCATCTGAGGTAGCCAAAAACATTATTTGCTTCGTTAGAAATTTTTCTTATGTGTTACGTAATGTGTTTTTTACGACCAAGTGAGATCTGGTGTTATGGCTATACCTACATTTTGTTAGAAGTTCACAGGTGATATTTCGGAGCCGCAAATACAGTACGTCGGGGTAGGATAGGATTTTCTGCGATCTAAAAAAAACGACAGATGTTTTAGCCAATTAATGACAGATGATTAGCCAATTTCTGCGCCAGGTTTCAATAGTTATTAGATCATTCTGGAGCGTTGCCATTAATTTATGATTTCTTTAGTTCAGGTAATTAGTACAAGTAACTCCCCCTATGTTTTCCTTGGTGTCTTTGTTTGTTGGCTTCTTATTATATGATTAATAAAAATCGAACCCCTCGGGAAACGCCCTTTCTTTTCGTTCTAACAGAACGAGGGTCTCGAATCCGACAAAACTGATGCATTCAGGTAGCATGTGCAGATTTATTGGCCAGTTGCCTCACCAAGAAAGATCCCGTACTCGTGACGCTTGCGGAAGAAAGGATGTTCCACATCCGCCGCCAAGGTTTGTGAGTGGCATAGGTGACTAACCCTCCCAAGGTTAGTTCTAGTAGTAACGCATAAATGCCCAAGGAAGTAGATGGGGAAACCGCGCCGTGGTAGCTCACTTGGTTAGAGCATCGCATGCGTAATGCGAAAAGGAGAGTTCGTTCCCCACCTGCGGCAAATCGTTTTTTCATCCGGTTTCATTGCCATTATATATATAATTTCTTTATTTCAGTTAGTAAGTACCAGTAATTTCCGCTATGTTTTCCTTGGTGTCTTTGCAGTCTGGGGGAGTACTTCGCTGCGATAAACGTAACAGACCGGTTGTGGACTGACTCTAACAAGGATGCAAGAGAGTTAGTGTACGGATACCAGACACTTGACACCTACTCTACATTAGGGCGAAGGAAAATCTTATAAAGTAGTTGTTTTAGTGACATAGGAGCGATATAAATGTAACGACTAAGAAAGCCAAGGGTTTTGTCATCACTATATATAATGAGAAAAATATGCGTCGACCATGAAAATTAATCAGTTATATGCACACCGAGGTACGTGCACGTGGTAACTTAGTTTAAGGAGCTGCCATTAAGAGAGTAGATATGTTTCATTTCATTTCATTTATTATACCCTCAAGGCCTGTCAACGCTTTGCAGAGGGGAGAGAGTTACAGGTAATATGAGCAGTTACATGAGAAAAACTATACAACACAAAAAGTACAATTTGACAAATAATGCAGTAGGAATACAATGACCAGAAAGAAAGTTACTAAAAATACAGGGATAACAGGTACAGGAAACCGCCATCTAGTAAGTGATGTTGCGTAAGGCATCACGAAACATGGGATTATCGCTGATGGATAGAATGTTTGCGGGAAGGCGGTTGCACTCTAGTGACGTCCGAGGTAGGCATGACTGGGAAAATGTATTTGAGCTGCGAGAAGGAACGTGAACCTTGTAAGAATCATCAGTGCGACGGAATGCGTAATGTGGAGTATGAATGAATACATCATGCAATGCTGTATAGTCAAAGATTTTGTAAAATAATGACAAACGGGAAACTGTACGTCGAGCTGCAAGAGATGGAAGAGCAAGGCCAGTTTTCATGGCTGTTAGCTGACAGTTCTGTTATAATTCGAAAGCATAAAACGAGCAGTGTTATTGTGGACTAATTCTAATGAGTTAAGTTTATGTTGTTATGGTCTCAGACTGCTGTAGCATATTTTACTTTCGGGCGTATAATGTTTTATATAGCAACGATTTCAAAGAGTCCGGAGTCATAAAAAAATTTCGCTTTAGGTAACCAAAAGCGTTGTTAGCGTTGTTCACTACATTATTAATGTAAGCAATTGTAAGAGCTTACCTGCTCTAAAGGAAGGTTATCTAATAGCATTCCTTAGAGCAGTTAGGTGTTTTAAATATATGCATAGCACATGGTTGAGGTAGTTTAGTCAGGCGCGTATTTCGCATTGCTATTTCGCATTTGTTAACGTTTAATTTCATTAAACTAGTATTGCACCAGCTGGAAATGCTATCAAGGTAAGACTCAAGACTAGATGCATCGGTAGTGTTAGAAATTACTCTGTATATGATTCATTCATCTGCAAAACGCTTCATGCAAGAATTAGGCATGTTTGTACGGTCATTAATATAGGTCAGGAAAGAGGTCCCATCACAGATGTCAGACGAGCACTTGATTTAACTGGGCAAGGGCGGGTGTCATGCTAGTCAGTGGTGACTTATTGTTAAAAATTATGAGACGTGCCTAAACCACGATCTGATTATGAGGCACGCCGTAGCGAGGGACGCCGGAATAACTTGGACCACCAGGGGTTCATTACCGTGCATATAAATCCAAGTGCACGGTTGTTTTTGCATTACGCCCCAATCGAAATGCGTCTGCCGCGGCCGAGTTTCGATCCCACGATGTCATGCTTAGCAACGCCATGCCATAGCCGCTGACCCATCACAGCGGGTGACCAAGTCACCTGATTTCTGGTATTGGTAATCCATTCTGGCGTCCTTAGATTTTAGGAGACGCGTCAGCGTAGAAACACTGTGTTCAGTGCTAATTTGCTTATGGGTTGTCTAGACTTGCAGAGGTTAGATCAACGCACTAGCTGGCGTAGCGCCTGCAATATTTTTGTTTTCAACCTTTACTTTCCCCTATGTTTTCTGTGAATATTCATGACGCATACACACTGAGTCCCACAATATACGCTTATAACACTCTGCGCACAACTACAACTGTTACTACTACTACTACTACCACTGCTACTACTACTACTACTACTACTACTACTACTACTACTACTACTACTACTACTACTACTACTACTACTGCTGCTGCTGCTGCTACTACTACTGCTACTACTGCTACTACTGCTACTATTGCTACTACTACTACTACCACTACAAGTAATAATGGTAATAATAATAGAGTATTTCCATCCTGACAATGACAGGAGAGAGAAAGATACATACTTGCACAATTATTTTGTCATTGGCGAAGACTGGTTAGTGTACTACACATAGATATTGCAATAAAAATAAACGCACTTAAATAAAGAAGGTAAGCATGATACAGAATCGAAAGAATAGTCGCAGTAGTCAACATAAAGCATCTTCAATTCAAGGCATTAGTATGATTCGCACAGGAATGTGACGTAACGATCACTAGAAAAGTAAGAATTGTTCGAGAGAATAGAAGGCTGGGCTATTATCATGATTACGTCAGATATTAAGCGCTTGTTGCGCATCATGTTTATGTTTACGTATACGACGATGATAATGTACTAACCTTCTTCAATATCTGTTTGCTGGGCGAGCTCTGAAGTTTCAAGCAGTGTTTATTCGCAGGCAAACCACGATCCTCGACTGCCTCATGGAATTTTCGAATTATCCGAGGGAGATACATGAATGCGACATCAGCATCAAAATTCGTAAGCATCATTTCGCTCTCCTCTCTTTGGGACTGTGTTCACTGCTTAAATATTGAACATTCTCTTCCTACATCTAAAGATAATTATTGAACTAGTTCATTTCGACGTCATTAGTCTTCTAGCGCGCGACTTCTCATGTTTACGGGATGGCGTTGATGTTGCTTTGTTTTCTTCGGGAATTATAAGAGGCCTACTAGTGGGTTAGACCAAGTATAACTTTAAGAAAAACCGAACAAATCCAGCAGCGCGAAGCTAACTGGTTGATTTAGTAAAGAGCCGGGTCTATATCGGGAGAAGTTAGAGGAGGAAGAAAAGCCGAGTTTACCCACTGCACCATCGACAGAGGGAACTTCCCCATGCAACCATGAATCGGAGACCACTCACTCTCAACTGCGAATGTTCACTCCAAGAAACAGCGCCCGAAACATCCGCATATTCTAGCACGTTCCTCCATTGAACGCTCCACTTAGACTCATGATGATGATGTTTATCGGCAACCCGTTTGAAACAGAGCAGAGAGAAATAGTCACCTAGCCTGCTTGATTTAATCAGGCTTTCCCACCATTATCGCGGCATAGCCTTTCACCTATCCATCTTAACTCTTGTATTTAAAACCTCTATTCCTATATTATACCGTTACCTACACAATCTCTTCCCTGCTTTTTATCCACCAATACTCTAAGCTAGTCTTACTTATCTCGACTGCTAACCAGCTTATCAATACCTCTTTGAATCCTAACACTTCTGCAAAGAGGACACTCCCTACAGGTCTCGCTGGGCTAATATCTTGGCATTGCATTACGAAAGGCCGAGTTGCTTCGGGGCCTTCTTTGCAGCAACACACAGGCCTCGTCCTGTGGCGCACTAGGAAAGTGATGGCAGTGCTGGCGCTCGACAATTGGGGTCAGTGCGCTACACAGACACTCCACAACAATCCTTCAGAAGCGTAGTGTATTCTTCAGTCGAGGGGCGACGTTGTGCTCAACTTAGTGGATTGCACTTAAATGTTGCACTTTTTGGCCGTGGCACTCATATTATAGAAATGGTAAAATAGAACGTCCCTGGGCTGGTGCCGATGGATGGATGGATGGATGGATAAAAGGATGCTTTGAGCGTTCACATTGAAAGGGGCGGTGGCTTGCGCCACCAACCTCTTTTTCTTATTTGACCGAATGTGTTACTTATCATTTCTTTACAGACAAACATTCCCAGCAACGAAATTTTTTTAGGCATTATTGGAAACTTCATTTTTGTATGCGCACAACATGTTCCGCTAGTAGATAATGCAAGACATTCATAGACAGAGAGAGAAGGAGAAAAGAGGGAAACAAGAGGTGAAAGGCAGAGAGGTTAATCATGTTAAGGCTCCGGTTGGCTATTTTGCAAGATATTTACAGAGATTCGCGAATAGGCGCTGCAATGGAGTGACAAATCTAGGTACTAGGTTTAGTACATAGAAATGGGGAATCATGATCGTTAATGAACTTACGAGAAAGAGCGAGATGCAAGCTTTAATAATATGTTGCTGATATTTGCCTGGCTGACCTTCTGCCATGCTAGTGCAGTTGTGCGGTGATAATTACGATATGCGCAGTGATCACATCAGCACATAAACGGCACCTACAGTCACATACACGCATATACACATAGAGATATTTACAAAATTTCGTTACAGCTTGTAGTCCGCAAGAACATCAGCAGCGCTTTTGTGGCGCGTAACCTTTAGCTCATGCTTTGCCCCATGCCGAGAATGTGCTGCAGCTCCAAGCTACAGTCGCATTACATCTGCAGTGCTACCTTCGGGGACTGCGTCTCGGACAATAACTGCAGCAGTCGCACAGAACGTATTGCAGTTCTTCAGGTGCGTTAGACATCTAGCACGGTGGCAGCCTTGCCACCGTGCTAGCCTTGCCTTTTAAAGCCTCGGTAGTATTAAACATGAAATGCTTTTAGCTCCCGTTGTCGGCGGCCTACAAGTGACCTTGAGCCAAAAGCTACAGCCGTTATGTGGGCAAATTGCAAGAACATGACAAGATCGACCGCGTAACCAATCAAAACTTAAGGAAATGCGGTCTCTTGCCCCCAACTTTTTGTACAGGACCACATTACATACGCTACTTACTGCCAGAACAAGTTACAAACATACATTGCTTCCGAGTTCATCCTATTGTTCGTTCACAATATCACTCAAGCTGTAACTTCTAGTGCGCGGAAGTTTTATTTGACATTTCCAATAGCGACTTTGAAAAGGAAGATACAGGACACTGTACACTTAATTGTCATCTTTTGGTTCTGACATAGAGTTGCCTCGGCTCTTTCGAACACCAGCGGACCGCGAGTTCCGCGGCATGGGTTTTCCGTCATCTCGAGAGAGCCACGCTGCGTAGCGCCTCCTTCAGGCGCTTTTCTTTTTCTAGCTGGGCAGTGCGCTCTGTCTTGCTGGCGTCTTTCGCTGTTTGTTGTGCTGTCTTTAGCTGATTTTCTTCTAGCTGAGTAGCGTCCATACGGACCAGCGTACAGTATGGCATAGTGCAGTGGGGTGTACCATTGCGAACATGCACTACATCAATTCTAAGATTGTGGCTAGTATCATTTCCAACCAATCTGCATAGTCGGTTGCCGTTTCATGCTTACATCTACTCTAGATTACGGGAGAGCCAGCAATTTTTAAATCTCTCAAGATGAATCGATGTCATGTAGGTGTCTGTACTGATGGCTTGCATCTCTCTAGAGGGATCACTGCAAAGGACAAGCGTCTGCGGATACCAAGGTGGCCGCGTTTTTTTTCTTGAGGCAGGTATATGCACCATTTCTCTCAAAGTGTCATGCACAGCTTTGGGAGCAATGTTTAACATGGGCGTTGCCTTGTATACCGCAGTGGGATGGTAGCCGCTGCAACTAGCGTTGTGATGCCGTTCACGGGCTTTTTTACGTAGGCGCCTCGCGTCCTTGACGACTTGTTCCGGCGTGCAGGCACGTGACTACAGGGACAGGAGTGCCCTCTTGTTTGAGTGAAGATGAATAAAGACTCAGCTCTTCG
Organism: Dermacentor variabilis; assembly: GCF_050947875.1. Lineage (NCBI taxonomy): Eukaryota > Metazoa > Arthropoda > Arachnida > Ixodida > Ixodidae > Dermacentor > Dermacentor variabilis. The sequence continues at coordinate 66,844,609 of NC_134574.1, forward strand.
GTATATGACGTAAACAATTTGGCGCAGCTTCGCACTTGTAGCGTGAAGATGGGCAAACCGCGAAACTGGCGGCCCCATCTAAGTTTTTTCTTGGTTCGCCTAAGTTTATACGGGGTTATGCTTCGAGATTTGGTCAAGTTTTCTGCGTGGTGCGGTGGTTAGCCCCCCAACGCGTAATGAACGCTCGGTCATTAAAGTAAGTAGAGCATGTGTTATTTTCAGTACCAGTCATTTCTTTCGTCCTCGTCCGATGGCACAACTCACAGGGCAAACCTTCGCCAAGTTCATCTTCACCACGATAAACCTTGACCTCTTCTTCATATGTCCCGGGTGAAACCTGTGCATTGTCAAGGAGTACCTCGGTCGACTTGTGCTCTACTTTGTGTACAAACGTATCACACGAGTCGATCGCAAGCTCCCTCTTCTTCCAGCTAGCGCTCTTGCCGATCTGAATCAATACCGCTTTGTGATAGCTCTGGTAGGCTGCAAGCGGCATGCCAATCATTTGAACGCTAGCCGAATGCAGGTTACCAAAGATTTCCATAGATTTCCCAACTTGCCGTTGAATATTCTCCATGACTCGCAGGCCCGAATTGTTTTGTCGACGCGTCGGGTTGCACACACGCTTTTGCTCGGTAACGCGAGCTCGTAACTCCTGATCTTCTGCAGCTCGCTGAAGTTTCGCAGCCGCCTCACCTGCGCGATATTCGGGATTGGACCGAAGTCATTGCATCCGTTCTCGAGTAGCGTCTCGGCGGCTATCGCCCCGTGCTTTCACTTCTTCCGTAGTGACGCTCTTCTTCTGTCGCCCTCTCTTCGCAGCAGACCCGGCTTTTCTGTCGACGCGGCGGCGGAGCGGAGCTGCTTTTACACCCCCGTGGTGACGCCACGGCTTAGGTCCGCATCTGCGCATGAGCAGCCTCCGTACGACACGGCGAGGCAAAGCTACTGTAAAGTGGTGCCGGTGGGCGCGATGACGTTGTCGCTCGGCGAGGTTTTGATGCGCACGTTCGTCGGCCTAACCACCAGCTTAACCAGCATCGCTGTTAAAGAGGGATCACTAGTGCAGCTAGTTCAGCGCATGTACCTGAAGTTCGGTGACTGAGAGTGGCAGAGACAAGTATGAGCGCAGGCTGAGTGCATCCACCAATGGCAGCTGATGTAGGTGTAACAGAGCTGTCACTTTAAGTATGAAGCAGAGTCCTGTAGCTGGTGTTATTATGCTCTAGAGAAAAATGTGTCAGCGGTGGTCCTGAAGTATTTATCTTATCTTGCCCTTGAATCTAGTCACAGAGGTGGCGATCGAGGTCACGGTAGAAATTGCCCCGATGGCTCCGTCAGCATAGAAGAGCTTTGGTAATATGCCGGGAGTAAGCTCCGCACCACAAGGCTACTCCGAGTAAGGACATGGTACCAATTCAACAGCGAGCCATACCCGTAGTAAAGCATTATAGATATCTGTCTGTATGCATAAGCGAAGGAAAGACCTACTAAAGCCCTCACCACACTACTGTGACGTAGAGGTAACGGTGAAGAAAGCAGCAAAACTGGTAATGGCAAAACTAGCGTTCTATATGGCGAACCTGCGTCCTCCTAAACAGCCTAGACTCAAAGAACAGCGACAGCGGCGAACACAGTCGGCGATCGTCGAAAATTTGATCTGCCGGTGAGCGCGTCGGCTTTTATATATACATGAGTCGCCAAGGCTCCAGAGTAATCGGTGGTGCCCGCGTGCTTCAAGAAAATTCCACAGAATTCGCGCTTCCCACGCAATCAAATTACACAAGCTTCGGTGATAGCAGACAACGGGTAGAAACATCGAAAACACTTGAGAAACTTCCGATACATCTGGGCGCGTCTCGCGCTAAGCGATAACATTTGCTAGACAGCAAAAAGAGGCCACCCGAATAAGATCAGCAAGTACACGTGTAAATTACCCCTTCTCAAAAAGCATCAACGTGATGTTAAAAACAGGAGACCTAGAAACAAACAGACACTCATTAAGAAAAAGTAACAAAACAGCAAAGAAACAAAGTCCAAAGTAACCCAGCAAAAATTAAAAAAGCGCTGTCTCTGTGTGTCTGTTTCCTTGTACATCCTCATTCAGTCACGCTTACATATTTTATTATTGTTAATTTGGTCTCTGTGTGTGCTTTTTCCTACTTCCTTCATCAGTCGCGCTTAAACATTCTATTATGGATTCAAACCAACGAGCCCACCAGCGTGTTTTAACTGAACTAACACGCACGGTGTCACGTGCGCACAGGTAAACATGAGCACATCTCGCTCGATGAATGCGAAAACTCGCTGTTGAAATACTGGAGTGAGGAATCGCGGTAGGAGCAGTGAGCGAATTGACCTTCGTGTATCTGTCGCTTCAACGCGAACGAAACGTCGAAAGCACAGCGCATATGAAGCTAGCAGCACTACGCGCACTCTGCACACACCGCAGATCGCTTTCAAGATACGCCGCCCGCACGGCAACGCCGTAAGCAGAAACCGCCTGAGAAGACCGCCCACCTCACCAGTCTCACCCCCGTGCCTCACGTACGACAGGAGAAACCGCACTTCCGGCCCGCTTCCTTGCTCGTGCACGCGAGATTGAGCCCACTGAGCCGCGTTCGACGGCTCACCCTAGCACAATTTCACTAGCACGTACAGCATACGGCGCGCGGCAACGATGTTATCGTGATTGAATTTTATGCGGAACCTCACGGCGATGGCGACGCCGAAGGCAGGAACGCGCCTGGAGTGTCCATATAATTGCTAACGCAATAAAAAATGAACCAGGGAAGACGGTGATAGGAACGGATTCGTTGCAGGCACAGGAAACTATGTAAGGTAGATATACAAGTTTCAACGAAGAAAGGAAAGACTAGGGAACATGTAGAAAAAATGGTGGACTGATAAGCATGTATAGCATACCTGATTCGCTCAAAGGCTGAGTGACTAGTTGTCATCGACTTCTTTAAAAAATATGCCAATAAATCATCATCGCCATCATAGAATGGAGGGGGAGCTTCGAGTAGAATATTGTTTGAGAATACGGGGGTAAGCGGCATTGCGCATTGTTTCGCCAACTACAGCGTCACTGCTTCGCTTTAGAGGCGGAAATGTAGCTTTCTCGTTTTTCATTTGAACGCAGTTGTGCTTATAGAAACATTAACAAACCTTGAGTATATCTGTGCAGTTACCCGATTCTTTAACGGTAGCGCGCGATTCTTGACTGGCTGGCCATCAGTGCCTTGTAACGGCGAAAAGCGACGATATCAGCAAGAGTAAGAAAGATCAGGAAGTGGTCAGCAAGGTATCAGCAAGATCTTATCGCTTCGAGCCGTTAGAAGGCCTGAACGGCCGGCTAGTCCACGCTCTCGTGGTCCTATAAAGAATTGGTCGACTGTACATTACCTTGTTATTAAGAAAGCGAACGAGAATGATGACCTGAGAAATAGAAACAATGATTTATTCATTTCTACGGGGCCTTAACTATGCGATGAAGCAGACAGTAAAGGCAGAAAAATTAAAGGGGCAATAATTCGTTATGTTTAACTGAAATGTAGAAATTCTGTTTAATATCCTTTCATTGCCTGTTTCTCTCTCGGACTACCGTTCGAAACCGGGTTCTTCGTACGGTGCGGCGAGGCTAGGTTCTGCTCCCAATTACACTAACGAGTTCCGGGTCGCGTGACGCCGATGTACTTCGCTGTCTTGATGTTGGTTTGCGATTCCGGCTTCCAGTTCGGTTGCGGAGAGGCCAGGAAACACGCATACATCGATTACCGCTCGGTGTGGCGTACACTCACCGATACCTTCATAAGATTGTACGAGAGCGGGACCCCGACTGTAGCGTCAGTCAAACACCCGAGACAATAGCTCACACACTTTGCGTGTGACCTCAATATGCGGTCGAGAAACGGACATTTCAGTCTAGTGTTCACTGCTCAGACAACCGCCCCTATTCGGTAGAAAATATTTTAGCCACGTGGAGAAGAGTGGATCATGCCCAACATACCATAACTTCACTTTTGAACTTTCTATGCGAGACTCGCTTAGACGGACGTCTCCAGGACCTGTGAGATGTGAAGATAGTGGTCTGCGCGACGACATTTTGTGTGGACAAGCTTACTCGTGCGTGTGGTGGGTCTAAAACGCACCTCCGCGTATTGGAGAACATGTATATAGCAGCTCGTTGTGCCATATCATAATCTATCGCCACCTACCTTTCCCTGTGTCTCCAACTTCCCCTTTCCCCAGTGAGGAGTAGCAGGCTAGCTACTCCTCACTCCCCAAGCCGACCTCTAATCCTTTCTCTTCCTTAAATTATACTCCTCCTCCTCACTGTCATTTCCATTTCCCTTCACACTGCTATTTCTAGATCTTGAACGTAACTATGTATTTCGGTATGCTTTCTCTGGCATCCAAGCAGACTTTGAGTGCTTGCACAGGGGATCACGTTCTCTCTATGGTGCACAGGCCGCAGAAACGATACAGTTTATACGTCGGATTTCGAAGAAATCTGGCAGAGTGAGCACCAACATGGCTCGCCTTCTTGTCCATTCTGTATTGGAACCACTACTTGTCTACAGAGCCCAGTTTCATCATCTCGCGAAGGCAGAATGGGCTCGTTTTGAGGCCATTATTCACGAAGCCATTTGCGCCATAACGCGACTACCAAGTCTCACTCCGTTGCCAACCCTGCAGGCCGAGTCCCAACTCAACACTATCGACGAACTCGTACACCAACGTCGATGCGTGCGCCACCTACAGCCATCAAAGCTCGGCTGGTTCAGTGCCCCGGTACATGGGACACGAAATAGACAATCCAGCATCTACTAGAACCAATGTAGCTCCGTGGCAAAGGGTACAATTAAGTGACAATAAGCCTCTTGGTCGTCTGTATAGCCCGTTTCTTCGTCAGGCGAATGCCCAAGTGTCCCGCCTTCGTCGCGCCGATGATAATCAAGACGATGAGACTCTTCTATCATACACTGATGCCAGTGTTTTTCCTTCCTTTTTTTCCTTCCCCACTTCGCTCAACGCTACCTATTGGCCTCGAGCTCCACCACTGGAAAAGCTGCCGCCACCGTCGGCGTGACGTGCTAGGAGGGATCACGGCGACATAGCGGCCGCGTAGGCTGCTTCGGGAGCGCCGAAGCGAGCTGAAAACGAGTTTAAATTCCCTCGTACGCTGCGGTCCTCATTTAGTGGCGAAATTATCCCGCTTCGAGTGTCTCCTTTACAACGCTTGAAAGCACTACAATAGGTAGTGGCTGCCTTTGAAGGCGCGCAACATGGTAGGCTACTGCTCGGTGCCGCAGGGCCGGACGCACGTAACGGAGGCCGGTGTCAGCCTTATTCACACGTAGCCGCAGGACAAGAAGCTGCGTGAAGCTTGGCTCGCGAAACATAAAACCGGCAAACAGTCACCGGCTACAACTCGGGCATGCAGCAAGCACAGACGCGAGGAAGATTTCTGCTACGGCGCCGGGTCTGCGATGTTCGAAAAACGTCTGCTCGCCCGAGTCCGCTGCCCGACTAATGTCATGACGGTTTGGTCTATGAAATTGTTGATGCTATAGATACTGGCAAGTTCACTGGAGTGGAAACGGAGCGGTAAGAAGCACATTAAAATAAGCGTGGCATATGGTCATGTTTGTGTTACGAAATAATGCACTGGATTACAAAAGAAGAAGCAGCGGGAAATCGCCGGCTGAGAACACCAATAAATATATAGTGCGACGCAACTTGGGAAATAATATTGAAACGTCCAAGAACTTAGAAAAAAAAAAGATTGAACCCTCGCGACGGCACATCACAGTCCCCGTAGGCGTCGAAGTCTCTAAGATAAAATTATTTTTGAACAGCTCTGATAGCGCCCACGCAACAATGGTTGCTTGTATACTGTCAAATGCTCATATTCTGCGGCCTAAAGCTCATGGCACGGTGCGAAAACGCGCACGCGGAGAAAGCGAAACAGTGCGCGGACAAGCATGTAGACGCGCAGTCGGTCGCTGCGAATCTGCGCGATCGCTGCATTGAGACTTCGTTCTGTTACGCTACATTTAGTTATACAAACACTGTAAGAACATATTTCACATCGTTTGCTCTCAGCGTTTACCTATCTTTCACGCAAAAAGCCGGTTCGGGAGACTCCATCGCGGCGACCGCGCGCAGTGGCGTTCATTGTACGTATTCAGTAAAGAGATAGCGACTGTAAAGGATTGTGTGCTTTCAGTTTGCCCAAGATTATTATTTAGACAGTAAAAAGCTTCTCTCGTTTCGAAAGTGCTTATAGAAATGTCCGAGAGAGCTCGCGCGTGGTGTTTTCAGTGAGCGCTACAACAAAACCTATGTGGAGCGCGCCGCGTGATCCCTCATACTACGCCAGCGAGGCGCTTCCGATAGATGGCGACTCCATAACTCCTCGCCGCCAATAGACTTTCCCCTACGTGGCGTTGGTTTGCAGCACGCTCTAGCGCGCTCCGCGCGCTTCTTCGTACGTTCTCCGGCGCACGATTCTTCTAAAAGCCCTCCATCCACGCGCCACCGCCGCTTTCTTAAGTAGCGACCACCTTTGTTGTGCGCCGCGTTTTCCTCTCACAACCATCATCATCATCATTATCATAATCATCATCATCATCATCAGCCTGGTTACGACCACTGCAGGGCAAAGGCCTCTCCCATACTTCTCCAACAACCCCGGTCATGTACTAATTGTGGCCATGCTATGCCTGCAAACTTCTTAATCTCATCCGCCCACCTAACTTTCTGCCGCCCCCTGCTACGCTTCCCTTCCCTTGGGATCCAGTCCGTAACCCTTAATGACCATCGGTTATCTTCCCTCCTCATTACATGTCCTGCCCATGCCGATTTCTTTTTCTTGATTTCAACTAAGATGTCATTAACTTGCGTTTGTTCCCTCACCCAATCTGCTCTTTTCTTATCCCTTAACGTTACACCTATCATTCTTCTTTCCATCGTCCTCAATTTGAGTAGAACCTTTTCGTAAGCCTCCAGGTTTCTGCCCCGTTGGTGAGTACTGGTAAGACACAGCTATTATATACTTTTCTCTTGAGGGATAATGGCAACCTGCTGTTCATGATCTGAGAATGCCTGCCAAACGCACCCCAGCCGATTCTTATTCTTCTGATTATTTCCGTCTCATGATCCGGATCCGCCGTCACTACCTGCACTAAGTAGATGTATTCCCTTACGACTTCCAGTGCCTCGATGCCTATTGTAAATTGCTGTTCTCTTCCGAGACTGTTAAGCATTAGTTTAGTTTTCTGCAGATTAATTTTTAGACCCACTCTTCTGCTTTGCCTCTCCAGGTCAGTGAGCATGCATTGCCATTGGTCCCCTGAGTTACTAAGCAAGGCAATATCATCAGCGAATCGCAAGTTACTAAGGTATTCACCATTAACTTTTATCCCCAATTCTTCCCAATCCAGGTCTCTGAATACCTCCTGTAAACACGCTGTGAATAGCATTGGAGATATCGTATCTCCCTGCCTGACGCCTTTCTTTATTGGGATTTTGTTGCTTGCTTTATGGAGGACTACGGTGGCTGTGGAGCCGCTATAGATATCTTTCAGTATTTTTACATACGGCTCGTGTACACCCTGATTCCGTAATGCCTCTATGACTGCTGAGGTTTCGACAGAATCAAACGCTTTCTCGTAATCAATGAAAGCTAGATATAAGGGTTGGTTATATTCCGCACATTTCTCTATCACCTGATTGATAGTGTGAATATGATCTATTGTTGAGTAGCCTTTACGGAATCCTGCCTGGTCCTTTGCTTGACAGAAGTCTAAGGTGTTCTTGATTCTATTTGCGATTACCTTAGTAAATAGTTTGTAGGCAACCGGCAGTAAGCTGATCGGTCTATAATTTTTCAAGTCTTTGGCGTCCCCTTTCTTATGGATTAGGATTATGTTAGCGTTCTTCCAAGATTCCGGTACGCTCGAAGTCATGAGGCATTGCGTATACAGGGTGGCCAGTTTCTCTTCTCGCACCCACTCCGGTTTTAAAATTTCCGGTTCTGGCGTTTCCGCTTCCTGGAGTTGCGCCGCGGGAATTTCCCTTTGACTGCTGTTAGACGATGGTGAGACGCCCGGGCGTGCTTAGCAGAGCTGTGGCAGTCACCATCAGAAGAATGCAAAGGGGACAAGCTGTTGTATTCCGCTGAACTAGTAGTTCGCGGTCGCTGATTTCCAAATGCCCGAAAAACGGCAGTGGTCTCTCCAAGCACCCAGGTACTGCATTCCACTGTACGTTGTCTCTGGTGGCACAACCCGTCGCAGGTTGACGCGAAGCAGCGAACACGATCAGATCGCTGATCACAATAGGCGGTGGTTCTTGGATGGAATCGCATTCGCAGTTTAAACCGCAGCTGCTGCAATTAAAGCCTCTCCATCGACGCGAAAGTAAACAACGCTAAAAAACATAACGTCACTTCCATTCGTAACAAGAAGCTGCAGCTACGTAAGTTTCGTTTGACGCCGGAAGCTAAGGGGGTGAGTGGGAGAGGATCGTGTAGGAGGAGGTTAGGTTGGCGGTACTTAACCTGGTCGGCGGAAACCTGTATGGAGGGGCTTTAGATTATCCTCTCCGCCAGCAGGCGGCTTCTTCCTCCGCTTTCTTGGCGATTTCACGCTACCTTTCGGCGGCCCTAGGTGCGCCTAGCCAATTACTCTTGCGCGTAAAAATTTGAAGCCGAATAAGAGAAAGCCTGCCTGAGCGAGTTGCGGGGATTGTAAGGATGTTTATAACCACATAATTTGTTGCAAAAGTTGTGCTGGAGTTTGCTGGACGTCACATTTTTGTCATGAATTGTCAGCCTCACCATCATGGAAAGTTATCATCATTATCATCACATAGTTGCACATACCCACTACCTTGAGATGCACATAGCCTGTTTCAAAGACCCAGTGGGCCCAGCACCCCATAACTTGTGTCAGCGCTATAGAACTGACATTTAGGCACTACAGAATATTAGTTTACGCGCGTATACAGGCGCGTAAACTAATAAGGGGGATGGACAGCAAAATTTACCAAAAATGCATTTTTTGTTGTTTTGACACCAGAAGATGCGAGCATCGATGGCAGATATTTGTACCAAGCGGCATTCTCACATGCGCACCAGAACACTTGAAAAATGAAACCAAACACTCCCCTCTTCCGTGACCCTACTACGCAAGTTTGGGGGACACACTGAGGTGTTTGCGTTGTGATTATTGATTTACAACGGATAAATGGCTTTACTTGTATAATTGTTTTGATATATAATGCGTGTTGTTTCTTTAACGTGAACAGTAGTTGGGCATATGCCCCAAAACAGTCATATAGTTAGGTTAGTTCCCGTGCGAACCCTTCACTTGCTATAGGTGCTCAAAAACAACGTTTTCTCGAGCATCCATAGTAAAACCAGTGGTACACAGTAGATTACTACAGAGCCAAGCAGGCGGATGACAGGTGGAGCCGCACACTGTGGTAAAGAGGTTATAACCAGGGACCTATCATAGGTCAGGAATGTATCTTCGTCAAAGGCGAAGGTAGGTCCTCTGAAGAAAATACGTCTTCCTATGACAACGTTGGCGAGCCCTTCTGAGGCACCTTATCCCTGTTTATAACCTTTATACCAATCAATTGCTACAGTGATGACAACAATGCCATATAAAGTTTTTAGACCGTTGGTCTTACACCACGTGCGTGTTGCGATGCTGTGCTGAGCAAGATGGAGCATGATAGGATAAGATAGGCAGACTTTCAGGCCTCAGCCAAAAGCAGGAGAATGAAAAAGATCAGGTTAAGGCTAATGAAAGAAATGATATTAAGAGGCAATACGGGGAAAATAAACGAGAAGACCGCGTACCAAGGGCATTTTAGGGCAACTTGTCGGAAATGAAAACATTTAATTACGTTTTTCTCAAAACACCACTTTTGCTGACCAAACCAACATCTTGTCTACAACGGCTTGACTGTCGTAAAAGTTTTTTTAGTTGTTCTTGAATGCATTCGACACCTAGTTAACCAAATAAAATGTGTTGTTACCAGAACATTGATCTTTTATTAACATATTTACCTAGGAATAGGGCTTAAAATATGAATCATTGGTAGGTAAGCTTTCTTTTTTTGTTGTAGAATGGTAAAAAGTGCTATTATGCCTTTGGTTAACAACAAATCTCAGTGCGCATAAAAAGCACCAAAAATATTTGGAGCAGTGTGCCTACATAAACATCTCCAGAAATGTTCCTTCAAGAAAAAAGAAATAGAAAGTGATATTTTAATATTTCCTTAAATATTTTGTACTTTGGCACCAAATTTACCGCATTATTGGAATGCGTTTATTACAAATAAAATTGTCAACTAGTTTGATTAAATTCTGCAACCTTAGAGGCAGTTGTATCTAATTACCTGTGTCCACTTGTTAGGATACGGGAGCCAGAGTTGGCCTTCAGTTAAACGATGCTTTTGCGGGACACCAACATGTGAAACTAGGTACTGAAACATAAAGATCTATCTTCATTAAACTTAATCCTGGTCTTCAGATAATGCGAAGGTCAAAACGAAGCCGGCTGTGTGTTTCGCACTTCATTCAATTTTCAACGAGGTGAAAACGACTGTGCGCCTGAACACGGGGACGAAGAAAAGTTGACGACACGAGCGCTGAAGAGCGCGCGTTTTTCACGCTTTTTTAATGCGAACGCATTATATGGCTCATGAAGCGAAAAATCCGGCGGCGTGGCCGGAGATGCTACGAAATGTCAAGTGGTCACAGCCAATCAACGGGAGGTGCGCGCCGCATTGTCGGCTGGATTCCTTGAAGCACCAACAGATGACACTGCCCTCCCCCCATCCGTAAAACCCCTTAAACTTCGTAAAGTACTGCCACGCTCTCAAGAATGCCGCCATCTCCTCGCGCGCTCTGGTCGAGGTCGACGCCGTGTCGCTATTGGCCTAATAGCATCACGCGAGCCCTCGCGCCCTGCATCAGCGCCATTTTTGCTCGAGAAGCGTACACGAATTGGCGAGGAGTGCATGTTGGCGGCGTTGCTAGGCTGGAGCAGTGTAGGCGGCGCCACGGTCGAGGAGGGAGCGTGAAAGAGAGGAGAAACTAGGAGCAGTGAAGGAAGAGGAGGAGAGTGTCACTACTTTACCGAGTTTAAGGGGTTTCACCCATCCGCGGCAGCGGCGCCGCCAGCCGTGCGAAAGACAAGAAGAAAAAAAAACTAGGAAGCTCGCCTTCACGCATAGCGTTCGCCGCAAACGTTTCCCAGTAAGGATTACGGTTACATAAGCTGCAGTTGCCGGGTTGGTCTTAAAACGTGCATATTTACCAACAACGCCAGCTATCACTCTGGCATATGGCACGATTGGCTTGTGCCACAGAGAATCGTACAAAATTTACTGCGGGGAGTTCTGGCGCTGCGATTCGTCAGCTCCCACCGGGATGATAGTGCGTGGATATGTCTAATCTCCGCGCTTGTGGCTAAAAACCTTCTTGTGGTGTTATATAGTGCGTTTCGTCTTTACAGTTTTCCCCGCACACATAGTTTTCTAAAAGTAGCAAGGTAACTCGCCTCCTTGCACGTGCTTAATAACTGCGAATTGTCACACCCGCAGTCAAACATTTTGTTGAAAATATTCAATGTGTAAAGTCGCGAAGCCCTTTGAAGCCCGATGACTGAAGTTTGGGCCAGCGCCATTGCTCGCAGCTCCTGCAGCTGGCATTGTCGGAGTTTTCTCGAACGTCTTTTGCTGCACGACACTGTTCTTGCACGTGTAAAACCAATTTACCGCGTCTTCGTTTTCTCTGTTTTTTGTCTTCTACTCCCCTTTCTCTTCCCGCAGCGTAAGGTAGCTTGCCAAACGATTTTTTACATGAGAATCACGCCTGCTTTCTTTTTTTCTGTCTCTCATACGCCTTTCAGCAACCCTTCCAGACAGCGTGACCAAGTTTCTGTGGTCTCCGCACAATCCGATCAAGGTCAATCCGAACGTGGATCTCGTGCGGTTTGACCTGGTTGTCCAAGCAAAAGGTAATTCATTGGTACCGAGCAAAATTCTTAAACCGTGCTAGTTGTTTATTGTAGGCCAGAGAGTAAATATTTCAGAATTACTGCAATGAACTGAAGAATTAGTGGAGGATACACGTTGGGAGAATTAGGGGCACGGAGCCACTTGTATGTAATAAGAATTAGAGATATTAACCCGAAGTGCGAATGACTTTAGCGTTGGGCTAAAGTGTTGCGCTTGGCGTTGCGTTGAAAGTCCTCATACAGTGTTCTCAGATTGCTCAGAGGGCAACACGTTGGCGCGACACAGTAGGCGAGGCAAAAGCTGCCGTGCAGCAAAAGCAGCCGCCCTGGCAGCTATTAGGCGTTCAACAACGCTGGAGTGACGAGGATCGGCCTAGCAAGCGACGCAACTCAATGCCAGACGAATTGAGAGAAAAGGGAAAGCACAGAAACAGCGTTCGTACCATGACGTGCACTGTCCTATTGGGCTCGGACTACTGTATGCACCGCGGTGTGGTATGTACGCAGCTGCATAACAGGAAAGCTAGTGTTTGTGCGCAGAACGTTCATGCCAGTAGCGGAAGGCAAACACTGCCTTGACCGCTTCTAGTGAGCCATGGTTGGTCGGACGGTTGGTTTCGAAAACGGTTCCCACAGCACAACTACCCGAAGCTCTACCCATTAGCCCACGGAGTACCCACCAAGCCAAGTTGCCGGGAAAATGGTTACACAGACAGACAGACAGACAGACAGACAGACAGACAGACAGACAGACAGACAGACAGACAGACAGACAGACAGACAGACAGACAGACAGACAGACAGACAGACAGACAGACAGACAGACAGACAGACAGACAGACAGATGGACGGACGGACGGACAGATATCGCAACATGCGGGAAGCATTAAGTACTTACAAGGTATAATGAAATTCCAGAGTGTTGTATAGTAAATCAGTTCGTTTGATTTAGGTATCTAAACAGGTGGTGTGCACATAAATTTTACAGCGAAAGCTGTATATGACTAACCTTCAGTATTTCTTTCGGCGTCCGGCAACAGAAATGGACTTAGCGATTTCTAACAAACCCATACGGGTGCAGTGCGGCGGCGCAGATGTCAAAATGCGGCACAGATTAGAACGCTCGTCGTGAACAATAGCGTGACGTCAAGGTTATCGCAGTAAATAAGCAGGATACGTATTGGCTCTAAAAACAACTGCGTTATCGATGGGGCAGACATGTACAGTTCGTAGACCCGAAGAGCAACATGCGCACGAAGAGCGCCGAAGGGAACAGCAACGAGATATAAACGGCGCCGGCGTGAAACGACCACCGACGAAGAACGTTTCCGCGATGCTGAACGAACACGACAAATGCGAGCCCGGGCACCTCGAACGAGCAACGACGCCAGACTCGCAACGCAAAAAATGACAATCATTCCACACAGCGAAGATGGAATAGCAGCGAAAGCACTTTGCCTTTCATTTGAGAGCTTTGAGTGTCGTCAGCTTTCGCTGCTACTCAATCTTCATAGTGTGGAACAGTTGTCATTCTTTCATTGCTCAGAGACAAACTTGTATACATGAGGCCCCAGTTTTCTCAAATCTGCCGATTTCAAAACTTTTGTTGTAATATGATTGGGGGCCTGACGAAAGAGCCGCTCTTAGAAGTGAGGTAATTTTAATTCATCTTTCTGTTTAATTGCAGCAAACCTCGGCAACAATGTTCCAGTGGATATCGAGCTAAAGTATTTCCCCGTTCCTAGGTAGTTACATAGGAGATCGTGACACAGTCTTTCCATTTAACTCTTTTGACAGGCGAGACGGACGAAGGGCCGCGGCTGCAGTTGCGACTAGCCAGGCGCTTGGGTGACCACATGGTGGGCACGTACGTGCCGAGCGCCCTGTTGGTGGTGTGCTCGTGGCCCGCCTTCTGGCTCGCGACCACCGAGCGCCTCTCGCTGTGCGGCACTCTGCTCCTGGCGCTGACTCGGCAGAGCGCCACCGCACGGCGTGCGTTGCCGCCTTCCGTCGCCCTCACGCCCGTGGACTGGTGGATGAGCGGCTGCATCGGCCTCGTGCTGGCCGTCATCGTGGAGACCACCGCCGCCTGCTTCGAGGACGTGGTGAGTGAGACAAAAGGGACGGGCGTGGGAGGCGCATTTTTGTGACGCGGCAGCGGCGACTTGTCGTGCTAGTAGCGCTGTGACGTTGGCGCTATGCAGCGCGAGACGAAGACGCCAGAGGACACCAGGGAACTATGCCCATACTGCCCCTCCCTCTGGGAAGACGCTGACGGCACTGGCCGATTCCAGTCGGTGCGGCGATTTCGGTCTCAAGTTGTTTGACCCAGTATATTGTGAAATAACATATTTTCAAGCTACGCTCGAATTTCGCATTACGGAGTATCGTAATCGTCGGACACTCGGTTTTCTCCTTATAATACCCTTGCCATTCTTTTTGTTTGTTTCTTAATGTATGCCGGCGCCAGCACTCACACCTGAGTGATGTTACTGGACACTGTGCATTAATGAACTATCGGTTGTTATTCTTCTTCTCATTATTTTTATTTCCAGAGATGTCAGTGGTCTCCTTGTAGGTTGTGTGTTATACTTTCTCATGTTATGTTAAGTTATGATACGCTTTGTTATCTTATGTCAGGATGTGTTTATTTAAATTATGTAAGTTATGGTACTGTAAACCACAATTTTATAACATGTGTACCTCAACTACGCCTCTAAAATCAAGATGTATTAGCTCGTAACGTTTCTTCCTCTATAAGGTCATCTGTTGCATTGTAAAGTGCTGAAAGCTTCTTAATTACGGACAATTTGTCGTGCCGCAAAAGGGGGCCAGGCAACATTCCACATATTCTGCCCGGCCTTTTTGTGTTAACGACTGTCCTATATAGCTCGACTCCAAAGAACAAGCAAGAAGTTTCTGCTTGTAATTATATATCTCAGAGTTCGTGTCATGTGTGTTGTATAAATCTAGATAATCATTCTGTGTGATTAACTCCTTTTTTACACCTTCCTGATCCTTCTTGATCCTTTTCTGTTTCCCTATTTGTTCCTCCAGCTCGCATTGTTTTGTCTGCCATATATGTTCTTTTGTACATTTTTTCTTGTGTGTTACTCTTTAAGTCACCAGCACGAAGGCTCCGTTGCTGTTCCTGGGCATTACAAAAAATTTTATCAATGATTATTATTATTGATAACCAAAGATGGCGCGAGAAAGGCTACCTGTGGTTTGCGCTCCCGGCATTTTTTCGGCAAATAGCAATTCTTTCGCTCTAGTTCTGGCGGAAAATGTGCACGCGCGAAGTGTATTGCGTGGCTGGACAACGACCTCGAGCTGCTGAAGTCGATCGAGCAGGCATTCGCCTCTGACTATTGCCCAAAGGCCGACACTTCTGCGGTTAGGCTTAGCGGCGTACCTCAACACGCTAGCCTCCCATCGGCGGCCGCGTCTTCCGTCGTGACAGACGCCGATGCGGTCGTTCACCTGACCGCCCTCCGCGGCCTTCTACTTCACGAGCTTAATGGAACATCGTACCTCAGCGATGCAGTGGCGCAGCTGCAGAATGATGGCGCACGGTTGCGCAGTAAGACCGCGCAGGCTTCCGCACAGCAAGGCGCGCTTCGAGACGAGGTTCTACGCGACAAGCTTGCCAAAGAACGCCAGTCGCCCATTTCGGCTGCTGCATCGTCGGCACGCCCGTCCAAGGCTGCGCGTACTGCTTCGCCGAACACCGCTGACCTTATGCAGCACTTACCTCCTGTGCTGGATTGGCCGGCATCATCGAAGGCCCCCGCTGCTGACCAGTTGCTGTGCGTACTTGCTTCAGTGGACCTGTCGTCTGGCAGTCAGCCAACGTTGAAGCGAAAGTAAGCACTGAGTGCTGGCTGCTGTGACACCACTGGGATTGTAGTTGCTTTTCGCTCTTGGCGCCCTCGGGCTATCTTCGCGACAAAGCTTGCGCCTGACATCCATTCCTTACAGCTCGCCGTCCACCTATCAGCAGTTGGTGCAAAGCGACTGTTCTGCACTCGACTAAAAACCAAGTACGATTCCCACAATCATTTCATGTGTCTTTTAATGAGGACTGCTATCAGGGTCTAAGGGATCCTTCACTGTCGCCGCGCTCTGGCTTCTACAAGCCCTTCAAAGGAGAACTTTACGATACACTGACACTGAAAATTGCTCAGCGAGACGAAAAGATGGATCAGTGACGTGAGAGTTTTCTACAAAAATTTACGTGGATTACGCGCAAATGTGGCCAAATTTTTCGTTAACGTCATTTCACATTGTTTCCCCGTCACTGCCTTATCAGAGACCTGGTTGCGCCCTAAAATACCATCTAATTCATACTTACCGCCCACTTATCAAGTATTCCGATGAGACTGGGATCCTTCTTCACCGAAATAAAAGGGCGGTGGGATCCTCATTGCAATCAATCAATCATTCAGGTCCGCTCGGCCACCTGACTTAGAATGTGCAACGGGATGTGTCTGGGCACAGACTTTTTGTGCTGGTAGTAATAAGCTATTAGCAGGGAGTTTCTATGTTGCGCCTGATATGAATATTGAGTATACATGACTATTCTATCCAGTATTTGAAATCTTACATCGGCACATGGTAACCATAAAATAGCCATATTTGGTGATTTTAATGCACCTGACATTTCCTGGCAAACTGGTGAAATTTCAACTCACTCTTCTTATTTATCTGTGAAGTGCAACTCGTTACATGGATTTGTATATTTTACATCTGTCTGCCAATTTACCCATATTCTGAACTCTTGTGGCAATGTACTAGACCTATGCCTTAGCAACGTAGAAGCTGTGAATGTGTCCTGTGGTGATTTTCCCATTGTCAAGTCACATAAATATCATCCCCCGCTTCATATTTCCTTAGAGCATGCGATACATATAGCAGGGGATTAAAGGACACAGAAACAGCTCGGTATTTTTATTTCTCAAGCTGAGATTACGTGGGTGATTACCACTCTCTTAATAATGCGGACAGGTCGTCAGCACTAGAACTAAGAGATGTTAATGACCAAGTCATGGCATTCACGAATATTCTTCATTATGGAATGCAGAAAACCACAAAAAGGTGCTAAACGCTCTAAATTTTCCCATTGGTTCTCTCTTGAACTGAAAAAAGCTTTGAAAATGAAAGACCGTGGTCACAAGAAGGCACAGCGTACAAATCAGGAACACTGGCATATAGATTTTAAAATGTGCAGGCACTCTCTAAACGTTTTTACAAGCGTGATCATGCTGTCTGTATAGCCCACTTGGAAGATAGTAGTTCTGAAAATTCAAAATCTTTCTGGAGACCCGTTCGTGAACAGTCATCCAACAATACGAAACGATATATCTCTCTACTTAACAGCGACAGCCAACCTGCTCCAGATGTCGTGGGCGCCTTCGTCCTACACTTCGGGTCTGTGCACGGTGAAGGCTACACTGATGGAGTTAGTGAGCTTTCCAATCACCTTTCCCTGGACTTCAGTATATTGGTCTCGCAGCAACTTGGTTTTAAGAGCATCAGATGCTTAAACCAGTCTTTCTTGTGAGGTCCTGATGACATTGCACCTGCTTTGATTATTACGTACGGGGTCTTGCTTCTTTCAGTGCTTACTTGCATCTTTAATACTGCCTTACAGATGAACACATTCTCAAAGGCTTGGAAAACAGCGCCTTTGTTCCCGCCTTTAAGTCAGGAGTAAAAACTGCTGCGAGTAACTACAGGCCTATTTCTCTACCACGTGCAGCATCTGAATTATTCTAGTCAACTCTGCACTCATTAATTTCATGTTCTATGAAAAATACTATCATTCCTCAGCAGAACGGATTCATATCGGGACGCTCCACAACTCTCAGCTTCGTTAACTTTATGATGCACGCCTGTCAAGCCGGTTCTGGCAAAGAACAGCTGGACGTCATTTATTTGGCCGTCGGTGAGGCGTTTGACGTTCTATGCCACAAAATGCTCCTTCAAAAGTTGGCACGACTTGATCTGCAACGCCCTATCACAGCGCTGATAAGAAGCTGCCTACGCGACCGGTACTGCTATGTTGGCGTAAATGGTCATTCGTCAGAACGTTATACGGTTAGAAGTGAATTTCTCAAGGCTGCGCCCTGCGTCCTCTTCTCTTCTCGCTGTTTATTAACGACCTTTCGGCAGTCATTCAGAACTTTTTAGTTTTGTTATATGCCGATGACGCGAAACTTTTCAAAGCGGTAAAAAACGTTAATGATTGCGCCGCTCTTCAGAAGGACACTGCGAATTTTGCGTCATGGTGCGCTGGAAACAAGATGGTCATAAACGCATCAAAATGGAAAATTGTAAGCTTCACGCGGAAGATTAACATGATCTTATTTCCATATAGCGTTAAAGACGTTTTCCTGCCGAGAGTTCAGGGAACGAAGGACCTTGGTGTGTACTGCGATAATTCTCTCAGTTTGTCGCCCCACGCCCAACAGAAAAGGCTGTGTGCACTTCGAACCCTCCGCACACTATGTCGGCTGACGAGAGACTTCATGCAACCGGGGCCATTTGTAACTTTATAAAAGAGCGCATGCCTTCGAGTACTTGAGTACGCCTCCGTGGTCTGGGCCGGCACTTGTAAGGCAAATTGTGAAATTTCCGAAAGTGCGCAAAAACAGTGAATATCTATATTTAAACATAGATACTGTCAAAAGCCTTCCTTCTCCATAGAGCTGATAATAGAGACTTTTAGCTCAGCAGGTTTACGTATCGATGCGCTCGCGGTTTCCACCTTGCGCCAGCAGAGCGGCGCGTGAGAAAAGAGTTTTAGCCCGGCGGATCACTCACCCGCTCGAGCGGAGCGCTCTGCTGCCCCACCTAGTGGTCAGAATAGGAGTTACTGAGAAATAAATTTGAATTACGCTTGTTTTTATAATGCAAGAGATGTTGAATAAAGATATATTACATGTTCTCAGTACACTATTTGTTAATAGTGGTGTTTCCGATGTAATAGTGACGATGTTGTATAACCAAACATGCTTAGCTACTGCGTCTGCGTGGTCAAGCCGAAACCACATAGGAAGCCCCTTCATCGTCCGTTTTCACAAATTGCCGCGGATTCCTGCTGTGCACGATGCCGAAGAGCATACTACAGGACCCGCTACTCCTGTCACGACAGTTCCTCCACTTCATGGAATTATGCGCGGTTCGTAGTCAATCGCCCGAGCATAGTCGGAGAGATCTTGCAGGATCTGCTCTTTCTCAGCATATTGCTACTCGGTGGCAGACCTGAATAAAGGCGAAAAATCGTGCACGTCACGTTAACAAGTGTAGAAGCACGCACAGCATTTTGGTTGTGTCAGAAAGCAAAATACTCATTCTTTAAGGTTCTTGGCGTCCTATTATCGCCAGTACCCTATTAGGAGATCCACACGATCTCTTGCGCCGCGCAGCGTTCGCTCGCGGCTTGCATGACGTTCGCGATAACTGAAATCCATTTAAGATGATCGCCAAATTGGGGGGGGGGGGTAGTAGCGACTTCACGCAGCAGAGTGAGGACTTGTTGATCCGTAAAACACCTTCGGGCCTTTTTTGCTCGAAGACGGGTCAGCGCCGCAGTCGCCGTCGTCGATGCAGAACTGCCGGTGTTCACGCTCTCGGCTGCCATCTTGCATTTCCCATACACGCCCGCGCGTGCTCACGCACGCTCGCGCTCTGCGTATACCCTCCGCTGGGGAGTGCTTTCCAGCGAGCGTAAACGCTGCTCCGTAAAACCGCTGGCGGCCTCAGCGTTGTGCGCACGCGCAGTCGCGTCTCCGCTCGTCCGCTCCGCTCCGCTGGCCGTAAACCCGCTGGGCTAAAGCTCTCTATTGACACTCACGTTAACTACCCTCGTATTGTAGGCGCAGCAAATCGGGTGTTCTTTTTCTCCGCAAATTAGTACAAGGAAAAATCTGCTTCACGCACTCGCTTTCTCATGTGCGCGTCTACATTGCGCAGAAAAGCACAAGGAAACAGCGCGCCTTCCAGCCTTCCAATTTTTGTGACCATCTATCTAGAGTGCAGCTGACGTCTGACGCCCGTTCAGTGTGCCTGTATATTTTCATGCCTAATTTTAGCATTTTCTTGGAAGGAGTTGCAGAGGAATTTCAATAACTGAACAAACACTCTCATGTGTTGTGTTTTCCGTCATTCTGTAATCCATTTGAGTTTCTCCACGTTTGCTTTGTATTCTCTTCGTGCACTCATTTGACGCTTTGTGAAAATTTGTATTCGCGAAATAATTTTTTTATTATATGAGCATGCGGGAGTGTGTGTGCGTGTACCGTTGTTGGTGTGCAATGTTTTGCCAGCACCAAGAACCTCGAGGATGTCCCTGGGCACATTAATAAACATCTTTGATTGATTAATTATTCATAAACTATTTCCAGAGATCTCAGTGGTCTTTTTTGTGTGTTGTGTATTAATATTCACGCACTGTAATGAACATGGAGAGGACAAGTAAAAGGGATATCGTCCAAAGTGTCATGCGTTAATATGGCAAGTTCAGCTTTGATACTTTACAGGCCGGGGTGTTCAAATAGGAAAATTTTAATGTTGAACCGGAAAAAGAAAATTAGAGAAAAACGACCACCGCACTTATACGAGCCGAATATTGGAATTTTGTAATACCCAAATCGACATGAAATAAGAAGTTTGCGTGGAGTCCGAATATAGTACACAAAAAAAAATCAAGCGTTTAAACATTGGCACGTGCATGTAATACTGTTCACAATTACAGGCGCGGACAGCCGAAGAACTTCAGAAATGATAAAACAACTGCTTTCAATTTTGTGGAGCACCATGGCAACGTCAGTAATGAAACAAGGGAGCATAATGTTGCCAAGTGCAAGTACAGTGCTGTGTTTGGTGAATGAGAGAAGCGGGGTACTAAAGCACTGCTCATTTTTATAAATGGTTACAAACATGGTGACGCTCGCCAAATAATCAATAGAAATAAATTCATATATGTGCTGCCTTAGGTCGAGTAATTGTTGTTGAATGACCGCAAATGTTTGAGCAGACCTGATCCTGCCCCGTGCGCTGCTCGATAGCTGGTGCATCCCTGCACCGTGAATGCCGCTATCCTGCAGCAGCATTGTTCAGAACAGCTCTCAAACCGACCCTTTATATTGTCACAGTCGGTAATGTGGAAAGAAGACGACGCTGATGGTGGTCTTGGAGACGACGAAGAAGTGTTTTAGCAAGATCGATGCTCTACGCTTGTTGGCTCCGCCATTAAAAGCTACCTGTAAATAGACAAACGCTTCTTCCTTCCCGTAACATCATTGGTGGACGTGCGGGGTAATCGAGCAAGACGGAGCTCCGCAGCGGACGTAACCTGGCCGCCATGTCTTCCGAAGGAGAGAGTTCAACCGCGGCCCCGTCGTCGCTCCCGACAGTCATCCTGGCCCAGCCTCGCGACCCTGGCATGTTTTCCGGGATTGACAACGTTGACGTCGATGACTGGTTACAGAATTATGAACGGGTCAGCGCATACAACAGGAGGTGGGATAACACGCTTATGCTGGCTAATGTAATATTCTACCTCAAGAAAACAGCACGGGTCTGGTTCGAAACACATGAAGAAGAGATTACGAGTTGGGACCAGTGCAAACAGAAGCTTAGGGATTTGTTCGGCAAACCCGTCGGCCGCCAACGTGCTGCAAAGAAGGACCTTGGGACCCGTGTACAGACGTCCACTGAATCGTACGTGGCCTATATCCAGGACGTCCTCGCTCTTTGCCGCAAAGTAGATAACAATATGGCAGAGGCAGACAAGGTCAGCCACGTCTTAAAGGGCATCGCGGACGACGCGTTTAACCTGCTTGTTTATAAGAACATCACAACGGTCAATGAGATCATTAACGAATGTCGCCGCTTTGAAGACGCGAAGAGTCGCCGCATAGTTCAACAGTTTACGCGCCTACCTAATACCGCAGCTTCGTCGACGTGCGAAGACATTTGTCCACCGCGTGAGCCCACCTCCTCCGAGAACGTCGTCCGTATCGTTCGGCGAGAAATCGAAGCAGCGTCTCCTGCCACGCCTGTGACGCAGTGCTTTGACGATTCCCGGCCGCTTCTGTCACTCATTCAGTCGGTCATTCGCCAAGAACTTGCGAATGTAGGTCTTCCATCCATCTGCTCCGCCAGCCGTCCTGACTTTGCTTCGTCTGCTGCCTCTGCCCCTGTTCACCGGAGCCAATACGGACCGTATCCGAGCTATCGCAACCCGGCCGAATGGCGCACCCATGACGATAGACCCATCTGTTTTTACTGTGGACGTGTGGGCCACATCTCTCGCCACTGTCGAAGTTCCTGGCCAGCCCACTCACGACCAAGCTTTCCCGCCTACCGCCGCTCCCCACTGAATCCTCGCCCGCCATCACTCTCCACCGAGGTTGAAGACGCACCTGACAACGCTCGAGCCACCGCGACCAGCCGATCGCCATCACCACATAGTCGCCGCTCCCGTTCGCCCCAGCTGCGTCGCTCTCCATCCCCAGCTTACCGTCGCCGCTCTCCGACGGGAAACTAACTGGGGCAGCTCCTGGAGGTGACGCTGCTCTAGAACACCGGCCTGAAATTCCTCTGCTGACCCTGCCTACTAATCGGAACCTTCTGGACGTGGACGTGGATGGTTTGCCCGTTACAGCACTCATCGACACTGGAGCCCAAATTTCCATCATGAGTGCGGAGCTTCGAACGCGCTTGAAAAAGGTACTTACCCCTGCTCCGACTCGACTGCTCCAGGTCGCCGATGGTGGAACTCCGGCTGTGCTTGGAATGTGTACTGCTCGTGTCAGTGTCGCCGGTCGCCACACGTCCGTTTTGTTTAGTGTGCTTGAACGTTGCCCTCACAATGTGATCCTCGGACTCGACTTTTTGTCCGCCCATTCTGCTCTGATTGACTGTTCCGCCGGTGTCGTACAACTTGACTTACCCCTACCTGTTCCCATTGACCTTCCTGCTCAAGCTCCAGCTCAGCTTTGTTCCGCGGATTTTATACGCCTGCCATCTCTTGCAGCAACCTTCATCCCTGTTTTAGCCAGCCCACCTGTACCTGATGGAGACTATGTCCTCACTCCCGCGACGTCAGTCCTGCTTTCTCACAATGTCTCCTTCCCACACACCATCGTTTCTGTTGCGGACAATCAGACATGTCTTCCGATCCTAAATTTCGGACAGTGCCCGCAAGTAGTTCCTCGAGGCATGTCTCTTGCCACGTTGTCACCAACGCACGAGTGCCACATTTCTGCTCTATCTGTTGCGCCGTCTTCGACCACTGCTCATTCTGCGCCTTCTGCATCGGCCCCGACCGATGACTTTACAAAGATGATTGCACCGGACCTCTCCACCCAACAAGCCGCACAGCTCCGTGGCCTCCTCCAGTCCTACTCCGACATTTTCGATCTGAATGATCGCCCTTTGCGTCAAACTACGGTCGTGACGCATCGGATAAATACCGGCGATGCAGCACCTGTTCGCAGACGCCCATACCGGGTGTCGCCCTCTGAACGACAAGTTATCCAGAGCGAGGTTGACAAGATGCTTGCCAAAGGGATTATTGAACACTCTTCCAGTCCGTGGGCGTCCCCTGTTGTTCTCGTCAAAAAGAAGGATAACAGCTGGCGATTCTGCGTTGACTATCGTCATCTAAACACGATCACCAAGAAAGATGTGTATCCACTTCCCCGCATTGACGATGCTCTGGATTGTCTCCACGGTGCCACTTATTTTTCATCTATAGACCTTCGCTCTGGATATTGGCAAATTGCCGTGGATGACATGGACCGTGAAAAGACCGCATTCGTCACTCCAGACGGCCTATATCAGTTCCGCGTAATGCCATTTGGCTTGTGCAATGCCCCGGCGACCTTTGAACGGATGATGGACATGCTCTTGCGTGGTTTGAAATGGTCCATCTGTTTGTGCTACTTGGATGACGTCATCGTCTTCTCTTCAACTTTTGCGACACATCTTGAAAGACTTTCATCTGTTCTTTCTGTTTTTCGCACCGCTGGCTTACAGCTCAACTCGTCCAAGTGCCACTTCGGTTACCGCCAAATAACTATGCTCGGACACCTTGTCGATTCGTCAGGCATTCGCCCCGACCCCGCTAAAGTTCATGCTGTGCAGAATTTCCCTGTACCAACTTGTGCCAAAGATGTTCGCAGCTTTATGGGCCTTTGCTCTTACTTCCGCAGGTTTGTGGAAAATTTCGCCCATGTTGCCCGTCCCCTGACTGACCTCCTGAGGAAAGACGTTCCTTTCTATTGGGGCTCTGAACAAGCGTCTGCTTTCTCGCAGCTCATCACGCTGCTTACTACACCTCCTGTTCTCGCCCATTTTGACCCCTCCGCTCCGACAGAAATCCGCACTGACGCCAGTGGCTACGGAATCGGTGCAGTTTTAGCTCAACGCCAATGTGGGCACGACCGCGTTATCGCCTACGCCAGTCGCCTCCTCTCTCCCGCCGAGCGCAATTACTCGATTACTGAGCGCGAGTGCCTCGCCCTCATTTGGGCGGTGGGCAAGTTCCGACCCTACATATATGGACGACCATTTACAGTTACAACCGACCACCACGCCCTTTGTTGGCTTTCCTCCCTCAAGGATTCCACCGGCCGCCTCGGTCGCTGGGCCCTACGGCTGCAAGAATACACCTACACTGTGGTCTACAAGTCGGGTCGTCTACATCAGGACGCCGACTGCCTGTCTCGTCATCCCGTCGATGTACCGGACGGTTTAGTGGATGTCGCACCGATCTGCGTTCTTTCCCTCTCAGCCTTGCAAGACATTGGCGCTGAACAACGACGCGACGAGTCGTTACGCCCCATTATCGAACGCCTGCTCTCTGCTCCGTCTGACCCATCCCTTCACATGTTCGTACTACAAAATGGCTTCCTGTATCGCCGCAACATGCACCCCGATGGGCCCGAGCTCCTAACCGTCATTCCGTCTCATCTGCAAACGATTGTACTGCAGCAACTGCACGACGTTCCCACCGCTGGACACCTTGGCGTCACGCGGACCTATGACCGAATTCGGCGACGGTTTTTCTGGCCGCGTCTCAACCGCTCCATCCGGCGCTATGTTGCCGCGTGTGAGTCGTGTCAACGCCGAAAAAGACCAGCTGTGCCTCCTGCCGGACTGCTGCAGCCTTTGGATATACCGGCCGACCCTTTTTTTCGCGTTGGCCTTGATCTCCTTGGACCATTCCCTATATCCGAGGACGGAAATAGGTGGATTGCCGTCGCTACGGACTATACAACTCGCTATGCCATTACTAGAGCCCTACCGACCAGCTGCGCTACAGACGTCGCTGATTTCTTGCTTCACGACGTTATCTTGCACCACGGTGCACCTCGTCAACTTCTCACCGATCGTGGCAGATACTTTCTTGCCAAAGTCATAGACGACCTACTTCGATCATGTGCTACTAAACATAAACTTACTACCGCTTACCATCCTCAAACTAACGGTCTTACCGAACGCCTGAACCGCACATTAACGGACATGCTCGCTATGTATGTTTCCTCCGATCACCGCGACTGGGACATTGCTCTACCATTTGTCACGTTCGCCTACAATTCCTCGCGCCACGACACAGCTGGCTATTCACCCTTCTATCTCCTCTTCGGCCGTGAGCCGACTTTGCCTTTCGAGACACTCCTCTCGACCACGCTCGACTCGCCGACAGAGTACACTCGGGATGTAATAGCCACAGCGACCCAAGCACGCCAGATTGCCCGCATTCGTCTGTCTGCTTCCCAGACACGCCAGAAGTACCGTTACGACAAGCGCCATCACGACGTGAACTACGAACCAGGCGCTCTTGTGCTAGTATGGTATCCAGCTCGGCATGTTGGTCTTTCCGAGAAATTACTCTCGCGTTACTATGGCCCTTACCGCATCCTTCGCCAGGTGACCCCTGTCACATATGAAGTGTCTCCGCTGAATGCCACGGTGCCTTCACCCCTCTCTGACATCATCCACGTCAGCCGTCTCAAACCTTACCTTTCTTCGACCGATGAGCCGCACCAATCAGGTGCTTTTTCCGACGGGGGTGATGTCACAGTCGGTAATGTGGAAAGAAGACGACGCTGATGGTGGTCTTGGAGACGACGAAGAAGTGTTTTAGCAAGATCGATGCTCTACGATTGTTGGCTCCGCCATTAAAAGCTACCTGTAAATAGACAAACGCTTCTTCCTTCCCGTAACAATATTTTGGAGACTCCAGCGCTTATTTCTATCCCTCATAAATTCGAAAAAGAAAGACAGATATTCGACAACATTGAATAGCACATTCACTAAACCAATACGTATAGAATAGAAGGAACGGTTCGGTTCACGTTCAGGTTTCTAAAAATTCGCACGACCCTAATTTTCAACTATACCTAAATATCTTATCTGACAATTTTAAGAAATTCCTTCGCATACACCCGTGCCTTTCAAGACAAATGTGTCTGATAGTCAAATTTTCTCATATTTAAGTAAAACGGTTTGCATGTTAATTGTAGATAGTAACAAAGATATGACTGACCGATTAAAGAGACGAATAACATGAGATTGTAATTGTACAGTTGTTTCAAACATATCTGCTGTTCACGCACCTGTCGTAACACACTGACTTGAGGATGACAAGGCGCTCGGTGCTTTTATTTATTTTATTTATTGACATATTCTAAATGTTCGTGTGTGTATTAAATAGGAGGAGGGGGATGACAATCAGGGCAGGTAGAAATATGGGCACTTGAATTTAGGACACCTAGATAACAAAGAAAACCAAGGACTACATGGCAACTAGGTACAGTAGGCAGTAAAAGATTAAAGAATATTCGAGAGCAATAAATAAAGCACAGTAGCCCCGCGGTACAAAAAGCCCGTTATAGAAGTACACACAATCACTGTCCGTAGCCAATAACTTCAATAGTACTGATTCAAAACCGGATGAATTTATTAGTGCGACGATTTCGGAAGGCGATGCGGTTAATTACTGCAGAGGTAAGTGAAAACAGCATAAAACAACTTCGGACAAAAGTCGGTTGAACCTTAAAAGCGTGGTCGCGGCGGCTTGAAACGTGATGCGATGGATGAAAATCAGAGTCAGTAAATGATGGATTATTGTGAAAAAAAGGGCTTTGAATGAAAGACAGGCCGGTGACTTTTGTATGTATGTTGAGCGACATCAGAAGAAGATGTTGATGCGTAGCATTGTAGGACGATTCGGTCTAGAAATTCGCGTGATGCCACATGACACCTTTTCCAATACAGGGGGAAAATGTGCACTTGACGCCCATTGCGTGCCTGTTGAGAGCTGCCATCCGGAGTACAGTGACAAACGACCCGTTGCTCGCGACAACAGGCACGGCGACGGTAAACATTCTAGGAGTCCCTCCACTTCCGCCGTTAAGCGTAGTTCATAGGTAGAAAGGACACGTTAAATTTAGGCCCGGAACGCCTAAGCTGATACTTAACAGGGGGTAACAAGGAGTATGGGACGTCCTGGTAAACACCCGACCAATCAGGATGGAATGCGACTAAAGGAGACCCAAAACGAGAGAATGCACTACTCGTGCATGAATTACGCATTCACGCTCAGCTTTCCTTGCTCCGCTCTTATGGTGGCATTAAAGCGATGGTTATGCCGCATGGGTCATCGCGCAAACAAATTAAGCGGAACCTCCTCCGCATGAATGCCTTCCTTTATATGGCGGTGGTTATTACGGTGCGGAATGCACATGTTTTGCAGTGTAAATACGTGTATCTAACTGCTCGTACTATTCACGCGTATTAATGAAATAAAAGAAAGCATAACTCCCACACAAATCCTTACCCACACAAGACAGATTCCGTACCCCGCCGACCACCAAAGAATGCTCCGCATATCTTGGACAGTTCTCGTTAAGAGAGCTTCTGTTTAATTTTTAATGTGATTAGCATTTTCCGTCTACTATTTTAATCTATCTATCTATCTATCTATCTATCTATCTATCTATCTATCTATCTATCTATCTATCTATCTATCTATCTATCTATCTATCTATCTATCTATCTGTCTGTCTGTCTGTCTGTCTGTCTGTCTGTCTGTCTGTCTGTCTGTCTGTCTGTCTGTCTGTCTGTCTGTCTGTCCTCTTTCGCCTACCCTCTGGCCCAAGTTGACTACCAGCTTGGGCCCCTAGGTATGCGCTAGTGGTATCGATGCCCCCCTTCTTGGTCGTTCTCTAATCTTCTGTGCGGACCTTCATGATTCAATTTTTGAAACGCCGTCGTCGTTACGCAATCGTGATCCTGCCTTCAGCATCCTGCCCTTGTCCACATACCATTGTCATGCAATCATAGTAACTTCATCGTCGTCATACAGTTGTCGATGCATATGTTGTCGTACCATCATCATGATGCCGAGGGATCGTTCCGTCGTCGTCATTGTAACTTCGTCCTCCGACTCTTAGAGTTCCGTCGTCACGTGGTGATACCATTGTCATGAAATAGCCGTTATCATACCATTATCGTAATGCCGCCATCCTCAGTCTTCGTGATACAGTCGTCATCACGCCATCGATGTCATATAATCGTGGTCATCTCATTGTCCTCACGCCGTCGTTTTCATACCGTCTGCGGTTTTCCATCGACACGTCATTCGCTCTTCGTCATTCTATTGTCGCTACTGCGGCGTCATCGTATAGTCGTTGTCATGGCGTCATGCTCAAGGCCGACATTGGCAAGCGAGTGTGATAGCAACGTAAGCGGCAACCTGATAACAGTGTATGCGCTTATACCGCTGTGGTAGAAAAGGGCTCGTGGGCCCAGTTGCTCAACACAGTGAAGAAGACGTGGTAACCCCACGTTGCATTTATGTGCCGTATCATAGGGTTCGCATGGCGGTTACCCGGACAAAAAACATACGGATCCATATAACACCTAGAACAACTTAAGAATGCCTTTGCGGCACTTCTCTAATCGTCTGTGGCTACGCATCAGGGTTCGTCAACTTCAAGTGTTTGTTGTGACTCCGCCGACGACTCACCTACACGCAGACCCACGGCGAAGTTTCACGGTAGGCTGAACGACCGCGGCTGTATTCGCAGGCGAAGCTACCGCTCCCAGGCACAAAGGAAGGAAGAGACGCCGGCGCTCTGGGGCTCGCGTAGGTTGACTGGCCCGTTGGCGGCGAGCTCCGCTGGCTCCGGCCCATGGCAAGGGCCGGCTGGCAGCCACGCGAGCTGTAGCACCTTGTGGTTGCGGCGGCGGGCCTCAGGCTCGACCGCAGGCGCGGCCAACAGGGCGGACCGTCAGCCGCTGGTGTGTGCGCTGACCCGGCTGTGCCTGTGAACAGGCAGGCGTAAAGGCGGAGCGGTAGCCCCCTCGATCGCCCATGCTCGAAGACGTTCGGCCAGATCCTCGCCGCTCCGAGCTGCTTCTCCCAAGCGGTCCGCAATAGAGCCTCTGCACGCGCTCTCCTCGCGTGCCACGCCGCCGCGCACCATCGCGCGCCACTCCTTTCACTTCGTCGTGCTGCCGCCACGCAGTGTAATTCTGCCAGTGCACTCGTCAGAACCACAAGCTACACAATTTTCAGAATCACTACTGGAGATTTTAAAGAAAGGCGTCTTTAGCAACATATTCGGTTGCTATATTGTTTGAAAGCTAATCGCATTGCCGTCAACCGCCATAATTAGATGGGTTCTTCTGGAATTTTATTTTTTTAAATGGACGCGCTGTAGTAGCGTCATTATGAGGAGTTTATTAATCAGGCCCCTCTAGTTTGTACTTATTCGAGCACCCTCGTAAGTATTTCTTGGGAGGGTTCTTCATGATTGAAATTCCTATGGCGCTCTGATTAGTGTGTTGTACACACGTATATTCGCGATACATATGGGAATACTAAGTTTATAAAGCATTTTCGAAGTTATATGCTCCTTGTAAATATTCCAAGTTAAATTAAAGTTCAGAAAGAGGCCCAGGTATTTAAACGAAGAAACGTCTTCAATATGGGCCCCATTTATAATTTTCTGGTTAGGAGATTTATTTGAAGCTAATGTGAATTTTGAATCATTTTGCACATATATTTCCATCTGGTATGCCTTACACGATTTTGGTAGGTCTACAAGACCAAATAAAAAAAACGAGAAGATATGAATGGGTAGGTATGATTACTTCCAGAAATAGACGCGCGAATGGCACTATTTAAATATGGCGGCGTCCGTAACAGATTGCATAAGTGATAAGAGCAATGTCTTTACAAAACCAATTTACTCAAAGCAAAACTTTGTGACAACTTTCCATGTACCCTGCCTCGTAGAACTTCCACTTTAGCACTTAAAATTATTGTCACTCCAGATAATAATTAAACTCACAAGACGTTTTTACAGGGGCCTCGGAGTCTCAGCAATAAACATAACGTAAACTGCCACAGTTAAGAAAAAAAGCTGTTTCTGATTAACGCAGAGAGATGAACAATTAAGTTAATATTTCGCTTTAACAAACGCATCATTTGCATGAGAGGGTTGCTGTTATTTTGCAAGCGTACAGTCTAGTCACGGGCATCGAAGAAAATGTTTTTGTTTGGAAAATTGATAGCTGATAGCTTCTAATCTTGTGCAGATCCTTCCTGCTGCCTGGCGTGTTCATCGAGTGATGCCTCGAGAAGCTGCAACCAAGGACCACCCTGATTACGCCAAACACCTGCTGCTCCACTTGGTTTCAGTAGCGCGTCCCCCAGGACGCATGGACGCCGTCGCTTGCCTGCTTTTTCCTGGAGCCTTCCTGCTTTTCAACGCATGCTACTGGGCTAGCATGTATGGCGGTTGAGAAGGTGTCGCCGAATATTCCTCACCTATTGGGCACCGAGCCAGATGCAGACAATAAAGAAGTTATCGATCATGTGCTAACAACCAGCTCATCCAAGCAGGGGTGCAAGACAAAAAAAAATTCTTGAGACCGCAATCGTCACGGGGCCAACCAGATCGTGGGTCGACCCGGCATTTCACTTTCTTAGAGATCGGCCTCTTTGACGGGCACGGTCCTTCTGAAATAGAGTGATCCTTTAACTTCTTCTTAAATGCTATGTCCAAGAGCTTGTCTGCGGCACCCGGGTTCGTAGCAGGGCTTTGTTGAGCTGGGAGCAGTTGTCGACGCAAACGACGTCGAGCTTTGAGCGTTGTTCTCGCTGGAGGCTGCAAGGATGCCGGTCTTCGAGACTTTGTCTAGATAGCACACGGCGTTCTTCGCGTCCAGCATGTCGTTGCATGCGTAACTTCATCGTAAAAATCCAAACAGCGACTCAGTTGGATCACTTTACATCTTGCGCGTGAGTACGGACTTAAAATACTTCACGGTGAGCAGATGACGAATAGAGTCCACGTTTGACTTAGTTGCGAACACAAGGGTATCGTACGTCTGCTTGCCGAAAAGTTTTCCTGCCCAGCTTTCTTTCTTAAATTATTCGTTGTAACCAAGGAACACAATATATAGTTATTCATGCCTCGGATCTTCGACGTCTGTGAATGGACGAACGTCTCCATTATTGCATTGGCTGTGCTACTCAAAGTTAATGATGTCTATAAGCTTGAACCATTCTTTTCCATAATTTTCATGAATTTATTGGTAGGTCCAGCTGACGCGAAGTCCAAATCGCCGGTGTGTCCAGCCTGGGCTTTAAGGTCGTTAAAGGCTGCCGCCACTGGTGCCGAGAACAAGCGCAGCAGTCAGGCTGACGTTCACTTGCTCGATATTTGAATGGTACACATGCTTGCAGGTTAGACATCTTACCGGCCTCACCGTAGAATGCTCCTGCATTCTATACAAAGTTTTCATGTACTTGGATGATAACTGCTTGCTTCTGCCAAAGTCCTTTGTCAGGAAATTCAATCTGACATTTGTGATCACATGGCTCCGATCATAGGAGAAGTTAATATCTTTGGAAGAGCTTGCAGGATGTAGAGCTTGTATAGTTGCCTCTCCGTTGCACATGATGTCCACGGCAGCCACATTGATCTTGTGACTATTCGTCACCATCGTGGAAAGTTTTGCGCACATTGCACGAAGACAAGAAGAGGACACAAAGACTGCAATGTAGTCAAACCAACTAGCCCACCTTTCAGTGTTATTGTATTCGTCACAAGGCGGACAACGTCAAAGCCGACTTCTGTTCTCTTTTTTAGA
The DNA here is from genome assembly GCF_050947875.1 of Dermacentor variabilis. Classification (NCBI taxonomy): domain Eukaryota; kingdom Metazoa; phylum Arthropoda; class Arachnida; order Ixodida; family Ixodidae; genus Dermacentor; species Dermacentor variabilis. The sequence goes on from NC_134574.1 coordinate 66,876,837, forward strand.
ACGTGGCTTATGGCCAGAGCAAGCAGCTCACCTGCGCAGCCCTTTGTAAAAAAAAAATAGCGGGCAAGTATTTTGAACTGAGCGTCGAGAGTGCACAGAATTTCCTCCTGTGCTGCCTCGACGCTGCCTATTTGCCAGATACTCGCATAGTGATTAGGTAGCAAATTTCTCTACCTCAAGACCCGTGTAAACGTCGCCAACAAAGGCGTCTCTTTGCTTGCGGTACAACAGTCTCTGCTGCATCCTCATCTCGTCTACAATCAAGCCGCAAAACTTAGACTGTGGCTTCTCCAACCAAAGTTTCCCGTACCGCTTCGAGGCGGTGGTGAACCAACTCGCTGAAACCCACTTCTCCAGAGATGGTGCCGATATATCTTTGCAGCGTACTGCGGCATGAAAACCTGAGTAATTTCTCAGATCTTATGTATTCACATGCTTTTTTAGATAAATGCCAAATAACAATGCAATGACTGATGTTTTTTTCAGACCACGTCGGTCTCCTCATAATTCTTCAACAGCAACGTTGCTTTTCTGCTTCCATGTCACATTCGTCACAACATCCAAAAATGATCTTACGGAGCACTTTTCATTTGGTTTCTCAAGCTCGCTTTTATATGCGTTCGCGGATCTTCTCAGACTTTCATTTTTAGCTTTCAGTGAGCGTTCGATTCCGCGCCATCGCTTGCGCTGAATGAAAAAAAAAAATGTCGCGCTCAAGATGCACTTGAGGCTGTCTTTTTGCAGCAGCGCATATACGGTCTGGTTGCCTTCTTCCTACCGCTACTGCTCTTGAAAACAGCGACAAGCTCAATTTTACAGCCTCGGTGTTTATTGTGGAATACGTTGCCATTGTGTCTTCAGACCCTGCTGTGAGAAATCTTTCGTGGTGACTGCAAATCAGTAAACATCTAGCCCATTCAGTAGATTTACTCGGTTTCGTGTTTTCGCTCGCTGACGGCTCCGTCGTTTGCCCTCCACCCCCCCCCCCCCCTCACTCACAAAATAGTTGATACGCCAATGAAAGCGAGGGCCTTCACCTAGCAATACCAGAGCAATACAGATGTAAGGAAGGTACATTCGTTCCTTCCCTTATGTGTGCTTTTAAAACAGCTGGATCGTCAAGAAAAAACATTTACCATATATACATAAAAAGAGAGAGGATTTGAGGCGTGTGCGGCTTGGAAAGTGATCTTTGGATTCAGTGACACCTAGGATCGCTGTGCCGCTTCTACTGTGTCGGCCCTGACGCCGCGTCAACAGCTGCGCAGTATACACTCTTAAACAAATGTACACCCTTGGGTCGTACCTTCCCACACAAGAATAATCGTCATCTGTGTTGCTTGCGTTTCCTTTCTTGAAAGCGCTGCGCTGACTTCTTTCCTGTCCAGAATGCTGCCATGCTACTAACGCGCATGCTGTTCTGGACTTGGCAGTAGCAGGCTCGCAGCATTAAAGAAAGGAAATGCGTACGAGACAGATGGCGATTATTTTTGTGTGGCAAGGTACGGCCGAAAGGGCGTGATTTTTAACGCGAAAGCTTTGCTGGCCGCGAACTTGCGATTTAGCCGTGGCGGTGCTCCGAGGAGGCACATGAAGTCACAACGCGCGCCTCGCCGCGGATATTTCTCTCTCTCTGTCGCTCCCTAGTGACTAGTGCGCATGCGCCAGTAGTAGCACCGAGCCACAGGTGCTCCGCCGCTGCGCAGCGCCGCGCTTTTCCGCCGCCGCCGCCGCCGCCGCCGCCGCCGCTTGGTATGACGTCACACTGCGTTCCTCGTCGTCGCGCTTGCCTCGCGCTTCGCCAGCTGCTTCTCATGCCTGATAACATGTCGGAGGATTGAAAAGGAGAGGTCGCATGCGCCGCAACCACAGTTGAGGCGGCAGTATTGACGGCGAGAATTCTGATAAGCAGGAGGAGGCCTGGAATCGACATCGGAACGAGATGAAGAGGAAACCAATCGCCCAGGAAACAGACGAACAGCGCGCCGAACGACTGGCTAAACGCCGCAACATAGCTAGACAACCAGACTAACCCAGACTTGCAATCAAGATTAACCAAGGCTAACCATGCTATGGCATAGCCGAGCTAAGCCACTGCCAATTTTTTTAAGAGTGTACATGACAACAATTTTTAAAGCGCAAACTAGATACACGGCGAAAGAGGCAGGTCATTCACAGGACAAGTGCTACTTTGAACTGTTTATTCCGCAACGTCGACATGAAATCTGTATGAGACAGACACATGCGCAGATGTGCTTATGGAAAAATGGAAGACATGACTATATGAACAAAAAATGCATAATTCATATGCGCGTCGAGGTATGCTAACTCTTTTGTGTGCAGACCTATCGAAGGCTCGCTGACGCAACCTTCGTCCTTCCTTTTTATGCGCTATGCTTCCAATATCAAGCGGACCTGCTCACTGCGGCTTTTACCTAGATCCTTCGCGTTACGAAATAATACCTCACGTCTTACGCAAGAGTTCACGTGATTCGCCAAATGGGTTATTTCCGTCTTTTTAATATTCAAGGCGTGATTTGTAAATATGTCATTCACACATCTTCCTGTTTGACCGATATAGCTCTTGACACAGGTGAAAGGAATGTCATAGGCAACTCTACTGGTGCAGTTTATATAGGGCCACCGGTGCTTCTTTCGGCAACCTCGCCTTGTCTTGCATAATCTCAAAAAGGTCTCGAACAGGCACGGCATTGGAGCGGTTTTCTCTGCCCCGACAAACTCGACCGTCTTTGCCTTCACATAGCTACAGCAGGTGAAACAAGGCGAGGTTGCCGAAAGAAGCACCGTTGGCCCTATCTAAACTGCACCAGTGCAGTTGCCTATAACATTCCTTTCACCTATGGCAAAACCTATATCGGCCGAACAGGAAGGGGTGTGATTGAGAGATTTAGAGAACACGCCTCAAATATTAAAAAGACGGAAAGAACGCATTTGGCTGATCTCGTGAAATTTTGCGCAGGACGTGAGGCATCATATCGTGACGTAAAGGTTCTAGGTAAAAACTACAGTGAACAGGCCCGCTTGATACCGGAAGCATATTACATGAAGAAAAGGGCCGAAGCTTGCATCAGTAAGCCTTTGTTAAGTCTCTATAGAAAAGAGTTTGCGTAGCTCGACGCGCATATGCATTAGGCATTTCTTTATCATATGTTCATAGCTTGCATTTTTTCCACAAACGCATCTGCACAGTGGCTGTTTCATATATATTTAATGTCGACGTTGTCCAATAAACAGTTGAAAGTAGCGCCTGTCCTATGAATGACCTTCGTTTTGTGCCGTGTTTCTAGTTTGCGCTTTAAAAATATTTGTGAATTACACTCTTAGTCATGTCCGGCATAACGTCCTGCGTATGAGTGCCATCACTACACACATTAACGAGCCCTCTCACTCACTTATGCGGATTTCACAAGAGTGGGAAGTCACTGAGTCAGTTTAAGCGAGTGTAAATGAACGCAAGTGCAGCTTAATGCAAGTAAGTATAAAGAAGACAAATGAGTACCCCTGAGTGCCAGCTTCCAATGTGAGCTAATTAGTTATCACCTGCAAGTGTAAAGAAATATGGGTGTGATATAAACCATAAGCCCAAGCACATTGAGTTGATGGTGAAGAGGACAAGTATATGTAAAATGTGTTTGTGAAAAATGTGGAGAACGCAATTGAGCGCATTTTGCTCACTTTAGTTGCTTGCTCAGAGCATTACGTGTGTTCGTCTATTGCCATAGCTTGAATATTTGGTTTACACTACGTATACACTACTCATATTCAGATTTACTAGGGAGGGACATTGGTGCTAATATTACCACTGAAATTTCAAATACAGAACTGTACCTCGAAAGGTCGGACACATTCGCATGTCATTCACAACGTCACTGAAAAGTCTGTGGATTTCAGTGCCTGCGTCATTTCGTAATGTTGTTAGAAAGCAGCGCTACATTGCTAAAAAACTATGAAGGAACAAAAAAAAACAAGAGAAGTATAACATTTCGTTAATGTCTAGTGATTGCTATGTAGTGCTTATTTACGGCTGTGAGGTATGTACCGGCCCCAAAATATGCCTTAGTAAGACCTTTCTTGGGAGTTTTTGTTTCTCAAATGATGAAATTTCTGCAAAGACATGACAAGAACTTTATTTGAGTCATGAGGGACTGAGATTCTGGGAAGCCAAAACCGAAGGCTCCCGAAGATCAAGTCGGTGGCTCCGTCCACGATGGGACCGGGAGATCAAGTTTCGCAGCAATGTCGTGGGCCCTCTGGGCAGCCTAGAGTTGAATGTGGAGATTGTTGCTCTTGAGAGATTCCTGCCATTTTTCTTTCGTGATGGCTGGAGAGGCGTTAAGGGCTGGGCACAGCCAGAGCATGTGGTCAAAAGAGCATGAGTCATGACCACATTTGGGGCACGACTGTGAGTGTTCAGGATCTATCTTGTTAAGGGATTGAGGAGTGGGATACGAACAGGTTTGCAGGAGTCTGAGTGTGGTAGCCTGAGGTGTGTTCAATTTTGGGTGAGGGGGTGCAAAATGTCCTCCTGCCTAGTCGATAATGGGAAACAATTTCGTGGAAAGTACATAATGGAACTTCGTGGATGTTGACCTCAATTCAAGCCTGGCTACCCGCGACAGCGCGGTGCGTGAAATCGCGCGCTCTCTGGTGGGCCTGCTAGTTAGGATTACATCCAAGCGGGTTTATTGAGCTACCTAGATGGGCTGGGAATCACGAGATTTGGTATCCTCCTTCACTGCTCTCCCTAGTCCTTTGAAGTGCTTTAATCACGATACTGTTCGCCTGTTCAGATATGATAGCGGACAAGAAGGATCTAACCGCCGTGCGCGAGTCCGAGAAGGCGATAGCGGGAACTTTTGAGCTGTGAAAAGCCAGAGCGATCGCCGCTTCCTCCGCAACATGGGCAAATTTCGTATAAACAGAGGCTGCATTGACCAGGTTGCCCCCGCGTCTACCACCGAGACAGCGAACTTATCCCCACTATCATATCTGGCAGCATCGACAAAGAGGGCATCTAGTTTCTGCTAATTGATCTTTTTAAGAATGGACTTGGCTCTCGCGAATCTTCTACCGTCGTTATGCACTGGGCGGATGTTTCGGGGGACGGGGCCAACCATAATGCGACTTCTGGTTTCCCGGGTCAAGTTAACTTTGGTCGCTGGTTCATGTCTGGGTTGGATTCCCGCTTCTTCTAAAATCCTATTCCCTGGCTTAGTGGATGAAAGTCTCATTATCTGAGCCGCTGTGTAAGCTTCTATTAGCTCATCGATGGTGTTATGGAGTCCTAGCTCCAGCAGCTTCTCAGTGCATGTGGACTGTGGAAGGCCGAGCACGCGCTTGAGGCCGGTTCTGATTAGGGTGTCGAGCTTGGCCTTTTCCGCTTTACCCCAATTAAGGTACGGCGCGATGTAGATGACATGACTCAGGAAGAATGCCTGATAAGCTCTGAGCAAATTGTCCTCTTTGAGACCGCCTCTTCGATTTGAGACGCGGGCTACAAGTCTTAGGACATTGCTAGCCTGTCAAGTGAGCCTGTTGAGGGCCGTCGAGTTACAGCTCTTGGCATCAATGAGGAGACCTAGAATTTAGACCGATTCCTTCCTCGGTATGGGATGCCCATTTTTAGCTACAATTTCTATCGGCAGAGTTTCCAGAGGCGCAAGATTTCTGACCCCATGTCTGGACTTGCGGTATAACAGTAGCTCTGATTTAGCGGGGGAGAGTTCAAGGCCGTGTTTGAAAGAAAATCTTCGGTAGCCTCCAACGCGCTTTGTAACGAGTGCTCGAGCACGGCTAGCGATCTGTCCGGCGCCCAGATCGTGATATCATCAGCATAAATGGCGTGATCCACGTTCGGTATTGCAGCGAGGCGAGTGGAGAGTTTGTGCATGGCTATATTAAATAAGAGTGGGGAGTGGACCGAGCCCTGCGGGGTGCCGCAGGTGCCTAGTTCGCAGAGTCCTCCAGTGACCATGCCTAGTCGGAGGTGTGCCTTGCGATCAGCGAGGAAAGATCTGGTGTAATCATGAAACCGTTGGCCCAGGTTGAGAGACAAAATCTCCGTCAGGATATGTTTATCCGCGACCCTGTCGAAGGCCTTGGAGAGGTCCAGTGCGAGGATCCCTCTCACGTCGCGAGTAGGGTTATCAAAGATTACTTTCTTAATTAAAAACATAGCGTCCTGTGTGGACAACGCAAGTCTGAAGCCGATTAAATTGTGTTTAAAGAGCTCCTTGTTTTCAATATGTTCAGTGATCCTGTTATATATCACGTGCTCCACAACCTTGGAGATGCGTGATGTAAGGAAAATAGGCCGCAGATTATTTATATGTGGGGGTTTTCCTGGTTTGGGATGAGTACCACTTTTGCGGTACGCCAGTCTATCGGGACCTGTGCACTTTTCCATACGTCATTTATTTTGGCTGTGACTATCTCGATTGCCCTATCGTCTAGGTTCCTGAGGAGTTTGTTCGTGATTCCATCAGGTCCCGGGGCTGATCTGCAAGTTCTTTTTATTCTCACATAACTGATGTTTTTTTTTCTATGCAGGATTAAGGCAGGAGATGTCGACAGTAATAACAATGCCACCAAAGAAAGAATACCCGGCTCTCCAGTGCAACTATAGAGTGGACCTTAGCGCCGGTAAGAAAGAATCAGGCCGAGAATGGCTGTTCATTGCAGTGCGCAAAGGTAATATGCTTATTATGAAGCACAGAAATGAAAACCTGATATTTCGCGTGCACAAAAGTGAGGTGGGATGCAGAAAAAGACAAGTGTTTGCAATATTTCTCTCATGTGGATGACGTTCAAGTACTTGCATGCGCTGTACTATCTTTACAGCTAGCCAAACATTCAAGAGCTCTCTCACACATTTCTGCTGACTTCACAAGACTGAGAATTCACTGAGTTCAGGCGAGTGTAAATGAGCGCAAGTGCGGCTGAATGTCAGTGAGTGTAAGGGGCATAGGGCCAATTTACGCTCAAGCCGCCCATCGCCGCAAGCCGCGCCGCACGCGTGCGGTCGCGCGAAAGATTGCACGTATCAAACACTTGTGCACACATTTCGGTTTACAATGTGTGAGGTATACACTGCGCACACAGTGTAAATGGTAATTTGTGCACAAGTGCTGAATATGTGCCCATCGCCGCAATCCGCACCACACGCTTGCGCGACCGCAAGCTTGCGGTGCGGATTGCGGCGATGGGCGGCTCGAGCGTAAATCGGTCCTTAAATGAGTGCTCCTCAGCGCCAGGTGACAATGTGGGCCAATTAGTTGCTACCTGCAAGTGGGAAGAAATAGGACTGTGAAATAAACCATAAGCCCAAGCACATTCAGTTGATTTCGACGACAACAAGTGTATGCAAAATATGTTTGTGCACAATGTGGAGAACGCAACTGAGCGCATGCTGCTCACTTTAGTTGCTTGCTCAGAGCGTTACGTGTGTTCGTCTATTGCCCTGGCTTGGATACTTTGTTTGCACTATGCATGCACTTAATGTGTTCAGACTAAGTAGGGATGGACTTTGGTGCTAATGTTACCACTGAAATTTCAAATACAGAGCTGTAACTCGAAATGTCGGACACATTCGCATGTTCAAAATATCTTATGAGTTATGGATATGTGAAGTGTGTGATACAGAATGTTCTGCTTTATATAGTAAACAAATCATCGCCACCTAGTTTTATAATGTTAAGGTGGAAAACTGGGCGTGTTCGTTAGGCATGATCTTGTGTGAAACGTGCAAAGATGACAAAGAAAAAGAAAGACAAGCATAACTGGGCGCCTTATTCCAACAATGTTCATTCAGGAAAAAAAGCCCCATTATAAACAAGTTTGACGTAACAGTTCCGCGGAAACCCGCAAGGGGGAGAATTATTTGGGGGAAAATCAGGCATCCACCCATTCGTAGTAATTGCTACAAAAGAAACCCACCTTGGCGGTTTCCGCAAAACTATTACCTCGAACTCTTGCCTTTGATTCGAGTTGTTTACAAATTCCACTTCGCCCTGCTATCTGGCAGCCACCTGGTTAGCTCAGATGGTAGAGCGGCTGCCTCGGAAAGGTGGTGGTCCCGGGTTCGAGTCCCAGACCAGGACGACGTTTTCTACAACTGCAAGGCTTTTCTTTCAAGGAACTCATATGGGGTTCCTTTGTAGCAATTGCTACAAATGGGTGGATGTCTGATTGTGCCTTAATTACGTATTTTATACATGGAGCATTGTCACAGTTCTCCTGTGCACATTTGCGTTCAGGTAAAGCAGTTTCTTTAATGATATGAAAGTAAAAAAGAATAGACGTAGTCACCTCGTTACGGTGATGGCTACTCTTTTCGCGTAGTAGAAACAACAAAACAGCAGTTCTCTTCTGCGATAATGTGACTGATGCAGCACTCATATCTATCACCGGCCTCAATGATCCTTTTGGCTTCACTTATTAATATAACCCATTTGTCATGGCTCCTGCCACGCGTGAAAATGTGGCTTGCATTTGAAATCTCTACAATGAATTGCTACCTGGCCATCTCTCCCATTTCTATTATTGATTTGATGTTGCTTCGGCCTATCAATCACGCAGAGCTCAGTTTTTCACACGTACTTTCTACGACACGACAAAGGAATTTCATAAACGACTCCTGCCCTGACATGTATGATATTATGTATTTATTTTTTGTGATTTGTGTCACAGGCCGATGCCTTGCGAAGAAAGGGTTGGTAATTCTGCAGATCCTTGAAAGCTTGCATGGGGCAGAAAACAGCATCTTTACATTAGCTCACTCGGCAATCTTCCTTAAATTATGCGACATGATGTGTTTGTAAGGTATGACGGGTACCTTTTCTTTTTTGCGAGGTTGCTCGTAGGTCAACTGGCGAGTTCAGAACTTCTTCAGTATTTGTTCTGCTACGCAAACTGGCACAAGTTATGGTTAAACTGCTTTCATTAGTCGTTCAATCTGCTTAAGAAAACTCTCCGCAGCTTGATGGGGGCCAGAATTGAAAACGTACAGCTGTCACATGTTAGCCACGTTACATTTTACTAGATTGATTAGACTGGCTTGGCTAGATTGTCCATCTTCGTATTCGTGCCTTTCGCATCAGATCTGTTTTATAATGCTGACACATGCTCTTGGAGGAAGGAAAAAGGAAGGTAGGCAGGTTAGGCAACGTAAATACAAGCGAACTACTCTGCGCTGAGGGTATAAAGGGAATGAAAGGAAACAGGACAGCCTAGATTTTAAAATCAAAGCTGAGATTGTGTGCACATCAATGTGATACAGCGCACTCTCGTAACAGCCTGCATGTCAAGTAGCAGTGCAACAAAATGATGTTGAGCACAGTCTCGATACTAGTTCTCTCCCTCAACAAGGTGCAAATAAGTGCAGTCGGGTTTGGCTTTCTAGCCACACCACAATGAGGGCAGTCGCATAAGAGATCTCGGATCGTTGTCTCCCAGCCTCAGAAATTTGCGGCTAACATGAAGACCTGTGTAGTACAAGATCACTACTGTATTGGCATTGTACAACTGTTGAACAAAATATAGCCCTAACAGGGCCAAGGTAAAACAATTTCTGGCATTGTTTAACATTGAGTGGAATTTCTTTTTCCTACCAGGTACAACGATCGACTAAAGGTCCACGAGTCATCAGGGCAAATAATTCTGAAGATATACGAAGGATATCTGACGTGTTTGTGATGACGAAGCAATTATGTCAACATGAAATACTTATTTGAAAAGTCTTCTTTTGTCTCTTATTGGCAATGCATATATAAAGAACCTTACTTGCATGTCCCTGCATTCACCCGAACACTGCGACATGTATTCGGAGACTGCCCTACAGGACAAAAAAAAAAAAAAAAGATGTTGCTTGGCTCCGACAAGAGTTCAGTTCAAATACGCACATTTTCTTGCAGCACTTTCATTACTTCTTTTATCATGCTAGTCATGGGTAGCTACATTTTTGCTAGCTGCGAGCACTTCGCTGTCTAAGTTCCTCATTGGATAACCTGTTTATCAAAAATGTGACATTACACTAAGTTTGGGATGTATGTTTGTGCTGTTCCTGATATTGTACTTGTCTGGTATTTTACATAATTTTGGTTCCAAACAAATATTAGTTTAAGGAATGAGAAAGCATCGAAATGAGAGGCCCAACATTTGTCGGTCACAACCGCATGAAGTTCACTCAAGTTCATGCATCAGGCTTGTTTCACATTTTAAAAGCTGTAGGCGCGAACACTGCCTATCAGCTTTTTTATTTCCTGTCGCAGTTTGTCTTTTACTTTTTACTGTCAGACTTTGGTATATAAGTCTTCATTCTGTGTTAAGAAGCTGCAGTGAAACTATGCTGTGCAGTTTTTTGTGTTGGAAAGAAATTATTCCTCTTTGAAAAATATGTTCTGTGTCAAATCCCGCATGAAGATGTCTGCATGAATGTACAGCATGCTTTCAGATTGGGTACACAGATGAAGTGGATATGCCGCTAAAGCATGCTTCAGGTGGTAAGAGAAAAACATGGTTTTAATAACTGTGTATATGGGTGCAGTTGACATAACAAATATAACGAAGGAAGAGGCACTCAACCATTGTACACGATACCTAAATCCTGATTCAATCGTTCCTTCAATATAATTGCATATGCAAGCGTGCAGTCCGTCTCGCCTGCTTGTAGGTGAGATGGACCTCAGACTGAAATTTAAGATTGAAAATTTCCTTTGAAATATGCGCTGAGAGCTGTATTTTCGTGTTGGTATCACCACATTTGTTCCCCCACCCTGAGTTACAACTGTGAAGGTTTAGGGAGCCGAAATCTATCAGGACAAGGCAATTCCACTTAAGCTACACGCCAGGCATCTCCAATCATTGAAAGCTTACGTGGCGCATTTTATTCTTCGGTGCCGACTTGCCGGAGTGTGTTTCTATCCCTGGATAGCTTTATTACGTTTCTTATTGTGCAAGATATTGTTGAACTTATGAAATAAGGCCAATTTGTAGGCATAAGCTTTAAAGACGCGAGATAAATTTCTTATCGCTATTCACGCTTGACAGATTACGAGAACGTATTTTTTTGTGTGTACACTAGACTTAATAGAGTCACGGGACCCCAAGCTCGCTAACTTCGGCGTTATACCACTAACCAGTAGCATTAATTCTGAATGCACACAGGACCTTTTGGGTCAGTACATAGGGTAGGCAGTCAAGGGAAGACAACAATCTGACGCTGTTTTTGATGTTTACGAAATTTTATCGGCAGCTTGACGCTTGGACAACGCAATTTCTTCTCTTGAACCAAACCATGTCCGTTAATAAAAGCCATGTCTGAGTTCGTACCTCTCCGCATTGTTGAGAACAAGTCTCTCCCACACCACCCCTTCCCGAGTTATTTTTCGCTGCTCAGCCACAGTGTTCGGCCGCCTTGCCGGAGACAGTTGTTACCTTTGTAACCTTCCGGGAGAATAACCTATCAAAGTTCATTGGCGTGAATTGCACTGCTAAATAAAACCAGCGTCATCCTGGGTATGCGTTCGTTTTTCACGTTGCGTTTCCCCTGTCGTAGTGTACCGGGCATAGGGAGCACGTGGTTATGACTTGCAGTGGAAAAGACGTGGAAACGAGTACTGAAACAACCGGGCAGAAAAGGATAATGTTTCATGTCCGGTTGTTTCCTTACGCGTTGTCGGCTCTATTCCAGCGCGAGAAGTACGAACCAACTAGCCCAGAAACAAGTAGCAATTTGCCAATAGGACTCAAATTTAGTACCACAAAATCATAGCCGACACTTGAAGGCGTTACAGAAGACGTCTGAAATAGGAACTGCACTGTTGCCAAGTCAGGCGGTCAACAGAGCGAACGTCAACCACAAAAGTGCTGCAGATAAGAAATGCCTTCATAATGCTGGGTTTGGCTTCCGAGGACAACGCTCATGGCGGACCTATATAGGTGAGCTGTTTCTGAGCAGAAAAATGCGCTTTCGTTCTTTGGTCATGAGGAGCTAAACCGTCGACAAAGACTTAGAAATGCGAGTTAGGTTTTGGAGAGATGACCTAAGTACCGCGAAAGTACGGAAGTCATCGGCATTGCATCCCGACTGAGCTAATTCGAAACTTGCGGACTATTTTACAATTGTGAAAAAGAGACTCGATGGTTTTACGATTTTCGAAAGTCAGCTCCCTTTTAAGGGAACAGGGTAGGCGAAATTTCCGAAGAAAATAAATTTTTCTTTTTCTGTAATTTAAATCTCTATTCTTTCGTTAACACGGCTCAGAGTTTCATCTGCACGCACGCGAAATATTCACCTCAAAATCAACATTTTTCGAAACCTAGGCAGCATCCAGCCACGGCCCCTTTGACACTTGCTCGGGACCTGTGCCTCTCCTAAACTGAAAAAAAATTTTTTTTTCAACCCCTATTTTTTGTCACGTTTAGCGGGATGGCTGTCACTCATCTGGCAACAGTGAAAACCTAGCTAGCATATTTCACTTAGCCAAACGAATCCTACGACGCAGCTGGATTACTCGCAAAGCGCGGCGTTTATCTCGTGCTCCGGCGTGTTTTCGCGGACAATCAAATTTGTTTATACTTTGGTGCTGGTTATTTAGCGGGAATGCAATGACGAAGCCAAAGAAGTGCTTTAAAAAACGTCTTTTCCACGGAAACCGGCACAAGTCGATCTCCAATGACGCCAATTCTCCGCAACACAATCCAGGAGTGGGCGCCGCGGCCACCACGTGCGCGTCTGCATCAAAGCTTTCGCGCTCGGCGGAACGCTTGAAGCGGAACGCCGGTGTTTCAGCAGCTCTCAAAGCCTGAGCTTCTCCAGAAATTTATCCATGGAAAAACTCAGAATGAGGAGTTCAACAACGTTGTATGGGAGCGTGCTCCGAAGAAGGTCTTTCTTGGCCTCAAGACGCTCAGAATAGCGACAATGGATGCTGTGCTAACTTTTAATGACCACAGCATTGCTCGAGCCGACATATTGAGGTCATTCGGAGTTTCTCCAGGACGGTTTACAGTCCAGTGGTTGCGCGAAGCTGACCGGCGGCGACTGTACTTTGCAGAGAGGGCTACACGACTGGTCACTAAGGAGGCCCGGAAAACAAGGCAGCTGGCACAGAAAAGGAGTGTTGACGAAGGAGGGGACTACCAGGCTGGTGGCTATTGAAGAAATGTGCCAGAATTCGTTTCTATAGTCCTATATTGGAATAAAGCTCTTTCTTCCACTTCAAAGCCAATTATCTCAAAACACCAAATTTTGCTACATTTGACCCCTTTTTTCAGAAACTACAAGTGCTAGGAAGATAATATTTTCAAGATATTGAGCAAACATTACAGACACTCACTGAACCAGGATTATAAGTATTATTGCCGGGGATTTTTATTTACAGGCTATTTACTGCAGATTCTGGCTCTAAAATTTGGTGGGTCCAGTAAAAAAAAGAAAGCAAGAAAAACTAATCTTTTAAAAAAGATAATCCTGGTTCAGTAACACTACCTAACATTGCTAATTACAATGCCACCAAGGTTAATGTTCTAACCCCAGCAGATCATGAGAAAAAGGGTCACGAACATAGCCTAAAATGCATGGCAAGGATAGGACCTACCCTGTCCCCTTAATAAAGGCGAGCGGAAGGTGCCGAGTCATTGCAAACCTTGCCTTGAAATGTAAGCGTAAGCAAGCTAAAAGCCAAGCGCTACCGGCGACTGCTGTTTATATCCGTGCTGATATTATATGTACGCATATGCATACGCTCGCGCAGTGGGAAGGAAGCGTTGTCCATTTCCCAGCTGCGAAGAACACGGAAAGTTCGCTTACAATCGCGACAACAATAGCAGGACATAAGTGCTCTGTAACTCGCTGTCGACATGTCTCCTATAGCACACACGTGCACGACGAGCTCTGGCATAGGCGTTTCGTTCCTTTTCTGCAGGCATTCTATGCATTAAATTCTCTTTGCTTCGGTGCGCTTGATGTTTTTAGAACCGAAGTGTGCGGTCGTCACATTTCTTTAACGGACACAAGACGCTGGCTATGTGACACCAGAAATAGGAAATATGCAACCTATATATTTTTAGTCATACCATTGTTTTAGCGCCTTATCTCTACCGTACAGAGGAGCCTTTCGGGTGAGTATGTATAACGTATTGCCATAATGAATTTAGAATCTCAACTTGTTTTGCCTTTGCTACAAAACACTTTTATGAGCTAGAGACGAATTTAGTTGTCCGTCTGTCTCATTTCGAAAAATTGAGGCATTGTTATGAAACAAAATAATTTGAGCACTGGTGCGGCCATTCAGGAAGTGCTCGTGCACATTTAAGCCTTGTGATCTAACCCTATGGTCCACGTCCAACCATTGCACTGCGGTCAAATGTTATGGGCAACAAATTGGGCTTACCAGGGTCCAGCGTAAACGGCTGAGAGCATTCCTTACACTCTGGCAAACTGACTAGTTTCGCACAGTGGTAGGAGCGCTGTTTGTCGTGGACTTCGAAGTGCTCGGTGTTGACACGGGTGAACCATTCCGAAGTTGATCATAGGCTCTGTTCTCGACAAACACTGCAGCTGCACGGCCGCCATTATTCGCCATGTCGGCTCTCTAATTGGTGGTCTAGAGGTCACGGGTTTTCATATTTGTGCGGCGAAGTGCAAGCTTAGCAAAGCTTAATTTTGCATTTCCATTAACATAGAGAAACGTGACGTGTAACTACAGACATTTACAATTAAACTGCTTTTCTAGACCTTCGCAGCTGTATTGAGATGTTAGCGCTTTAAAAATAAAGTGAACCGTAGCCTGCAGAAGCTCGTGTAGTGCATCTGCAATTTTGCGGATATGCGGTGGCGATCAAAGCAACCTGCCACGCGAGCTTGCTGATTGGTTGAAGGAATAACCCGTGAGGAACCTCAAAGGAGGGCCCGTTTGGTAAACATAAATTTAACGATTCGTAACGTTGCGCTGGGTCGCCACTACAGAGACTTTTGCCATAACTTTTCGTGCGACGAGCCACGCGAATTATCAATATTGAACTGCCATGTGAAATGGTGGCCGAGCGGCATGTGTTTTGCCGCATTTTAACCGTTGCTGGGGCGCACGGAATTATTTTATTCATAAGACAAGCCCATAGCATTTCTATCACTCGAGGGTGGTGTTGACATTTGTGTTTTGGGCCACCATCTCTTAAGACACGTTTATTTGAAAGAATATTGATTCAACATTACCAGCCATCTGGGAGATTCAGCACTTTTCATTGCTGCGTTCGTATTGTTAATAAAATTAAGGACTTCACATCACGAGAGGTTATGACAACGGCGTTTTTTAAATATATAAAAGGAAATGTACGCAAGGTGGTGCCTTGAAGTTTCTACACGCGGTGCGAGTAAGCAGCGAAGTGATGAAGACAGAGCAGCGATGGCGTTTGCAGCGTGCAACCTGTGGGGCACGCAACGCGAACGGTGATACACTGCCGATGCTCGGCCACGCCGAGTCGGGCTGAGTCGGTTGTCTTTGACGAGATGGCGATAAGGAGGCCTAGAACGTGCGCTCATCTCCACTGGTTGGTCACGTACGCTGATTGAAGGTACAAATAAGCGCGTTCATTCCGTTTCTCACAGACGCGCATTGTGGCTAATGAAGCTGACAACGTCTTTTATACAACAGAATACTGAAGCGAGAGATGCTTTCGATGGAAAAATCCAACACTTTCAGCTAACTGTTTACAAAAGCGAAGCTTTCTTGCAGAGTTGGTGCACTTTTTTGTGCTTATCTGGCCCTACAGCTGAGCTCGTTTAGCGATATCTAAAACTGGAGCACCGAAGAAGTAGTTTGCCCAGTTTGAAGCGGGGAGATTCATATAGTAATTACTAGAGGGAATTGTGGCACTAGTGTCTACAAGGAACGCAAGCAAGGTGATTCGACCAGCGTTGGAATGAAGGCCAGTACTCGGATTTGCATAGAATTCATCCTTTCGTCTTCAAACGGCTTTGTGACTTTGCGGCCTCCCATGTGCAGCGTTAGCAATAATAATACGAACACTCATAAAATTGTCCCACCACCGGACTCGAACGAATCGTCGTCGTTGTCGTCGTCGGTGGCGGCGGCAGCAGCAGTCGGAAGAGGAGGAGAAGGAGAAAGGCCCCTCCCTGCGATCTCCAATTACCGCTGTCCTGCGCCAACCTATTCCAAATAGCGCCCACGGATTTGCTAATTTCATCGCTCCACCTAGTCTTCTGTCGTCCTCGATTGCGTTTCCCTTCTTTTGGTACCCATTCTGTAACCCAAATGGTCCAACGGTTATCTAACCTGTGCATTACATGGCCTTCCCAGCTCCATTTTCTTATCTTCATGTTAATTAGAATATCGTCTATACCCATTTGCTCTCTAATCCAAACAGCTATCTTTCTATCCCTTAACGTTATGCCTAGCAATCTTCGTTCCATCGCTCTTTGCGCGGTCCTTAATTTGTTCTCAAGCTTCTTTTTCCGTCTCCGAGTCCCTGCCCCATATGTCAGCACTGGTAAAATGCACTGATTGTACACCTTCCTTTTCAGTGATAATGGTAGGCTTCCAGTCAGGAGCTGGCAATGTCTGCCGTATGCGATCCAATTCATTTTTATTCTTCTGTGAATTTCCTTCTTATGATCAGGGTGCCCTGTGAGTAATTGACCTAGGTAAACGTACTCCTTCACATACTCTAGAGGCTGAGTGGCGATCCTGCACTATTGTTCCTTTGCCTGGCTATTTATCAGTATTTTTGTCTTCTGCATATTAATCTTTCATACCTCTCTTACACGCTTTCTGTTAAGGTCCTAAATCATTTGTTGTAACTCATCTGCATTGTTGCTGAATAGAACAATGCCATTGGCAAACCGAAGCTTGCTGAGGTATTTGCCGTCCATCTTTTCTCCTAATCCTTCCCAGTTTAATAGCTTGAATAGTTCTTCCAAGCACGCAATGAATAGCATTGGAGAGATTGTGTCTCCCTGTTTGACCCTTTTCTTTATAAGTATCTTCCTTATTTTCTTGTGTAGAATTAAGGTAGCTGTAGAACCTCTGTAGATATTTTCCAAGGTATTTACGAAAGCGTTCTGGACTTCTTGATGACGTAATGCCGCTATGACTCTTTGTATCTCTACTGAATCAAATGCCTTCTCGCAATGTATAAAAGCCATAAAGGGAGGCTTATTATACTCTACGGATTTCTCGATAACCTGATTAATGACATGGATGTCTATGACATCCATGTCATTGTAGATCCATTTTCATTATGATCCGTTGTAGGGTATCCTTTTCTGAAGCCAGCCTGTTCCCTTGGTTGACTAAACTCCAGTGTTGCCCTTATTCTATTGGAGACTATCTGGGTAAATCTTTTATATGATACTAGGAGTAAGCTAATGGGCCTATAACTTTTCAATTCTTTAACGTCTCCGTTTTCGTGGATTAGTATAATGTCTGCGTTCTTCCAGTATTATGGGACCCTTGCAGTAGATAGACACTTCGTATAAAGAACCGCCAGTTTTCCAAGCATTATGTCTCGTCCATCTTTGATTAAATCGACTGTTATTCCATCTTCTGCTGCCGCTTTACCTCGTTTCATGTCTTGCAAAGCCCTTCTGACCTCATCGCTAGCTATAGGAGGACTTTCTGTATCCTGTTCATAACTGTTTCCAATTGAGGTATGCTGACTCCTCTGGGTACTGTACAGGTCAGCATAGAATTCTTCCGCTGCTTTTACTATATCTTCGAGATTGCTGATGATATTGCCCTGCTTATGTTTTAGTGCATACATCTTGGTTTGTCCTATGCCAAGTTTCCTCCTCACTGTTTTCAGGCTGCGTCCATTCCTTACAGCTTCCTCAGTCCTTCTCACGTTATAGTTTCTAATATCACTTATTTTCGCCTTGTTGATCACTTTTGACAGTTCGGCGAATTCTATCTTATCATTTGAGTTGAATAAAGGGAAAATCAGACATCCACCCGTTCGTAGCAATTGCTACAAAGGAAACCCATACGGGTTCCTCGAAAGAAAAAGCCTCATAGTTGAAGAAAAATTCGTCCTGGTCCGGGACTCGAACCCGGGACCACCGCCTTTCCGGGGCAGCCACTCTACCATCTGAGCTAACCAGGCGGCTAGCAGATGGCAGGGCGAAGTCGAATTTGTCGACAACACGAAGCAAAGACAAGTGTTTGACGTAGTAGTTCTGCGGAAACCCACAAGGTGGAGAGAAGTAATGAATAAAGGGAAAATCAGACATCCACCCTTTCGTAGCAATTGCTACAAAATTCGACAATTTCATTTTTGGCCGTTTCTTTATTAGGTCTTTTGGTACTTGGGAGAGCTTATCTCCTGGTTGCCTTGGGTGCCTTGCCTCCCACTTCAATTGCTGCCTCTGAAGCCAATCTAGTTACGGTTTCATTCATGAGCTCTATGTCATCATCATCTCTCTGCAGCTGGGCGCAGCTGCGTACCTTTGCAAGGCAGCGTAACAATCCGTAGTGGAGCTGTGAATGTACCACTAATAAAACAGTAATCGGCGCCGGTGTCAACAAGAGCAGTTACTTGATGGCCATCAAAAGAAACGGTAATGTCAGCGGAAACTTTCCGTCATTACCGTGAGCGGTAACGTCAGCGGAAACGTAGGGCATACTTGGCTTAAGAGCCGTAGTCTAGATGCCAAACAGGAAATCATGAGTTCAATTGATAGTCGCAAGAAGCTTTCCTTAAAACGAAGCCTACTATACCATGGTTTGCCCAGGGCCCGTCGGTGCTTTTCTGCTCAGGGGTATCTTAATGACAAATAAACCAACGTACAGCCTATGCGATGTCAACTTGCTTATAGAAAGGGCTATCGCTCTTAATACAGTTGTTGTCCTCTTGCAGTCGTAAAATAAAGTAGCATTGCACAGTGAAGGAGTTATAATGCACCGCATGGTTACCTAGCACATATTCATCGAGATAATGCGAAGCGCAAGCTATACTGCAATAATGAAATTTCTAAAGTTTTTGTGTTGCATTATGAGCAAGAATTTACGAAAATCAATAAAGCAGTCATTCAACTATTACACATGACAGCTCAGTGAGTAGCACAATTTCTATGTGCATGCGTAATGTTACATTATCGTAAGCACTAGCTGCAACCCAGCACTGCACTTCTCTTCAGAACTGATGTCTGCCGCTGGAGCTTGTTTCATTTTGTGCGTCCTGCGCCTTCTGCATGAGGCCGTCTACAGCGTTAACAATATTCAAGGGACGTCAGAAAGGCCGAGTGCGCTTCCTCCGAGGGCAGCGCCTGCTTCTGGAAAACAGTAAGCTTTCCTTTATTGATCTTCTTACCTGGAAATGATGGCCTTACAAGGCATCACAAACTTAGCAACACTGATTCCTAATACAGAGGGGCTCTATCAGGTGGTCGCGACTGAAGCCACCAGAACATAGCTTCCTTACCCCAGAAGTCGGTTTTTAGTCGCTTTACACCAGCAGTCGCTTGCCCGTGCCCTTAGCGTTCCTTCCGTTTTCCTAATATGAGAAACGCGCAATACACCTATTTCACATATATGCAACCAGGAGGGTTAAACAATGATGCAGATCCCACGCACTGTGAGAATTGATGTAAGCGAAGCTTTCCATGCTGCATGCTTTGATTAACGATAATTAGCGGGGATGTTGACTGCTAGAGCTTAATTTCTTCAACGTTTAGCCTAAGACGACAGTGGCGAGTTGATGTTACACGTTACCTTGCGTGCACTTTTGTTTTTCTGCGCGGTACCCAGAAAGCACAGGGAGAGGTGTTTGCTTCAGGCTTTGTTGTGTGCCATATTTAATAACCTCTGGGGGGTTGAACATTGTCCTTCCCTGACATGGGACATCGCACCATGGCAGAAGTATTAAACTTGAATCTGATTATGAGCTATATGTGCCAAAACCGCAATCGGATTATGAGGTACGCCGTAGTGCCAGATTTTGACACCGTGATATTCTTTAACCTGTCCCAAAATCTAAGTGCACGTTCGTTTTCTAATTTGCCCCGTTGAAATGCGGCTGCCGCGGTTGGGATCAAATCCTTGACCTCTACCAATGCCATAGCCGCAAAGCTACCGCGGTGGGCGCTGAAGTGTTGATTTTGTGGTCGACCGCTTCCGTCGTGTCGCCTGGACCCTGCGGTGCGCTTTCATCAACGCGGCTCTGCTTCTCCATGCCTTGTGTTGCTTGTCCGTTGATGTTTATCCAGTGTTTATCTTCCAGAAATAGCAGCAACATACTGTACTGTACCTTGAACTTAAGCTTATCCAGTTTCCTCGCAACCGCTGTCTTATAGTAGTAGGATTTCCTTGCCTTCTAGCGTCACCTCCCTTGTATGAGAACTGCCTCTTCTCCTCCCTGCTCTCTACAGTTCTATCTACGTGCGCTCTGGACTCGCACGTTAGTCGAAAGGGGAGAGCTGCGGTTTCTGCAATGTTTCTGAGGGGAGTGACGGATAATTACAGCTGTCAAGAGGCTAATATGGCGACGCCCAGGGAGCCCCAAAGGGCATTGCGCACATTCGACGTGGTAGGGTGAGAACGAGTTTCTCGCGTGGGCTTTCCTCTCTGACTCGCTGCTGCTGCTGCTGCTGCTGCTGCTGCTGCTGCTGCTGCTGCTGCTGCTGCTGCTGCTGCTGCTGCTGCTGCTGCTGCTGCTGCTGCTGCTGCTGCTGCTGCTGCTGCTGCTGCTGCTGCTGCTGCTGCTGCTGCTGCTGCTGCTGCTGCTGCTGCTGCTGCAGCAGCAGCAGCAGCAGCAGCAGCAGCAGCAGCAGCAGCAGCAGCAGCAGCAGCAGCAGCAGCAGCAGCAGCAGCAGCAGCAGCAGCAGCAGCAGCAGCAGCAGCAGCAGCAGCAGCAGCAGCAGCAGCAGCAGCAGCAGCAGCAGCAGCAGCAGCAGCAGCAGCAGCAGCAGCAGCAGCAGCAGCAGCAGCAGCAGCAGCAGCAGCAGCAGCAGCAGCAGCAGCAGCAGCAGCAGCAGCAGCAGCAGCAGCAGCAGCAGCAGCAGCAGCAGCAGCAGCAGCAGCAGCAGCAGCAGCAGCAGCAGCAGCAGCAGCAGCAGCAGCAGCAGCAGCAGCAGCAGCAGCAGCAGCAGCAGCAGCAGCAGCAGCAGCAGCAGCAGCAGCAGCAGCAGCAGCAGCAGCAGCAGCAGCAGCAGCAGCAGCAGCAGCAGCAGCAGCAGCAGCAGCAGCAGCAGCAGCAGCAGCAGCAGCAGCAGCAGCAGCAGCAGCAGCAGCAGCAGCAGCAGCAGCAGCAGCAGCAGCAGCAGCAGCAGCAGCAGCAGCAGCAGCAGCAGCAGCAGCAGCAGCAGCAGCAGCAGCAGCAGCAGCAGCAGCAGCAGCAGCAGCAGCAGCAGCAGCAGCAGCAGCAGCAGCAGCAGCAGCAGCAGCAGCAGCAGCAGCAGCAGCAGCAGCAGCAGCAGCAGCAGCAGCAGCAGCAGCAGCAGCAGCAGCAGCAGCAGCAGCAGCAGCAGCAGCAGCAGCAGCAGCAGCAGCAGCAGCAGCAGCAGCAGCAGCAGCAGCAGCAGCAGCAGCAGCAGCAGCAGCAGCAGCAGCAGCAGCAGCAGCAGCAGCAGCAGCAGCAGCAGCAGCAGCAGCAGCAGCAGCAGCAGCAGCAGCAGCAGCAGCAGCAGCAGCAGCAGCAGCAGCAGCAGCAGCAGCAGCAGCAGCAGCAGCAGCAGCAGCAGCAGCAGCAGCAGCAGCAGCAGCAGCAGCAGCAGCAGCAGCAGCAGCAGCAGCAGCAGCAGCAGCAGCAGCAGCAGCAGCAGCAGCAGCAGCAGCAGCAGCAGCAGCAGCAGCAGCAGCAGCAGCAGCAGCAGCAGCAGCAGCAGCAGCAGCAGCAGCAGCAGCAGCAGCAGCAGCAGCAGCAGCAGCAGCAGCAGCAGCAGCAGCAGCAGCAGCAGCAGCAGCAGCAGCAGCAGCAGCAGCAGCAGCAGCAGCAGCAGCAGCAGCAGCAGCAGCAGCAGCAGCAGCAGCAGCAGCAGCAGCAGCAGCAGCAGCAGCAGCAGCAGCAGCAGCAGCAGCAGCAGCAGCAGCAGCAGCAGCAGCAGCAGCAGCAGCAGCAGCAGCAGCAGCAGCAGCAGCAGCAGCAGCAGCAGCAGCAGCAGCAGCAGCAGCAGCAGCAGCAGCAGCAGCAGCAGCAGCAGCAGCAGCAGCAGCAGCAGCAGCAGCAGCAGCAGCAGCAGCAGCAGCAGCAGCAGCAGCAGCAGCAGCAGCAGCAGCAGCAGCAGCAGCAGCAGCAGCAGCAGCAGCAGCAGCAGCAGCAGCAGCAGCAGCAGCAGCAGCAGCAGCAGCAGCAGCAGCAGCAGCAGCAGCAGCAGCAGCAGCAGCAGCAGCAGCAGCAGCAGCAGCAGCAGCAGCAGCAGCAGCAGCAGCAGCAGCAGCAGCAGCAGCAGCAGCAGCAGCAGCAGCAGCAGCAGCAGCAGCAGCAGCAGCAGCAGCAGCAGCAGCAGCAGCAGCAGCAGCAGCAGCAGCAGCAGCAGCAGCAGCAGCAGCAGCAGCAGCAGCAGCAGCAGCAGCAGCAGCAGCAGCAGCAGCAGCAGCAGCAGCAGCAGCAGCAGCAGCAGCAGCAGCAGCAGCAGCAGCAGCAGCAGCAGCAGCAGCAGCAGCAGCAGCAGCAGCAGCAGCAGCAGCAGCAGCAGCAGCAGCAGCAGCAGCAGCAGCAGCAGCAGCAGCAGCAGCAGCAGCAGCAGCAGCAGCAGCAGCAGCAGCAGCAGCAGCAGCAGCAGCAGCAGCAGCAGCAGCAGCAGCAGCAGCAGCAGCAGCAGCAGCAGCAGCAGCAGCAGCAGCAGCAGCAGCAGCAGCAGCAGCAGCAGCAGCAGCAGCAGCAGCAGCAGCAGCAGCAGCAGCAGCAGCAGCAGCAGCAGCAGCAGCAGCAGCAGCAGCAGCAGCAGCAGCAGCAGCAGCAGCAGCAGCAGCAGCAGCAGCAGCAGCAGCAGCAGCAGCAGCAGCAGCAGCAGCAGCAGCAGCAGCAGCAGCAGCAGCAGCAGCAGCAGCAGCAGCAGCAGCAGCAGCAGCAGCAGCAGCAGCAGCAGCAGCAGCAGCAGCAGCAGCAGCAGCAGCAGCAGCAGCAGCAGCAGCAGCAGCAGCAGCAGCAGCAGCAGCAGCAGCAGCAGCAGCAGCAGCAGCAGCAGCAGCAGCAGCAGCAGCAGCAGCAGCAGCAGCAGCAGCAGCAGCAGCAGCAGCAGCAGCAGCAGCAGCAGCAGCAGCAGCAGCAGCAGCAGCAGCAGCAGCAGCAGCAGCAGCAGCAGCAGCAGCAGCAGCAGCAGCAGCAGCAGCAGCAGCAGCAGCAGCAGCAGCAGCAGCAGCAGCAGCAGCAGCAGCAGCAGCAGCAGCAGCAGCAGCAGCAGCAGCAGCAGCAGCAGCAGCAGCAGCAGCAGCAGCAGCAGCAGCAGCAGCAGCAGCAGCAGCAGCAGCAGCAGCAGCAGCAGCAGCAGCAGCAGCAGCAGCAGCAGCAGCAGCAGCAGCAGCAGCAGCAGCAGCAGCAGCAGCAGCAGCAGCAGCAGCAGCAGCAGCAGCAGCAGCAGCAGCAGCAGCAGCAGCAGCAGCAGCAGCAGCAGCAGCAGCAGCAGCAGCAGCAGCAGCAGCAGCAGCAGCAGCAGCAGCAGCAGCAGCAGCAGCAGCAGCAGCAGCAGCAGCAGCAGCAGCAGCAGCAGCAGCAGCAGCAGCAGCAGCAGCAGCAGCAGCAGCAGCAGCAGCAGCAGCAGCAGCAGCAGCAGCAGCAGCAGCAGCAGCAGCAGCAGCAGCAGCAGCAGCAGCAGCAGCAGCAGCAGCAGCAGCAGCAGCAGCAGCAGCAGCAGCAGCAGCAGCAGCAGCAGCAGCAGCAGCAGCAGCAGCAGCAGCAGCAGCAGCAGCAGCAGCAGCAGCAGCAGCAGCAGCAGCAGCAGCAGCAGCAGCAGCAGCAGCAGCAGCAGCAGCAGCAGCAGCAGCAGCAGCAGCAGCAGCAGCAGCAGCAGCAGCAGCAGCAGCAGCAGCAGCAGCAGCAGCAGCAGCAGCAGCAGCAGCAGCAGCAGCAGCAGCAGCAGCAGCAGCAGCAGCAGCAGCAGCAGCAGCAGCAGCAGCAGCAGCAGCAGCAGCAGCAGCAGCAGCAGCAGCAGCAGCAGCAGCAGCAGCAGCAGCAGCAGCAGCAGCAGCAGCAGCAGCAGCAGCAGCAGCAGCAGCAGCAGCAGCAGCAGCAGCAGCAGCAGCAGCAGCAGCAGCAGCAGCAGCAGCAGCAGCAGCAGCAGCAGCAGCAGCAGCAGCAGCAGCAGCAGCAGCAGCAGCAGCAGCAGCAGCAGCAGCAGCAGCAGCAGCAGCAGCAGCAGCAGCAGCAGCAGCAGCAGCAGCAGCAGCAGCAGCAGCAGCAGCAGCAGCAGCAGCAGCAGCAGCAGCAGCAGCAGCAGCAGCAGCAGCAGCAGCAGCAGCAGCAGCAGCAGCAGCAGCAGCAGCAGCAGCAGCAGCAGCAGCAGCAGCAGCAGCAGCAGCAGCAGCAGCAGCAGCAGCAGCAGCAGCAGCAGCAGCAGCAGCAGCAGCAGCAGCAGCAGCAGCAGCAGCAGCAGCAGCAGCAGCAGCAGCAGCAGCAGCAGCAGCAGCAGCAGCAGCAGCAGCAGCAGCAGCAGCAGCAGCAGCAGCAGCAGCAGCAGCAGCAGCAGCAGCAGCAGCAGCAGCAGCAGCAGCAGCAGCAGCAGCAGCAGCAGCAGCAGCAGCAGCAGCAGCAGCAGCAGCAGCAGCAGCAGCAGCAGCAGCAGCAGCAGCAGCAGCAGCAGCAGCAGCAGCAGCAGCAGCAGCAGCAGCAGCAGCAGCAGCAGTGGGATTGTCGAAAGCAGAGACAAAGAAAGCTTCGATATAAAACTGAGTTTGTTGCTGGATATTTATACAAGCATACTTATGGAGAGTGCGAAAAGATGGGAAGAGGCTAGATAACATCAGCATAGAGCTGCCACAAGGACGCCGCCAAAAACAGGGAACTCCTGAGGAAGTATTCTCTAAAAGTACACCTAGTGGACATGTGCATTTCGTCTGCAGCTGAAGTGCCGATTGGCTGTGGCGCCTTGCTGCTGCGGACGCACAGCCCAGCTCAGCGAATCAGAGCTTCAACAGCTGATGAAAAGGGCATGCCCACTAGATGGACTCTTACAGTATACTTTCCCGAAGTCAGGGTGGAACATCAGTTGAAATCGGACAACGCTAAAGGCACGCGCATTTGATATGCACACATTCAGATGCGTAGCATAGCTAAGCTTTCGTTCACAACAGTACGCATCAATAACATGTAAAATTTTCCCAGCATTGTTGGTCTTTCCGAATAAACTGTAACACAAGTTGAAATTGAGCCTTACAATGTGGCTCCCAGATGGTGCATGTGGTGCACACGCATTCGCCAAAATTGCGGTACATGATTGTTTTTAGCGTAGCAAGCCCATTCAAATGCAGTCACCACGGCCAGACTAGAACCCTCAAGATCAGTAATACAACGGCGTACCCACTGAGTTACCGCGGTAGGTAGCAGTATTTAAATACGGAAATACACGGGTAACCACTTTCTGAACCCAAAGAAATGCAACCTATATAGAGGCTACTCAGGCCCCGAATTCGAAGTAGCTCTCTAAAGGGATTCCTTTCGACTACAAGTAGTAATCTTCACAAATTACTAGACACACAAAACCACAGCCATATTTCGGCACTCTTTCTGTGAGGGAATTCCAGCAGGACACGTCTGGCGATGAATGTCGACGTTAATACGATTAGCATTACATAAATGTAGTCAGCCACTGTACTGCCAACAACGAAACGTGCTTGCAACCAGGCTCCTCTCTCTCACTGGAAGAAGAAGACGGTGCCGACTAATTCGGACGCGGAAAGATCGGCTCCCGCTTTCGTAAATGTTTTCGGTCTGCTGTTTGTGTAACCTATCGCTGAAATGCACGGCATTCGACACGGTTTAATTTGAGGTCTTCCTTCGGTGAGTGGCCCTTGTGCGGAAATTGTGGAACTTTTTGTGTCGACCACGCCGCGGCGACACTAGGCGTGGGTAGGCTTAGGCCTAACCCGACGGAGAGAGTCATTAGGCCCGAAGTAGAAATGGTGGTAGGAGAGGAAATCTCATCTCGAGAAGCCAACAGCCGAGGCTGGACGACAGCGTTGGGCAAGAACAAGAAAGCTCGGCAAGAAACACCACTTTCAACGAGCACGAAATGCCACGCGGGCTCGAAGGGTGGCTGCCGCGCGGCTGCCCCGCAAGGTGAGCTGCAACGTCTCGCAGCCTCGTAGAGGCTCCCCAGACTACCAATTCGAATTATTGTCTGCCCAAGGGGCGAGCTGGACGTCAAGAAGATAAGCCAAATCAGGCTGGCTCAAGAGCTTTGGCCATGGTGGCTGCACTAGCCACCGCAGAAACCGAGGGCGACATAGCCTGCCCTAATTTCGCTCAAAGCGTTCTCGTCGTCTCCACTCCGGAGAAGAAGAACCCCTCTGCTTATGCAGGGATCCAGCGAATCCGCATAAGTAAAGGACTATACAAGGTGGCCGCATACATCGCGGCCCCAGACAACACGTGCAATGGGGTCATACGAGGGGTCGACGCAGAAAGCATCGAGGCCCAACTCAAGTGCAAGATCGTCAACCATCGCAATTCGAAGGCTCTGGAAATCAAACGAATTAAGAACACCAGCACAGTGGTCGTCCTTTTCGATGGCATGAAAGTGCCTATGTCATGTGCCGCGTCAGCCTTCTGGGCTGCACGCTCTACAAACGCCAAACCGAGGTGTGCTACGCGTGTGGCGGTTTGGGACATCGCGCGGACGTCTGCCTCAACCCCGCCAATAAGGATTGCCGGGGCTGCGGACTAACCTCGCCACCCGATGACCACCAGTGTTCGCCGAAGTGCGCCCTCTGCGGAGGACCGCATCTTACGGCGGATGTGTAAGCAGCACTTTCAAGTCCCATACGTCGTACGCAGATGCCGATGGCACCGCAAGCGCACCAAGAACAGGCACCAGCAGCAACAGCTGGCCAAGGAGAATCGGCCACGTGACTACAGTGCCGCGGGAGCCCCCAGGAGGGAGCGCTCCGGCACGCCAACTGGTCGACAACGCAGCCTCTCCAGAGGACGCTCTCGTTCCCGAGGGCGCTCTACCTCCCGGGTTCGGATCCAGGAAACGCCAACCTTGGTTGATCGTGTCAACTCGAAGTAGACGACGCCGGCCCCAAAGTTAACGCAGGTAGCATTGCCGAAGCACAAAGTTGATCCCAGAGTCGCTCAACTCATGCAAGAAAACGCTAGATTCAAAGCGGAAATGCAGCAGATGAGGCCCGACTTTGAGTCGCTCCGTAAGTCTTACCCCTCGCAACCCGAGAAGCAACAGATGTCCCCATCAGGGGAGCCACAAGTCAATAAAATCTGGGAAACGGGCCTGGTCCCCGACTCCTCGAAGTCAGCCTCAGTGCTGCTCACCCCGAAACCAGGCAAACCTCTTGCGCCGGAAAACATGCGGCCTATTTTGCTCACGTCCTGCGTGGGCAAGGTGACCCAACATGTCATTCACAACCGTATATCTAGGCACATAGAAACTAATGAGTCATTCTCTCACAAGATAGTCGGCTTTCGGCCGACACTCTCCAAAAAAGACGCCGTGATACTTATAAACAGGAAAATCATTGATGGCGACACTAGAGGCACTCGGGGCGTCCTTGCTCTAGATTTGTCCAAGGCTTTTGATAATGTCTCGCACCGGTTCATGCTAGACGCCATCTGGGACCCGGGCCTGGGGCCACGATACCACGCGTACGTTCGCTAGGGATCGCAAGGCCACTGTCAAAACAGTGCAAATCAAATCCAAGGAATTTATGCTGGGAGCGAGAGGCATCCCGCAAGGGGAAGTCATCTCTCCCCTACTGTTTAACATCGCCATGAAGGCCCTCTCGGACAGACTGGCCACAGTAAGAGGAATGGGTCACGCCCTCTATGCGGATGATATTACCGTGTAGTGCATGGGAGGGTCTGACGCTGCAGTTGAGAGTGCGGTCCCAGAGGCGCTCGACATCCCAGAACACTTCCTACTAGACACGGGCCAGAGTCTGTCACCAACCAAGTCCGAACTTCTATTGTATAGGCCCACCCGAGGGTGGGTTAGGTACTCCACACACTTAGATCAATTTCTCATAGCCCTCTATGCGAGGGACGGACAACAAATCCACAGAGCGGATATACCATCAGGGTCCTCGAACTATTGTGGAATCTCTCGGGGGCAACTCACAGGCAGCCCGCATTGCCTAAAAGACCGAGAATATGGTTCGGCTTATCCTCAGGGTCTCGAACCACAGGGGGGTTTTAAGCAGGAGCAATCTCCTCAGACTCTACCATACGTTTGTCATGAACCACGTTAACTTTATAGCCTCCGCGTTGCGCTGATCTAACCGGAATGAGGCCAAAATCGACGCCCTCAGCGTAAAAATTTGGAGGACGCTTAAGCTTCGCCTTCAAGAGTGGAACGCGACAGCGTTCCAGTCGACCCGCCAAGGGGTGTAAGACAATGGGCTACGGCGCAGCGACTACGCGCCCCGCATCGGACGCGGTGAGCGTCGAGCAACGCAGCGTTCGGCGCAACAACGAAATGTGCGCCTGAGCAAGCGACGCACGCCTGAGCCTTAGAAACAGCTCGTTTCTAAGGCAACACCGCGTTCACTAGAGGCGCTTTTGTACCGCTTTGAAGCATCGAACTCGTGGCTCAGTGGTAACGTCTCCGTCTCATACTCCGGAGACCCTGGTTCGATTCCCACCCAGCCCATCTTGGAAGTTGCTTTTTATTGATGAAGTGCCTGCCGTGATTTATCGCTCACGGCCAACGCCGCGGACGCCGACGCCGACACTGACGACACCGGCTTTTCTGCGACACGAGCTCCTTAACGCTACCGCGTTAAAGGTATCAAGCGCGTGGTGGGTTACCACTCACTACCAGCACCGCGCGTATCATGCAGCTAGGTATGCACAACACCTTGGCAGAGGTGATCGAGGCCCAACGAGTGGCCCAAAAGATAGGACTCTCATCATGGCGAACGGGGAGACACACCCTCGAATCCGTTGGATGCGGTCACCAACAAATCACGGAGCGCAACGCGGCCCCATCACCCATGGTCCGAGATACGTTCGAGGTAGATCCCCTGCCACGTAATGTCCACCCTAAATACAATGCAGGGCGCCGGGCTTTCCGGGCTCATTCCCTATTAAAAGTGGTTGCGGCCACTCCGAATATTGCATGTTTCGTTGATGCCGCCCAGTACGGGCGCTATGATCACTATACCGTATTTTCGGTTGACCCGAATGGCACTCTCATTAACGCGGCATCCGTGCAGAAGGTTTCTGCAACAGTAGCCGAGCAGGTTGCTATAGCTACAGCACTGAACGGCCCTCTATGGCCCAATATCTTTACAGACTCCAGGGCCGCAGCCCGAGCGTTCGCCTCCGGCTCGATCTCAAAGGAGGCAGTGGCCATCCTCGGCACCGAGGTTGCTGCTGGTTTTCATATCACCAAATGGTTCCCGGCTCATATGGGAATCAATGTGCACTGTGAGGTTGTTAACGCGAATGAGTTGGCCCATGACTGTACGCGAGGTCTTACACACCACGGTGGTTCCGGTGGACTCATGGGGGGCGACTTAGGACTGTAAAGGGATTCGCTTCTCACCTTCCATGAAATCTTGACACATTATCAGCTTGCTCGGCGGGCCTTTCGGCTACCACATCTTAAACTCACTAGACCACAATCGTCGGCCTTTCGCATGCTCCAAACTGAGTCGTTCCCCTCCTGGGGCCGATTCAGTCACTTCGCGCCTAATGTAGAACCCCGCTGTCCAGACTGTGAGAAGGCATACTGCTCTTTATCTGATATGGTCTGGCAATGCCTTGCGTTACGTAACTCGTCGCTTACCACTCTAACGGAGGCAGCCCTTAAGAGTGGCGACCTCTCAGAGCGACTACGTGCTGTCCAGAGGGCCTGCGATAGGGCGGAGGACCACGATCTTCTGATCCGGACGTGGGTGTGGCCCGCGACGCTACGGGGACTCTCTGAAAAGGGAGGTACTCTGACGCGGTTCCTCAAGACCATCAATAAAGTTCTGTCTGTCTGTCTGTCTGTCTGTCTGTCTGTCTGTCTGTCTGTCTGTCTGCCTGTCCGTCTGTCCGTCCGTCCGACTTCCCACTGCGCCCTCTAGCGTCATCCAGTGGAGCCATCGCAACGTCCACGCATTGCATGGGTTTCATTCCATCGAGCATCGGATAAATGCGAAGGACGCTTTTTTTGCCATTGTACAGTGACACAGCGGCACATACCCAGTGCCACATGTCCATTGACCCAAGTTGGTGCCATGGTTGGTTTCTAACCCTGTTTGTTCGGGACAGCAGCTGAATGCGATACCAATCGTCCACCAAGCGCGTCGTATGAGCAGTTCATGAAGCTTTCTGACTTTCTGGAATGTTTGAAAAATGACCGTGTCTTGATCGGAGGTGACTTTAACCTACCGGAAATTGACTGATCATGTGCAGTTTTCAGGAATTCTGTTCATGGTTGTTTGCACTCCTCGTTTTTTTGATCTAATGAACACTCATGCATTTGAACAATATGCCCTCAGTGTGTCGCGTAACGATAGCACTGGCCATGTCTTAGACTTAATGTTGTGTGATGGGTCTGGTCACTGCCTCGTTTACTAGATGCCTGCCGCGTCGCTAGTTTTCCCATAGACCTCAGACTCTACCTAGGCGGCGCTGCGGAAAAACCCGTCACCAGCGCTCCCATCGCAGCCATGGCGCGGAGTAGTTCAAGAAGAGCTGTCTGCAAGCAAAGGTGCATATGCCACAATGGATCCTCCTCTTTCGTTTGTGTTGAGGCACGGTTTCCTAAAAATCAAGGACCTGGAAAGCTTCTTCCACCCATCCACGCTTCGGAAAGGAAGCTCAGCAGGGCGAAGTACGCGTACAATATCAAATAAATATCAGGTGTTATTTCGGCGTGCTGCTACTCGCAAATACAGAGAGCATCAGGTTTGTCTATAGGCATATCAGCCTAAAAATCTAAGCATTTCAAATTGGTTCATATTGAATATGTCCTGAAGACATGACTTAAGTATCTCCTATATTTAAATGTATTTTATCGTAATGTTCTTTCTCGCAATTAGTTACAGAGTACATCCTTCCATA
Source organism: Dermacentor variabilis (assembly GCF_050947875.1). Lineage (NCBI taxonomy): Eukaryota > Metazoa > Arthropoda > Arachnida > Ixodida > Ixodidae > Dermacentor > Dermacentor variabilis. Next base: position 66,908,034 of record NC_134574.1, read on the forward strand.
GCCTTTTTCAGGGCAGCAAACAGAAAACGTTTTCCAATGCAGCAAACAGCGTGCAAACATAACGAAAGTAAGCTTCCTGCGATGCCTGCGCGCCGTATCTTTCTGTCTAGCGGGAACTACAGCGTCGCTCAGACCTTTGAACGTTTAGCAGACGCTTCAAGCAACATACGCGCACAAGTAAATGTAAATAAACGTGACATTTTTTTTACACACGTGCGTTACTTCGCAATTACTCATCTAGTGCTTGTACAGCAACTTTATTGCTCACATTTGAAAAACGCAGTCGAGCAAGCTCCGCACATTGCGAAACGTGCTTGTTGTATCGGCGCATGGCATACAAAATACTGAAACTAGAAAGGAGCTCGCGATACAACGATGCTCTAGAACAGGATTTTGATTTTGTAAATGAGCCATAATGCCTGGTATGCAAAAAAGAAGTGAGGCGTGCAGACAGGACACAAGAGTAGACAGAGAGAGAGAGAGAGAGAGAGAGAGAGAAAACTTTATTTGGTTCCTTCAAGTATTTAGCGTCCCGAGGTCTCCGTCGTCTTCTTGGGCGCCGGCGACTTGGAGCCTCTTCCGGCAAGGGTGGGCCCCTATTCCAGGGCTCCACTGAGCCTAGCTACCTCACTAGCGTGCTGCACTAAGGAAGTGGACAACACGAACGCCGAAAATGTTTGGTTAAGCTGGTCAGCCAAATCTCTCCGTTCACCTTGAGTTAAGCAAAGCCGGACGGAAAATATCGATGGCACATACGCAGGATGGTTCGCAACGTTTTCTGTGTTGCCAACGGAGTGGCGGCTGTGGATTCTTGAGTTTTCGCTTGGTTGCCACGGTCCTCCGTCAGGACTACGCAACACAATTACAGCAGAACAGCATCATCGCGCTTTCTCATGCGAGCCGCTGTGCTGTGGGGAATGCAGTAATTTGATTACCCAACATATTGAACGGGCCGGCCCGTATCCAGCGCTCTCGCCTTTCCCCTTCATACGATCGCGATGGAAATCCGTAAAACTGAACGATGTTATTCAGTCCTTCAGGTTCACGGCAATTTACAACACAAGAGAAGCGTCGATTACGGCGTTTCTTCGTAGCGCGCGGAGTTATTGGGGCTGCCGTCGTTGCCGCCGTCAGTCTGACTAGTGAGCCAGCAAGCGCTTTATGGCAGTTCGGCGGCGCGTCCGAGTAGCGGAGAAATTCATAGCTCTCTGTCTTGCTGTTTAATGCACAAAACGCTCGCAATATGGACCAAAATCTAATTAAATTGTTTCGCAGTCGCTAGCTGCATAGGCAACTTAGCAAGGGAGTCGGGCTTCGCACTACTCAATTACTACCTCTTCGCACCGGCAGGTGGCGCTACGCGTCTTGCAAAACTCCAGTTTGAAGCGGAGGCACAGAACACCCATACAAACTTAGAGAAGGGAAACTGTACCTTCCACAGTGCTACGGAAATAAGCGTAGCGGTGGCGTCGTGAACTAAAGTATGCGACCACAGGTGGCGCTGTACAACAGGAAACTGAAACGGGGTTTTGCACAGTTTGGCCGTTGGCTTTACCAGGTGTGCTGTTGCTTTACTGGGTTTCTGGCTGCTGCGCCTCGATCGTGCACCCGCCAGTTTAGTTGCTGTGTGGCAGACGTAGCGCCTACATATATATGTAGGCGCTACGTTTGCCACACAGCAACCAAACTGGCGGTAGCACGATCGAGGCGCAGCAGAATACATGTAGCGCTGAGTCATATCGAGTTGAGGCACACTCTGAACTGACTTTTAAGGGCATCCCGAGCGGGTTTTCGTTTATTACGCCGCCGTTACCCCGAGTTGTGCCGCCGCGCTCCAGCTGTTGCATTTCGTGTAGGGCTACTGACAGAATGCGGTTTCCAGGTGGCACGATGGCCTCGACTGGAATAAACGCACACGACACCAAAGATTGAGTAAGCCTGAAAATATTTTATTTGCATTTTACAAGTGCAACAAAGAGCACACGTCTACGCATCCACACAAACGCGGTTACATAGTCAAGAACATAGTCAAGAAATGGCTCATTAATAAGGGTAGAACAGGCGCATAAGAAAGAAGACCTAAGCTACAAAACATACGGTCGGCTGCTAAGTATAATAATTTCCCTCTCACCGCGTGTCACTTTTGTACAGCATCTTTACAGCACTACCAGGCCGGGTAGTTTGGCGGAAAGAACGCAACAGAACGCAACAAAGAACGCCGTCAGCTGCGTCTTCCTTAAGGGTGTCATAATTATCGTAATCTCCGCATCAACGTCGTGCAAGTCCGCAAACAGGCATGTGTATCTGAACCATATGTGCCAGCTTAATACATGTGTAGTAAAATTATGATAACCACTGCGTCTTATCAAACGTATTGGTTTTGCAAATGCGCATTACAGCTGACGGAACGACATACTGTAAGTGAAGCACAAGAGAACAAGGACAAAAGGAGGGTACAACACTTGAAGAAGAAATGAAGAATTAGTAGGCGTACAGCAAACAAGCGATGACGGAGAACACACAATGATGCATCGGGTGTTCTGCGACATCGGTTTGCGTACTTACGGTGTTATGGAGATCAACGGCATAAAAACGTACCTTCAAGCGTACTCCCTCAACCTCCGCCGCATTCATTATGATAATCAACGCCCAAAACAAAATGAGGCAGTATTTTTTGCCAAGAGTAGACCTCTTTACAGCAAGTCTATGTAATGACTCGCAGACGAAACCAGCATGCTTTCGAAAATGTTTTACCGCCGTAGTATTCGAACGCCAACGGCCAGGAAACACATCGATACCAATAGGCTGTCGGCTGTCGGTGGTTAATCAAGTACAAAAACCTTGACGCTATGACTAAAAACCAGCTTCAACAATCGAATTTAAAAAAAATCAGCTGCCTATTTGTCTGAGGTAACAAAACATCCTTAGACACCTCAATTGTTTATGTCAATGGTTTGGGTAAAGTAAAAAATCCGGCATGTTCAGCGCCCCTAGCAGAGAAAGCACAAATTAAAGTATTCGACCAAATTACAGTAGCTACACTTGCGCGCTTACGCTGAAAAGCGCCTCGATTGACTTTTCGCCCTCTGTGGCCATTTGTTGAACTTGAGAGTGTGCGGGGCCTGGCGGAGGTTCCTGTAGTTAAAAGTAGTCGTGGAGAGATGGCGCTCGCTGCTGACCCTACTTCCTGTTGCGGAGGAAGTGATGATTACTAGGCTGGCGAGCGCTCGACCAATGGCTTGACGAGGGACCGCCGGTCTTCCCTCCGGGATCGCAACAGACGCTGCTAAAATCTCGGAGGCAAAGAGACGTGATTCCAGTTTGGAGCAGCGGCCTCAAGTAGCGCTCGCAGCCGACCCAGGTAGAGAGGAAGAAAGAGGAGAGGGGCCGGAACCAGCTTTACAGCTCATGCGGCAGGCATCTTCTAAAGGAGGCATTGGTCTGGTATTGTATCAGACGTTCACACACTACCTGGATTGAGGGACCATAAGATTCTTATTGCTGACGTTAGTGTTAAAAATGTACCCGTGGTGAAGAAACCGCCTAGAAGTGTACTTGTATTGTAAGGGTGATTACTGTTTTATAAACCAGTCGTTAGATTCGTACTTGCCAACGCTTGACACATTAGCGGATGATTCGAACGTTGAACAGTTGTGGCAAAGCTTCAAAGAAAAAGTCTTCTATCTTCGACGTCACTAACCCAACGACGTCACTAACGCCCTCGTTCTGAAACCCAAGTACTCTCTACGTAGTCTCGTTTTTACAGATGCCCATTCAGGGGGTCACCGACTTGCAGAAGCCTTTAAGGACAGCGAAGGCCACTTTCTATCCTGCAACATGGTCGGTGACAGGTGAGTGCCTTTTAGCAGCGTTGCTCTCTATTGCACGGTCAGCAAAATATAGTGCGACCAAACAGTGAAATTTCTTTGTTGCATACATATAATGTTGGAAAGATTTCCTTTCGGCAATGGCATACCTTGCCTATTTAAGAAAGAGGAACCAATAGGAACTCCTTTTAAGGCACATAATGCACGCAGACAGCCTCAGGAATGCCTAGCCGTGCTTTCGCAGTAGTATCGTAGAACACCACACACCTCACAAAATTTGTTGACATCCTCAATGCCTGCCAAAATTCGTTATCCTCTTCAGGTGACAAAACAAGTGTTGCGTAAGGAAATTTCGTACAACAGGTCTAGAATTCAACCGAAATCAGAGCTTACTGATGTCCACACCGGAGTTTTGTTCCAGGCTTCGAGTGGCAGGTGTTGTGCCGTGTGCTGGGGAGATCGTACCAACGAGACGGGTTCAACCAGACGGACCGAAGCCCGTCACAGAGGGTGTAGCGTTCATAGCTGGAGCACGATATCACGGCTTCAATTCCCGTATGCGGCTCCCACGAGCAAATGGGGGCGTCGAATGCGAAAGTGCATTTCTGTTTTGAAGGCATGCTGAAGCAGCGCGCAGCGACGAGGTTAAGAAACCAACCAGAACAGGATTAGTATTGCCTTCTGCGGTTGTTTTCTAGTCCTTTCCTTTGGCATTGCTTCACTGTAGCTTCAAGATGAACCAACTCCCTCAGATCAAGTTGTTGCCGACGTTTTTGGATTGTGTGGGGAAGCGTGAAGCAGGGACAAGAGACGCAGAAAGAAAAACGAGGACAAGCGCTTTTTCTTGCGTTCCTTGTCCCTGCTTCGCGCTGTCCCACGCAATATAAGAATGGAAAACCAACTAGCCCAAACAATCGTCCTTTTATGTTGCCAACGGTGTGTCATTACATGTGCTGAAAAGGAGCAGAATAAAGCCAACTATGGAGAACCACACTACGTAATTATGTGGTTTTGAATCGTCGAGTAAAAAAACTTTAAGAGAGGGAAGAATCCTTCTATGATGGGTAAACAGGTCAAGTTAGAAAAGTGGGCTCTCAGCTTAATTTCACTGATTACGCTCTCTCAAGAGCAATCCGAGCGCCACCATTATTTTAACGATAGTTTCATTTCGTTATATCATGGCAGCAGCAGTTCTTCGACCCCAGTGTCACACAAGGGTGACGGCCAAATCGGTGCTACGGTTTGTGGAGGCTTCTTCGTGAAAGGATATTAGAGCTTGTCTGAAAGGTTGTAAAATAATTTATAGTCGCAAATTAGCGTTATAGTACCTCCAAATGACAGCAATAAAATATAGTAAAATAAATAAGGACACAACAATGGTTGCTTCGTGTACTGTCTGTCATTCCATAACTCTTATAGTACGCTGTCGCAGGCACTACGGCCCCATTTACCTCCAGTAATAAAACTATAGAAACTCGCGGCTGGAGACATCGCCTAAGCTCTCGTCTTCAATCATAAGGTTTTGCAGATTGTAAGGACCGTGTTTCTCCGTTGCCCTAAATGCATGATGTTAGGTCACGAATCACAAAGGGCTTATGCTGTTAATTATATTTGCTGTACGTAAAGCCATGCCTAAGGATTCATGTGCTAAGTGACAGTAAAGCTTTATACACGTTACACAAGGAATTCCAGCTTATTTTAACGTTGACAAAACCGCTGTATATATTTCGTTTTAGTACAGTGTACCGTGGCTATCCACCATTAGCCGCATTTTTGGAACACGGTAGTGATTCTTGATTCCTTCTGTTTCCGCAGGAAGCTTATTGACCAAGCCCTTTCATTTATTCCCAAACACGTGGTGGATCGTGTAAACAAGCACCAAATGGACGACGTAGTGCACCAGTGTACGCAGCGGCCGCGCAACGTTGAAGGCTCCTATTTCGCTAAACTTTTGGACAAGAAATTTCAAGGAATCCTAGCATTTCCAGGTAATTATAGTAAGACCGTGTTAGCAGTGGTGTTTTCATTCTACAGAAATACCGTGGCTGGCGTTGGCTTTCGATTTATTAGTGTGGATCAGCGTGCAAGGGGAGACAAGGACGATCAGTTAAAGGAGGTGATCGGATAATCATGAGCGGGACTAACGTTTTCATTTGTCAGGAAGCTTAGGGGGAAGAGCCTGCGTCGTTGGGCGAATGGGAAGACTGCGTGCTTTTATTATGCTTGGATCTAAAGTATCGTCCGATCAGTGGCTCCTCACTGTGTTATACAATATCAGTAACTACACGCAGCAAAAATTGCCTCGATTTCAATTTTCAAGAGTTTTGTTATAGCATAACAACGGAAAGCAAAGAAGAGAACTGCAGCCTGAGTATCTGCGAAAATGATGAAATTATGAGTAAATCCACTGCCTCAGCCCGGTAGAGTTGATAATACGTCTAGAAATACTGTTTTCCATGGGCAAGATCTGTGCACTTAACCCGACGCTTACGGTAGGTGATATTATTAGAATATAGGCAGAATGTTAGATTTCGGTTGGTTTGCACTAGTTATTAGTGTTCTCATAGTTTACAAAAAATTCACCGACGATTACGACATTCCCTAATGCGAAATTTGAGCGCAGCTCTATACGTGTTTTCATTTCGCGATATATTGAGGCAAATAATTTCACAGAGACATGTAGCAGAGTCGGAAATCGTTGAAAATCTAATCTACGGATCAAGCTCGTTGGCTTTTATACATGACTCGTCGAAGGTTCTAGCGTAATCGCAGGTGCCGTGTGGCTTCCAGTGAGTACTACACCATTTGTGTCACAGATATACAATCAGATTACAATATAATCTCAAACCACGACATTCGACACAAGGGCGAAAGAGACCGAACCAAGCACACCAAACAAACGCGACCGAGAGCTGACGCGAGCAGAGCACAGTACGAAACGAGCGGTGCGGCTGAGGTCAGATATGAGTACGCATCAAGCGCTCGGGCTGGTCTGCATGGTAACAGCTTCGCGCGTGCACGCCACTGAAGGGGCTGCTCTGATTGGTCTCCGCTGTTCGCGACTCGCATCTTTCATCCTCCGCTACGCTCGTTCGCTCGGTTACACCACCAGCGCCATCTGCGCTCACGACGCAGACTCTTGAGGCAGAAACGGGCGCCTAAAAGCTGCACTCTGACAACGTAGTTATTGCTGGTTGCTGCTCTTTTTTGGTTGTTCCTTTTTTCCACCAGAAATAAAAATGAACAATTGAATCCTTCAAGGAAGGTCAGTTATGTAGTCTCGGAATGACAATGACATACACTACACTGCTATAGATTGAAGCTATATTGGCGCATTGTTAACCGGAGGAAAAAAGTTATGATATAGAGTAAATTCTTGATTCCAGATATTTATTTGATCTAGATTATATTTTTCTAAAATTTGTGCTGTCTTATGGGCTCGTCGTCTGTTGACTAAACGGAAGGCACAGTAAATAAATAAAATGACGGGAGAAACAAGAATGCAGTTAGTCGGACGCATTACATAATATCTGATTTATAAACTCACGAAATTAGGTGTTCATTCACAGTATTGGTCATTCACAGCGGTAGAAAGCTTTAATTGTACAAGCGAGTGTGACTTCATTGAACGACATTATGGCGACATTATTTAAAATAAAGAAATAGGATTTGTTTCCAGCGCAATACACGTAACAGAAGAAAAATAAATATCATGATTGTAATCGGGGGCTCTTCAGAAAGACGTGTCAGAAGGTGGGTAAGACTGACTCGTACATTTTGTAGCAGTAGCAATTTCTCTTTGAGGGCACCAAGACACAGCAGAACGTTTAATCTAAAATGGGAAGCAGAAGAATTGAAGCGTCGCCTGAGAGAAAAAGAACGTAATTATATTTGGCGTTCTCTCCTAGGAAATGGAAATCGTTCTGAAATGAAGGTGCTTTTTGGGCATAAGTGGGACCATAAAGCATACGCCAACAGGCACAACACAGAACAATATCACAACAGCACAAAGCTTATTTAGTTGCAGAGCGTAACTATTTCCTTGCATAGCCATAAAAATTGATCAATTTGATTGTGGCGACGTGCGACCACGTAGACCGTTAAAGTCTCACTTTAACTCGATCTCTTAGCGTAGTATTTTTTCATCTCCTTCGGAACGCTAGCCCGTGCCGGAGCGTGCCAGCCTCTCGTGCCTCGTGTAGACGCGAGCGTCTACGTCATCTCTCGTGCGACGCCGATGCTGCTGCTGCTACATGATCAACAGCTTTATTGATAGGCTCAAATAGAGAACTAAACAAAACGGCATCGTATGAAATGAATACTGCACTTCAAGTTTTGGTCACATTTGCTAATCTTCAGCTTATTCAGCTTACTAGAGAGTCTCCAAAAAGAAAATTTTTACAGGAAGTATTTTCTAAAGTGGCCTCCCGTGTTCCTTACGATTCCCGAATCAAGCAATGTGCTCTTCGGTCAACTCGGTTGTCCAATTTTCAAATTACACCAGTACTTAACGCACGGGAAGTTCTGTCGGGGTATCTAATTTCGCTCTGCGAAGTCTGCACTGCTTTAGCAATGCCTCAAACCTGGGCACGTACGCAGGAGTTCCCCATGTTCTGATATTAAATTTAAAGAATACAGAAAATATAGGCAACTGTTGGAGTTCTAGGTGCCATAACCATGATCTGATTACGATTCACGCCGTGGGGTTGTTTTGATGAGCTGTGTTTCTTTAACGTTCCGCGAACACACGATGCACAAGTCAAGCGCGGCCGAGAGCGCTGAACATGTGAACACGGTCTCAGCAACTAAACGCATAGCCACTACCTATCACGGCGGGTTCTCGAATGATGTCCAGTGCAACAGTATTCTTTCTTTCAGGAGGTCACTTGTACCTATCGGCGTTTTGACAGCGTATGTAGCACTCATTATGGAAAATCTTTTTCGTCAACGTAAATTTGGGCTCGAACGACCGCGGGCAACTCATTTATTACCGAGTTTCTGCAGACATTTAACTTGTAGTCTTTTCACTGGCTTTGAAGTACCACTAGGTGATGCTACTAATGAGTTATATCTAATGCAAAAATAAAACAAAGACGGCGTGCTACTGCCGTTCTTGCATGTGGCGAAACCGAGGTAATGTCTGTCTCAGAGTCTTGCGGAATTTCTGGCTTGGACAATATGCAAAATATTTAAGCTGTCGATGTATTTGGTCATGCGGGAGCGTAACAACGTTGAGAGTAAATTAAGCGCAAGTTGCTGTTTCATAAAAAGTACGAACAAGTCTTTTTAATGTGTAGTAAGGTATTCTTTCGCACAAATTTGGGAACGCTGCAACTCCACAGTTATTTTGCAGTGAATCTTCGCAAATGATCGCTGCTAAATAGTACCACAAATCATAAAAAAAAATTCGCTGGTCCTCACGCTCATGTCAGAATCAGCGTCGAGCGTACCTTTTTCTCTTAGCGCAATTACTAAACAAATGTTAAAGCAGCTATCGATAATGACGGAAATGTTCGAACAAAATAATGGAAATTATATTTAATTTTAGTCACTTCACTACGGCAGACTTGTATTTTCTGCTGCCAACTTCTTCACTTTCTGCTCGCTGTTGTGCACATGTTCAGTGGCACATGCCCTTTTAGGGCCATTGTCCAAGTATAGGCACCAGTGGCCCGTACCCATTTGCCCGTAACCAGTGCGACAAGTTGTCTATACGGGATTCGCGAGATATTTGAGAACCTAATCATGACTTCAAGATCAGGGAGTATATTTAAGTCATGAATCAAAATAATCGTTCTAAATATTTTGCATTCTTTTTATTACCCCCGTTTTCTAAGGCCATTGTATGAATCCCCCGCTGGCTTGAAATATTGACTGATTTAGAATTTGATAGCGGTAGCATACTTAGCTTATAAAGATATATAAAGTGTGGGCCCTGCTTCCACAATAGCAGCTTTTAGCGGCTTTTTAACGTTGTATGTGGCTAGTTAGTCTCCCTTTCCGTAGCACTGTTCATACGTATCAGCGTAGCAGGTTTATGCTGAGAACAAGGGGGACGCCACCTTGAGGATCACGCAGGCGCAAATGATGACAACCAGCCACTCCTGGGTCGAGCAGGCTTTGTGCGTACACCCAAATTCATTGCTTTGGAACGGCGCGTAATGGCATCACGTGCATGGTTGTTGATTCTGCCACTGCAGACTGGTCGGAAATAGTGATAATTGCGTTTTCAAGGTCTTCACTCTTCACGGCCTCCACCTGCTGCAAAAACTCAACCACCGGAATGCTGTCTGATTACTTGCAGGAGTTATTGCGCTTGCTCTCAGGTGATAACTGACCCCACTTCAAAAAGAAGGCACTTGGTGACATTCGAGAAGATGGCGGTCTCGAAGAAACTGTGCCTTGCGTGTAAGGCGACTAGGACAGGGTATGGCTTCAGCTCCGGCATTAAACTGGAAGATGGAACCTTATACGTGCTCTAGACAGGTAACAGACGGGTTGTTAAAGACGAAGTTAGGGGTTTAGACAGATGAAATGGGAATGTTGATATCTAGGGTAGTTCGAACCTTGTGTTCGAACTGCATCGGTCACCCGATACATCGGCCACTGATATTTACATCGGTTACACCCGATAAATGCATCGGCCACACGATATTTGGGCACACACCGAGTGACCCAATTCGTAACTTCTCGGCAAGACAGCATCCGCGAAATGGGGGAAAGAACCAAATACAACCTCACCTGAAAACTCACCTGAATCAGGTTAAAATCAGACTACCATCTTTACAATCTAATTGCCTGTAGGTTCCCTCTGTCTCGCATTAAGCTCTTCACTGTGCGTTTCTGATGTCCTAGTTCCGCTTAAAACACCGTTAAATCTTTTTTATTTGCCAGGATCATTCGTACGAAAGAAACATTTCGCAGAAAATAGGCCGCTACTATGGGCGCAAGCTGGCTCGGCGTGATATGCGTGACGAGGAGAGTGACTAACCTTAAGAGACGAGAAGAAAGGGGGTTAACCGAGGGGCCCGATTTTTATTAGACGTATCGCGAGAAGCCAACAAACGCTGACAGGTAGAGCACAATTGGTAGAGCATCGCACGCGAAATGCGAAGGTTGTGGGTTCGGTTCCCACCTGCGGCAAGTTGTTTTTTCATCCACTTTAATTTCAATGAACATTATCGTTTCTTCATTCCATTTATTAAGCACAAGTAATTTCCCCTATGTTTTCCTTGGTGTCAGCGTTTGTTGGCTTCGCGCGATATAAGCTTAAGAGGAAGCTTTACTCAGGGGGCTCCTCGCTAAACAGATGGGAACACCTCTTTCTCGTCGTGCAGTGCACCGAATTTGATGAGCTTTGTTGTATTTAAAAAAAAAGACAAAAAGATTAAATCATAAATGCGGTAAAATGATTTTTAGTTAAGTCCGTCTTTTGCTTTAGGAGCATTCTTAACAATCAGAAAATAAGAAAGCGAGGCCGGGATCAACTTTAAACGTTTTATTCAGCAACAAAAAAACAATATCACGATTGCGCAAACTGAACCAAACGTCACAACTAATGAAAAGCAAATTGATCTATTTTACATGTCTTTGTAATACACGACTGATTTGCGAGCAGAATGTTTGGACAACTCTTGTAGACACTGTAACAACTTCACGTGAGCAGTAATCTGATTTGTGGTGTTGAAATACTTTAAGAGATGCCATATGAGTTGCCATGAAACCAGTTGAATTTTATGAATCAAAGAGCCATTTTATCTTTCTTTCATCCTGAGCTTTGGATTTGTAAAATCTGTGCTTCAGTTTCGCTTAACGTTGCCGATGTGCGGCAATTTTTGTAAACCACTACAACCACTAAATTGAAATTTCACCAAGAGTAGGCACAAATATGGATTTTTTTTAAATCGAACACTTCTTGCTCAAGTTGGTTCAGCGGTTCTCTTGAGAGCATTTTTACGTTTTACAGGTGTTAAAATAAGAGCGTGTCCTAAAGTGAAACTTCCTCTAGCTCGATGTATTGGTTACGCGAACTTGGTATTGCGCTTTAAGGTATGTGAAAATTCCCCAGCGCAGGAACCAAGTGGTGTGGCGCTGGTAACGTGGCCAGAAACTACACAGATCTGGGAGAGGCCCCAGATGCAGACATATGCTGCCGTGACCACGACTTCGCTGCGGAGAGCATACCGCCCAACAAGTCAAGCCACGGATTGCAGAACCAGTATCTTTATACAATGTGAGCTCACTTTGTCATGCATTTGTGCTCTGGAATGTGACGATTACCGCAATCAAGCGGACGAGTTTGCATTTGCCAAGTAGTGAGCGTCTTCTTTCGTAAAGTACGTTGACCACACTGGATGCGACCCGTATGAGAGAGCAGGAAGACAGATAAAAAAATGAAAGGTTGGCAAATATGCCAGCGCCCTGTTGGCTACTCTACACGTGGGTGAGGGAAAAAGGGCAGGAAGTTAAACGGATGGAGAGTCAGTGTGTGCATACCCATGAATGAACTTTACGTCACACGTTTGAAACATATAAACGAACACAAAATAATCACGGACGAGGCAGGAGACAGGACGGGCGCGGAAATACAACTGATATTTAGAGGAACCATAAACAGCCCCTCCAATTTTTCTGAGCAGTACAGAGTGTCACAAAACTAACGTATCGAACACCCAAGTTTTGCTTTGTAATGGTTCGTTGAAATGCTTTTCATGCTTCAATGATTGCATCCGGTTCACCTTCACTGTTAACATGTTTTTCAACATGGTCGAATATCTATAATGACGGAACTGTTACAAAAACATTATTTCTGAGCCAATTCCCCGTATGCTTCCGCTTCATTGTTAATTTTGTACTTGTTTATCTTTGAAGTACCAGGCAAGTCGACCAATACCTCACATTGTTAAGATGCAGACGTTTAATCACAAGTGCTTCTATAGTCCAGTTGCCTTCAAGAAATGAATTTGCATTTAATGACCTTGTGCATATCAGAGTTCTTCGGTCAAGGTACCATTAGGTTTGTTTGCCATTGAGAATGGTGTGTTGCCTTAGAAGTTTAGACCAATGCTTTAAATAACATGACGGCGATTTCACAGTCCATCTCTGTCTCCCTGGTAGAGATTTAACGATGCCTCGGGCGGCAGATTAGTCAAGTATTCACCATGCCTTCTTTCAGAGAAACGTTTCAGTTGTCAGTGCCGTAATATTTTCTTAGAGGATCGATCAATTGATGGGGTTTGAGTAATAGAACTGAAGCTTAATTTCAGTGACATATGTTAGATGGGGGAGCACAGTAGCTTTTAGCGAAATGTTCACGCCTTATCTACTAATACTGGTGAGAACTCAACATTCATACATTAAATTTTGCATTACTTGGGACAGCGCCTACAATCTAATGACTGATTGAACATCGGAACGAATGTGTCCCGCATAGCTAAAAACGCTGAAATTTGCTTGTTTCATGGGTTAAAAATTATGTATCTGCTTAAACATGACGCAAAATTTGAAATACCCAATGGGAAAACATTGTGTACTTTGGTGCCATCAGAGGCCATGGACATGACACTTATGCGCAAACAATGGCTTAATACTCCCAGCCAGGACAACAATGAATTTTGTGCAGTGCTAGACGACATATCACACAGAATTTATTTATTGCAATATGACAGTAGGTGAATACATGATATTTTAGTCGAACCAAACAAGTTGACACATGAAGACAGCTTCAATTAGGGAGATTGCATAGTGTTGATTCCTTGCAAACACCTTTTACGAACTGATGCCGTCCTATGTCTACTCTACGCATTCCGAAACGTCAAATAACACTGACGTGGTCGTTTACCAGAAAAGCGCTTGTGTTCTTTTGTCGAACCCTTGAGTGCCAATAAATTGCAGTTTGCAACAACTCTTGCTGCATAGTTGGCATGTTTGCTTGTCCGCGATTTACGCCACATCATTCAGCTTGGGCTGATGTCATTAGACACACAATCACGTGCTAACCCGGTTTCTTTCATTACGGTGTTTCAAAAGCGGAGTGTTAGCAGTGAATTTAAATAAAGCGATTCAAAAATTTCTTTGTACAATCTTAATACAAAATACCATAAAGTTTTTTCAAAATTCTAATGTAGTGTTGAAAAAGGGACCGTAGTCTTAATAGAGGGAAAATCCGACATCCACCCGTTAATATCAATTGCTACAAAGAAAACACATACGGGTTCCTCAAAAGAAAAGCTTCACAGCTGAAGAAAAATTCGTCCTAGTCCGGGACTCGAACCCGGGACCACCCTTTTTCCGGGGCAGCCGCTCTACTATCTAAACTAACCAGGCGGCTAGCAGATGGCAAGGCGAAGTCGAATTCGTCTACAGCACGAGGCTAAGCCGAGAGTTTGACGTAATAGTTCTGCGGAAAGCCGCAAGGTTTTCACAACACAGTAGTCTGTGTTGTGAAAAAAATAATTCACACCCTGGTGTTCTAATGAAGCCGTATCTCTCCATTTACGCTTTGTCGTGTATGCAGCATTATGTCTAGGAACGTCAGCACCAGGAGTTGACACACCAATGCGCTATGATTTTAAATATGGGAAAACGAACCGTGAGGAGAACAAGCCGTAACACGAGAACCAAAGCTGGGCCGCAAACATGCAGGCATCAGAAAAACTTAGATCTCATTTATGGTAGAAGAAATCTAACTGCTTTATATATTGCTGCGGCACTTTTCTTGTTCCCTGAACATACCATTTAATTACATTTTTCTTTACATATGTGCAACCAGTACATTTCTTGTTTCAGATCCTCCGACACTATAAGAAACGTATTTGTTTTATATATTTCGTTGACAACCGAAAACTATTTGCAGCGATAATGTATTTCGTAGTAGCAAACAATCGCCCACTATTGGTAAAAGTTGACGAACCATTCAACAAAGTAGACCACATCGACCAGTTTTTGCGCTATGTGATTGAAACGCATTGAACCTGTAGCCTGTGCACAAATGGGAACAAGTAGATGCGAAATTTTGGAAATGAATGCCAATCGAATGAAAATTGCG